>NC_141874.1:692812366-693437366 GCF_056163025.1 Triticum urartu | reverse complement strand
CGCACTATATAAGATGCAATAATAAATATAAGAAAATGATATAAGTATCTATCTAAACATACAAGTAAGAATATTTTTCTTTTCAGAATGAAGATAAGAACAAGAGGCTCACCACGGTGGTGTCGGTGATGAGATCGGCGTGGGTGATCGACGGCGGTGAAGACGGGGACGGGGCGTGACGGACCGCTAAATCTAGACAGATATTATGGAAAATGGAGTTTGGAGGTCGAGCTTGGAGAGGAGAAAGCTTAAGTAGTGTGGCTCGGGCATTCCATCGAACACCTTGTGTGCATAGGAGGTGAGCTAGAGCACCACAAAGCCCTTTCCCCCTCGGCCAGAGAAAAACAGAGCACTGGGGTGCTCTGCTCGCGAGCGAGGGGTATATATAGGCACCTCATTGGTCCTGGTTAGTGACATGAGCCGGGACTAAAGGGGAGCCTTTGGTCCCGGTTCAAGCCACGAACCGGGACCAATGATGGTGGGCCAGGAGCGAGGCCCATTGGTCCCGGTTCATCCCACCAACCGGGACCAAAAGGTCCAGATGAACTGGGACCAATGGCCCACGTGGCCCGGCCGGCCCACTGGGCTCACGAACCGGAACCAATGCCCACATTGGTCCCGCTTCTGGACTGAACCGGGACTAATGGGCTGACCCGGCCTGGACCAAAGCCCTGTTTTCTACTAGTGCACGCATGCGTGTGGGCGAAGTTGATAATGCCCACACGCCCGTATGTCAGTCCTTGTACCCTTCTGGTCCCGCACGCGACGCGTGACGCCCACCGCGCGCCCGCTGTTGCCATGGTCCAGACCCTCGTCCATGTTCGTTTATCTGCAGTTGCCATGTCGCTGAACTACGGTTGCCATGTCGGACAACTGCAGTTGCCATGGTTGCTCAACTGCAGTTGCCATGTATGGTCTGATCTAATGTAGTTGCATGATTTCATAACTTTAGGAGTTGCCACATACTAACACTAGGCAGTTGAGAGAGTTGCCATGTGCTCACAAGCATGCTAGGGCAGTTGCCATGTAAAAAGGAAGAGTTGCCATCTGCTTACGTGCACGTTAGGGCAGTTGCCATGTACGTGCACGTTGGGGCAGTTGCCATGTACCATTCAAAAACACATGGCAACTCGGTAAAAGACAGTTGCCATATGCTTACGTGCACACTAGGCAGTTGCCGTGTACCCTGCAAAAACACATGGCAATTCAGGTAAAAAAAAGAGTTGTCACCTGCTTATAAAGCACACTAGAGGCAGTTGCCATGTGCGCTGCAAAAACACATAGCAACTAGCAGCTTACGTGTGGGAGAGGAGACGGGCGTGTGGGCGAGATGGCAAATGCCCACACACCAGCCTTTGTGCGTGACTGAAAACTGGTGTTGGTGAACTGCTAAACGCCCACACACCGACCCCTCCGTATGGTAAAACGGATGTGTGGGCGAACTATGTCACACACCAGACACACGCTTTGTCCTACGTGGCATAGAAAATCAGCCAAATTGTGTCAAGATTCGTGCATATAGTACTGAACGGTGATGAATGCGTGTGGTCGAGATGGTCAACGCCCACACGTGTGGGCGTTAACATTTCCGATGATATATAGTAGAGCACCAGGTAACATGTATGCATGCCGTGACTGCCAGAGGGGAGATCGTCGATCGACTCGATTCGATACTGGCGGGGAACACCTAGCCACTGCCGCTTTCGTTCGCCATGGCTCACAACGCAGCCGACGCAGTTGATCACGGCGAAGGCATCCGGACGTCGTCGAGGTGCGTCACGGAGGGTTCGATGCACGATTTCGAGGTGACCAACTACCCGCTGCTCGAGGGCATGGGCGTCGGAACGTACATTAGCTCGAGCACGTTCAGTATCGGCGGCTACGACTGGAACGTCGGGTTCTACCCGGACGGAGACAGGGAGGACGCTGCCGGCCACGCGTCAGCCTTCTTGTGTTACCTCAGCCCGGCCAAGGACGTGGTGATGACAAACATCACCTTAACCATGCTGGACGATCAAGGCAACGTACAAGCAACTGGCCAGTTACCGGGGGCCACCTTTTCTCCAGGGGAAGAAAATGATACCTGGGGCATTGGAAAATTCGTGGAGATATCCAAGCTGAAATCGTCACCTCGCCTCCTAACAATAAGGTGCGTTCTCACTGTGATCAGAGAACCACCAGCAGAGTGCAAGAGCAATCTCATCGTGGAGCCTCCGCCGGAGCTGCCCGGGCGCCTGGAGCGTGCCCTCAAGGACGGGAAAGGCGCCGACGTCACGCTCCTCGTGGGCGGCACGGAGTTGAGCGCGCACAGGTTCATGCTTGCCGCGCAGTCCCCGGTTTTCGACGCTCAGCTCTTCGGTCCGGTGATGGATAAGGACACACCGTGCTTGGAGATCGTTGACATGGAGCCGGCCATCTTCGAGATGCTTCTTCACTACGTCTACACGGATTCACTGCCATCGTGTAGTGACGGTGATTACGATGCAGGCACACTGCAGCATCTGCTAGTCGCCGCGGTCCGGTACGGGCTGGACAGGTTGAAGGTGATGTGTGAAGGGGGGTTGTGCAAAAGCATCGACGTGGACACCATCATGAGTACATTGGCGCTAGCAAATCAGCACTGCTGCGAGCGGCTCAAGAATGCCTGCTTGGAGTTTTTATTGTCATCGCGGGAAGCCATGGTTGCAGTCATGGAAACCGACGGGTTCGAACACCTAATGGCAAGTTGCCCCATGCTGGAGCTGGATAAGAGTCTCGGGCAAAAATTACCCATCAAGAGGAAGTATCCATCAAGTTGAAAAAATTCAGGGAGAAGATTTTAATTTATTTTGTAAATCACCTCTTGCATGAGGTTGGTAGAGCAATGAAGCCTTATTTTTATAATTAACACATGCTAATTTCTATGCTGGTATTTATTGTTAAAACTAGAGAATACCTCGCGCGTTGCTGCAGAAATTATTTGCAATATATTTCAGTGATTTGATTAAGCTTCCATCATTGAATTAATAATATAGTTCCTCCATCCCAAAATAAGTGTCTTGACCTTAGTACAACTTTGTACTAAAGTTAAGACACTTATTTTGGAATGGAGGGAGTATGAACTAAAGCTAAAAATAAATATTATATATTTTATTTGATTATTGTGTAGTCAAAAAATATTTTGAATACAAGTGGCATAATGTAATGGAAAACTTTTTTCATGCATGTTGAGTGGATCTTTAATGAGGTGGCATGTATAGTGAGATGGAAGGAGTGCATGAGATCAACTAATAATGGATTTTTTTCTCATACATGTAGTGGTGAGCGTGAGGTGGCATGTGTGCATGTTGAGATAAATATGATAGTGGGGATCAACTTCTTATGTATATAGGATTACTCTTATCTTCTTTAAATACTATAGCCCGTACAAATGCATGGACAACATAATAGTAATATTTTTTCACGATGACTTATGATCAGTTTAAATACTTAGTATGGTGAGGAAATTGCAGTAGGGTCCATGAACATGCTTGGTGGAAACATTTTAGTCCATCAACTTAGAAAATGTAATGCACTGGTCCATCATTTTTTGGTGGGAACCTTATAGTTCAAAATGTGCTGTGCTTTTTTGGGGCAAAAACCAATATATATTTTCCACTCATGACCCTATAGAAAATCAAGGAAATATTTCCTGGATTTTTGGATGACTCGGCTTATCTTTGCAGTTATCCTTATTTAGCAGAATCTATTGAGTGTTCCATTGAAAGGAAAAGAGCTATTCATTGTAAGATTGATTCAGACAACCTAACCTAAGTCACTATCAATTCCCTCCTTTACCGAAAAAGGCTTTCGCCCCGCTTTATATATAAAGTATACCGCCCAAGCCACAAACAAACACACGAGTTCAGCCACAGCACGCCCAAGGCACGGAGGTCCAACAGACACACACAAGCACGACACAAGGTACCAGGGTTAATGCTGAGGGCACAGTTCAACAAGCCCAAAGAAAGAAACAGAAAAAAGGAGGCCGGCACACCGGCACACCGGAGACATCTGGACATCTAATCTGGCTCTGGAGGAGGCGGCGGAAGCGGAGGCGCCACGTGGAAGACCATCGCTCGAAGGTCGGAGATGAGAGTGTTGATGGCGTTCCGATCCTGGATGCGGCTTAGCGGCTGCCAGAGTTGTAAGAAACTACACATTTTAAAAATGGCATCAGTCGCACGATGAAGAGAAGATCACAGTATGATAAGCCTATTGCGTACGGTCCAAAGGGTCCAGGTGAGCACCCCAACACAAAGCCACCTAATGTGGCGGTGACGGGGGGCAGAGGCCTGAATCACCGCCAGCAAGTCGGGGAAGTTGGTGTTACACCAAGTTCCCCCAACCACGTCGCGGAAGCAGGACCAAAGGAACTGGGCGGTCACGCAAGAGAAAAAGATGTGGTTAGCATCTTCGGCTATGCCACAGATGGGGCACAGGACGTCGCCAGGCCCGTTGCGCTTCCGCACCTCAACACCAGAGGGCAAGTGACCACGGATCCACTGCCAGAGAGAGATCCTGATCTTCAAAGGGAGGTGGATATCCTAAATCAAACTAAATGGCTCTGGGGCCGTAGATGGAGCAATCGCTTGGTAGAGGGACTTGGTGGAGAAGCGGCCCGAAGGCTCAAGACGCCACGAGAGGAAAGCCTCAGCGTTGTCCACGTCGAGAGGCTGAAGGGCGATGACCTGAAGGAGAGCGTCCTACGCTGCGACCTCAAGGGGGCCAAAAGGGAGACGGAACGTAAGGCGCCCTAAGTCAATAAGGGCCACCTCCACGGAGACCCGAGGGTCAGCCGTGATGGCGAATAGCTCGGGGAAGCGGGCGGCCAGGGGAAGATCGCCAACCCAACGATCGAACCAAAACAAGGTCGAGGCACCAGAACCCACAGAGATGGACGTGCCCGATGCGAAGGACTGGCATGAGTTGGACCACGGCTTGCCTGAACTGGGATCCTCCCGAGCGCCGGCAAAAGGCAAGGGGCTGGCCTCGAAGGTATTTGGAAAGGATAATGTCCAACCACAGGCCGCCCTAGCCATTGGCAATCCGCCACAGCCAACGGGTCAGGAGAGCAATATTCATGCACCTGGAGGCCATGATCCCAAGACTTCCCTGGTCTTTGGGTTTGCAGATGTCTGGCCAGCTAACCATGTGGTATTTCTGCTTGTCCCCCTCGCTCGCCCAGAAGAATTTGGATTGGTACTTGGCAATCTCCTGATGCAGGGTCTCATGTAAGCTATAGAAGCTCATTAGGAACCAGAGGAGGCTGGAGAGGGAGGAGTTGATGAGAATCACCCGAGCAGCCTTGGAAAGCCACCTGTCCCTCCAGGGTTCCATCCGGTGCTGCGGGCGGGTTACGGTCGGCCACAGGTCCACCACCGTGAGCTTGGAATCGCTAGTGGGAATCCCCAAATAAGTGGTGGGGACGGAGCCCAGTCTACAGTTAAGGCGATCGGCCATCCCTTGACACTCCTCCTGGGAGTAGCCAAGGATCATCACCTCGCTCTTGTCGAAGTTGATTGTGAGGCCCGACATCTGCTGGAAGCAGAGGAGGAGGAACTTAAGATTGGCGATGTCAGCATCCGAACCCTCGATCACTCCTCAATTCCCTCTTTCCGCTCCTTGAAGATGAAACAAACCATTCTGGCTTGAGCTTCAACGTCAAAAGGGTGCTAGTACTTATTGGTGTGGCATCCACGGATCCGCCCTACAATAGCTTTGAGATTCGTGTGTTAGGAGGCTCACACCGTATGTATACCACTATATTGCAGTGACCCATCTTTTGTACCTTTGATTTTAGTCAATTTAGCGCCAGCTCAATATGACCCATGTTTAGTCAAATCAACATCGGCGTCAGCAATAGAGTATTATTTTTTTGTGAGTCGAGGATACGCATGCAAGTTTTATAGGACGGCGGTTCGACCCGCAATGTTGTATGGCGTTGAATGTTGGCCGACTAAAAGGCGACACGTTCAACAGTTAGGTGTGGCGGAGACACGTATGTTGAGATGGATGTGTGCCCACACGAGGAAGGATCGAGTCCAGAATGATGATATACGAGATAGAGTTGGGGTAGCACCAATTGAAAAGAAGCTTGTCCAACATCATCTGAGATGGTTTGTGCATATTTAGCGCAGGCCTCCATAAGCTCCAGTGTATAGCGGATGGTTAAAACGTGCGGAGAATGTCAAGAGAGGACGGGGTAGACTGAATTTGACATGGGAGGAACCCATTAAAAGAGACCTAAATGATTGGAGTATCACCAAAGAACTAGCTATGGACAGGGGTGCGTGAAACCTTGCTATCCTTGTGATAGAGTCATGAGTTGGTTGCGAGATCTTATGGATTTCACCTCTAGCATATTTAGGACTAAAGGCTGATCTTTTGCACCTTTAGTTTTAGTCAATTTAGTGCCAGCTCAATATGACCCATGTTTAGTCAAATCAACATCGACGCCAGCAATAGAGTATCATTTTTTGCGAGTCGAGGATATGCATGCATACATCATCTCCAGAACGTATCCTGTGCACCATACTAATTGGTGCACCGGATGCACCAATAGCATTTGAGTCGCTGGATACGAAACAGAGAGATGGGAGTAGGCCGAACGTGGAGCTATTTTTTTTAAATAATACATTTTTTTATTAATTTTTATAAATATTACATTGGGTAAATTTTCTTTAAAAATAATACACCGTCGGCCCGCTGCAGGCCGACTGGGCCTAGTCGGCCCACAGCAGGCCGATTGGATTCCAGTCGGCCTACAGCTGGCCGACTGGCCCCTGTCGGCCCACTATGGGCTGATTGGGTCCTGTCGGCCCACTGTGGGCCGACTGGAGCTAATTGGCTCGTTGTGCGCTAATTGTTTTTATAAAAAAAGTAGGCATAAAAAATAAATGTTTAAAAAGATGTTAATCATGTAATTAAAAAATGTTAGACGTGTATAAAAAATGTTCCTGATGTATACAAAAAATGTAAAATATATATGCAAAAAAGTTGACTAAAAATATTTTTTAAAAAGTGTTAAGCATGTATTTAAAAATTGCTGGAACATTTGTAAAAAGGACCTCATACTATGTTAAAAACAATGCCCACTTCACACTTTCCTTTCCCTTCATTAATTCGGTGTGGAGTTTCAACATTTTTGTTTTTTTCCTTTGACTGTCATTTTTATTTTGACAAGATGTTCGAAAAAAATCAATGTTGAATACATTTTAAATTTTTTGAAAATTTTATTTATAAACATAACCGTAACACGTACTATATGTTTTCTATTGAAACATAGATGTACTCTATATGTTTTCGTACTCTGCCAATCCATCCACATGTCGCGTGCACATGCTTAAATTAAATATCAAGTGGAGTTTAATAAAAAAGTAATAATCATTCAAAAACATATTCAACATTGATCTTGTTTCAAACATCTCATCAAGACAAAATTGAAAGTCAAAATGGATTCAAAATCAAACATTCGGTTCAAAATATATAATCACTGTAATTTGGCGAAAAAATTAAACACACAAATTTACTGATGGAGGAATGTGATGTGGAGTGCGGGTCAAATGTAATAAAACCCTATGATTGCTTCTATAAATACGTTATAGTGGCAAAAACTGGCCCCTTGCATTTTTTTTCATCGAATGGCCCAAAAATCTATTGGACGACCAGGTGCACCTGATACGTTCTCACAACATCTCTCCTCTCTATCCATCCCAAAGAAATCCACGTTTTTTTTACAAATTTAGATGGTCAATATCTCTCACACTAACATTTTGTTGTTGAAATTATTTATATATTCAAATTCCTTGTCACATGACCTATAGAATAAGATCAATCTTTAATATATTTCAACTAGTTTAAAATTAAAATGTTTCATATATTGCAAAAAACAACATGTTTCACATATTTAAAAAAAAATGACCAGTCTTGGATATATTTAAAACACTTTTAAATGTGAGAGATTTAATCCCTTATTTCACTCAACCTTTTCAGTATGTGAAACTTCTTATTTGTCAAGCTGGGTACTTCAGTGTGTGAATCTGATATTTGTGAAATAAAACTGAAAATGAAATATGATATCTATGAACCTCCTTACTTCAATGTTTTTTTGTGATGTTGCTTATTCCATTCATTTCAATTTAAATTACATTTTACATATACCAACGTCCTTCAAAAAATAAATTAATGTTTTTAAACAAGTGAAGTTAGCTTTTGAAAATAACTGAAACAATTCTTTCAATTGAAATGAGTGAAATCAGTTTTTCAAAGGATGAAAATCAAGATTTTATGATGTGTAAAATCCTTTTGTAAATGAGTAATAAAATGTTCTAATTGCTTTTTTAATGACTGAAATTTATTTTTGAAATGAGTGAGTTCTTGAAATATATTTTTATAAACTGAGTGGAATAAAAAAAATTCATTGAGTGAAATCTTTTTTGAGCTAAGCCATATTTTTTTGAAGATGATTACAAAATGAGTGAATTCAACATTTTTAAGAGAGAAATGAATTTTTAAAATGAGTGAAAAATGTATTTCCAAATGTGAGCAATTTTTTTCTTCGAAATGAGTGAAATCAGTGTTATAGCAATTGGTGAAGTATACATTTTGATATGAGTGAAATAATTTTTTTAAATGAGTGAATTCTTCAAATTGAGACAAGCTTTTCGAAATGAGTGAAATCTCTTTTTTGAAGTGGATGTTATTTTTTTTTCTGAAATGAGTGATATATACTTTTGAATGAGTGAAATTAGTTTTTGAAGTGAGTGAATTTTCTGTTCATAAAATGAGATAAATCGTCTTTTCAAAATGGGTGGAACATGTTTTAAAAATGGTTGCAATTACTTCCTCCATCAGGAATTACTTGTCGTTCAAATAGATTTATTAGCACTGAAATACATCTAGATATATCCATTCCAGTGACAAGTAATTCCGCACTAGGAAAACTCTTAAGTCCGATTAGCCTCCTCAACGATCTTCATCAAGCTCCGCCACTAAGAAGAGCCCCGTCTTCCTCCTCTCACGTCCCAGCGCTAGCCTCCGAGTTCTACCTTGTTGACATTGGACGCTTCACCAGGTCAGCTCACTTTGCAACATGCAGTCCATTGGATTCTTAGATATATTCGAGATCAAAAGGTCTGGTTCAAAACTATATTGCTTCATCAGATCGGAATATAAAGGGGGTCAGGATCACTTAGGTTTATTGATTAGCTCTCTGTTGCCTTCTTGGACTGGGATCACTTACGATTTAATGTGTCCCACTACGTACGAATCAGTACGGTTACTTATTAAAGTTCCTGATCGAGCTCTAATGGATTTCGTTAAAGCCTAAAAAACATATGTAGCACTTTTTGATCGTGGTTAGGTTTTATGTTCTTTGGTTGATAATGTTCTACTAGAAATCAATATATACCATGGTTAATTACGTACCTGCTAATCTACTCTTGGTAGCTTATTATGGCTATATCCATGTGTACTCTCTCGGAGGACTAGATAATGTCTGTATGAATGTTGTGGAATTCGTTGACCCTATGCAGGTGCAGCTCGATCGATCCAGTTAGTGAGCAAAGAAGACATGGTGCAAGGCTTCATTTTTGTCCCCGACACGTGGAGCGGTGTCGCACTGCGGCTGCCGTCACGATCATGTTTGCTCCCGGTGCAGTGTCATACACCTTCGACTGGTAAGTGAAAAAACCCCTCATTAATGATGATGAAAATAGCCATGATGGGGCTAATCAGAGTTGAGGGAGCGAAGAAGATAAGTTATGCATGAGCTCTGAGAAATAATTGGTATTCAAACCTAATAATTAGGGGTAGTTTTCCCATTGTGTGTGTGTGTGTGTGGGGGGGGGGGGGGGGGGGGGCAAGTGCCCCCTTTGGCCCCGTGAAGCTCCGCCACTGTATGTATGTACGTATGTATGTATGTTTAGCGATGTGCTAGACTCTTTCATGAGCGTCGGCCAGGCATGCATCTAAATTGCCAGTGGGTTGACCAAGGACAATGTTCAGCGGTCCGACATCACCTCCTCTTAGAGCTCCTTGACGCGATACGCCGTCTTTGTTTCTAGGATTAATTGACATCTAGTGGATATCTGCACAATTATATTGCAGTGGTTTCTTGTCAGAGATGAAGTTGCAATTGCATTTTTCCAACCAATCCTTGTTTCTATATATCTCGAACTTGGCTAGCTAAGCTAGCCCGATCAATATATGCCATGCATGCATCCATACTAGTGGTTGGGGCGCCACCCTGTGGCGCCGCTTGAGAGGAAGTTGTGCACACGTTTTCATTTAAAAAAATACATAGAGTCCTCGCCTCCGTCTAAAAAAACATCTCAGAAAAAACCTCACCTTCATCTAAAAAAGAAGTAAAAAAGGAAAATAAAAACTTACCACCCCAGGCTACCAGCGAGCGTCACTTTGCATAACCCTTCATTTAAAAAAATACAAGAGGTCCTCACATCCATCTAAAAAACACATTTAAAAAATAATCCTCACCTTCATCTAAAAAAATCCAAAAGATTTCTCACCGCAGCCAACCAGCTTGCGCCATGTGGCATAGCTGGTTGGCCCCCTTCATGCGACGCTTAATGAGTTTAATGGAGGTAGTATTACATTTTAAATAAATAATATCACATATATCATATATTTCAAATGAGTGTTTTTTATTTTTTTGTGAAATATACTTTTAAAGTGAGCGAAATTAGTTTTTGAAATAAGTGAAATCTGTTTTTGTAAAATAAATGAAGTGTGCATTTTGGAATGACTCAGACCGATTTCATTAAATGAGTGAAAATAGTTTCTTGAAGTGAGTTAAATCAATTTTTCCAAAATGGGTGAAACCATTTTTTAATAAGAGTAAAATATTTATAAAACTAGATAACTCCCTGCGCGTTCCTGTGGATTTTTTTAACAATGAACTTATACAAAACAAATTTAGAATAAATGAGACTAGTACCACACTACCTAGGGGTAAATGGAGGGTGGTTGCATGTTGTATATTCTTGTGACATTCAAGTTCAATTATTTATTGTTGAAAAATAAAAACAATTAATGATGTTGATGACTTTCATGTTGTTTGAGGATGTGGAGGGCATGCATGTAGTAGAAAGTAGAAAGTTAAATGGTTACGTGGGCGCTTGATGATGTGGATGGGAGGTGGCATGTGTGAGACATATGTGATGAGGTGGATAGGTTGCATGTTAAGATAAATAAGATAGTGCGGATGAACTTCTTAGGTATATATAGGATGAGTGAAATCTTATTTATTGAATGAGTGACATATATTTTTGAAATGAGTGAAATCAGTTTTGAAATGAGTAAAATATTTTCTCTAGAATAAGTGAAATCTGCATTCAAAATTCACCAAAACCATTTTTAATGAGTTAATTTGTTTTTTGAAATGTGTGAAATCTATTTTTAAATTGAGTGAAATTTGATGAATTTAAAATGAGTGAAATCTGAATAAAGTGAAATCATTAGTGAATGCAATTTTTCTGGAATGAGTCAAATATAAACACAAACTCATCCGCTGTTCCACCGATCGGTGATTGGTTCTCCACGCTGAAGCTGCAGTTTTAATAAATCAAGAAACATGGAAGCAATCGTATAACAGTAAAACTCCGGGGAGGTGCCAAGTCCAGCACCACACCTAGAATCATACGAGAACCGCCGATGATATATACTACATCAGAAAAGGAATACCTGTGCGTGCTGGACGGGAGATCGTGGATTGATATTGGCCCGGAACACGTACGTATAGCCGCCGCGTTCTCGTCCGCCATGGCTCACAACGCGGCCGCCGCAGCTGATCACGGCCAAGGCATCCGGACGTCGTCGAAGTGCGTCGTGGATGGCGCGACACACGATTTCGTGGTGATCAACTACCCGCTGCTCGATGGCATGTGCATCCGAAACTGCGTAATCTCCAGTGCGTTCAGGGTCGGCGGCTACGATTGGAGCATCATGTTCTACCCGGACGGAGCGGAAGTAGCCGGCTACGCGTCAGTCTACTTGAGTTATCTCAGCGAGGCCAAGGGCGGGGTGAGGACAAGCTTCACCTTAACCATGCTGGACGATCAAGGCAACGTACATGCAACCAGGCAGATACCTGGATTCATCTTCGGTGAGAAGGAAACCTGGGGCTTTTCCGACTTTGTAGAGAAATCGAAGCTGAGATCGTCATGTGTCCTAACAATAAGGTGTGTGCTCGCTGTGGTCAAAGAACCACCCTCGGAGTGCAAGAGCAATCTTATCGTGGACCCTCCGCCGGAGCTGCCCGGCCGCCTCCACCGCGCCCTCAAGAACGGGACAGGCACCGACATCACGCTCCTCGTGGGCGGCAAGGAGTTCAGCGCGCACAAGTTCATGCTGGCCGCGCAGTCGCCGGTCTTCGAAGCTCAGCTCTTTGGCTCGATGGCGAAGAAGGACATGCGGTGGATCAAGGTTGTCGACATGGAGCCGGCCATCTTCGAGATGCTTCTTCACTACGTCTACACGGATTCACTGCCGCCGTGTGGCCAAGACAATTATGATACAGCCACGATGCAGCATTTGCTAGTCGCCGCGGACCGGTACGGGCTGGACAGGTTGAAGGTGATGTGCGAAAAGAGGTTGTGGGAAAACATCAACGCGAGTTCAGTCATGAGTACATTGGCATTAGCAACTCACCACTACTGTGACCAGCTCAAGGAAGCATGCTTAGAGTTTATGTCGTCGTCGCAGGAAGTCATGGATGCAGTCGTGGTAACCGACGGGTTCCAACACCTCATGGCAACTTGCCCCATGCTAGATTTGATGAGGAACACTGGGGAAAAAGTAACCATCTAGAGGAAGTAATCCAAGCAAGAAGTGGAGATTCTAAAATTTCTTATACATAAATCCTATATTGTTTGAGGTTGGTAGAGCACTAAAGTTTTCCTTTAAAGTTAACATATGTAAATTTCTGCACTAGTCTAGTTGTTAAAATATATACTCTTAGCCTGAACTAGCATAGTAGCAAGCGAAAATGCACTTGCAACGTCATATAATAGTTCCCATGACAAAGTATGATGGTTTGAAATATCAATATAGTGATGTAACTGCATTGGGGATCCATAAACTTGGATGGTGAGAACGTTTTGGCCTATCATCAATTGATTAATTAGTCCTGTAACTTATCTCGAAGGATCCATAGACTTGTGTGGTGGTTACATTTTAACCCGTGAACCTGAAAACTAGATGACCCGTTACGCTTATGACCCCGTCGAGATCTACAGTCGGATCGGGCAATGCCCGCATTTGTCCGTTTGCACAACCAAGCCCCCTATTTGCAAGCTATCATTTCCAGATAATTCCATCAAACTTAGATATGGTATTACAACTCCATGAAACATAGATAAAAACATGCTATATTTGAAAGGAAAACTAATGTACCCGTACTCATTGTCATCGGGGATGTTGACGACCTCCTTGCCAAAAACACCGGCCTCGTGGACATTGGCGGTAGGCCGACTCAAGGGCGTCTCCTCCTCGTCGTCATCACCCATGAAAAGCCGTTGCGCTTGTTATTGCGGAGGTAGGTATAACACGTGATTTGCCACCACCAGCCGCTCGGACTCAAGCTACTCAAGAATGGACTGCTTATCAACCAAGAGGCCGAGATTGCCGACTAGCTCGCCGAATGAGGCAACACCTTTATGCTCACAACAGATCTACGCTTCCGCCGCGAGGTGGTCCACCCTTGCAGCTTGGGCTTGGTGGAAGTATTTGTTTGCCTCTTCCATGCCAAACCCGTCGACGAGGAATCCAACGATATAGTCAACCCTATGGGAGCCGTCTCTTCCTCCTTTCCTCCTCCCCGAGCTTGGCTCTGAAGAGGTCTAAGGTAGACCGGTCATAATGCGGTCAGCACATCATGCCTCGTCAATGTGCATCTCGGCCACGAGCTCCACCCAATGCTCCGGCGTGAGCACTTTTTAATATATGTTATCTGTTGGAAATATGAGCAATTTAACGAATGATTTTATTAACAGAAATACTAGAGAAAGCACGACTAGTATAGCAGTGATAAAACAAGTCATGCGATTTGACAAAGAGAAGGTAAATATCATCTGCATATATGAACTAGAACCAAACACATCTAGAACAGACACTAGGGCAAGAAGTTGTGACAGAACCTCTAACAGGAAGAGTATGAGAACGTAAGGAACGGGAGCAGATGCACCGGTCTTGGGGTCAGTGTCCTCGCCAGCCATGTCGTCGAGGAGGTTGTCGACTTCGGGGAAGTAGTCGTTGGAGTCCGGGGCATCCGTGACGAAGAAGTCAGTAGTCGCGCTGAGCGCTCCCCAAAAACCTTATCACCCTTCTCCCGTACATGACTCAAAAGGTGCGGTTCCGGAGGCCTACTGTCCCTACCTGCGGTGCATGCCGCAAGCCGGGATGGGGAAGAACGTAGCAGCAGTGCAGTGCTCAGGAACTTGTGGCGAGAGGAAGAAGAGGTTATGGTACATCTCTCTGAGAGGAGCGACCTGCCTTTTATAGGCGCAAGAGAAGGAGGCAAGAGGCTGCGCGTCGTGACGAGGCGTGGCGTGGCGGGCGGCGGAGAAGGAGCGCGCGTGGATGTCCCTCTTGTTCTCATCCTCATACATGTGGAGAAAGAGCCTCCCTTATAAAGAGGTCCAACTCCCTCTAAACTAGCAATGTGGGACTAAACTTTAGTTCCACCTCTTGCCTTGCACGAATGGGCTGCGTGGGCCTCTAGGATTTATTAGGAATTTCTGAAACTGCTATTGGGCTAGGCCCAAAATAGACAAAATTCCAGCAATCCCCCGCCAGATCCCAGAGGCACACAAAATTTGCCTTTGGTTCCAAAACACTGTTTTATATACCGGTACTGCAGTGGAGACTGTTAAGTTGAACTTCCACCTAGAACTCTATGCTACACTAGTAAGCAACTTGAACAGTGAACTGGGCCTTGAACTGCAAGTTTTCTACGAATCTAGCTTCACATAAAGCCTTGACCGATACGTGGCTACTGTGGGTCTTCCCCGCAGGTGGAGCTTATGTGTCATACTCCGAGACCTTTCATGAGTTTACTAGAGAGAACCCTACTCTCATAGATTACGACGTTTAACAATCAGACTCATATAGGTGTGTTCTTCAAACGATGTTCTGCAGGACAACATCTCTTCTTAAATGAGCCACTTAGAACACATGAAGACATACATCAACCTGCCATGCAGTTTTAGGAGAGTATTGCATCTTCATGGAGTGGTATTGTTAATAGTAAGGATACTCTCCTCTCAGTTGATCAACAGCTTGGCTTCCACATCTAATTCACGGGATCTCTGATCACAAAGAATAGGTTACCACTGAACAACTCATATTGTTGGTCTCATACCCATCTCTCTATCACATTACGTGATAGACCCTTAGTAAAAGGATCTGCCAGATTTTTAGACGTTTGGATATAATCCAATGCAATAACTCCGGAGTTTCTCATTTTCCTGACAGACTTTAACCTTCTCTGAACGTGTCTTGATGGCTTCATGTTATCCATTGAGCCGCTCACTTTCGTGATCACAGTTTGATTGCCGCAGTTCATAAGGATACCCGGTACAGGTTTCTCAACAACCGGCAAGTCATTCAAGAGCCGGCGAAGCCAATCTGCTTCGACCGTAGCTGTATCTAGTGCTGTGAGTTCTGCTTCCATTGTTGACCTCGTTATGATGGTCTGCTTGCAAGACTTCCAAGAAACAGCGCCACCTCCATGAGTGAATACATAACCGCTCGTGGCCTTTATCTCATCAGTATCTGAGATCCAGTTTGAGTCACTATACCCTTCAAGCACCTTTGGGTGCCCAGTGTAGTGAATTCCATAATTCGCAGTGCCTTTCAAATAACGCAAAACTCTCTCTAGAGCTTTCCAATGCACATCTCCTGGTTTTGAGACAAACCAACTTAGTTTGCTAACAGCAAAAGAGATGTCAGGTCTTGTAGCACTGGCTAAGTACATAAGCGAGCCAATAATTTGAGAATATTTCAATTGATCTCTAGCAATTCTTCTATTCTTTCGAAGTAACACACTCGCATCATGAGAGGGCTTGCAGTCACTATAGCCAAAGCGACTCAAGATCTTTTCCACATAGTGAGATTGAAGCAATGTAATCCCACCATCATTGTCTCTCAACAACTTGATGTTCAGTATGACATCAGCCACTCCTAAATCCTTCATCTCAAAACAGCGAGATAGGAAATCCTTGACCTCCTTAATAACATTCAGATTTGTTCCGAAAATCAGTATGTCATCAACATACAAGCAAAGTATAACTCACTCGCCCCCACCAGGGCGATAGTACACACATTTGTCAGCCTCGTTTACAACAAAGCCTGCAGCTGTTAAAGTTCTTTCAAACTTCTCATGCCACTGTTTAGGTGCTTGCTTGAGTCCATACAAATACTTCAGCAACTTGCACACTTTTCCTTCCTGACCATCTATTACAAACCCATCTGGTTGTTCCATATAAATTTCCTCGTCCAACTCTCCATTTAGGAAAGTAGTCTTAACATCCATTTTATGAACGAGAATACCATGTGAGGCAGCTAGTGAAAGTAGAACTCGAATAGTGGTCAGTCGAGCCACAAGTGAGTAAGTATCAAAGAAGTTTTCACCTTCCTTTTGGGTATAACCCTTAGCCACGAGCTGAGCCTTGTACTTTTCAATAATACCATCAGGCCTAAGCTTCTTCTTGAATACCCATTTGCATCCTATAGGTTTGCACCCATAAGGACAATCAGTTATCTCCCAAGTTTCATTCGCCAAGATGGAATCCATCTCGCTACGAACTGCTTCCTTCCAGTAGTCAGCATCTTCAGATGCATAGGCCTCTGAAATAGAACTGGGAGTGTCATCTATGAGATACACAAGAAAATCATCACCAAAGGACTTTGCAGTCCTCTGTCTCTTGCTCCTAGTAGGAACTTCATTGTTCTCCTCCACAGGACTTTCAAAGTGTTCCATCGAAATGGCAGGTTCGGTAATTGTAACTGGTTCCTGATTCGATGAACTAGGCATCTCCTGATTAGATGAGGTAGCCATATCCTTCATGGGAAAGATATCTTCAAATAAAGTCGCATCATTCGACTCCATGATCGTACTGACATGCATGTCATGAAGGAAATATGCCCTAGAGGCAATAATAAAGTTATTATTTATTTCCTTATTTCATGATAAATGTTTATTATTCATGCTAGAATTGTATTAACCGGAAACATAATACATGTGTGAGTACATAGACAAACAGAGTGTCACTAGTATGCCTCTACTTGACTAGCTCGTTGATCAAAGATGGTTATGTTTCCTAGCCATAGACATGAGTTGTCATTTGATTAACATGATCACATCATTAGGAGAATGATGTGATTGACTTGACCCATTCCGTTAGCTTAGCACTCGATCGTTTAGTATGTTGCTATTGCTTTCTTCATGACTTATACATATTCCTATGACTATGAGATTATGCAACTCCCGTTTACCGGAGGAACACTTTGTGTGCTACCAAACGTCACAACGTAACTGGGTGATTATAAAGGTGCTCTACAGGTGTCTCCGAAGGTACTTGTTGGGTTGGCGTATTTCGAGATTAGGATTTTTCACTCCGATTGTCGGAGAGGTATCTCTGGGCCCTCTCAGTAATGCACATCACTTAAGCCTTGCAAGCAATGCAACTAATGAGTTAGTTGCGAGATGATGTATTACGGAGCGAGTAAAGAGACTTGCCGGTAACGAGGTTGAACTAGGTATTGAGATACCGATGATCGAATCTCGGACAAGTAACATACTGATGACAAAGGGCACAATGTATGTTGTTATGCGGTCTGACCGATAAAGATCTTCGTAGAATATGTAGGAGCCAATATGAGCATCCAGGTTCCGCTATTGGTTATTGACCGGAGACGTGTCTCGGTCATATCTACATTGTTCTCGAACCCGTAGGGTCCGCACGCTTAACGTTATGATGACAGTTTCATTATGAGTTTATATGTTTTGATGTACCGAAGGTTTTTTGGAGTCCCGGATGTGATCACGGACATGACCAGGAGTCTCGAAATGCTCGAGACATAAAGATTGATATATTGGAAGCCTATATTTGGATATCAGAATCATTCCGGGTGAAATCGGGATTTTACCGGAGTACGGGGGGGGGGGGGGGGGGTTACCGGAACCCCCCCGGGGGTTAATGGGCCTTCATGGGCCCTAAGGGAGAAGAGGCACTACTGGAATCAGCTAGTTTGCCATCTGCCAGTTCTTTGCCGTCTGCTAGCGGACGGCAAAGAAGCTCTTTGCCATCAGCTTCCAAAAAGCAGACGACAAAGAACTGGCTGATGGCAAAGACCAAGTTTGCCATCAGCCAGTTCTTTGCCGTCCGCTAGCGGACGGCAAAGATTCTTTGCCGTCGGCTAGCGGATGGCAAAGAGGGAGGGGCCCCACTGACGAACTGCAAAAAAAACCTAACGGGCCCCCTCTTTGCCTAGCGGACGGCAAAGAGAAAGAAGGCGGACGGCAAAGAGGGAGGCCCCACGTAACGTTAACGGGGCCGCGCCCCACACCCCCCTCTCTCTCTCTTTCTCTCCCACCTCTCGCCACCCCGTCGCACCACGCCCCACCGCCGCCCCAGCGCCCCCGCCGCCGCCCCGGCGCCCCCCCGCCCCGTCGCCCCCGCCGCCCCCGCCGCCCTGCCGTCTGGGCGCCGGCACCTCCGCGCCCCGCCACCCCGGTCGGGCCCGGCGCCGCCGCCCCAGGCCGCCCCGCCCCGCTCCTCCGCCGCCCCAGGCCGCCCCGCCCCGCTCCTCCGCCGCCCCAGGCCGCACCGCCCCCCTCCTCCACACTACAGGTGAGCTTCTTCCTTTTTTTCTTTATTTTTTTTTCTGTTTTTTTAGTTTTAGGTTTATGTTTAATTTAGATTTAGTTTTAGTTTTAGGATTAGTTTTTAGGTTTATAGGTTTAGTTTTAGTTTAGTTTTAGGTTTAGATTTAGTTTTTTTCTTTTTCTGTTTTTTTAGTTTTAGGTTTAGGTTTAGTTTAGTTTTAGGAAAGAAGAAAAAGAGAAAAAGAAGAGATCAGGAGAAGAAGAAGAAGAAGAGGAGGAGGAGAAGAAAAAAGAAGAAGAGGAAGAAGAAGAAGGAAAAAGAGGAGAGGAGGAGAAGAAGAAGAGGAAAAAGGAAAGGAGGAAGAAGAAGAAGAAGAAAAAAGAGGAGAGGAGGAGAAGAAGAAGAGGAAAAAGGAAAGGAGGAAGAAGAAGAAGAAGAAGAAGGAAAAAAAGGAAGAAAAGGAAAAAGAGGAAGAAGAAAAGGAAAAAAACCCGACCCGACCCGACACGGTACCCTGACCCCGACCCGGCACCCTGACACGACACCCCGACCCCGAGACCCCGACCCCGACACCCCGACTCCGACCCCGGCCCCGACCCCGACCCCGACACCCCGACCCCGACCCCGACACCCCGACCCCCCAAGCCTGACCCGACACCCCGACCCCGACCCCGACACCCCGACCCCGACCCGACACGGTACCCAGACCCCGACCCGGCACCCCGACACGACACCCCGACCCCGACCCCGACCCCGACCCCGACACCCCGACCCCGACCCCGACCCCGACACCCCGACCCCGACCCGACACGGTACCCAGACCCCGACCCGGCACCCCGACACGACACCCCGACCCCGAGACCCCGAACCCGACCCCGACCCCGACACCCCGACCCCGACCCCGACCCCGACACCCCGACCCCGACCCCGACACCCCGACCCCCCAAGCCTGACCCGACACCCCGACCCCGACCCCGACACCCCGACCCCCCGAGCCTGACCCGACACCCCGACCCCGAGCCTGACCCGACACCACACCCCGACCCCGAAACAACACCCCGACACCGACACGGCACTACCCCGACATCGACACGACACCCCGACCCCGAAACAGCACCCCGACCCCGACACGGCACCCCGACACCGACAGGACACCCCGACCACCGACACCTCCCGAAAAGGTGTTCTTTGGCCTTCCAGAGGCCGACGGGGTCATATATTTGTGAATTATTAGTTAGGTCATATATTTTTTGATTTTGTTATGAAAAACATCATATATAATTGTGTTGATCGTGTAGTTTTAAATGTGCAGTTGTTTCATCGCTGCGAGGTTTGGTGTTCGACGACCTCGCCGTGCGTTTGACGAGCTCCGCCCCTTCGTTCGTGGGTGCTCACAACGATGGCTAGCCCTCCACAACGAGGCCAAGGACAAACGTGCCCAAATTGAAGGTGTGCCACACCATCAAGGCAGCTCCAACTTATATCAGTTGGGCCGCAACTGGGTATGTGGTTTGCTTCATGATTCATGCAATTCATTCATCATGCTAGCTTGAGCCCTTTAATTACTAATTTTCATTGTTTCTCTCTTTCAGGCACGCTACAATAAGGCGGATAAGGTGCCAGAGGTGTACGACCTGTATGCCATGGCCCACACTGCCTCTTTCAAGAAAGTCAAGGCTTTCTCTCAGTCTGACCTCGATGATGCAAACAACTTCACCAACATCTCCTCCCACAACAAGCTCGTGAGATATAGAGATGAGGGGAAGGCGAGGAAAGGGGAGGACTTTAACCCGAGCCAGGGTCCCATTGATCCAGAGCTGTTGATGATATCTGGTGGCGGGAGGTCCCATGGCTCCATAGCCATTGGAGATGGACTTATCCGTTGTCCTAGCACTCTCCCGGAGATCAAGGCGCGCCAGTCGAGCTCCGCTCCTGAGATAAGGCCTCGTGAACGGCCAGTGCAACTCGCCATCAAGGTTAGTGATACGTACTCAGTTATCTTTCTCCATTACATTGTGTGCGCTTCCATCAATGATTACAAATGGTCATGTGAGTGGTGTTGCAGGCTGCTATACAGAGTGAGAGAGATAGAACGGAGAAACTTCTGGCGGAGGCGGCGGAGAGGCAGCGGGAGTTGGAGGAGAGGACGACAAAGATGATGGAGGAGGAGAGGGCACGGAATGACATGCAGGCAAGGGCCATGTACGAGCTCCTTGTGGTAAGTTTCTTCTGCAGATTAGCCAAAACATTCATGTAGTGTTTGTCTCATTACTAACTAGTATGACTGAGTTGTCAAAACCAAATGTGCAGTCTGTGTGCGAGAAGACAGGTCAGACCGCTCCGCCGATGCCAGTGATTGCTCCTGGGACCACGGTGAGTTTTATTGAATGGACATTACTTGCTAGTCTTAACATTTGAGTGTCATCATGCTAACAAGACATTGGAAATGATCTTTGGTGCAGTGTAACTCCAGACAAGCATCGCACGATCCTTCTCCAGCTACCGACACGAGCCACCCCGCTCCTACACCTCCTACATCTTGGTAACTTTATCTAGTGTTTTGCTTAACACATGCATAAAGACCTAGACTTAGCTTTATTTCCTCCAATGCTTACCATAATGACCTAGACTTAGCTTCTTCACCTCCAAAATGACTTAATAAGCTTACTGACCTCCAAAACCATCCATTTTACCTAAGTTAGCTCTAAAACGATCTGTACTTAGCTTACTTATGTCAAAAATTGCATAATTAGCTTAGTTAGCTTATAGACGATCCATTTTACCCAAGTTAGCTCTAAAATGACCCATTTTACCTAGGTTAGCTTATAAATGATCCAGTTCATCCAAGTTAGCTAAAAAATGACCCATTTTACGTAGATTAGCTCCTAAATGATCCATTTTACCTACGTTAGCTTTAAAATGACCCATTTCACCTAGGTTAACTCCAAAATGACCAATCTTACCTAGGTTATCTCATAAACGATCCATTTCAACTAATTTAGCTCATAAACGATTCATTTCACCTAGGTTACCTAAAAAACGATCCATTTCACCTAAATTAGCTCTTAAATGATCCATTTCACCTAAGTTAGCTCAAAAAGATCCATTTCAACTAAATTAGCTCATAAATGATCCATTTCACCTAAGTTAGCTCAAAAACGATCCATTTCAACTAAGTTAGCTCATAAATGATCCATTTCATCTAAGTTAGCTAAAAAAGATCCATTTCACCTTAGTTACCTGAAAAACGATCCATTTGACCTTAGTTAGCTCATAAACGACCCATTTCAACTAAGTTAGCTCATAAATGATCCATTTCACCTTAGCTAGCTCATAAACGACCCATTTCAACTTAGTTAGCTCATATATGATCCATTTCATGTAAGTTAGCTCATAAATGACATACTCTTCTTATTCTAGTCTTCTTCTTGTTCTACTCTTCTTGTTCTAGTCTTCTTCTTGTTCTACTCTTCTTGTTCTAACTTTCTTATTTTTCATTTTGCAGAGTTCATTCACTTGACGAAAGCTTGCATAGATGGAGTGCTCCTTATCCCTTTCTCTGTTTCTTTTGTATCGTTGAACTATGCATGTATCGTTGGATGAAACTATTGTAATATATATGGTTGGATGCCTCTATGTTGAACTTGTTATGTATGATGGAACTATGCATGTAATATATATGGTTGGATGATGAAGTTATGTGTTGGATATCTTATATGTTTGCTTTGTAATGGCCTTTTGAAATATATCTATATATGTCATCTATATTTGTGATGAAAATTGTTGGATTTAATAAAAAACAGATAAAAGAGCCAATATGCAGGCTCTTTGCCGTCTGGCACCGACGGCAACGGGCTCTTTGCCGTCGGCCGCGGACGGCAAAGAAGGCACGTGGCATCCAGCTGTGCTTCCTGGGAGCTGACCCGTTTGGTCAGTTTGCCTATAGTGGCAGACGGCAAAGACTTTGCCATCAGTGGCAGACGGCAAAGAACCCAAGTTTGCCGTCAGCGGCGGACGACAAAGGCCTGCCGTTAGCCACTTAGCGGACTGACAGCGCAATTATTGCCGTCCGCCTTCTTTGCTGTCTGCTGCGCTCTCTTTGCCGTCTGCGGCGGACGGCAAAGACTTTGCCATCAGTAGCAGACGGCAAAGTAGCTGTTTACTGAAGCCTACTTTGCCGGAGCCTTTTGCCGTCCGCGGCTGACGGCAAAGGCCTTTGCCGTCCGCCGTTCATGCCTTTGCCATCCGCCGTGGCAGACGGCAAAGTAGCTGATTCCTGTAGTGAGGAGGGCCGGCCAGGGCAGGCCGCGCGCCCCCTTTCCTCTTTCCCCCTTCCCCTTTCCTTCTCCAACAAGACAAGAGGGGGGAGTCCTACTCCCGGTGGGAGTAGGACTCCTCCAGGCACACCCCTAGGGGGCCGGCCGCACCTCCCCCTCCCTCCTTTATATACGGGGGCGAGGGGGCACCCCAAGACACACAAGTTGATCTTCGTGATCGTTCCTTAGCCGTGTGCGGTGCCCCCTTCCACCATATTCCACCCCGGTCATATCGTAGCGGTGCTTAGGCGAAGCCCTGCGATGGTAGAACATCAAGATCGTCACCATGCCGTCGTGTTGACAAAATCTTCCCCGACACTTTGCTGGATCGGAGTCCGGGGATCGTCATCGAGCTGAACGTGTGCAAGAACTCGAAGGTGCCGTAGTTTCGGTGCTTGATCGGTCGGGCCGTGAAGACATACGACTACATCAACCGCGTTGTTATAACGCTTCCGCTGTCGGTCTACGAGGGTACGTGGACTCTCCCCTCTCGTTGCTATGCATCACCATGATCTTGCGTGTGCGTAGGAATTTTTTTGAAATTACTACGTTCCCCAACAGTGGCATCCGAGCCAGGTTTTATGCGTTGATGTTATATGCACGAGTAGAACACAAGTGAGTTGTGGGCGATATAAGTCATACTTCTTACCATCATGTCATACTTTGGTTCGGCGGTATTGTTGGATGAAGCGGCCCGGACCGACATTACGCGTACGCTTACGCAAGACTTGTTCTACTGACGTGCTTTGCACACAGGTGGCTGGCGGGTGTCAGTTTCTCCAACTCTAGTTGAACCGAGTGTGGCTATGCCCGGTCCTTGCGAAGGTTAAAACAGCACCAACTTGACAAACTATCGTTGTGGTTTTGATGCGTAGGTAAGAACGGTTCTTGCTAAGCCCGTAGCATCCACGTAAAACTTGCAACAACAAAGTAGAGGACGTCTAACTTGTTTTTGCAGGGCATGTTGTGATGTGATATGGTCAAGACATGATGCTAAATTTTATTGTATGAGATGATCATGTTTTGTAACTGAGTTATCGGCAACTGGCAGGAGCCATATGGTTGTCGCTTTATTGTATGCAATGCAATCGCCCTGTAATGCTTTACTTTATCACTAAGCGGTAGCGATAGTCGTAGAAGCATAAGGTTAGCGAGAACGACAACGATGCTACGATGGAGATCAAGGTGTCGCGCCGGTGACGATGGTGATCATGATGGCGCTTCGGAGATGGAGATCGCAAGCACAAGATGATGATGGCCATATCATATCACTTATATTGATTGCATGTGATGTTTATCTTTTATGCATCTTATCTTGCTTTGTTTGACGGTAGCATTATAAGATGATCTCTCACTAAATTTCAAGATAAAAGTGTTCTCCCTGAGTATGCACCGTTGGCAAAGTTCGTCATGCCCAGACACCACGTGATGATCGGGTGTGATAAGCTCTACGTCCATCTACAACGGGTGCAAGCCAGTTTTGCACACGCAGAATACTCGGGTTAAAATTGACGAGCCTAGCATATGCAGATATGGCCTCGGAACACTGAGACCGAAAGGTCAAGCGTGAATCCTATAGTAGATATGATCAACATAGTGATGTTCACCATTGAAAGCTACTCCATTTCACGTGATGATCAGTTATGGTTTAGTTGATTTGGATCACGTGATCACTTAGAGGATTAGAGGGATATCTTTCTAAGTGGGAGTTCTTAAGTAATATGATTAATTGAACTTTAATTTATCATGAACTTAGTCCTGGTAGTATTAGCATATCTATGTTGTAGATCAATAGCTCGCGATGTTGCTCCCCGTTTAATTTTTATATGTTCCTAGAGAAAATTATGTTGAAAGATGTTAGTAGCAATGATGCGGATTGGATCCGTGATTTGAGGATTATCCTCATTGCTGCACAGAAGAATTATGTCCTTGATGCACCGCTATGTGACAGACCTATTGCAGGAGCAGATGCAGACGTTATGAACGTTTGGCTAGCTCAATATGATGACTACTTGATAGTTTAGTGCACCATGCTTAACGGCTTAGAATCGGGACTTCAAAGACGTTTTGAACGTCATGGACCATATGAGATGTTCCAGGAGTTGAAGTTAATATTTCAAGCAAATACCTGAGTTGAGAGATATGAAGTCTCCAACATGTTCTATAGCTAAAAGATGGAGGAGAATAGCTCAAGCAGTGAGCATGTGCTCAGATTGTCTGGGTACTACAATCGCTTGAATCAAGTGGGAGTTAATCTTCCAGATGAGATAGTGATTGACAGAATTCTCTAGTCACCATCACCAAGTTAGTAGAACTTCGTGATGAACTATAATATGCAAGGGATAACGGAAACGATTCCCAAGCTCTTCATGACACTGAAATCGACGAAGGTAAAAATCAAGAAAAATATCAAGTGTTGATGGTTGACAAGACCACTAGTTTCAAGAAAAGGGCAAAGGGAAGAAGGGGAACTTCAAGAAGAACGGAAAACAAGTTGCTGCTCAAGTGAAGAAGCCCAAGTCTGGTCCTAAGCTTGAGACTAAGTGCTTCTACTGCAAAGGGACTGGTCACTGGAAGCGGAACTGCCCCAAGTATTTGGCGGATAAGAAGGATGGCAAAGTGAACAAAGGTATATTGGATATACATGTTATTGATGTGTACTTTACTAGTGTTCGTAGCAACCCCTCGGTATTTCATACTGGTTCAGTTGCTAAGAGTAGTAACTCGAAACGGGAATTGCAGAATGAACAGAGACTAGTTAAGGGTGAAGTGACGATGTGTGTTGGAAGTGGTTCCAAGATTGATATGATCATCATCGCACACTCCCTATACTTTCGGGATTAGTGTTGAACCTAAATAAGTGTTATTTGGTGTCTGCGTTGAGCATAAATATGATTTGATCATGTTTATTGCAATACGGTTATTCATTTAAGTTAGAGAACAATTGTTGTTCTGTTTCCATGAATAAAACCTTCTATGGCCATACACCCAATGAAAATGGTTTGTTGGATCTCGATCGTAGTGATACACATATTCATAAGCCAAAAGATGCAAAGTTAATAATGATAGTGCAACTTATTTGTGGCACTGCTGTTTAGGTCATATTGGTGTAAAGCGCATGAAGAAACTCCATGCTGATGGGCTTTTGGAATCACTTGATGCTTGCGAACCATGCCTCATGGGCAAGATGACTAAGACTCCGTTCTCCGGAACAATGGAGCGGGCAACAGATTTGTTGGAAATCATACATACCGATGTATGCGGTCCAATGAGTGTTGAGGCTCATGGCGGGTATCATTGTTTTCTGACCTTCACAGATGATTTGAGCAGATATGGGTATATCTACTTGATGAAACATAAGTCTGAAACATTTGAAAAGTTCAAAGAATTCCAGAGTGAAGTGGAAAATCATTGTGACAAGAAAATGAAATTTCTATGATTTGATCGCGGAGACGAATATTTGAGTTACGAGTTTGGCCTTCAGTTAAAACAATGTGAAATAGTTTCACTACTCACGCCACCTGGAACACCATAGTGTAATGGTGTGTCCGAACATCGTAACCATACTTTATTAGATATGGTGCGATCTATGATGTCTCTTACTGATCTACCACTATCGTTTTGGGATTATGCATTAGAGACAGCTGCATTCACGTTAAAAGGGGCACCATCTAAGTCCATTGAGACGACACAATATGAACTGTGGTTTGGTAAGAAACCAAAGTTGTCGTTTCTTAAAGTTTGAGGTTGCAATGCTTATGTGAAAAAGTTTCAACCTGATAAGCTCAAACCCAAATCGGAGAAATATGTCTTCATAGGATACCCAAAGGAGACTGTTGGGTACACCTTCTATCACAGATCCGAAGGCAAGACATTCGGAGTTTCTCTCGAAAGAAGTGAGTGGGAGGAAAGTAGAACTTGATAAGGTAATTGTACCTTCTCCCGAATTGGAATGTAGTTCATCACAGAAATCAGTTCCAGTGATGCCTACACCGATTAGTGAGGAAGTTAATGATGATGATCATGAAACTTCGGATCAAGTTACTACCGAACCTCGTAGGTCAACCAGAATAAGATCCGCACCAGAGTGGTACGGTAATCCTGTTCTGGAGGTCATGATACTTGACTATGAGGAACCTACGAACTATGAGGAAGCGATGATGAGCCCAGATTCCGCGAAATGGCTTGAGGCCATGAAATCCGAGATATGATCCATGAATCAGAACAAAGTATGAACTTTGATTGACTTGCCCGATGATTGGTGAGCCATTGAGATTAAATGGATCTTCAAGAGGAAGACGGACGCTGATAGTAGTGTTACTATCTACAAAGCTAGAATTGTCGTGAAAGGTTTTCGACAAGTTCAAGGTGTTGACTACGATGAGAGTTTCTCACTCGTATCTATGCTTAAGTCTGTCCGAATCATGTTAGCAATTGCCGCATTTTATGAAATCTGGCAAATGGATAAACAAAAACTGCATTCCTTAATGGATTTATTAAGGAAGAGTTCTATATGATGCAACCAGAAGGTTTTGTCAATCCTAAAGGTGCTAACAAAATATGCAAGCTCCAGCGATCCATCTATGGACTGGTGCAAGCATCTCAGAGTTGGAATATACGCTTTGATAAGTTGATCAAAGCATATAGTTTTATACAGACTTGCGGTGAAGCCTGTATTTACAAGAAAGTGAGTGGGAGCACTACAACATTTCTAATAAGTACATGTGAATGACATATTGTTGATTGGAAATAATGTAGAATTATTCTGCAAAGCATAAAGGAGTGTTTGAAATGAGTTTTTCAAAGAAAGACCTCGGTGAAGCTGCTTACAATTGAGCATCAAGATCTATAGAGATAGATCAAAACGCTTGATAATTTTTTTCAATGAGTACATACCTTGACAAGATTTTGAAGTAGTTCAAAATGGAACAGCCAAAGAAAGAGTTCTTACCTGTGTTACAAGGAGTGAAATTGAGTAAGACTCAAAACCCGACCACGGCAGAAGATAGAAAGAGAATGAAAGTCATTCCCTATGCATCAGCCATAGGTTCTAGAAAGTATGCCATGCTGTATACCAGATCTATTGTATACCCTACCACTGAGTTTGGCAAGGGAGTACAATAGTCATCCAGGAGTAGATAACTGGACAACGGTCAAAATTATCCTTAGTGGAATAAGGATATGTTTCTCGATTATGGAGGTGAAAAAAGGTTCGTCGTAAAGGGTTACGTCGATGCAAGTTTTTGACACTGATCCAGATGACTCTAAGTCTCAATCTGGATACATATTGAAAGTGGGAGCTATTAGCTAGAGTAGCTCAGTGCAGAGCATTGTAGACATAGAATTTGCAAAATACTTACGGATCTGAATATGACAGACCCGTTGACTAAAATTATCTCACAAGCAAAACATGATCACACCTTAGTACTCTTTGGGTGTTAACATAGCGATGTGAACTAGATTACTGAATCTAGTAAACCCTTTGGGTGTTGGTCACATATCGATGTGAACTATGGGTGTTAACCACATAAAGATGTGAACTATTGATGTTAAATCACATGGCGATGTGATCTAGATTATTGACTCTATTGCAAGTGGGAGACTGAAGGAAATATGCCCTAGAGGCAATAATAAAGTTATTTTATTTCCTTATTTCATGATAAATGTTTATTATTCATGCTAGAATTTTATTAACCGGAAACATAATACATGTGTGAGTACATAGACAAACAGAGTGTCACTAGTATGCCTCTACTTGACTAGCTCGTTGATCAAAGATGGTTATGTTTCCTAGCCATAGACATGAGTTGTCATTTGATTAACGGGATCACATCATTAGGAGAATGATGTGATTGACTTGACCCATTCCGTTAGCTTAGCACTCGATCGTTTAGTATGTTGCTATTGCTTTCTTCATGACTTATACATGTTCCTATGACTATGAGATTATGCAACTCCCGTTTACCGGAGGAACACTTTGTGTGCTACCAAACGTCACAACGTAACTGGGTGATTATAAAGGTGCTCTACAGGTGTCTCCGAAGGTACTTGTTGGTTTGGCGTATTTCGAGATTAGGATTTGTCACTCCGATTGTCGGAGAGGTATCTCTGGGCCCTCTCGGTAATGCACATCACTTAAGCCTTGCAAGCAATGCAACTAATGAGTTAGTTGCGAGATGTTGTATTACGGAACGAGTAAAGAGACTTTCCGGTAATGAGATTGAACTAGGTATTGAGATACCGGCGATCGAATCTCGGGCAAGTAACATACCGATGACAAAGGGAACAACATATGTTGTTATGCGGTCTGACCGATAAAGATCTTCGTAGAATATTTAGGAGCCAATATGAGCATCCAGGTTCCGCTATTAGTTATTGACCGGAGACGTGTCTCGGTCATGCCTACATTGTTCTCGAACCCGTAGGGTCCGCACGCTTAACGTTACGATGACAGTTTCATTATGAGTTTATATGTTTTGATGTACCGAAGGTTGTTCGGAGTCCCGGATGTGATCACGGACATGACGAGGAGTCTCGAAATGGTCAAGACATAAAGATTGATATAGTGGAAGCCTATATTTGGATATCGGAATCATTCCGGGTGAAATCAGGATTTTACCGGAGTACCGGGGGGTTACCGGAACCCCCCTGGGGTTAATGGGCCTTCATGGGCCCTAAGGGAGAAGAGGAGGGCCGGCCAGGGCAGGCCACGCACCCCTCCCCCCTAGTCCAAATAGGACAAGGAAGGGGGGGGCACCCCCCTTTCCTCTGTCCCCCTTCCACTTTCCTTCTCCAACAAGGCAAGAGGGGGGAGTCCTACTCCCGGGGGAGTAGGACTCCTCCAGGCGCACCCCTACTGGGCCGGCCGCACATCCCCCTCCCTCCTTTATATACGGGGGTGAGGGGGCACCCCAAGTGTCGGTGTACTAGAGTAGGGGTACCCTAGTATCCCGAACTTGTGCACGGGCAGTCGCAGCATCCCGCGGCAAGGCTTGCCGGGTGACCGCCAAGGTCCTCCGTGGTTCCTTTGGAGCCATTCAAGGACAAAGTATCCAAGCCAAGGACACAAGACCCCGGCAAGAGGAGCTTGCCGGGAAGGCCAACCAAGGCATCTCAAGGAACTTGCTGCGACGCGCCACGCGTCCCGGCAAGGCCCGGTGAGCGACAAGCTCCCGGACGCGACAAGACAACGACCGCGGCAAGGCGCTTGCCGCGGCAAGCCACCACTCTATGCCCGCGCTCTAGCACATCCACCAACGTGTCGCTCTGGGACCCTTCCAGGCGTACGTGGCGGGAGGCTGTGCAGCCAGCGGTGCGCGGTGGCAAGCGGCGCTGACAAGATTGCCATCGTGGCGAGCGGTGGCGTCCCTGACGGTCCCTTTTGCACTATTTAGGCGACATAGACGGGCATTTAATGCCCTGGTCCCCTGCCGTCAGGGTTAGGCATTATACACTGTAGCAGGTAGCTGTACCAACCGCAACACCTTTCCATTTTTACCCTTGTCTACGTTGCCACCTGTCGGTGACCCCTTGAGCATATAAAAGGAGGCCCATGCGCAACGTAGAGGGGGAGGAGGGGAGAGGAAGAGAACACTCACGCTCGGTCTCGTTAGCTGCTGGGGTGTACTGTAGCACTCCACGCTCCCGAGCAAGAACTCAATACAAACCACAAAGCAGGAGTAGGGTTTTACGCATCCGTGCGGCCCGAACCTGGGTAAACTGCTCGTGTGCTTTGCCTCGATCCGCTCTTCGTGCGACCCTCGCCCCCGTCGAACCGAAAGGGACTCGGTCCGCCGGTCCCATAGGTGCTCGTGGATTAGTCCCCCGACATCTTTGGCACGCCAGGTAGGGGTCTCGAGGTTGTGTGAACCAGATCCGACGTTCACACGAGCTAGATCTTCATCATCTTCATCGACATGCCGCCGAAGAAGAAGGCTTCAGAGGCGGCTGCTCCGTCCGCGCCGAACCCACCACCGCCGGAGCAAACGGCTGATGGGGCAGACTCCGGCGGAAGAACGGGCATCGATGAGGGAGCTCACGGTGCTGCCAGGTCCAAGGACAAGGCTGCGCTGCCCATCGGCGGCGTAGCCGGCTCCCACAACGACCGGGCGCACTCCAAGACCTCGACGTCCGTACATGCACCGCGCCCATCTCAGGAGGCGCGGGACCGGCAGCGTCATGGTACTCACGGTACCATGCGTTTGCTGGACCAAGATCGAGCTGGTGGATCTCAGAGTGCTCAAGACCAGCATGCACGCCAACATGCTGGCACGAGCGAGGCACGGTCGCCTGGACGGGATACTGCTCCTTCTAACATAGTTAGAAGTCCGAGCATATCCCTCTCCTCGCACCGTTCGCCACCGCCACCCGCCACTACAGCAGAAGCTTTGGCGCGAGCTCAACTGCTCCTGGACTACCCTCCAACGGCAGACAAGATCGACGACTGGAGGGCCACCATTCAGAGTCTCATCGGCTTCGCCAACGGCGACACTCAACGGCGGCCGAGCACGTCGCAGCCGCGGCAAGTCAGCCAGGCACGAGCCGGTGGCAACAAGACCGGTGGGGGTGCAACCACTGTGCACTCTCCGCCCCGAAGGCCAAGATCGCCGACTCGCCGGATCCACCTCGACAGCGACTCCACCGTGTCATCAGATCCACGAGCTCATCGCGATCAGCGCCAAGTTCTTCACGAACGACAGCAAGAAGACGCTTGTACTCGCATCGAGCGCCGAAGAGAAGCGCGACGTCAATCGGACCAGCGCGCCGGGCCCTCTGTCGACATGCATGCGCCAGGGGAACCAGGCGACTTGCCGTACGCGGTAGGTTGCCCTGCGTTTACTCGTGAGCTGCGGCAAGTCCAGTGGCCCAGCACGAAGAATTTCAAGCCAGACGTACCAGAGAAGTACGACGGCAAGTCGCATCCGTCGGAGTTCCTCAGCATCTACACCATCACGGTGCAGGCTGCCGGGGGGCGGGACGACAAGATCCTTGCCAACTACTTCCCGCTGGTGCTCAAGCCCAATGTCAGGTCCTGGCTCATGCACTTGCTGGACAACTCCATATCCTCCTGGGCAGACCTATGCCATCAGTTTGTCGGCGCCTTTACAGGCGGCCACAAACCTCATGGCCAAGAGAGTGACCTTCATCTGCTTGCCCAGAAGGAAGGAGAGCCCCTGCGCAAGTACATCCAGAGATTCAGCCGTGTACAACACAACATCCCAGATGTCCACCCTGCCGCGGTCATCAGCACGTTCCATCAGAACGTGCGTAACCGCAGGATGCGGGAGGAGATGGCGATGTGCAAGATCAGAGACGTCAGTGAGCTGTATGCCCTGGCCGACAAGTGTGCATGTGCTGAGGAAGGGAGGAAACTCCCTGGAGAGAATACAGGAGCAGGAGGATCTGACAGCGAGGATGCTGCCCCGGCAAAGAAAAACCAGCGGCGGAACAACAGGAAGAAAAAAGGCAAAGATGTGCTAGTCATTGAGCAGTCCGGCAACGAAGGTGGCGCCAAGAAAGCCAAAGCTGGTAGCTCCGGCAAGGAGATTGCCGCATGCACCAACTGCCAGACTGTGGCGGTTGCCGACAAGCAGGACGGCACCGACAAGCAGTACTGCAAGATCCACCGCACCAAGGGCCATGACCTCCAGAGCTGCAAGAAGGTCGAGCAGCTTGTCCAGCAGCAAAAGGCTGAATACGAGCGACACGACAAGGAGAGGGCCCAAGGAGGCGCTGGAGAATCCGGCAAGAAGCGCGCCGGCCTGGGAGGACGCCGCGGCAAGGCCAAGCAGCGGCAAGGAGACAGACCTCCCCGCGGCCGCGACAAGGATGAAGATGATGACGACGACGAAGACATGGATGGTGTCGAGACCAGTGAGCAGGAGTTCCAGAAAGCCACAGAGGTCTTGTGTGTTGACGGCGGTGCTTCTCTGCATACTTCGCACCGCCAACTCAAGCAGTGGGTGCGGGAAGTCAATGCGGCGGAACCACTTGTCGAGTCACGCAAGCTTCTGAAATGGTCCAGCACGCCTATCATCTTTGATATTGAGGACCACCCTGATCTCACAACTGCGGTCGGGTGCTTGCCGATGTTGGTTTCACCAACTATCCGCAACCTCAAGGTCACTAAGATGCTAGTTGACGGCGGGGCCGGCTTGAACCTGATCTCCTCCGCTGTACTCCAGAAACTCCAGATCCCTGATAGCGAGCTTGAAGAGACCGGCACATTCCAAGGAATCAACCCGGGAAGGAGCAAGCCGAAGGGGAAGGTCACGTTGCCAGTAACATTTGGCAGCGAGGTGAACTTCAGGACTGAGAGGGTCACTTTTGACGTTGCCGATTTTCCATTGCCTTACAATGGGATACTCGGCCGTCCAGAACTCGCCAAGTTCATGGCAGCCTCTCACTACGCATACAACATGCTAAAGATGCCAGGCCCGATAAGCGTCATCTCTGTCCCTGGCGACAAGAAGGATGCTCTTATCTGCGCCGACAAGATCTACCGGGAAGCGGTAGCCGCAATAGATCGCAAGTCACCTGCCGTTGAAGCTCCCGGGGGGAAGAAGAAGACCAAGTCCGGCAAGAGTTCTGATGCCCACTCCGGCAAGCGCACCTCTTCGGAGTGCTGCGCTGCCGTCGAGGACGCACCATCGAGCTCCACCGGCAAGTGTAAGAAGACAATGGCAGCTCTGCCAGAGTCCAAGAAGGTGTCCGCCAAGGAGGACGGCACTGGTGGTACCTTCACCATCAGTGCCACTCTCGACCCTAAATAGGAAAGCGCGCTCATTTCTTTCCTGCGGGCGAACGTCGACGTGTTTGCGTGGCAACTGTCTGACATCCCCGGTGTACCCAGGAAAGTAATTGAGCACCATCTTGCCGTTTGTCCTCATGCGCGGCCCGTCAAGCAGAAGGTCAGGAAGCAAGCAGTGGAGCACCAAGAATTCATCGCAGAAGAGATCAAGAAGTTGGAAGCAGCAGGCCTTGTCAGAGGAGTGCTCCATCCTACGTGGTTGGCCAATCCTGTAGTCGTGCGCAAGGCGAACGGGAAATGGAGACTTTGTATCGACTTTACCGATGTTAACAAAGCTTGTCCCAAAGACCCATTTCCTTTGCCGCGCATTGACCAGATTGTTGACTCCACGGCCGGATGTGACTTGCTTTCATTTCTTGACGCATTCTCAGGGTACCATCAGATCTTCATGGCAGAAGAGGATGAGGAGAAGACCGCATTCATCACTCCATGTGGCACGTACTGTTTCATACGGATGCCTTTCAGTTTAAAAAATGCTGGTTCAACATTTGCAAGGGTAGTCCATGTCGCTCTTGAGCCACAAATACACAGAAATATGGAAGCCTACATGGATGACATAGTGGTCAAGATCAAGGACAAGGCAACTCTGATTCAAGATTTATACGAGACCTTTGCAAATCTACGCAAGATCAGCCTCAAGCTCAACCCCGAGAAGTGTGTGTTTGGAGTCCCCTCCGGCAAGCTTCTCGGGTTCTTCGTGTCTCAGCGGGGAATCGAAGCCAATCCCGACAAGATCAAGGCCATTGAGCAGATTGAAGCACCAAAGCGCGTCAAGGATGTACAAAGACTTGCCGGTTGCGTGGCTGCTCTCAGCAGGTTTATCTCTAGGTCTGCTGAGCGCGCCCTGCCTTTTTCAAAATATTGAAAAAGGCAGGTCCAATGAAATGGACTCCGGAAGCGGAGGCTGCTCTGCAAGACTTGAAGAGATACCTGTCCTCCACTCCAACACTTGTCGCACCTAAGACACAAGAGAAGTTGCTGCTGTATATAGCGGCAACCAATCAAGTGGTTAGTGCTGCACTAGTAGCAGAGAGGGAGGCAGATGACGAGCCAGCAACCACGGCAGGCGCATCCAGCGACAAGCAGGGGGCTTCCCCGACAAGCTCTGGTCCCGACAAGGATGGATCTGCGCAGACGCGCGAGGAGATACAGAAGAGAATGGTACAGCGCCCAGTTTACTTTGTCAGTTCCCTTCTGCAGGGGGCTAGGTCAAGGTACTCTGGCATGCAGAAATTGCTTTTCGGCCTTCTCATGGCCTCGAGAAAGCTGCGCCATTACTTTCAAGCACATGAGATCACAGTTGTCACTCGTTTTCCGCTGAAGAGGATACTACAGAATCCAGAAGCGACAGGCAGGATTGTTGAGTGGGCACTGGAACTGTCAAGCTTTGGCCTCAAGTTTGGGAGTACTTCAACTATCCAAAGCAGAGCATTGGCAGAATTCATAGCAGAATGGACGCCAACACCAGATGAAGAAATTCCAGAAACGAGCATCCCCGTCGAGGAAGCAAGCAAAGAGTGGCTGATGTACTTTGATGGTGCCTTTTCGCTGCAAGGCGCCGGCGCTGGCGTGCTGCTTGTCGCACCCACCGGAGAGCACCTCAAGTACGTAGTCCAGATGCACTTTCCCAAGGAGCAAGCAACAAACAATACTGCAGAGTATGAAGGCTTGCTTGCCGGTCTTAGGATCGCGGCAGACCTTGGGATCAAGAAGCTCATTGTCAGGGGTGACTCGCAGCTTGTCGTCCGCCAAGTGAACAAGAGCTATCAGAGTCCGTTGATGGAAGCCTACGTCGACGAAGTGAGAAAGCTAGAAGAGCACTTTGACGGCCTACAGATGGAGCATGTTCCAAGAGCTCAGAACACCATTGCCGATGGCCTATCAAAGTGCGCCGCACTTAAGTTACCTGTGGAACCATGGATCTTTGTGCTCAAGCTGACTCAACCGTCTGTAACGCCATCAACTGGACAGAGCAAGAAGAGGAAGTTGATTTCTGGTGACTATTTTCCGGCAGAGCTTCCCGAAGCCGCCGCCAAGAAGGTCCCCAAGATCAACGCCAAGAGCGCTGAGGAGTAGTCTGCTCCGGCAAGCCCTAGGGTTTGTTCCGTTGAAGCAGAAGCTCCCGACAAGTTTTGCTCCGGCAAGCTTGCCGGGGAACGTCAAGCTCCGGCAGAGCCGTAGGTTCTCGCCGTAGAAGCGGATGTTCCCGCAGCAGCAGATTTGCCTTTAGTCCTTGTTGTCGAGCCACAAGCTCCAGCATGGACACAGCAGATTGTCCGTTTCCTTCAGACAGGAGAACTTCCCGAAGAGCAAGAAGAAGCAGAAAGAGTAGCCCGGCAGTCAAGTATGTACCAGTTTGTCGACAACACACTGTACAGAAGAAGACTCAACGGTGTGAAATTGAAGTGTATTCACCGGGAAGACGGACAAAAGCTGTTGGCAGAGATACATGGAGGCATATGTGGTCACCACATTGGCGCAAGAGCACTTGCCGACAAAGCATTCCGGCAAGGTTTCTTTTGGCCGACAGCCCTCCAGGATGCAACTGCACAAGTAACCAAGTGTGAAGCGTGCCAGTTCCATTCCAAGCAGATACACCAACCAGCTCAAGCTCTCCAGACGATCCCTTTATCCTAGCCATTTTCGGTCTGGGGGCTCGACATCCTCGGCCCCTTTCCCCGAGCAGTCGGGGGCTTTGAGTACTTGTACGTTGCAATCGACAAGTTCACAAAGTGGCCGGAAGTGGAAGCAGTGAGGAAGGTGACAGCACAGTCAGCAGTCAAGTTCTTCAGGTCGATTGTTTGCCGCTTCGGGATCCCTAACAGGATAATCACCGACAACGGTACGCAATTCACGAGCCGCACCTTCATGCAGTACGTCCAAGATCTTGGCGCCAAGGTCTGCTTCGTTTCTGTTGCTCACCCGAGAAGCAACGGTCAAGCGGAGAGGGCAAATGCTGAAGTGCTGCGTGGGCTCAAGACCAGGACTTTCGACAGGCTGCACAAGTGTGGAAGAAACTGGATCGAGGAGCTGCCGGTGGTTCTTTGGTCGATCAGGATGACGCCAAATCGAGCCACTGGCCAGACACCTTTCGCTCTAGTCTATGGAGCAGAGGCAGTTCTCCCCATGGAACTCGTATACGGGTCAGCTCGAGTGCTCGCTTATGATGAGCTTGAGCAAGAGCAGCTGCGACAAGATGACGCGCTACTCCTTGAGGAAGACCGTCTTCAGGCTGCTGTACGAGCTGCTCGCTACCAGCAAGCTTTGCGCCGCTACCATAGCTGCAAAGTTAACGCCAGAAGTCTCGAGGAAGGCGACCTTGTTCTTCGGCGTGTTCAGTCCGCCAAGAATTCCAACAAGTTGACGCCGAAGTGGGAAGGCCCTTACTGGGTGAAACGAGTCACTAGGCCTGGCGCTGTCCGCCTTGAGACCGAAGATAACATTCCGGTGAGCAATTCCTGGAACATTGAGCATCTTCGTAAGTTTTACCCGTAAGGCGCGGTTGCTGGAACCTGTTCCGGCAACCACCTTTTGTACAAGTCTTGCCGCTGTTGCATGTAATCCTTTGTACAAAGCCGGGCGCAGACCCCGTGCATAAGTAAAGCTCATATGTTCCGCACATCTTGTCAATTTCATGCTTTCTATTTTTTGCATATGTGATCTGACACTTTGTGCAGCACCTACTCCCCGGTAAGTAATAACGAGCCGTAAGGCTCCATATCTTTATTTTCTCCTCTTTCTTTTTTCTCAAGGAAAGGAAGGTTCCCTCGCCGACAAGTTTGCCGGGGGGGAAAGGAGAAGATAATGGTATGGACCAGGCGTCGTTCAAGAAAGTTTCGCCTTACCGGGAAGCAAACAACAGAAAAGCTAAGTTGCCAAAGTTTGAGCAATCAGATTTTTAAATTTTTTAAGTTATCTCCCTTGAACGACCGCACTTTGTATGGAAAACCTGTGCGCGGAGGAACCAACTCGTAGCTAGTTGCGCCCTTACTTTGTTTCGAGTCTGCTCAACAACTTAAGTGAGCTGCGACTAGTTGCGACAAGGTTTCTTGTCGGTAGCGGCACCGCCAGCAGGCTGCTGACGTCCCGCACTCAGCGCTCGCGGCTAAGGTGCCTGCACCGGCAAGTTCCCTAAAAGCGTAGGGCAAAAACATACAAAGGGAGGAATCAAGTAAAGGGAATAACATTGCAATCATTACCCGGAATAGAGTTATATTACAAGGTAGCTTGTCGCGGCTCTAACAGATTGTTCTCATAACATGACCAGTAGCGACAAGAAAAGAAGAAAACGGGCGGCCTAGTCTACGCGATCGCCCTCAATCCTCTTGATCCCGCTCACCTTGTCCACAATGGGTGCGACAAGGGTCTTGAGCGCCTCCAGATCAGCATCCGGTGGCAGGGTCTTGAGGACGTTGGTGAGGTTGAGGCCTAGGTTGCGGAAGGCCACCTTCACCAACACCTTTTGAAGAGCTCCCGCGCAGATCTTGCGCGACTCGTCGGCCAGCTGCTTTGGGATCTTCTCCCGGAGCCGCTGGACGGCCGTCGCGACGCCTTTGAAGAACAAGGTGAGCTTGGCGCTGGGTTGGAGGTTCTCATCAGAGGGATACCCGAGATCCTCCACCCCCAGCTGCGCCAGCTCCCTGTCGATATCTGCGGCAGCATTCATGAGACCCTCCGTCCAGCGCTCCACATTCTCCCTAAAAGCATTCTGGGCGGCGGCAGCACTCGCCAGCAGCGCCTTGTCGGCCTTGATCTCCTCCTTCAAGGCCACCTCCTGCTCCCTGGCTCCGTCCAGCGTCTTGGTCAAAGTGGTCAGCTTCAACTCAAGATCTGCATTGGAGTCCTTGGCGGCACTAAGCTCTTTGCCCTTCTCGGCGAGACGAACCTGCAGCTCTGTGAGCCGGCCTTGCGGAGACGCCTTCTTGGTGGGGATGGAGGATCTGCTTGCGGCGAGCTGCCTGAAGAAGAGGAGGAAGAGGAGTTGATCTCCAGCGAGCCGCTCGTATCCTCGGCGGGCTCGCTCGACTCGACGTCATGCCCGGCAAGCTCTTTCTCGCCGACGAGCTCCTCTCGCTCGGCACGGCTTGCCGCCTCTGCTGCCTCTGCCTCCTCCACGGTGAATCCAAATTCACGCGGTGGATACGGGGAGAGATACGGCGTAACCCAGGCCGCGTGTGCCCGTGCCCTGTTTTGGGCCTGGCCCAATAGCGCTCGGCACCGTGTATGGCCCAGGCCCGGGGGCTCTTGTCGGTGTACTAGAGTAGGGGTACCCTAGTATCCCGAACTTGTGCAGGGGCAGTCGCAGCATCCCGCGGCAAGGCTTGCCGGGTGACCACCAAGGTCCTCCGTGGTTCCTTTGGAGCCATTCAAGGACAAAGTTTCCAAGCCAAGGAGACAAGACCCCGGCAAGAGGAGCTTGCGGGGAAGGCCAACCAAGGCATCTCAAGGAACTTGCCGCGATGCGCCACGCGTCCCGACAAGGCCCGGTGAGCGACAAGCTCCCGGACGCGACAAGACAACGACCGCGGCAAGGCGCTTGCCGCGGCAAGCCACCACTCTGTGCCCGCGCTCCAGCACATCCACCAACATGTCGCTCTGGGACCCTTCCAGGCGTACGTGGCGGGAGGCTGTGCAGCCAGCGGTGCGCGGTGGCAAGCGGCACTGACAAGATTGCCATCGTGGCGAGCGGTGGCGTCCCTGACGGTCCCTTTTGCACTGTTTAGGCGACGCAGACGGGCATTTAATGCCCTGGTCCCCTGCCATCAGGGTTAGGTATGCTACACTGTAGCAGGTAGCTGTACCAACCGTAACACCTTTCCATTTTTACCCTTGTCTACGTTGCCACCTGTCGGTGACCCCTTGAGCATATAAAAGGAGGCCCATGCGCAACGTAGAGCGGGAGGAGGGGAGAGGAAGAGAACACTCACGCTCGGTCTCGTTAGCTGCTGGGGTGTACTGTAGCACTCCGCGCTCCCGAGCAAGAACTCAATACAAACCACAAAGCTAGAATTGTCGCGAAAGGTTTTCGACAAGTTCAAGGTGTTGACTACGATGAGAGTTTCTCACTCGTATCTATGCTTAAGTCTGTCCGAATCATGTTAGCAATTGCCGCATTTTATGAAATCTGGCAAATGGATAAACAAAAACTGCATTCCTTAATGGATTTATTAAGGAAGAGTTGTATATGATGCAACCAGAAGGTTTTGTCAATCCTAAAGGTGCTAACAAAATATGCAAGCTCCAGCGATCCATCTATGGACTGGTGCAAGCATCTCGGAGTTGGAATATACGCTTTGATAAGTTGATCAAAGCATATAGTTTTATACAGACTTGCGGTGAAGCCTGTATTTACAAGAAAGTGAGTGGGAGCACTACAACATTTCTAATAAGTACATGTGAATGACATATTGTTGATTGGAAATAATGTAGAATTATTCTGCAAAGCATAAAGGAGTGTTTGAAATGAGTTTTTCAAAGAAAGACCTCGGTGAAGCTGCTTACAATTGAGCATCAAGATCTATAGAGATAGATCAAAACGCTTGATAATTTTTTTCAATGAGTACATACCTTGACAAGATTTTGAAGTAGTTCAAAATGGAACAGCCAAAGAAAGAGTTCTTACCTGTGTTACAAGGAGTGAAATTGAGTAAGACTCAAAACCCGACCACGGCAGAAGATAGAAAGAGAATGAAAGTCATTCCCTATGCATCAGCCATAGGTTCTAGAAAGTATGCCATGCTGTATACCAGATCTATTGTATACCCTACCACTGAGTTTGGCAAGGGAGTACAATAGTCATCCAGGAGTAGATAACTGGACAACGGTCAAAATTATCCTTAGTGGAATAAGGATATGTTTCTCGATTATGGAGGTGAAAAAAGGTTCGTCGTAAAGGGTTACGTCGATGCAAGTTTTTGACACTGATCCAGATGACTCTAAGTCTCAATCTGGATACATATTGAAAGTGGGAGCTATTAGCTAGAGTAGCTCAGTGCAGAGCATTGTAGACATAGAATTTGCAAAATACTTACGGATCTGAATATGACAGACCCGTTGACTAAAATTATCTCACAAGCAAAACATGATCACACCTTAGTACTCTTTGGGTGTTAACATAGCGATGTGAACTAGATTACTGAATCTAGTAAACCCTTTGGGTGTTGGTCACATATCGATGTGAACTATGGGTGTTAACCACATAAAGATGTGAACTATTGATGTTAAATCACATGGCGATGTGATCTAGATTATTGACTCTATTGCAAGTGGGAGACTGAAGGAAATATGCCCTAGAGGCAATAATAAAGTTATTATTTATTTCCTTATTTCATGATAAATGTTTATTATTCATGCTAGAATTGTATTAACCGGAAACATAATACATGTGTGAGTACATAGACAAACAGAGTGTCACTAGTATGCCTCTACTTGACTAGCTCGTTAATCAAATATGGTTATGTTTCCTAGCCATAGACATGAGTTGTCATTTGATTAACAGGATCACATCATTAGGAGAATGATGTGATTGACTTGACCCATTCCGTTAGCTTAGCACTCGATCGTTTAGTATGTTGCTATTGCTTTCTTCATGACTTATACATGTTCCTATGACTATGACATTATGCAACTCCCGTTTACCGGAGGAACACTTTGTGTGCTACCAAACGTCACAACGTAACTGGGTGATTATAAAGGTGCTCTACAGGTGTCTCCGAAGGTACTTGTTGGGTTGGCGTATTTCGAGATTAGGATTTGTCACTCCGATTGTCGGAGAGGTATCTCTGGGCCCTCTCGGTAATGCACATCACTTAAGCCTTGCAAGCAATGCAACTAATGAGTTAGTTGCGAGATGATGTATTACGGAACGAGTAAAGAGACTTTCCGGTAACGAGATTGAACTAGGTATTGAGATACCAGTGATCGAATCTCGGGCAAGTAACATACCGATGACAAAGGGAACAACATATGTTGTTATGCGGTCTGACCGATAAAGATCTTCGTAGAATATGTAGGAGCCAATATGAGCATCCAGGTTCCGCTATTGGTTATTGACCGGAGACGTGTCTCGGTCATGCCTACATTGTTCTCGAACCCGTAGGGTCCGCACGCTTAACGTTACGATGACAGTTTCATTATGAGTTTATATGTTTTGATGTACCGAAGGTTGTTCGGAGTCCCGGATGTGATCACGGACATGACGAGGAGTCTCGAAATGGTCGAGACATAAAGATTGATATATTGGAATCCTATATTTGGATATCGGAATCATTCCGGGTGAAATCAGGATTTTACCGGAGTACCGGGGGGGTTACCGGAACCCCCCTGGGGTTAATGGGCCTTTATGGGCCCTAAGGGAGAAGAGGAGGGCCGGCCAGGGCAGGCCGCGCACCCCTCCCCCCTAGTCCAAATAGGACAAGGAAGGGGGGGGGGGCGCCCCCCTTTCCTCTTTCCCCCTTCCACTTTCCTTCTCCAACAAGGCAAGAGGGGGGAGTCCTACTCCCGGTGGGAGTAGGACTCCTCCAGGCGCACCCCTACTGGGCCGGCCGCACCTCCCCCTCCCTCCTTTATATACGGGGGTAGAGGGGGCACCCCAAGTGTCGGTGTACTATAGTAGAGGTACCATAGTATCCCGAACTTGTGCACGGGTAGTCGCAGCATCCCGCGGCAAGGCTTGCCGGGTGACCGCCAAGGTCCTCCGTGGATCCTTTGGAGCCATTCAAGGACAAAGTATCCAAGCCAAGGAGACAAGACCCCGGCAAGAGGAGCTTGTCGGGAAGGCCAACCAAGGCATCTCAAGGAACTTGCCGCGACGCGCCACGCGTCCCAGCAAGGCCCGGTGAGCGACAAGCTCCCGGACGCGACAAGACAACGACCGCGGCAAGGCGCTTGCCGCGGCAAGCCACCACTCTGTGCCCGCGCTCCAGCACATCCACCAACGTGTCGCTCTGGGACCCTTCCGGGCGTACGTGGCGGGAGGCTGTGCAGCCAGCGGTGCGCGGTGGCAAGCGGCGCTGACAAGATTGCCATCGTGGCGAGCGGTGGCGTCCCTGACGGTCCCTTTTGCACTGTTTAGGCGACGCAGACGGGCATTTAATGCCCTGGTCCCCTGCCGTCAGGGTTAGGTATGATACACTGTAGCAGGTAGCTGTACCAACCGCAACACCTTTCCATTTTTACCCTTGTCTACGTTGCCACTTGTCGGTGACCCCTTGAGCATATAAAAGGAGGCCCATGCGCAACGTAGAGGGGGAGGAGGGGAGAGGAAGAGAACACTCACGCTCGGTCTCGTTAGCTACTAGGGTGTACTCTAGCACTCCGCGCTCCCGAGCAAGAACTCAATACAAACCACAAAGCAGGAGTAGGGTTTTACGCATCCGTGCGGCCCGAACCTGGGTAAACTGCTCGTGTGCTTCGCCTTGATCCGCTCTTCGTGCGACCCTCGCCCCCGCCGAACCGAAAGGGACTCGGTCCGCCGGTCCCATAGGTGCTCGTGGATTAGTCCCCCGACACCAAGACACACAAGTTGATCTTCGTGATCGTTCCTTAGCCATGTGCGGTGCCCCCTTCCACCATATTCCACCTCGGTCATATCGTAGCGGTGCTTAGGCGAAGCCCTGCGACGGTAGAACATCAAGATCGTCACCACGCCGTCGTGCTGACGAAACTCTTCCCCGACACTTTGCTGGATCGCAGTCCGGGGATCATCATCGAGCTAAACGTGTGCAAGAACTCGGAGGTGCCGTAGTTTCGGTGCTTGATCGGTCGGGCCGTGAAGACGTACGATTACATCAACCGCGTTGTTATAATGCTTCCGCTATCGGTCTACGAGGGTACGTGGACAACACTCTCCCCTCTCGTTGCTATGCATCACCATGATCTTGCGTGTTGTAGGAATTTTTTTGAAATTACTACGTTCCCCAACATGTCAGGTACCTTAGAATTTACAACCAAGAATCTATAACCAATGCTATGAAAAGCATATCCCAGGAAAACACAATCCACGGTCTTTGGTCCAAGCTTGCGCTTCTTTGGAATTGGCACATTGACTTTCGCTAAACAACCCCAGGTTCGTAGATAAGAGAGTTTTAATCTTTTCTTCTCCCATTCCTCGAATGGAGTTATCTCTTTATTCTTTGTGGGAACTCGGTTTAGGACATGACATGCAGTCAAGTTGCCTCCCCCCACAATGCCTTGGAGAGACCCGATGTGTCTAGCATGGCGTTAACCAAATCAGTTAGAGTACGGTTCTTTCTTTCGGCCACCCCATTTGACCGAGGTGAATAGGGAGGAGTCCTCTCATGGATTATACCATGTTTCGCACAAAAAGCATCAAATTCATTGGAAAAATACTCTCCACCACGGTCGGACCTAAGCCTCTTGATTGTCCGATCAAGTTGGTTTTCCACTTCAGCTTTATAGATCTTGAAAAAGTTCAAAGCCTCATCCTTAGATTTCAGAAGGTACACACGGCAGTATCTAGTGGAGTCAACAATTAATGTCATGAAATATTTCTTTCCACCTTTTGTCAAAACACCATTCATTTCACATAAATCTGAATGTATGAGCTCTAGTGGTGCAATATTTCTCGTTTCCGCAGTCGTGTGAGACTTACGAGGTTGCTTAGCTTGCACACAAACTTCACACTTAGATCCCTTGACAATGGTGAAACTAGGAATTAAGCTCAACTTCGCTAGTCGCGACATGCAACCAATGTTAACATGACAAAGACGTGAATGCCACACATTTGATTCACTATTGTTGCAAACATGATTAACAACTTTATTGCAAACGTCTGATAAGGATAAACGAAACAGGCCTCCTGACTCATTGCCTTTATCGACAAAGGTTCCATACTTGGATATTACAAATTTATTCGACTCAAAGACAAGCTTATAGCCATCTTACACAAAAGAGATCCGCTAACAAGATTTTTATTGACGGAGGGGACATAATGCACGTTCTTTAGCCGCACGATCTTCCCCGAAGTAAACTTCAGATCGACCGTGCCAACACCACGAACAGAAGGACTTGAACCGTTGCCCATCAGCACGGTTGAAGTCCCTATGGTCTGATAAGACGAAAACATGGAAATATCACCGCATACATGCACATTAGCACTCGTGTCAATCAACCAATCAGGAGAATGACATACTGAAAGAATAGTGGGAAATATACCATACCCAGCATCCTTCATGTCAGTGTCTCCAATGACAACATTAGCGGTCTTGCCGCCTTTCCCAGGATGACGCTTGTCATAGCGATTAGGGAAACTAGGAGCCCAATGGTCAGGATCCCCACACACATGACAAACACCTTTCTTCTTGTCATTCTTCTTCTTGAAGTTCGCGTGTTGCACAACCTTGTTCTTCCCATCAAACTTTGCTTTACCATCAAACTTGCCCTTGTTCTTGAACTTGTGGGGCTGGAAGTTCTTCTTCTGTACCAGATTGGCACTAGATCCTCCCTCAATACCTCGAGCACGTGTGTCCTTTGCTCTTGCCTTTTCTTCCACATCAAGAGTGCCAATGAGATCCGGGACGGAAAACTCCTGTCTCTTATGTTTCAGTAAGGTAGCAAAGTTCCTCCACGAAGGAGGAAGCTTAGTGATGATACCTCCGGCAACAAACTTGTCCGGTAGTATACAACTGAAGTGCTTAAGTTCTCTAGCAAATGACTGTATCTCATGAGCTTGCTCAACCATGAAGCGCTCTTCAGTCATCCTGTAATCATAGAATTGCTCCATGATGTACAGCTCAGTGCCAACATCCGAGACCCCAAACTTGGCCTCAAGTGCATCCCACATATCTTTTCCATTATCAATTGACGCATAAGCATCAACTATGTTCTCACCAAGAACACTCAAGAGAGCAGCCTTAAACATAGTATCCATTTTCTGAAAAGCTTATGCCTGTTGAGCATCAAGCTCCCCTTCAGGTTTGCCAAGAGTGGCGTCATAGCAACTCATGGTTTGAAACCATAAGACTGCTCTCACACGCCACCTCTTATAGTGGATACCCTCAAACATAGGAGGTCTCATGGAAGCAGCAAAACCACTTGGGGGTAAATTGCCTATAATAAGGTTTTTGGATTGTTCAAAATATGAGCAATTTACCGAATGATTTTATTAACAGAAATACTAGATAAAGCACGACTAGTATAGTAGTGATAAAACAAGTCATGTGATTTGACAAAGAGAAGGTAAACATCATCTGCATATATGAACTAGAACCAAACACATCTAGAACAGACACTAGGGCAAGAAGTTGTGACAGAACCTCTAACAGGAAGAGTATGAGAATGTACGGATCGAGAGCAGATGCACCGGTCTTGGGGTCGGTGTCCTCGCCAGCCATGTCGTCGAGGAGGTTGTTGACGTCGGGGAAGAAGTCGTCATCGGGGAAGTAGTCGTCGGAGTCCGGGGCATCCGTGACAAAGAAGTCAGTAGTCGCGCTAAGTGCTCCCCAAAAACCTTATCACCCTTCTCCCATACAAGACTCAAAAGGTGCGGTTCTGAAGGCCTACTGTCCCGACCTGCGGTGCACGCTGCAAGCCGGGATGGGGAAGAACGTAGCAGCAGCGCAGTGCTCAGGAACTTGTGGCGAGAGGAAGAAGAGGTTCTGGTACGCCTCTCTGAGAGGAGCGACCTCCCTTTTATAGGCGCAAGAGAAGGATGCGAGAGGCTGCGCCGGGAGCTGAAGAGAACAAGGGAGACAAAACGAACAGGCAGCAGGCGAAGAGGTGCGCCGTTCATATTCAATCTCCACTACAGCAAAAACGTTTCAGCTTCCCCATGACCTTTCGTATACCCATCATGCGTGGAAAAAATTTAGACATCGGCTCGGCTCATTCCCGCAACCCGCGGCGCGTCATGATGAGGCATGGGGTGGCGAGGTGGGCGGCGGAGGAGGAGCGTGCGTGGATGTCCCTGAGGGAGTCCTGGATTAGGGGGTGTTCGGATAGCCGGACTATACCTTCAGCCGGACTCCTGGACTATGAAGATACAAGATTGAAGACTCCGTCCCGTGTCCGGAAGGGACTTTCCTTGGCGTGGAAGGCAAGCTTGGCGATGCGGATATTTAGATCTCCTACCATTGTAACCGACTCTATGTAACCCTAACCCTATCCAGTGCCTATATAAACTGGAGGGTTTTAGTCCATAGGACAACATACACATCAACAATCATACCATATGCTAGCTTCTAGGGTTTAGCCTCTTCGATCTCGTGGTAGATCTACTCTTGTACTACCCATATCATCAATATTAATCTAGCAGGACGTAGGGTTTTACCTCCACCGAGAGGGCCTGAACCTGGGCAAAACTTCGTGTCCCTTGTCTCCTGTTACCATCCGGCCTAGACGCACAATTCGGGACCCCCTACCAGAGATCCACCGGTTTTGACACCGACATTGGTGCTTTCATTGAGAGTTCCTCTGTGTCGTCGCCATCAGGAAGGATGCCTCGCCCCGTCTTTAAAGCCGGCACCGTTGCTAAGGAAGCTTTGGCTGTCGGCCAAACCCTCCAGCTAGGTGGTTTTCTTATGACCGCCTGTTCGGCTTCTGCGCTGACGACGACCTCTCGAGCCATCGAAAACAATCTTCATGTCAGCTCGGAACTCGCCGAGCAGTTAGATCCAATGGAGCTCTCCTTCATAAACGAGCTCTTGGATCGCTTCGCCGCCCTGGGAGTCGCTACGGATTACGACCAGATTGGGCCTAAACCCGATCTGAGAGAGATTAACTCTCCCCAAGTCACCCATCATGTTGCCGTGGTAGAGGGGCAGTACGGCGACCCTTCGTCTATCTTAAGGACTCGCTACGTCCGGATTCCCGATCCCTCCAAGCTGGATACCCGCGGAGGGGAGGATATCACTCAACACCTGAACTTAAAGTCAGGCGATGGGCTGGATTCATTGGGCAACACCCAGGGATCCAAATTTTCGAGTTCGGAAATTCCTCGGCCTCTGAGCCTCAGACGGGGTGAGGCTTCGGATTTAACTCCACCCACCCACCCCAACATAAGTGATCTATCCAAAATCAGGCAAGAGCCCGACGAAACAGTACATCATTACTAGGCCAGATTCCTCCTGATTAAGAACAGGCTAAGGGACTGCCGCGAGGAAGACGCAATCTCAATCTTCTGCAATAATTGCACGGACAAGGGAATACTCAACGCCATAAGTCGCCGTGATATTACACGTTTTGCTGATTTGGCGTCCATTGTACGAAAGTACTATGCGATGGAAAGTGCCTGGAAAACCAAAATAAAATTTTGGGACAATCCGGCCCTGAATACAAACCCAGTCCGAAATAAAAGGGTGCATCATCACCAGACACCCAGGTCAAACATCAAAAAGCAAAAACCCTCTACAGGGCATGGAACCGTACTAGAAGGATGGCTTAATGGACCCTGTAAAATTCACAGTATAAAGGACGCCACACCAACTCACAGCCTTAGAGCATGTTGGATACTCCGGCAGGTGGCCAAAATTGGCGAAAATCTCCTAATTCCGGAGGCCACAGAAAGCCACCCCAGAGACACCAATACGGTATTAACAGTCTTCGAGACTTTCGCATCAAATAATCTGCGAAAAAGGACACTCCGCAACCTTGCCGAAGTCTACCAAGTAGCAACAATAAACCCATGGAGTGACATGGCTATTACCTTTAACACCAGTGATGAACCTAAATTCCGAATAGCCCGAGCACCAGCCGCATTGGTCCTCAGTCTAATAGTGGACGGCTTTTGTCTTACCAAGGTACTCATGGACGGCGGCAGCGGATTGAACCTCATTTACGAGGAAACCCTTCAAAAAATGGAAATAGACTGGAACCGCATCGGGCGAAGCAGCACAACCTTTAGAGGAACAATCCCCAGTCGGGAAGCGCGCTGTACAGGAAAAATCACACTAGATGTGGTGTTCGGCACGCCGGATAATTACAGGTCCGAAGAGATCACGTTCCATGTGGCTCCGTTCAGCAGCGGTTATCACGCTCTGCTAGGGCGAGAAGCGTTTACAATCTTCCAAGCAATACCCCATTATGGGTACATGAAGCTCAAGATGCCCGGGCCTAACGGGATCATCACTCTCGCTAGTGATCCGGACACAGCACTCCGCGCCAAAAACAAGACAGCCGCACTGGCCCTTGAGGCACTATGCGAAGCCCTAGCGGCTGAGGAACTGACTGCGCTGCGCTCTATGGTGAATAGGGGCGATGTGGTACTCGACAAAAGATCCAAGTCCACCTCCTTTAAACCGGCGGACGAAATAGTCAAATTCCAAGTCCATCTAACGGACCCCAATAAAACAGCTTCCATCGGGGCACAGTTAAACCCTGATGTAGACGCTGCACTGCGAGAGTTCCTACGAGAGAACTGGGACGTTTTCGCTTGGCACCCTTCAGACACGCCAGGAATCCCACGCAGGCTGGCCGAGCACAGCTTAAATATCCAAACAGGATTCAAATCTGTCAAACAGGCTCTTCGGCATTTTTCCGAACCTAAGGAGAGGCCATGGGAGAGGAGCTAGCAAAGCTATTGGAGGCCGGATTCATCAGAGATATAAAACATCCGGACTGGCTAGCAAATCTGGTGATGGTACCAAAGAAGGACAAATCCTGACGCCTGTGTGTTGATTTTAAAGACCTTAATAAGGCTTGCCCAAAGGATCCCTTCCCCCTCCCACGCATCGATCAAATTATCGACGCTATCGCAGGACACGATTCGTTGTGTTTCCTCGACGCATATTCCGGCTACCATCAAATCAATATGGCAGAACCAGACCAAGCCGCAATGGCATTTATCACACCATACGGCTCATTATGCTTCAACACGATGCCCTTCGGGCTCAAAAACGCTGGTGCAACATATCAGCGCATGATTCAGACATGTCTGGCAAGCCAGATCGGCAAAACAGTGGAGGCATATGTAGATGATGTGGTCGTCAAAACAAGACATGTTGAATCTCTAGTAGACGACTTGAGGCTCACATTTGATAACCTCCGAACATACGACATCAAGCTCATCCCGGAAAAATGTGTTTTCGGCGTTCCAGCCGGAAAGCTCTTGGGCTTCATTGTATCCGGTAGAGGAATTGAAGCAAATCCAGCCAAGATCCGAGCTCTGTCGCAACTGGATATCCCAAAGGACCTCAAACAAATACAAAAGTTAACCGGATGCGTGGCGGCTCTAAGCTGCTTTATCTCCCGCTTGGGAGAAAAGGCACTACCCCTCTAGCGCCTCCTTCGGCGCACCGAACACTTCAAATGGACGGATGCAGCCACAGCCGGACTTGACGAAATAAAAGCCATACTGGCAACAAACCCAGTCCTGGCCGCGCCAAACATTGGCGAACCAATGCTATTATACATTGCAGCAACACATCAAGTTGTAAGCGCAGTACTCGTCGTCGAACGAGAAGCGGACGGACACAAATCCCCCCTTCAAAAGCCGGTCTACTACGTGTCCACTGTCCTCACTCCCTGCAAATCACGGTACCCACATTATCAAAAGATTGCGTACGCGGTATTCATGGCATCCCGGAAGCTACGACACTACTTTCAAGAGTGTTCAATAACAGTAGCCTCGGAAGTACCACTTAACGATATTATAAAAAACCGTGACGCAACGGGACGGATTGCAAAATGGGCCATTGAGCTCCTCCCATTCGACATAACTTATAAGCCACGGTGAGCCATCAAGTCGCAAGTCTTGGCCGACTTCGTCGCAGAATGGACAGAGGCTGAACTCCCTAAAGAGTACGACACATATTCAAATTGGATCATGCATTTTGACGGCTCCAAGATGTTGGCCGGACTGGGGGCTGGCGTCGTTTTGACGTCCCCCACAGGAGACACAGTTCAATACGTACTCCAGATTATGTACACGGACTCCAACAATGCAGCCGAATATGAGGCCCTTTTACATGGTCTCCGGATGGCAGTATCCATGGGCATTCAACGCCTAGAGGTGCACGGGGACTCGAACCTCGCAATATCCCAAATAAATGGAGACTTCGACGCCAAGGATCCAAAAATGGCAGCTTACCGCAACGCCGTCCTAAAAATGTCAGCTCGGTTCGAGGGACTTGAATTTCACCATATAACCCGGGAAAATAATCAGGCGGAAGATGTCCTGGCATGCATCGGCGCAAAACGCGATGTAGTCCCCCCAACATCTTCTTGGAAAGGCTGTTCAAGCCATCCGTAGTATGGGAAGGGGAGCCGAACAATAACAGCCCGGACCCAACCGCACTGCCCGACACCGAACATTCTGACACAATCGGAGGCTCTGCCAATGAAATAACACCTTCAGCCCACGTAATAATGGCCGTCATCGCCCTGTGGACAGAACCATTCCTCGCCTACCTTACTAGGCAGGAACTCCCCGAGGACCAAAATGAGGCACGCTGCACAGTGCGGCAATCCAAAGCCTACAGAGTCCACGAGGGAGAGCTTTATAAGAAAAGCACTACCGGAGTCCTTCAAAGGTGCATCTCCGAAGAGGAGGGGCGGAACCTCCTGGCTGAAATTCATGCCGAACTGGGCGGTCATCACGCTGCAGATCGATCCCTTGTGAGCAAGGCCTTCCGTACAGGCTTTTATTGGCCGACGGCCCGGGCAGACGCTCAGGACTTAGTCCAACGATGCACCGGTTGCCAGCTCTTTGCAAACAAAAGCCATATGCCACCCACCGCCCTCCAAACTATCCCCATTACTTGGCCCTTCGCGGTCTGGGGGCTTGACATGGTTGGACCCCTTAAAGGCGGAACCCACAATCAAAAATACTTACTGGTCATGATGGATAAGTTCACCAAATGGATAGAAGCCAAGCCTGTTAAGACGGCCGAATCCGGACCGGTGATAGACTTTATATCCAGGGTCGTACACCGTTACGGCGTTCCCCACAGCATCATCATTGATAATGTCACGAACTTCACGGCCGACGAGGTAAAACTCTGGTGCAAAAACATGGGCATCAAGCTCGATTATGCTTCCGTCTATCACCCACAAACTAACGGCCAGGTCGAACGTGAAAATGGTCTTATCATGAGCAGCATCAAACCCAGATTAGTGCGGTCCCTCAAGGAATCTAACACGCACTGGGTAGAGGAGCTCGACTCCGTACTCTGGGGCCTGCGGACCATGCCGAATTGCACCACTGGATACACACCATTATTTATGGTGTACGGCGCAGAGGCAGTTTTGCCCTGCGACATAATTCATGACTCACCTCGAGTGCGCATGTACGAAGAAAGAGAAGCCGAGCTCGATCGGCAGGACATCTTAGACGCATTGGAGGAGGAGCGTGACGTGGCAAAAGCCTGTTCCACATTCTATCAACAGCAGGCTCGAAGATACCAAAGAAGAGAAGTACGGGCCAAAAATTACAACATTGGCGAATTAGTTCTACGACTACCGGACAAGAAAAAGGACAAACTCAAGCCCAAGTGGGAAGGTCCCTTCATAATTGACCAAGTCCTAACTGGTGGAGCATACCGCCTGCGAGATGCATCGGACAACCGACTCGAGCCGAACCCATGGAACGCAGCCCGTCTCCGAAGATTCTATGCCTAGCGCCGGACTCTATGTTCGTCTCCTTCCTCTGTCCATTTTTATATATTTTCTGTCTTACATTTCTCTTCTTCTCCCTCTCTCTCTCTTATAGCCTTTAAAGGCTCATAAAGTGACGCGCTATTCGCGCTCATTAAACCTGGGGGCTTCTTTAAACAGAAGCTTATTCATACGGGCTTCATTCCCAACACATGTGTCACACTTCCGCATGTACCTTTTATTCACCATTATATGCATCGATATGACTTAAGTTTTGGCCAAGCTGGGTTGCCTGGCTCCTGTGCTTACCCCTACGTTCCTGATTGTTCGGCTAGGTGGTAAAGGGAGCACCTCTGCGATTGTTACTGCCGGGTCAGCCGGACGTGTACCTCAGACTGGGTGAAGCCGAAAGCTAGCGTTCTTAAGGGAATATTCGGTCGGTGAACTAAAGATGATCTTTTTTAATTTTTATCTATACGCCCCCAGATGTTTTTCCCGCGTTTCTTTTCGTAGCATGGACATGCACCTTAGGGCATGCCTCCCAGGGAAAGGAACCCCTAACGGAACTGTTCTCCCTGGAAGATGTTTCTTACTAACCATGTAATATAACATAACTAGTCGGGCACTTGTCTGTTCACGCACTAATGACCCCTACGCCTGGTCTCCATGCATTCCTCGGTTCCTATATAACCGCGTGGGAATTCGGACACACTCCGGACCGTTAGGTCCCGAGGCTGAACCGAAAAGGTCGGCCATGACAAATGATATACAATCCAGCTAGAAGGCATTATAAATGTCAATTAAATTACATAGTCATTTTGACTGATTGTATTCCTCTTCAATCCCATCTAGTAGGATGTCTAATTTACAGTCCTGCTGGGAATACTTCGCGGCCAACTCTACTTGGCCGTATACTAAGCTTACAGGGATCTCCTTCCCATCGGGCCCTACAGGACCGACCTCGGCCATGTGGTTGGGGTCAGCCTTTGCGTACCGCGTCTTCACCATGGCCCAGGCCTCCCTAGCGCCCTGACGGCAGGCCAATATCTTCCACAATCGAAAGCGCCGTCGTGCTCCCTTTAGCTTCTCTGCAAGCTCTCCAAGACCTTCGGGCATGGAGACGGATGGCCACAGGGCCTGGGCGACGCCTTGCATCGCCTGCCGAACTCGATCGAGTAGTTGCGAGAGCTCGGGAAGAAGGTCACCCATAGAACCGGGCATCTCCTCTGCAGGACGACCTGTTAGCACACCTACAGACATTGCTGTGTTAGTCGACTTCCCCGCTGAACTTTCTTTCAAAAGGTTCGTTCAAGCACTTACTAAATATGCCGCGCCGAAGCCGCTGATTCTCCTTCACGGAGTCTAACAGCTGGGCATGAACATCTTTCAGCTCAATGCCCAGCTTGGTGTTGGCATCTTGGAGATCGTTCTTCTCCCCCATCACCTTTATCAACACCCTCTCACCAGCCTTTAGCTGGCGTAGGAGGTGTTGCCTTTCCGGATTCAATCCGGCGCCATCTCCAATTTCATTTGTCAGATTCTCACCAAAGCCGTGCTTCGCAAAATACTTATCTTTCGAAGTGTATATTACCAGAGGGGGTCTCCTTAGTCTCCCCTGCCGCGGCTAGTGCAGCCTCAAGTTGGGCTTTGCACTCTTCCAGCTCCTTGGACAGTAGGGAATTCTTTTCCGTAAGAACCTGCATCACAAATAATCCTTAAATCAGTTATTCTAACTGTTTCAAGTCTCGGGGGCTACTGGTATATATATATAATTACCAAAATTTTCTTACCCGCATGTCTTTTACATATTGCTCCGTGGATCTGGCTAGACCATTTTGAGCGGCACGGAGGTACTCATCTCCCGACTTGAAGGCATTTAACGCCTCTTGGGAGAAACAAGCGTCGCGAAGAATTGTCCGGCGACGCCTGTGGTTCATGGCACTCTCCACCTCAGAGTTGGTGGCAGACAACCCGTCCACATCCTCCATCGGAGGAGCGTCTGGCGCGCGCCTTGCGTTCGCCTCCGCCTCCTGACCAGGCTTTGGAGCCTGGCTGGTGGAGGCGCGATAGGCGGTCTCTCCGAATATAGTTCAGCGAGGTCTCTTTGTCCTGAAGAGAGCACAGGTGTTAATATGCCTCGAAGGTATAACACCTGGGATAAGGGGGCGCGCCATACCTTTGCGCTGACGCCCCGGCCTAGACCGCACCTCTTTTCTGCCCACGGGGCCCTGCGGCCCCTCGTTGGTTTGTCGCCGTAGGTTCGTCCTCCCGTTTCTAGGAGGCCGGAATTAGCCCTGGATAATCAGCCGTAATGGCCACCAGGGCGTTGTCCCTGCTCAATTGATGGAACACTCCATCAATCAGATCCATCGAAAGGTCCGGATCCTCTTGGGAGTCCGGGTCGAGGGACCGTCCTGGGTCCTCGGGTTGTGGAGGAGGGCTGTTTATTTCTTTAACAGCCTGGCGCAGTTCCTGCGTTGAAATCGCTAGACTGAATATTTAACTATGGGGATATAAAGCGGATGGGCAAGATGCGACCACTTACCCAGCTTGGAGGATTGTACATGGAAAATCCACCCTTTGGGTCGACGCGGAGAAAATCCTCCTCTTCTCCCTTGTACAAAGCGGGCAAGGTCTTTATTAGAGCCGCAGCCGAATCTGGCCCCTTACGGCCGTAACGGGTGGTGTCGTCCTCCCTGTTGAAGTCCCACATGGGGTGGCCCCTATACTGTAGCGGCTGCACCCCTCGCATGATGCATGCGGCCATGACTCCGATCATGGTCAATCCGGAATGGGCTAACAATCTTATTCGGCCCATCAGGTAAATGATGTCCCTGTCACTTTCCCTCTGAGGGCCCTGTGGGCGCCAGCTTAGGCGCTTCTTTAAGGGAGCACTGTTGAATTTAGGGAGGCCGATCCGGACAGGATCCAGCAGCGGGACGTCTTCTATATAAAACCATTCCGAGGGCCAGTCTTCGGACGCCTTCTTTGGGGTTCCAGACAGATATCCGGTCCCGGCGATGCGCCACACTTCGGCTCCGCCCACTTGATACATTGACCCCTTCTTGGAACGGGGCACGAGGCAAAATAGCTCCTTCCATAGTCCGAAATGAGCTTCAACACCCAAGAACAGCTCGCAGAGGGCTACAAAGCCCGCGATATGCAATACTGAGGCAGGCGTGAGATGATGTAGCTGGAGGCCGTAGAACTCCAGCAGCCCCCGGAGAAATGGATGGATTGGAAATCCAAGCCCCCTTATTAAGTAACGGATGAGGCGCACCCGCTCTCCTTGGGAGGGATTGGGGGCATTCTGTGCTTGCTAACCGCCGTTATAGACGGCGAGACCGGCTCGAACCGGGACCATATAGGCCGGGGGGAGAAACCCCTTGGTCTGGAGTGTCACTAGCTCGCTATGCGGGATGGAGCATCTTTCCCAATATCCAGGCTTAGGGCTGGAAGGGCGAGAGGAGGAGTCACGACGGCTGGCCATGGTGGAATGAACCTTTGTCGAATGCGCTCTGATGAACACTCGCAAAGGGGGGAAGGCGTGGTTTGGATCTAAATCCTCGCCCCCTTAAATAGGGCAGCTCATTTACGCGGCTAGGGGTGTGAATGTAAAAACACTCAGACTTTTCATATTCGTTTGACACGTGGGGAGCGGCTATTATTGGGCGTAGAAGTCAAGGAGCACAGCATTTGCAAGAAACCGGACTTTATTCAAACAGGTACACGGAATTTGGAGGAGAACCCGCCTTGCAATGCCGAAGACAATCTGCACGCCGGACTCATCGTCATTGAAGCCTGGTTCGGGGGCTACTGAGGGAGTCCTGGATTAGGGGGTGTTCGGATAGCCAGACTATACCTTCAGCCGGACTCCTGGACTATGAAGATACAAGATTGAAGACTCCGTCCCGTGTCCGGAAGGGACTTTCCTTGGCGTGGAAGGCAAGCTTGGCGATCCAGATATTTAGATCTCCTACCATTGTAACCGACTCTATGTAACCCTAACCCTATCCGGTGCTTATATAAACCGGAGGGTTTTAGTCCGTAGGACAACATACACATCAACAATCATACCATAGGCTAGCTTCTAGGGTTTAGCCTCTTCGATCTCGTGGTAGATCTACTCTTGTACTACCCATATCATCAATATTAATCTAGCAGGACGTAGGGTTTTACCTCCATCGAGAGGGCCCGAACCTGGCCAAAACTTCGTGTCCCTTGTCTCCTGTTACCATCCGGCCTAGACGCACAGTTCGGGACCCCCTACCTGAGATCCACCGGTTTTGACACCGACAGTCCCTCTTGTTCTTATCCTCATACATGTGGAGAAAGAGCCTCCCTTATAAAGAGGTCCAACTCCCTCTAAACTAGCAATGTGGGACTAAACTTTAGTTCCACCTCTTGCCTTGCACGAATGGGCTGCGTGGGCCTCTAGATTTATTAGGAATTTCTGAAACTGCTATTGGGCTAGGCCCAAAATAGACAAAATTCCAACATTATCTTCTCTCCGACCATGCCAGCTAGCGGTGTAGCACCCCAATTTTTGCAACTTCCTTTTTCATTGAATTTCATTTGGTTATTGTTTAAACTTTTTTTTGGATTTTCAAATTTGAGCATTCTTCCAGACTTGAGCTCAAAAAGTCATTCTTTATCCAAGCTCTCCAAATCTTGCCAGAGCATTGGCACTCCTGTCTGATCTCTCACACAAGTTTTATTCCAAATAAATATCTTTTTCATTCGAAGGAATATGTTTTTATCTACTCCCTCCACCCAAAATAAGTGTCGTTGATTTACTACCACTTTGTACTAAATCAGTGACACTTGGGACGGAGGGAGTATGTGTTAGGAAGCAACCTGCATGTATTTGTTGGGAAACGTTGCATGGGAAACAAAAAAAAATTCTATGCACATGCAATGATATATCTATGGAGATGCATAGAAACGAGGGGTAGAGTGTGTTTACGTACCCTCATAGACCGTAAGCGGAAGCATTTCTCAACGCAGTTGATGTAGTCGAACTTCTCCGCGCTTCAACCGATCAAGAACCGAACGCACGACACCTCCGCGTTTTGCACACATTCAGCTCGGTGATGTCCCTCGCCTTGTTGATCCAGCAAGATGTCGAGGTAGTAGATGAGTTTGTTCAACACGATGGTGTGGTGATGGTGATGGTGAAGTGATCCTTGCAGGGCTTCGCCTAAGCACTATGAAAATATGACCGGGGGTGTAAACGGTGGAGGAGGGCGCCACACATGGCTAGGCAATTGTCTGGTGTGTGCTCGGGCACCCCCCACATATATATAGGTGGGAGGGAGAGGGGAGGCAGCCAGGAGGCGCCCAAGTAGGCCGAATCATACTTGGGTTCTCCCCTTGGCCGGCGCCCCCTGCCATATTTGCCGGAGGGGGAAGGAAAAAGGAAGGAGGAGGGAAGGAAGGGGGAGGCCGAATCCCCCACCCCCTTTCCTTTCCCTTCCCCTCTTTTCTTCTCCTCCTGGTTTGGCTCATATGGGGGGCGCACTAGCCCCTTGTGGCTGGTGCGTTTCCCCTCTTGGCCCATAAGTCCCATATCTTTTGCCGGGGGTGCCCGGAACCCCTTCCGGTGACCCGATATGTACCCAGTACCCTCCGGAACACTTCCGGTGTCCGAATACTATCATCCCATATATTAATCTTTACCTCTTGACCATTTCGAGACTCCTCGTCATGTCCGTGTTCTCATCCGGGACTCCGAACAACATCCGGTTACCAAATCACATAACTCATATAATACTATATCGTCATCGAATGTTAAGCGTGCGGACCCTACGGGTTCGAGAACTATGTATACATGACCGAGACACCTCTCCGGTCAATAACCAATAGCGAAACCTGGATGCCCATATTGGCTCCTACATATTCTATGAAGATCTTTATCGGTCAAACTGTTATGACAACATACGTAATTCCCTTTGTCTATCGGTATGTTACTTGCCCGAGATTCGACCGTCAGTATCTTCATTCCTAGTTCAATATCGTTACCGACAAGTCTCTTTACTCGTTCCGTAATACATCACCTCGTGACTAACTCCTTAACCATTTGCTTGCAAGCTTATGATGTGTATTTCCGAGAGGGCCTAGCGATACCTCTCTGATACTCGGAGTGACAAATCCTAATCTCGATCTATGCCAACTCAACAAACACCTTTGGAGATACCTGTAGAGCATCTTTATAATCACCCAGTTACGTTGTGACATTTGATAGCACAAAAGGCATTCCTCCGGTATCCTGGAGTTGCATAATCTCATAGTCGAAGGAATATGTATTTGACATGAAGAAAGCAATATCAATAAAATTGAACGATCATAATGCTAAGCTAACGGATGGGCCTTATCCATCACATCCTTATCCTAATGATGTGATCCCATTATCAAATGACAACTCATGTCCATGGTTAGGAAACCTTAACCATCTTTGATCAACGAGCTAGTCAAGTAGAGGCTCACTAGGGACACGGTGTTTATTTATATATATTCACACATGTATTTAGGTTTCCGATCAATACAATTCTATCATGAATAATAAACCTTTATCATGAATAAGGAAATATAAAATAACAACTTTATTATTGCCTCTAGGGCATATTTCCTTTACTCTCTCACTTGCATGAGAGTCAATAATCTAGATTACATTGTAATGAATCTAACACCCATGGAGTCTTTGTGCTGATCATGTTTTGCTCGTGGAAGAGGCTTAGTCAACGGGTCTGCTACATTTAGATCCATATGTATTTTGCAAATTTCTATGTCTCCCTCCTTGACTTGATCACGGATGGAGTTGAAGCATCTCTTGATGTGTTTGCTTCTTTTGTGAAATCTGGATTCTTTCACCAAGGCAATTGCTCCAGTATTGTCACAAAATATTTTCATTGGACCCGATGCACTAGGTATTACACCTTGATCGGATATGAACCCCTTCATCCATACTCCTTCATTTGCTTCTTCCGAAGCAGCTATGTACTGCACTTCACACGTAGATCCCGCCACGACGCTCTACTTGGAACCGCACCAACTGATAGCTCCACCATTCAATACAAATACATATTCGGTTTGTGACTTACAGTCATCCGGATCAGTGTCAAAGCTAGCATCGACATAACCATTTACAATGAGCTCTTTGTCACCTCCATAAAGGAGAAACATATCCTTGGTCCTTTTTAGGTACTTCAGGAAGTTCTTGACCGCTGTCCAGTGATCCACTCCTGGATTACTTTGGTACCTCCCTGCTAGACTTATGGCAAGGCACACATCAGGTCAGGTACACAACATAGCATAAATGATAGAACCTATGGTTGAGGCATAGGGAATGACTTTCATTTTCTCTCTATCTTTTGAAGTGGTTAGGCTTTGAGTCTGACTCAACTTCACACCTTGTAACACAGGCAAGAACACTTTCTTTGACTGATCCATTTTGAAGTTCTTCAAAACTTTGTCAAGGTATGTGCCTTGTGAAAGTCCTATTAAGCGTCATGATCTATCTCTATAGATCTTGATGCCCAATATATAAGCAGCTTCACCGAGGTCTTTCCAATCAACAATATGGCATCCACATGTAATATTAGAAATGCTATAGAGCTCCCACTCACTTTCTTGTGAATACGTACAGACTTCTCTAAAAGTCTGTATAAAACCATATGCTTTGATCACCTCATCAAAGCGCATATTCCAACTCCGAGATGCTTGCACCAGTCCATACATGGATCACTGGAGCTTGCACACTTTGTTGTCACCTTTAGGATCGAAAAAACCTTCTGGTTGCATCATATACAACTCTTCTTTAAGAAATCCATTTAGGAATGCAGTTTTGACGTCCATTTGCCAGATTTCATAATCATAAAATCCGGCAATTGCTAACATGATTCGGACAGACTTAAGCATCGCTACGGGTGAGAAAGTCTCATCATAGTCAACTCCTTGAACTTGCCGAAAACCTTTCACGACAAGTCGAGCTTTGTAGAGAGTAACATTACCATCAGCGTCAGTCTTCTTCTTGAAGATCCATTTATTCTCTATGGCTTGCCGATCATCGGCCAAGTCCACACTTTGTTCTCATACATGGATCCTATCTCAGATTTCATGGCCTCAAGCCATCTGTCAGAATCTCGGCTCATCATTGCTTCTTCATAGTTTGTAGGTTCATCATGGTCTAGTAACATGACTTCCAGAACAGGATTACCGTACCACTCTGGTGCGAAACGTGTTCTGTTGGACCTACGAGGTCCAGTAGTAACTTTCTGAAGTTTCATGATCATCATCATTAGCTTCCTCTCTAGTTGGTGTAGGCATCACGTGAACCGATTCTCTGATGTGCTACTTTACAAATTGAGAGAAGGTACAATTACCTGATCAAGTTCTACTTTCCTCCCACTCACTCTTTTCGAGAGAAACTCCTTCTCTAGAAATGTTCCATTCTTGGCAACAAAGATAGTGCCTTCGGATCTGTGGTAGAAGGTGTACCTAATTGTTTCCTTAGGGTATCCTATGAAGATGCACTTTTCTGATTTGGGTTCGAGCTTATCAGGCTGAAGCCTTTTTACATAAGTGTTGCAACCCCAAACTTTAAGAAACGTGAGTTTAGGTTTCTTGCCAAACCATAGTTCATACGGTGTCGTTTCAACGAATTTAGACGGTGCCATATTTAACATGAATGCAGCTGTCTCGAATGCATAATTCCAAAACGATAGTGGTAAATCAGTAAGAGACATCATAGATCGCACCATATCTAATAAAGTACGGTTACGACGTTCGGATACACCATTACGCTGTGGTGTTCCAGGTGGCGTGAGTTGTGAAACTATTCCACATTGTTTTAAATGAAGGCCAAACTCGTAACTAAAATATTCGCCTTCATGATCAGATCGTAGAAACTTTATTTTCTTATTACGATGATTCTCTACTTCACTCTGAAATTCTTTGAACTTTTCAAATGTTTTAGACTTGTGTTTCATTAAGTAGATATACCAATATTTGCTCAAATCATCTGTAAAGGTCAGAAAATAACGATACTCGCCGCGTGCCTCAATACTCATTGGACCACATACGTCGGTATGTATTATTTCCAATAAGTCATTGGCTCGCTCCATTGTTCCAGAGAACGGAGTTTTAGTCATCTTGCCCATGAGGCATGGTTCGCAAGTATCAAATGATTCATAATCAACTGATTCCAAAAGCCCATCTACATGGAGTTTCTTCATGCGCTTTACACCAATATGACCTAAACGGCAGTGCCACAAATATGTTGCACTATCATTATCGACTTTGCATCTTTTGGCATCAATATTACGAATATGTGTATCCCTACAATCGAGATTCAACAAAAATAGACCACTCTTTAAGGGTGCATGACCATAAAAGATATTACTCATATAAATAGAACAACCATTATTCTCTGATTTAACTGAATAACCGTCTCGCACTACACAAGATCCAAATATAATGTTCATGCTCAACGGTGGCACCAAATAACAATTATTCAGGTGTAAAACTAATCCCGAAGGTAGATGTTGAGGTAGCGTCCCGACGGCGGTCACATTGACCTTGGAACCATTCTCGACGCGCATCGTCGCCTTGTCCTTAGCCAATCTTCATTTAATCCATAGCTCATGTTTCGAGTTACAAATATGAGCAACTGAACTAGTATCAAATACCCAGGCGCTACTACGAACATTAGTAAGGTACACAACAATAACATGTGTATCAAATATACCTTTGTTCACTTTGCCATCCTTCTTATCTGCCAAATACTTGGGTCAATTCCGCTTCCAGTGACCAGTCCCTTTGCAGCAGAAGCACTCAGTTTTAGGCTTGGGTCCAGCTTTGGGCTTCTTCCCGGGACTGGCAACTTGCTTGCCATTCTTCTTGAAGTTCCCTTTATTTTCCTTGCCCTCTTTCTTGAAACTAGTGGTCTTGTTAGCCATCAACACTTGATGCTCCTTCTTGATTTCTACCTCCGCAGCTTTGAGCATTACGAAGAGCTTGGGAATTGTCTTGTCCACCCCGTGCATATTATAGTTCATCATGAAGCCTTTGTAGCTTGGTGGCAGTGATTGAAGAACTCTGTCAATAACACTATCATTTGGAAGATTAACTCCCAGCTGAGTAAGGTAATTATGATACCCAGACATTTTGAGTATGTGTTCACTGACAGAATTGTTCTCCTCCATTTGCAGCTATAGAACTTGTTGGAGACATCATATCGCTCAACTCGGGCATTTTCTTGAAATATTAACTTCGACTCTTGGAACATCTCATATGCTCCATGACGTTCAGAACATCTTTGAAGTCCCGATTCTAAGCCGTAAAGCATGGCACACTGAACTATCGAGTAGTCATCAGATCGAGCTTGCTAGACGTTCAAAACATCAGCATCTGCTCCTGCAGCAGGCCTTTCACCAAGCAGTGCGTCAAGGACATAATTCTTCCGTGCAGCAATGAGGATAATCCTCAAGTTACGGACCTAGTCCGTGTAGTTGCTACCATCATCTTTCAACTTAGCTTTCTGTAGGAATGCATTAAAATTCGGGGGAATGGTAGCACGGGCCATTGCTCTACAACATAGATACACAAATACTATCAGGACTAAGTTCATGATAAATTAAGTTCAATTAATCAAATTAGTTAAGAAATCCCACTTAGATAGACATCCCTGAAGTCATCTAAATGATACTTGATCCAAATCAACTAATCCATGTCCGATCATCTCGTGAGATGGAGTAGTCATCAATGCTGAACATCTCTATGTTGTTAATATCTACTATATGATTCACGTTCGACCTTTCGGTCTCCAGTGTTCTGAGGCCATGTCTGTACATGCTAGGCTCGTCAAGTTTAACCCAAGTATTCCGCATGTGCAAAACTGTCTTGCACCCGTTGTACGTGAACGTAGAGTCTATCACACCCGATCATCACGTGGTGTCTCAACACGATGAACTGTAGCAACGGTGCATACTCAGGGAGAACACTTTTACCTTGAAATTTAGTTAAGGGATCATCTTATAATGCTATCTCCGTACTAACCAAAATAAGATGCATAAAAGATAAACATCACATGCAATCAAAATATGTGACATGATATGGCCATCATCATCTTGTGCTTTTGATCTCCATCTCCAAAGCATCGTCATGATCTCCATCGTCACCGGCTCGCCACCTTGATCTCCATCGTTGTGTCGTGGTCGTCTCGCCAACTATATTGCTTCTAAAACTATCGCTAACATATAGTGATAAAGTAAAGAAATTACATGGCGTTTGTATTAGAGACAACCATAAGGCTCCTGCCGGTTGCCGATAACTTTTACAAAACATGATTGATATGTCCATTTTGTATCATGCTTTTATATTGATATTTATTACATTATGGGTTGTTATTACACATTATGTCACAATACTTATGCCTTTTCTCTCTTATTTTACAAGGTTTACATAAAGAGGGAGAATGCCGGCAGCTAGAAGTCTGGGCTGGAAAAGGAGCAAATATTAGAGACCTATTCTGCACAACTCCAAAGGTCATGAAACTCCAGGAAAGTCAGTTTTGGAATATATAAAAAACATTGGGCGAAGAAAGCACCAGAGGGGGGCCACCCACCGTCCACGAGGGTGGGGGGCATGCCCTACCCCCTGGGCACGCCCCCTGCCTCATGGGCCCCTTGGCAGGCCTCCGGTGCCCATCTTTTGCTATATGAAGTATTTCGCCCTGGAAAAAATCAGAAGGAAGCTTTCAGGACGAAGCGCCGCCGTATCGAGGCGGATCCTGGCGAAACCAATCTAGGGCTCCGGTGGAGCTGTTCTGCCGGGGAAACATCCCTCCGGGAGGGGGAAATCATCACCATCGTCATCACCATTGATCCTCTCATCAGGAGGGGGTCAATATCCATCAACATCTTCACCATCACCATCTCATCTCAAACCTTAGTTCATCTCTTGTATCTGACCTTTGTCTCAAAACCTTAGATTGGTACCTGTGGGTTACTAGTAGTGTTGATTACTCCTTGTAGTTGATGCTACTTGGTTTATTTGGTGGAAGATCATATGTTTAGATCCTTCATGCATGTTAATACCCCTCTGATTATGAACATGAATATGATTTGTGAGTAGTTAAGTTTGTTCCTGAGGACATGGGAGAAGTCTTGCTATAAGTAGTCATGTGAATTTGGTACGTCGACTACATGACACTTCACCATTATTTTGGGACTAGGGGAAGGCATTGGGGAGTAATAAGTAGATGATGGGTTGCTAGAGTGACAGAAGCTTAAACCCTAGATTATGCGTTGCTTCGTAAGGGGCTAATTTGGATACATATGTTTCATCCTATGGTTAGGTTTGCCTTAATACTTCTTTTGTAGTTGCGGATGCTTGCAAGAGGGGTTAATCATAAGTGGGATGCTTGTCCAAGGAAGGGCAGTACCCAAGCGCCGGTCCATCCACATATCAGATTATCAAAGTAAGGAACGCGAATCTTATGAGCATGATAAAAACTAGCTTCACGATAATTCCCATCTGTCCTCGGGAGCGTTTTCCTTTATATAAGAGTTTGTCCAGGTTTGTACTTTGCTACAAAATGGATTGGGACACCTTGCTGCACCTTATTTACTTTTATTACTTGTTGCCCGTTATAAATTACCTTATCACACTACTAGGGAAAACCTTATACACAGAATCTTAGCAGCAGCGCGGCACAAAAATTAGCGCTACTGCTAATTAGCAGCAACGCGGTTGAGAAAAACATGCTACTGATGCAAATATAGCAGTAGCGCGTGGGTGCCAAACCGCGCTGCTACAAACATCCACCGATAGTAACCAACAACCTAAGTTTAGCAGTAGCGAGGTGTCGCGACGCGCGCTGCGCTAATGCAATAGTAGTAGCGTGCTTTCTGCTACGTCGCTGCTACTAATTTTGAAATTGTCCACACGGTTTGCCCCGTTTAGCAGTAGCGCGTCTGAGAAAAGCGCACTGCTGATACGCTCTTATCAGTAGCGCGTTTTTACCCCCGCGCTACTGCTAAGACGCAGCACCCCACCACCTTTTCCCACCCGTCCTCCCCTCCCCCATCTCCTCTCCTCCCTTTCCCTACCTCCCACATCCTCTCTCTCACTCGTCTTCTTCCTCAATAGCCTCAATGAGCATCTCAAGTACCTAAAGGATGTTCTTCCCGCGGGGAATCTATGTCCTACTAGTGTTGATGAGGCCAAGAAGATCATGTGCCCTCTTGATCTGCCGCACGTTAGATACCATGCATGCATCAACGATTGCATAATTTATCTGAAGGAGCACGCAGAAAAAACAAGCTGTCTGGTGTGCAATGCTTCTCGATACGAGAAGGCCGGGAAGAAATGTCCCCAGAAAGTTGTATGGTACTTACCGATCACTCCCCTCTCCAGCGGTATTTCGTAGACCCAAGGAAGCAAAGCTAATGCGCTAGCACGCGGAGAGGAAGACGCCCGACGATGGAGATGATCCGAAGCTGAGACACGTCAAGGATGGAAGCCAGTGGAGAGTGTTGAACAACTTCTATCGGTATTTCGAATGTGATGCAAGGAACATCGTGCTCGGCGCGTGTACCGATGGCATGAATCCGTTTGGAAACCAGAACACCAACCATAGCACATGGCCCGTGTTTGTATGGATGTACAACCTCCCCCCTGGTGCATGAAGTCAAAGTACATTCACATGAGCATGCTTATTCAAGGGCCGAAACAACCAGGAAATAATATTAATTTGTATCTGGGGCTACTTCAAAAGGAGTTAGACACGTTATGGAAAACACCGGCCAAGACATGGGATGCCAGCAAAGGCGAGTATTTCTACATGAGAGCCGCGCTGATCACGATGGTGCACGACTATCTCGGTTACAGATATGTCGCAGGCCAGGTGTGCCATGGATATTGCGGATGCACGCGGTGCATGGATGATACGACGTCTCAACAACTAACGTCAAGTAAAGATGACGGGTCTGGGAAAATCGTGTACATGGGGCATCGAAGATGGCTCGAACAGAACGACCCGTGGAGAAACCGTGGAGATCTATTCAATGGTCATGCTGAGCATCGAGGACCTCCACGTAAGAGGAGCGGTGCCGAAATTGATGAGCTGTTGAAAAACTGGAAGGAGTGCCCCGTTCCGGGAAAGACGATGAAAAAGGTGGCGGAGCCGCTGCTGAAGGTATGGAAGACGAGGTCTGTGTTCTGGGACTTGGAGTACTGGCACAAACTGGACACACCTCATTGCCTTGATCAAATGCATATCTATAAGAATGTCCTTGAGAGCTTGCTCGCGACAGTGATGAACATGCCAGATAAGACCAAGGATGGGCCGAAGGCAAGAAAAGACTTACAAGTTTGAAAATCATGGAAGATCTGCACATGCCGCCCCGTAAAAAGTCAGACGAGACAGAGACAGAGATAGAGGTGCGGGAGAAGAAGGGCAAGGAAATAAAGAAAGAGGATTATTTCCCCCCTTCTTGCTTCACCTTAAGTCAGGATGAGATCGATCAATTCTTTAAGTGCCTTACCGGAGTCAAAGTTAGTTCCGGTTACTGTGGCAAGATAAGAAAATATCTAGACACAGACAAGAAAAGGTTCAGCGGGATGAAGTCCCATGACTGTCATGTGATGATGACGTAGATACTACCTGTTGCCCTTAGAGGGATAATGGTCAAGCATGTCCATGACACGCTTATTGGTCTCTGCAACTTTTTTGATGTCATGTCTCGAAAGTCGATCAGTCTGAAGCAGCTCCGAAGGCTACAGGAAGAGATCGTTGTGATACTGAATGAGCTTGGGATGTACTTCCCGCCCGCGTTCTTTGACGTGATGGTGCATTTGTGATGAGGACATGACTACCTTGGAAACGACCAAAATTATTGCCTACATGCATATTTGTCAGGTGATTTCTAGTGCAAACTATTCAATAATCTATTTATATTATCTAGAACAAAAATACTTCACACACTTTTGTGTTTTGTCTAATTGCAGGTGTATGGGACATTTATACAATCCACATATGAAGATAAGGCAAAAGGAGAAGTTTAGGTTCTGTTCAAAAAGTCCTCTCACGTCACTTTTGGGCCAAGAGAAGATAGAGTCCAAGTTTCTCACGTTCTGGATTCAGATTCGGACTACACAGACATACCTGACTCAAAACACCAACAACTTTTTCATACAGACTCCGAATTGGGTGATTCTTTTTTTTGGAAAGTAGATTTCGTCCTCTTTCCAACTCAATTGGATTCACCTTTAAATCCGTCCGGAGCGTTGAGATATGGACGAAACAATCTGACGCTGCAGCAGAATCCGAGTCAAACAACAAGTCCAAAGGTGTTGCATCACCTCCACTTGGGCCCATGAGCCTTGTATGACCTAGGGTTGGTTTTAGGCTGCCTTGGGACGTCCTCCCGCCTCCTTGGCCGCCACCCCTTGCTCCTATATAAGTAGATCCATCTAGTAGCTTTTTCCTTGGGTTTTGTTTAGATCAAAAGTTCGCCATAGCTGCAACTTCGCGTACTTCGTTTGTGTTCAACGACCAGACCAAGGCGTCACAGAACCCCACCTTCATTAATAAAGCTTTCCTCTTATATTCGCAATATCCAGATTGCAATCTTAGTTTCTTGCTTGTTCTTCATTTTCTTGCAGGAAACAGGCCCTCGTGGTCAGGTCGATCGTGCTCCGGCGTGGCCAATAACCCTCGGAAGTTGGTTTAGCGATTGCTCAGGCGCGACATCTCGCACGTTCGTAGTCGGATCGTCAAGGTCGACTCCCACAGAAAACGATAGCCACCATCTCATCGAAACATCGGGACACCTTCGCCTCTAGCAAGTGGTATCAGTTTTCAGGTTGCTCGGTGAGAATTTCCAGTTTCCCCTAGATTAGATTTATTTTCTTACCTATTGTCCAAGAAAAAGCCACAAAAAAGTTCGATCTATTCATCCTTTTGGCCAAGCCAGTCCGAGCCTTTGCAATTTTCTTTCCATTGTTTGCATTATTGAATTATCGGTTGCATCATCGTGTCGAGTTGCTGGTCTTAGTGTCTAGTTCATTTAGAGTTTCGAGTTCTATTTACATTAGCCATGTCGCCGCTGCATTATTATCCCTTCCGCCGTCCACCACACCATCCATCAATTTCCACCACGTGCTACCCATAGTTCTTTGTCACAATCATAGTTGAGGTCGTTCATATCTTCGCTTGATCCAATCTGCATCTTATCTAGTTTGTCTTGGAAAGAGGGAGAGAAAAAAAGACAGAGAAAAAAAGAGAGAAAAAAAAGAAAAAAAAGTTAGAGAAAAAAGAGAGAAAGAAAAATAAAAAAAGTGTGAGTAAAAAAAGAGAAAAGAAAAAAAACAAAATTCGGATCTATCTAGACTTAATCTCGTAGCTGAATTCGGATTGAAATCTGTTTTGTGCACTGTTCAGTAAAACATGCATAATTTATTCATACGAAGTCCGTTTTGTCTCCGCGAGTACTCAAATTAAAGCTAGTGACGAGCCGCATCTAAATAGTTGTAGAAGCTATTGCAATATTTGACACCTCAAAATCGTCTTCTAAATAGGTCTTTTTGCCCTCCGGAGTTCGCGGACACAGCTTATTCCAGTTTTTCAGGCCAGTTTTAGAATTCTTTGACTCCTCATATCCATTCGGAATTGAGTGATTCTTTTTGCATTGGAAAGCTTGAGTTAGTAGCATTCTTTGAAAAAGTTTATTAGAAAATTAGCACAAACTTTTCTATAGAAAAGTTGGGGAGAAAGTTGTTGATATATCCTGCTTGGCTGTGGTTTCACATCATTATTTTTTTGCTATTGTGATCTTCACTTATATCTTGCTGTCTAGAGCTACTTCATATCCTTTATTGATGCTAGTTGTGCTATGCCATGACCTTATTAGTGTTGTAGGCTCGCGTCTCTAGTTCCGGTCTAGCCTAGGACCAGCACAGTACCGTCGTTGAGCGTTTATTCAACATTGCATCTTTGAATTGATTATTGCTAATATTTTGCTACCATATATAGCGAACCCAGCTCCACATATTTCTACACCGTGTATACATACGTTCTCCTGGCAATCGCTTTACACAATCTTCAAAGTTATTTCACACCGCTGGTTGCCTGTCACCACCTGCCACATGGTAAGAACTTGTAAGATATTGATATTTGCTTTACTGTGAGAACTTTACAACCACATCCTAGTAGTTCATCGGAACATTATTCTCGAATTTTGTTTCTTGTTTCTACTAATCATGACAGGTTCCGGAGATAGAAGTTCTTAGACGACGGACACATCATCACCATTACGAGAGTTGGGACAACACACACAAGCACATGGCCAGGTTATCTCTTTACCGTCATTTGAAGGTAGATTTAATCCTGCTATTTATCTAGCTTGGGAGCTTGAAGTAGAACAAGTTTTTAGTCACCATGACTTTTCTGAACTTGAGCGAGTATGAGCTGCCACTAGAGCATTTACTGGTTTTGCTTCTGTTTGGTGGAGTGTGCATTGTAAGAAAAACATTGATAACCAACCCACAACTTGGAAAGATTTGAAAGATGTAATGGGACAACAATTTTTCCCTCCTTACTATCGTCGTGAATTGCGTTGCAAATTTGAACAATTAAACAAGGCAACAACACTGTTCATGCTTACTACCAAGAGTTCAAATCTTATATGCATCATTGTGACATAGAAGAATCTGAGGATGATACAATGAATAGATTTTTTGGTGGTTTGAACCATGATATTCAGGCACGATTTCAGTATATTCCTTGTTGCATTACTGGTATGTATGTTCGTGCTTATACCTTTGAGAGACAGTTACAGGAGGATGCATTGGGTGACTACAAGAACTACTATTCTAGTTCATGCTCACCACTATCGCTTGGTTCCTCCACCGTTGCACCTACTAGAGTAGCCACACCTCAGATTGTGAGCACGACATCATCTCAAGAGTATGGTACATTGCCATCATCCGTACCTACATCAGCTACATCTTTGCGACAAGGTACTTGTAAAGGTATTGATGATATAACATCACATGAGAATGATGCATGCCTAGTTAACTTGAATACATCATGTGTTGAGTTACCTGTTGATTTGAGCGCATCACCTATTTTAGAGAATCATGTTACTATCATGAATGCGTCATTTGATCAAACAACTGAAATACCAACAATTTTGAGTGCGTCCATTGAATCTGTTGATGTCAAAGAACCATGTGAATCAGGAAATAAATCAGATTTGGATCAAATATATTTTAAAATAATTGTGCCAATGTTTAATCATTTTGATATGACCTCTAATCTTGGTGATCATTCTGTGTCAAATGACTTATTGCATGTTTTCTTATTTAAGCATGTTGTAGCATGTAAATTTGATGCATGTAAGGTTTATTCACCAATGCTGGGATGGTTTAATGATGAATATTGTCAATCTTTTGATATGAATAAGAGCTTTACTTATATGTGCAAACTGAGTTGCAATATTTTCATGCCTTCTACTTATCATAAGATTTTGGCTTTATATGTTATGATCTATGAAAGCTACTTATGTATACACGTGTCATATGTGCAAAAATCAAGGGAAGTAAAAATGGATGACATATACATATACAACATGTACACCTTGTCTCTTTTGTTAGCCACATTTCAGATTAAGCAACGCCGAGGACGGCTTTGTTTTCAAGAAGAGGAGGATGATGAGGACATGACTACCTTGGATACGACCAAAATTATTAAATACATGCATATTTGTCAGGTGATTTCTAGTGCAAACTATTCAATAATCTATTTATGTTATCCAGAACAAAAATACTTCACACACTTTTGTGTTTTGTCTAATTGCAGGTGTATGGGACATTTGTACAATCCACATATGAAGAGAAGGCAAAAGGAGAAGTTTAGGTTCTGTTCAAAAAGTCCTCTCACGTCACTTTTGGGCCAAGAGAAGATAGAGTCCAAGTTTCTCACGTTCTGGATTCAGATTCGGACTACACAGACATACCTGACTCAAAACGCCAACAACTTTTTCATACGGACTCCGAATTGGGTGATTCTTTTTTTGTTGGAAAGTAGATTTCGTCCTCTTTCCAACTCAATTGGATTCACCTTTAAATTTGTCCGGAGCGTTGAGATATGGACAAAACAATCTGACGCTGCAGCAGAATCCGAGTCAAGCAACAAGTCCAAAGGTGTTGCATCACCTCCACTTGGGCCCATGAGCCTTGTACGACCTAGGGTTGGTTTTAGGCTGCCTTGGGACGTCCTCCTGCCTCCTTGGCCGCCACCCCTTGCTCCTATATAAGTAGATCCATGTAGTAGCTTTTTCCTTGGGTTTTGTTTAGATCAAAAGTTCGCCATAGCTGCAACTTCGCGTACTTCGTTTGTGTTCAGCGACCAAACCAAGGCGTCAGAGAACCCCACCTTTATTAATAAAGCTTTCCTCTTATATTTGCAATATCCAGATTGCAATCTTAGTTTCTTGCTTGTTCTTCGTTTGCTCACAGGAAACAGGCCCTTGTGGTCAGGTTGATCGTGCTCCGGCGTGGTCAATAACCCTCAGAAGTTGGTTTAGCGATTGCTAAGGCGCGACGTCTCGCACGTTCGTAGTCGGATCGTCAAGTTCGATTCCCACAGAAAACGATAGCCACCATCTCATCGAAACATCGGGACACCTTTGCCTCTATCAATTTGTGTGTCCATATTGTGGACGACATAATTGACCTGGGGCCGTCATTTCTGCACAACATGATGCCGTTTGAGAGGATGAATGGGATCATCAAAGGATTCATTCGTAACATGTCCCGTCCTGATGCAAGCATCGTCCAGGGCTATCTGACACAAGAGTGCATCTCTTTCCGCAAGAATTTTCTATATGGCGCAGACCAGCCGCCTGGTGTTAGTGTTGGATTGCCCGTTAACAAGCACGATGGGAGGCTCGAAGGAGAAGGTCACTCCAAGGGTCGCAGGGAACTGCATGTGGCATATTCAGAGCGACGCAGCGACTTTGACAGAGCAAACTTGGTAGTGCTACAACACCTAGACAAGGTAGATCCTTTCGTGGCACTACACAAAGAAATTATCGTAAAGAAGTATCGTGGCCGGGGGGTATGCAGGATGGACGCCGAAGTTACTATAGGGCACAACCCCACTTTCCTACATTGGTTCAAAGAGCATATTATTGCTAATCCCCTGGAGGAGGGCTCTAAGGACAGATTGCTCATATACGCCTTAGCACATGGCCCCTCGCCCAACCTCCTAACCTATAAGGCATACGATATCAACGGATACACGTTCTACACGGAGGCCAAAGATATGGACAGTGATGATCAGAACTCAGGGGTGACGATGGAATGCATGACCGGCAGTGACAACGGCGCAACTGAATTTTTTTACGGAAGGGTCGCAGAGATCTGGGAGCTTGACTACTCTGGACTGCACAACACGACGATGTTCCATGTCAGATGGGCTGAGAATATCGAAAGAGAAAACCGGAATTTCACTACCATGACTATACCCGGCGCCAAGAGCGCTACCGTGAATGCTATCGCAAAAAACGAGCCATGGGTACACGCTAAGCACGTGACACAATGCTTCTTCATAACCGACCCGCGCAATCCCAGCCGTGTTGTCGTGAGGAGAGGCAAAAGGAACATCATTGGAATGGATGGAGTCACCAACCAGGAAGACTATGATCAGTACGGCAACCCAATGAGGGAAGATGATGATGATGATGAAGTATACGTCAAAAGAAGAATCAATACTACATTACCTAAGAAAAATCGTACTCCATGGAAAAGGCAAAGTCACAATGAGGGGCTCAATTATTCTTCAACGAACAAGAAGGGAAAGAAGCTGACTCAAAAATGAAAACGTCAACGCTGAGGAACCGTATGTTATCGGTCAAATGATGTAATATATATGTTCCTATTTTGTATACACACTTAGCCATCATTATGCATGGGTCCAATGATGTAATATATATGTTCCTATTTTGTATACATATTTAACCGTCAAATGATGCAATATATACCGCATTCAATTCCCTTCGTTCATTGCTCTTGAAAAAAATAAAAGAAAAGTGAGAGAAAATAAAGGAAAAGAAAATAGAAGGAAACAAACAGGAAAATCTTATATAGGTACTGGTTATAGCAGTAGCGCTTTTGTGAGAAAAGAGCTACATCTAGTCAAGATAGCAGTAGCGCTTTCTACAGGAAACCGCTATAGCTACCTCGAGTAGCTATAGCGTGTTTTGCCTAAACACGCTACTACTATGCCCACTTAACCCCCAAACTCCCCACTTATCTCTTCATCCCGCCTCTTTTCCCCCAAATCCCCACACTCTCTCTTCCCCCATCGCGCCGCCGGAGCCCTGCCCTCGCCACGCCTCTGCGCTTGCCCCCGACCCCGACCCCGACCGACCCCGGCGCCGGCCCCCGACCCCGACCCCGACCGACCCCGGCGCTCGCCCACGGCCCCGGCCCCTCCCAACCTCGGTCGTCGTCGGGCCTGCACCCTCTGTAAGCCACCCACCGCTCCTCCTCTCTCTGGTAGCTAGGTTTTTTGGTTAATTTACTTAGGTTTTAGTTAGGGCAGATGGTTAATTAGGTTATATATTTCGTTATGAATTTAGCTAGGTTTTTTCTTCAAGTTCTATATTTTTCTTCCTTTTATATGCAAATTTGAAGTGGACATGTGATGTTTTCGACATGTCATATTTGGAAATTTGGACATGTCATTTGGACATGATGATTATCTGCAGGGTAAATGATCCGAGTGGCCTATGTTACGCCAGAATGTTGATTCATTTTCATTCCGGTGAATTTCAGGCGCTCGATATGTCCATTTTTTAGCAAAGGTCATGCCGAAATTTTTCATGAATTTTGGCATGATTTGTGGTAGATAGTAGGCATATCGAGTGCTGGGAAACGACATTCCGGCAAACATAGATTTATTTTTATGTCATTTCTCATTTTTTCATTGTTTTAGAATTAAACGAGGAGACTTAATCATAGGAAACATGTCGAATAACGAAGAAACTGGGCCTTCTGACCAAGATGCAGACGAGATGGATTATGAGGGTGAACAAGAGTACCTCAACTATTTGACTGCTAAGAAATCGCATAGTCAAGGTTTGCAGGTCGGCCTCGATGATGGTACTGACACTGACATTGACACCGATGGCGCCGGCACCGATGGCGGCACCAAGACCGGCGGGGAAGGTACCGGCGGGGAAGATACCGGCGGGGAAGGTACCGGCGCCGATGCCGCTACCGAAAAGAAGAAGCAGAGGATACGAAAACCTAACAAACTAGGGATTGGACGACTAGTGATCACAAAGATGGCAGCTGGCAAGTTTGAGCCATTAGAGCCAGAAGAACCTCGCAAGTGCTATGGGAACCAAGCAGGATGCATCCTACGGGAATGCGCGAGCATCAACGACGATGACTTAAGGAGTAAAGAACATTTGACGCAGTTGCTCCTAACGAAGTTGCACAAGAGATTCAAGTTCCCCGACCGGGATGATAACATTGAACAGCCGTGGGATGATCTGAAGATGAAAAAGATTAACAATCACGCCATGGGCATGTTCAGCAATGATTTGGCCTCCTGGAAAGGGAGGGTGAAATGAGCTATTGAGGCTGAGGAACCCCTGTCCAAGATTCTGGAGGAAAATCTGACACTTACGGAAGAGGAGTTCAAAAAGTTCAAGGACACTCGCGCTACCGAGGCAGCCAAGGCTAAGACTGCGAAATTCAAGAGCCTTCAGCAAAGGAACACGGGGAAACATTGCCTTGGAAGCCGTGGCTACCTCGGTAAAAGGCCCATATGGGATAAGGAGGACGCGGAACGTGAAGCCGCAGGTATCCCAGACCCCTTCGCGAAGTTCACTAACCCCTTGGAGCGTGACTTCATCAGGGCCCGCTACAAGTGGGACAAGGAAAAGAAGGTCTTTTTACATGGACCAGATCATGAGGAAATTGATTAGACTACTGGTAATTATTCTTTTACCACCTTACATTTAGCTCCAGATCTAGTCGACTACACATTCCTAAATGGTTCACGCTCCTTCTGCAGGAGAAGCAACACCAGCTTGCAGCCGAAAGCCCTACTTCTCCGATGAGGCCGAAGTGGGACACCCCTCTCAACCGGGCCTTGAACGAACTTAAGGGACTCCCTTTGGGCCAGTTGACGCAATATGGTCGTGTGCACGACGCTGGAGATGGCGCCATGTGGAAGGTGTTTTACAATGAGGGCCCGGAGGCCAAGAAGCAGAAAAAGAAGTTTAGTCAGGCGGACATCGACGAGAAGGTGAAGCTTGTGGTCGACAAAAAAGCAGCTGAGGACGCGAAAAAACAGCCGAGGAGAAACATGAGTTGCTACAACAGGCATTCAATGCAGCTGTAACTGCCTGCAGAAATGATTTCGCTACTAACTTGGTTCCAGCTATCATCAACTGGACGAAGGAAAATCCAGACAAGACGGTACATGATTTCCCGTTGCCCAGTTTCATCGGGAGCAACTCCATGAACAACAACACCACCGCACCATCACTTGCTCACGCAACCGGGCCTCCTCTCGCAGTCGCTCCCGCTCATAGCAGCCCGTCCTCAGTCTCTAGCTCGCTAGGTGGGCCTTCGTCTTTGGCTGAGCTCGACGTCCTCACGATAATTACATGTCGCACCAACACACACACACACACACACACACACACACACATATATATATATATATATAGAATATTCCATTTTCGTTGCCTTTCAGATGTTTTACGCCACAGACATATGTGTTTGCAGGCCAAAGAAACCCCGTGGACCATACCCTACTTGATCAAAGGCCAGAAGGTGGATGTGGGAAAGGGGATGATAATGAACCCCTTGCAACCCACGTTCCACAACCAGCCGATCCCCGCTGGGCACTTCAGGATTAACTTGTCCAGTGTGAAATCGGGGCACGAGGATTTGCCTCCTCCAGTATAGCATGTGGGAGAGGATGATGAGACCCCACCGTGGATTGGAAGCTGCAAAGGTTGGGTGCTGCTATGGTCGAAGAATCTTATTCGTCTGGAGCCGGCCGAGATTACACCAATAACCACACATCAACAAGCATGTGCGGAGACCACCACCCCGCCTACGCAATTACCAGCTCCTGTAGTGCTGGGTGAGAGCAGCGGACGATGTGATGAAGGGGGTGCAATAGTACTGGCTGATGTAATCAGTCCTGTAGAACAGAGAATGGATGATGAGACGGAGGTTGACCCAATGGGTTTCCTCAATACAAACGCGTATGACTGTGACTTAGATATGATGAGTCAACCATATGACGAATCGGGCTATCAGCATGCTAATGAGGATATGGATGATCTGCTGGGCAGGAAGGTCGTAGCAGGGTTTGCAAAAAGTCTCTCTTCATGAAATCCTCACAGGACACGCCTGAAGATGCCGCCTCAAAATAGGCTCAACTAGCCGGGGGTCATACAGTGCTTAGCCCGGGAACACTGGGGCAGGGGTTAAGAAAGGGTCTGGAAGGTGTGCCCAAGAAAAAGGAGAGGAAGAGATCGGGGAAGATAGCTGCTTCCAAACAAGCCAGAGCACATAGCAGCCAGACGATGGATTCTGAAGAGCGTGTACCCGTGAAAGGTGCGGCCATGTTCCATCTCACGGGTGAGCTGATGCTACTGCCGAAACCGCTGGAGGCACTATCAGGGGATCTCAGGAGACTGCACGACCATGTGCTATCGACTAAGAAAATCCTACTAGCCTCGAAGGATCCAGGATATCCGACATACGCGGCTCGTGTGCCTGAGGGGAAGTGCTACGTCGACACATGGCTCGCGGAGGTGTTCTTCCTGCGGTTTGACCATATCTTTGAGATGTTTCTGACTAGGCGGCTTGATCTTACAATTTTCCACCTTTTTGCGCTACATATGAGCTCCATCATGAAGAGAGAAGAAGTCTCGCAAATCTGTGTGGCGGATCCGTACTACATGCATGCGTCTTTCTTGAGACTCGGCGACTTTGAGCGTGAAACTGCTAGGGACTACCTCCAAAACTTCATGGTACAGAATAAGGACCAGGAAATTGTCCTCCTGCTTTATCATCCAAAGTAAGTCAGTTCCGGACAACCCTTTCGTACATTTCAATCATTCCTTCTCGCTCATATGGAGAATAATTTGAGGTGTCTTTTCCCTGCAGCAACGGGTGTGCCGTCCTTATCGTTCTTTACCCGCGAGTCTCCCATACCGTGTATTTCGACCCTTCCAGAGACTACGAGAAGAAGGACTACACCCACATAATGAATATTCTAGATGATGCTCTCCAAGGCTTCAGCATTAGAGGTGGCCACATGCAGATCAGGAAACAAAGGAACAAGAAGATGGGTTTCGCGCATAAAACTAACTTCTGCTGCATCCATGTCCCAAAACCAAGCAAGAAGGATGGATTCTACATCCTCCATCTCATGATTGAGTTCAGCAAGGATCACCAAAAGCTTCGCATGACAAGCAGAAATGATGATCATATCCACAAGTGGCTAGAATCTCATGGAGAAGCGGATTATAAACTTAGAGATGACTTCTTTCGCATCCAAAGGGACGTTGCGATGATCATCATGAAAGAAGTCGTCGATGAGAAGGGGATGTTCCACCATGGCCGTATATCGCAAGCTGACGTCTGAACTCGCATAGGCATGCAACGTCAAGACCTCACACCGTTGAAGAAGCTAGGGTCCATCCTCGATGATATGGAAGGATGGAACTTCTAGTGATTTACGATGCCGATGATGATGATATGTGTCGGTTGAACTTGTATACTTTCTTTAGCGATGAAACTTTGTGATGTCCACGGTCCCTGCCGAACTTGCGTAACGCTACTTTGTTAGTTTGGGTACGATGCCCTGCGTACCTCTAGTTAATTAGTTTGCATACTGTATGTTGCATCTAGTTGCTAACCCTTTCTTTTTTGTGTTGCTCTAGTATATTTTGTTGCATATGATTGTACATCCTCTTGATGAAGATGCATCTCTAACAGGTACGTAGTTTCTTGATGGCGAGATGGCAGTGCTATGTCGTGTACAAAGGGAAGGTTCCGGGGGTGTACAACGAGTGACCTGAGTGTCAGGCGCAAGTGAATGGGTTCTCGGGCGCCAGCCATAAAGGCTTCAGAAGCAGACAAGAAGGAGAAGCTAGTTACTTGAGGTTCACGCTAGCGCGAGAGAGGACTCGTAACCGCCGCCTCATGTATTGCATAGTTTCGATCTCACTCATAGTGATAGCTCTTCTCGCGTATACCATTTTTTAGATGGATGACGTTGTAGTTGCAAGTATTCGAGACTTGCATATGTATCGCTATTTTCGAAATGATGATGAGATACCACTTTGTGTTGGATGATGATTATGATGAGACTATTTGTATGTATATGCTATGATTACATTTGTGATCTCGCAGCCATTTGTATGTGTATCATGATGACATTTGTATCTGCTAAAGATTCTTGTATAAAGCCTGTTCAAATACAAAACAAATATGCAGAAAAGATAATCAAAAACCACTAAAATTAGCAGCAAAAGTTAGCAGCAGCGTGACAGTAGCAGTAGCGCGTCCAGACAAAGCGCGCTAGAGCTATTAGTAGTAGCGAGCTTCCATGCAGCATGCTGCTGCTACACTTGTATAGCAGTAGCACATGCGTGCACGCGCTGCTGCTACGGGTTAGCTATAGTGCCTTATTAGTAGCACCGGTACCCGCGCTACTGATATACCTAGAACCCGCGCTGCTGCTAGGCTTTTCCCTAGTAGTGTCACAAGACTATCGGTTACCGATAATTCCAATGCTTGCAGAGAATACCTTATTGAAAACCGCTTGTCATTTCCTTCTGCTCCTCGTTGGGTTTGACACTCTTACTTATCGAAAGGACTACAATAGATCCCCTATACTTGTGGGTCATCAATGATCATCTCATAGAATAACGTATATCACATCATGTTTTGACCATATCACATCACAACATGACCTGCAAAAACAAGTTAGACGTCCTCTACTTTGTTGTTGCAAGTTTTACATGGCTGCTACGGGCTTCTAGCAAGAACCGTTCTTACCTACGCATAAAACCACAACGGTGTTTCGTCCAGTTTGCTGTTTTAACTTTCTTCAAGGACCGGCCGCAGTCAAATTTGATTCAACTAAAGTAGGAGAAACAGAGACCCGCCAGCCACCTTTATGCAAAATTAGTTGCATGTCTGTCGGTGGAACCGGTCTCATGTACGTGGACATGTAAGGTTGGTCCGGGCCGCTTCATCTTATAATACCGCTGAATCAAAATAAAAATGTTGGTGGTAAGCAGTATGACTATCACCGCCCACAACTCTTTGTGTTCTACTCGTGCATATCATCTACGCATAGACCTGGCTCATGATGCCACTGTTGGGAAACGTTGTGTGGAAAACAAAAAAAATTATACGCACACACAATGATCTATCCATGGAGATTCATAGCAACAAGGGGGAGAGTGTGTCTACGTACCCTCGTAACTGTAAGCGGAAGCGTTTCTCAACGCGGTTGATGTAGTCAAACTTCTTCGCGCTTCAACCGATCAGGTCCCGAACACACGGCACCTCCGTGTTATGCACACATTCAGCTCGGTGACGTCCCTCGCCTTCTTGATACAGCAAGACGTCGAGGTAGTAGATGAGTTACGTCAGCACGATGGCATGGTGACGGTAATGGTGAGGTGGTGCTCATAGGGTTTCGCCTAAGCACTACGAAAATATGACCGGGGGTGTAAACCGTGGAGGGAGTGCCACACACGGCTAGGCAATTGTCTGGTGTGTGCTAGGGCGCCACCCCCCCCCCCACATATATATATATATATATGACTCATTTTCTATACTCTTGGGAGTATGTACTCTCATCTTCAATATACCTCGTATATGCATTGATTATACCCCTTATCATTCTCAATATACTTCATTAAATATTCTAAGATACCTCAATACAAGTTTTGTTGAAAAAAAATATCATTTACGACCTACTTTTTGCAATATACCTTTTCACGTACAAACAAATCAGTATATATGTAAACCTTTGAAAATAGGAGGCACACATGATTTTTTTCATGAAATCCATTTTAGGGTATCTAGTAATTATTAATGAAGTATATTAAAAATAATAATAAGCTATAAAAGATTCATCTATGTGGTATATGAGGAGTGAGAGTACGTACTCCCAGGAGTACACAACCATTTTCCTATATATAGGTCAAATCCTACTTGGGGTCTCCCCTTGGCCGGCGCCGCCTGCCATATTTGCCGGAGGGGGAAGGAAAGAGGAGGGAGGAGGGAAGGAAGGGGGAGGCCGAATCCCCCCTTCCCTTTCCCTTCCCCTCTTTCCTTCTCCTCCTGGATCTGCCCATATGGGGGGCGCACCAGCCCCTTGTGGCTGGTACGTTTCCCCTCATGGCCCATAAGGCCCATATTTTTTGCGTGGGGTGCCCGAAACCCCTTTTGGTAACCCGATATGTACCCGGTACCCTCCGGAACACTTCCGGTGTCCGAATAATATCGTCCTATATATTGATCTTTACCTCCCGACCATTTTGAGACTCCTCGTCATGTCCGTGATCTCATCCGGTACTCCAAACAACATTCGGTTACCAAATCACATAGCTCAAATAATACTATATCGTTATCGAATGTTAAGTGTGCGGACCCTACAGGTTCGATAACTATGTAGACATGACTGAGACACCTCTCCGGTCAATAACCAATAGCGGAACCTGGATGCCCATATTTTCTCCTACATATTCTACGAAGATCTTTATCGGTTGAACCTTTGTGACAACATACGTAATTTCCTTTGTCTATCGGTATGTTACTTGCCCGAGATCCGATCGTCAGTATCTTCATACCTAGTTCAATCTTGTTACTGGCAAGTCTCTTTACTCGTTCTGTAATACATAACCTTGTGACTAACTAGTAGGATCGAAAGTATGTCAAGAGGGGGGGGGGTGATTCGACTACCTGACCAAATAAAATTCTAGCCTTTTCCCAATTTTAAGTCTTGGCAGATTTTAGCAACTTTCCACAAGTCCAGCAATCAACCTACACATGCAATTCTAAGAGTATAGCAGCGGAATGTAAAACAATTGCATACGAAGGTAAAGGGGAGGAGTTTGAGGGAGCAAACGCAATGTAGACACGGAGATTTTTTATCCATCGTTCCGATAGGTGGTGCTATCGTACATCCACGTTGAAGGAGACTTCAACCCATGAAGGGTAATGGTTGCGCGAGTCCACGGATGGCTCCACCCATGAAGGGTCCACAAAGAAGCAACCTTGTCTATCCCACCATGGCCATTGCCCACGAAGGATTTGCCTCACTAGGGTAGATCTTCACGAAGTAGGCGATCTCCTTGCCCGTACAGACTCCTTGGCTCAACTCCATAATCTCGACGGAGGCTCCCAAGTGACACCTAACCAATCTAGGAGACACCACTCTCCAAAAGGTAATAGATGGTGTGTTGATGATGAACTCCTTGCTCTTGTGCTTCAAATGATAGTCTCCCCAACACTCAACTCTCTCTCATAGGGTTGGATTTAGTGGAAAGATGATTTGAGTGGAAAGAAACTTGGGGAAGGCTAGAGATCAAGACTTATATGGTTGGAATGTAATATCTTGACCTCAACACAACTGTAGGTGATTCTCTCTCAGAAAATGTATGTTGGAAGTGTAGGAATGTTCTGATGGCTCTCTCCACGAATGAAGAGTGGGTGCAGGGGTATATATAGCCTCCACACAAAAACTAACCGTTACACACAATTTACCAAACTCGGTCGGACCGAATCATAAAACTCGGTCAAACTGACTTAGTTCATAATGTGATCGTTAGGCTTTTTGGTGGGACCGATTCCATTAGGGTTAGGGCATAACATAATCTCGGTGAGGACGATTACACAAACTCGGTGGGACCGATTTTGGTAATAAGCTAGCCAGAGAGTTGGTCAGGCAAACTCGGTGGGACCGATTCGCTCATCTCGGTTGGACCGAAATGTTACGAAGGGGAAACAAAGAGTTTGCATTGCGAACTCGGTGGGACCGGTCGCTCATCTCAGTTGGACCGAAATGTTACGAAGGGAAACAAAGAGTTTGCAATCCCATCTCGGTGAGACCGAGATCCCTATCGGTGAGACCGAAGTGACTAGGGTTTGTGGCAATGGCTATGTGAAGAGAACTCGGTGGCGCCGGATAGAAAGTGGTTGAGGGCTTTGGAGCATATCATTAAGCATTTTGAGCAAGAAACCCATTAAGCAACACCTCATCCCCTTTTAATAGTATTGGCTTTCCTATGGACTCAATGTAACCTTGGATCACTAAAATGAAAATGTAGAGTCTTGAGCTTTACAGGTTGAGCCAATCATTTGTCCTTAGCATTTTTGAGGGGTCCACATTCCTAATCCATGCCATGCTAATCATTGAACTTTCCTGAAATATTCATCTTGAAATAGCATTAGTTCAATGAGCTATATGTTGTTAATAATTACCAAAACCACCCAGGGATAGTTGCACTTTCAAACTCCTTAGTCATTTGCTTGCAAGCTTGTGATGTGTATTACCGAGAGGGCCCAGAGATACCTCTCCGATACTAGGAGTGACAAATCCTAATCTTGATCTATGACAACTCAAGAAACACCTTCAGAGATACCTATAGAGCATCTTTATAATAACCCAATTACGTTGTGACGTTTATAGAACACAAGGCATTCCTCCGGTATCCTGGAGTTGCATAATCTCATAGTCGAAGGAATATGCATTTGACATGAATAAAGCAATAGCAATAAAACTGAATGATCATAACGCTAAGCTAACGGATGGGTCTTGTACATCACATCATTCTCCTAATGATGTGATCCCATTATCAAATGACAACTCATGTCCATGGTTAGGAAACCTTAACCATCTTTGATCAACGAGCTAGTCAAGTAGAGGCTCACTAGGGACACGATGTTTATTTATATATTCACACATTTATTTAGGTTTCTGATCAATACAATTCTAGCATGAATAATAAACCTTTATCATGAATAAGGAAATATAAAATAACAACTTTATTATTGCCTCTAGGGCATATTTCCTTCAGTATTTTTATCACAAAAGTTCTACAATGATTTATCATGTCTTCTTATACACCTACCTCACCAATGCGCATCAAAACATTGGACCACATTTGCATCTATTGAGCAAACCATCCAAACCTAACTTTGGACACCATTTATGCCTTTGAACTACAAGTGCTACATGTCTTTTTAATTGGCCTCAAATCCTGGAAGCTCACTCATTTCAGTGTCCAACCATCACCTCTCAAAATTGAAGTCCTTGCACCAACCCTATCTACCTCTACACAACACAAACACTAGGGACGAATATTTTTGTAGCTCCTCTTGTCGGTGTCAAAACCGGCCGATCTTGGGTAGGGGGTCCCGAACTATGCGTCTGAGGATCGAAGGCAACAGGAGACGGGGGACACGATGTTTACCCAGGTTCGGGCCCTCTTAATGGAGGTAATACCCTACTTCCTGCTTGATTGACTTTGATGAGTATAGGGGTTACAAGAGTTGATCTACCTCGAGATCGTAATGGCTAAACCCTAGATGTCTAGCCTATGTGAATTCTGATGGCCTCTAGGGGCTAAACTCTCTGGTTTATATAGACATGGAGGGGCCTAGGGTTGTACAGAGTCGGTTTACACACGAAGGAAACTACACATCTAGACGCCGATCTTGCCATCCACGCAAAGGAGTGTCCCATACGGACATGGGGAAAGGTCTTCTACCTTGTATCTTCACGGCCCATCTGTCTGGCCCATGTTACATAGCCCGGACACTCGAGGACCCCTTAATCCAGGACTCCATCAATAGCCCCCGAACTTGCCTTTAATGACGACATAGTATCCGGCTTATGTCTTCAGCTTTAAAAGGCGGGTTCTTCTTTCATACTTAGGATTGACGATAGTTTGGCTTTGACCTCGATGTGCCACCTTTATGATTCCTTCCTGTGGTCACTTTGATTTCTGCGAGCCGAATGAATAAAAACGGTCCATGATTTTTTGCAAATAAGCCCCTCACCATGCTCGGACGACATCTATATAAGGTGACTTAGATCCCCAAATGCCATCTCACATCGCGCAGAGGAAAAACCGCCAAGGTTAGCTACAAAAAAAAATCTTCCAACATAGCCAGCGTTCCAGGCTCCTCTTCGCGTCCCCATGGCCCTCAGGAGGGTGATTGGCAGAGTTGCTCCGTGCCTCATCTTCAGCTGAGTCGACTCCAGACGCAGGGCTATCTTCCCCTCGTGGATCTAGTCTCCGTTCGAGCGGGTTTGGCCTCAATCGACAATGATGTGATGGCTGAAAATTTCCCCAACCCAAACAACAAGAGGGTGTGCTTCGTCCCATTCCTATTGCGGGGTCTAGGATTTCCAACCCATCCCTTCCTTAGGGGCTTATTGCAATTTTACGGCATCCAACTGCACAACTTTACCCCAGGTTCAATTCTGCACATCTCAGGCTTTGTTGCCCTCTGCGAACTGTTTTTAGGCATTGAGGCCCATTTTGAGCTATGGAGGAAGTCATTTTCCTCGTCCCCCCGCTATCGAGGAGGTTCCATATTTGAAGTGGGCACCGCCGAAGTGAAATGATTGAGAAGAGGTGTCTAGAGGGGGGGTGAATAGACTTTATGCAAGAAAAGTTGCAGTTTTTAATTTCTTCAAGTTGGAGTGGAGTTTTAGCACATGTTTAAACATTCACAATACATATTAAGCAAGCATGACAAGAGTATGTGAGCAGCGGAAAGTAAAGCATGCAAATTGCAAGAATGTAAAGGGATGGGATTGGAGTGTGCAAACGCAATGTAGACTCGGAGATTTTTTATCCGTGGTTCCGATAGGTGGTGTTATCGTACATCCATGTTGATGGAGACTTCAACCCACGAAGGGTAACGGCTGCGCGAGTCCACGGAGGGCTCCAACCATGAAGGGTCCATGAAGAAACAACCTTGTCTATGCCACCATGGCCATCACCCACGAAGGACTTGCCTCACTAGGGTAGATCTTCACGAAGTAGGCGATCTCCTTGCCCATACAAAATCCTTGGTTCAACTCCACAATCTTGAAGGAGGCTCCCAAGTGACACCTAACTAATCTAGGAGACACCACTCTCCAAAAGGTAATAGATGGTGTGTTGATGATGAACTCCTTGCTCTTGTGCTTTAAACGATAGTCTCTCCAACACTCAACTCTCTCTCATAGGATTGGATTTAGTGGAAAGATGATTTGAGTGGAAAGCAACTTGGGGAAGGCTAGAGATCAAGATTTATGTGGCTGGAATGGAATATGTTGACCTCAACACAAGTGTAGGTGGTTCTCTCTTAGAAAATGTATGTTGGAAGTGTAGGCATGTTCTGATGGCTCTCTCCAGGAATGAAGAATGGGTGGAGGGGTATATATAGCCTCCACACAAAATCTAACCATTACACACAATTTACCAAACTCGGTGGGACCGAATCAGAAAACTTGATCAGACCGATTTAGTTCATAATGTGACCGTTAGGTATTTCGGTGGTGCCGACATGATCAACTCGGTGGGACCGATGTGCTAGGGTTACGGTAAAACCACATCTCGGTTTGACCGATTACACCAACTCGGTGGGACCGATTTGGGTAATAAGCGAAACAGAGAGTTGGTCAAGAAAACTCGGTGGGACCGATTACAAAACTCGGTAAGACCGAATTTAATGCAACATGATCCACAGAGTTTGCAAGCCCATCTCGGTGAGACCGGGATCCCATCGGTGAGACCGAATTGATTAGGGTTTTGGTAGTGGCTATGTCAAATGAACTCGGTGGCGCCTGATAAATCAAATCGGTGGGGCCGAGTTTGACTTTTGGTTTGGAACATATGTGGATATGAGAAAGTGGTTGAGGGCTTTGGAGCATATCACTAAGCATTTTGAGCAAGAAACCCATTAAGCAACACCTCGTCCCCTTTTAATAGTATTGGCTTTCCTATAGACTCAATGTGATCTTGGATCACTAAAATGAAAATGTAGAGTCTTGAGCTTTGGAGTTTGAGCCAATCCTTTGTCCTTAGCATCTTGAAGGGGTTCCACATCCTCTTGTCCATGCCACTCCACTGTTCAACTTACCTGAAACATACTAGGTAGAAGTATTAGTTCAACAAGAGATATGTTGACATTAATTACCAAAATCACCCAGGGAGCACTTGTGCTTTCAGTCTCCCCCTTTTTGGTAATTGATGAGAACATACATCAAAGCTTTAGATAAAGATATGAAGAATAGCAAGTAAAGATTTGGAAAGACATGCAACATGCATAGGCTCCCCCTATATATATGTATGCAATCATGTGATCATGGAATGTAAGAGCATGTGAATGCATAATCATGACAGAGCAAGCGATGAGTTACATGTATCTTGGTTATATGCATCAGAGCAAATGATATGAATATAGGAAATATACCTTCATGCTCATGAGTTTTTCTTGCAAACAATATGTACATCAGCAAGAGATCCTCATGCACACGAGTGTGATGCATATAATTACCTTGTGGTCTTGAGCTGGCTTTGGAAGAGATGAACTTGAGTAAACAAGGTTAGATAACACAAATTCATCTACTAAACAGAACAAGAACTACAAACCACAAGAGTACCAAGATTGGGATGACATGTAGAGAGTGAGTACTAGGTACTCTATTGGATATAGACATGTCCCCAAAAGGTAAAGATATGCAATGAATCTGAAGATTTCCTTCCCTTAGATGTCTTGCTCCCCCTGAATCTTGTCTGGGATACTGGGAGAAGATAGGGAACAGAAAATCAGAGCAAATGCAAATAACCAATTAAACATAAACATGAACATGTATTTCCCCTCTTAAAGACATGTGTCTTCAATCCTCTTGAACACCAAGCATCTGGGGCCTTTGATGTGATTCCTCTTTCCCCCTGTTAAAGTGATTAAGCTTTGATGTGATCTCTCTCTCCCCCTTTGACATCAATTTCCAAGAAGGGTCCTTCTGGATTGTGTTTCAAATAGGTTTGGTCCTTGAGGCACAGAACAAAGCAACATATAGAATGTGATGCTGGTAGAGGACAAGAATCATTGAGTGGAGCTGGAACAAAAAAGGAACAAGTGGCAATTTGTCTTTTCTACAGTGAAGTCGGTGAAACCGAGTTGTGTTCATCGGTTTCACCGAAAGGGTTCGGTTGGACCGAAAACAATGGACCGGTGTGACCGAGTTCAACAGAGAGAGAACACTTGTTACCTCAGCTCACTAGGCAAATAAGATCTCACAAAGATTTGCAAGGAATTAACTGAAGGATTTGCAATGAATAGGATGCAGGGAATGCAGAACAGAAAACAAAAGAAATCTAGATGAAGTTTTTTTTGAAAGGGGAAACAAACATGCATGAGACAAATGCAAGAGCACAAAGAAACACTAGAGAACTTCATCTTGATGTATTCACATCTTGTTGAGTTTCTTTGACCTATGACTTGGGATAAGGCTTCTCTAAGATGGAATAACATACCTTGGGTGGTGGTGTTGATCTTGATCATGTAGTTGAACTTGTGTGGGATGCTCAAGGTTGATGTAGCTCATCAAGAGTTGGGAGCACCACTTGGGATTGGAGTTCGTCTATCTACATGGGTTAGTTTTTCAAGGAAGAGCACTTGTGTATCCAAAATGACAATCATGAAACTTGATATAGAATTTGTCAAAGGACATGTTTGAAGGGTTTTATGCTTCCTTGACTTCAACCACCATAGTGTAGAGACTTGGTAATGTAGGGATTTCTCGAGATGTGAGTGAGTTGCAATATCATAGGTTCATCCAAGTACCTACAAGGGTTAGATAACATTCAAGGGTGCAAATATATCCAAGACATGTGATTATCATCATAAGAGAAATAACAAGGATTAGTCAAAGGCTTATGACTTGCATGTATCCAAATGGAGTTCCTACTCCAAGTTTGAAGCATCAATGATGTTCAATTCACCTCTCAACCGGCAAAATACTTTCTCATCAAGAGGTTTGGTGAATATATCCACGAATTGCTTATCAGTACGAACATGCTTAAGATCAATATCACCTTTAGCAACGTGATCTCGAATGAAATGATGACGAACTTAAATATGCTTAGTTCAAGAATGTTGCATGGGATTGTGAGCAATCTTAATAGCACTTTCATTGTCACAAAGCAATGGAACATGTTTCACATATATCCCATAATCTTTAAGAGTTTGCGTCATCCAAAGTATTTGAGCACAACATGAACCAGCGGCAATGTATTCCGCTTCGGCGGTGGATAAGGATACCGAGTTTTGTTTCTTAGAGAACCAAGACACAAGATATCTACCAAGAAATTGACAAGTACCCAAAGTGGACTTTCTATCAACCTTGTCTCCGGCATAGTCCAAATCGGAGTAGCCAACAAGATCAAAAGAAGACCTCTTAAGATACCAAATGCCAAAATTTGGTGTATGTATTAAGTATCTCACTATCCTTTTCACAGCCTTAAGATGACATTCTTTAGTGGCCGCTTGATATCGTGCACACATGCACACACTTAGCATGATACCGGGTCGGGAGGCACATAGATATAACAATGAACCAATCATAGAGTGGTAAACTTTTTGATCAACCAGTTCACCATCTTTATTCAAATCAAGATGTCCACTAGTAGGCATGGGTGTATTCATACCTTTGCATTCCTGCATATTGAACTTCTTGAATAAGTCCTTGTTGTACTTTGTTTGAGAGACAAAGGTACCTTCCTTAGTTTGCTTGATTTGTAAACCAAGAAAGAATTTGAGTTCACTCATCATAGACATCTCAAACTTCTCTGGCATAAGCTTTCCAAACTTCTCACTAAAATGAGGGTTAGTCGAACCAAATATTATATCATCAACATAAATTTGGCACACAAATAATTCACCATTAACCCTTTTAGTAAAAAGAGTAGAATCTATTTTTCCAATTTCAAAACCTTTTTCAATAAGGAATGTGGTCAAGCATTTATACCATGCTCTAGGAGCTTTTTTAAGACCATAAAGAGCTTTGTGAAGTTTGTAAACATGATTGGGTTTCTTAGGATTGACAAATCCGGGAGGTTGTTCTACATAAACTTCCTCCTCAATTTCACCATTTAGAAAAGCACTTTTAATGTCCATTTGGTACAAGGTAATATCATGGTGATTTGCATATGCAAGTAAGATGCGGATGGACTCAAGTCTAGCAACGGGGGCATATGTCTCACCATAGTCCATACCTTCGACTTGAGTGTATCCTTGGGCGACGAGACGTGCTTTGTTGCAAACTACTTGTCCATCTTCATCTTGCTTGTTGCGAAACACCCATTTGGTACCGATGATGTTGTGGTTGTTGTCAGGCTTCTCAACCAATGTCCACACTTGGTTTCTCTAAAAGTTGTGTAGCTCTTCATGCATGGCATTTATCCAATCCGGATCTTCCAATGCTTCTTCAACCTTCATAGGTTCAATGATAGAGATGAATGAATAATGTTCACAAAAATTAGACAAACGAGATTTAGAGGGAGTGATTCTCCTGGTTTGGATATCATTGTAGATTTGCTCGACGGGATGATCTCTGGCGACTCTTGCTCGAACTCGTGAGAGCTTTTGTTTTGGTCGGGGTGGAACATCTTCTTCATCATCTTGTTCTTCATCCTGGCCTTCTTCATTGTTGACATTGCCGTTCTCTTGTCTTGGTGGAGAAGGAGGTTGATGAGGTTCATCTTGGTGTACTTCCTCGTTTTCTTCATCTTGGTGTGTCCCACTTGAGGATGATTCCGTATCAACTCTTGGTTCACCTTGTCATGAGGTAGAAGCTTCCACTTGGACGAACGAGGTACTCTCCTTCACCTCCGTTGGACGGATCTTTCCAATAGACAAGTCTTGGGTTGCTTCCGAAGGATCTTTATCTCCTACATCAATTGGCAATTGCTCTACTTGCGAGCCATTAGATTCATCAGACTTCACATCTACTGTATCTTCAACCTTTCGGGTGAAATTTTTGTAGACACGGTAAGTGTGAGAGTTTGAGCCATAAACAAGTAGGAAACCTTCATGAGATTTAGGAGAAAATTTAGAATGATGATGCTTATCAAGAATGTAGAACTTTGAGCCAAACACTCGAAAGTATCCAACTTGGGGTTTGTTACCGGTGAGGAGCTCGTATGCCGTCTTGCCGAGTAGCTTGTGAAGATACAAGCGATTTGTTGCATGATAGGCTGTCTCAACTGCTTCCGCCCAAAAGTGTTTTGGAGTCTTGTACTCATCAAGCATCATTCTTGCCATCTCAATAAGAGTCCGGTTCTTCCTCTCAATTAACTCCATTTTGTTGAGGCGTGTACGTAGCCGAGAACTCGTGTGAAATCCCTTCTTCGTCAAGAAAGGTATCCACATTTGCGTTCTTGAACTCCGTTCCGTTGTCGCTCTGAACCTTCTTGATCTTCACTTCAAATTGATTTTGGGCCTTCCTAGAGAAGTTTTTGAAGATCTTTTGGACCTGTGATTTATCATCAAGAAAGAACACCCACGCAATTCTTGAAAAGTCATCGACTATGACTAGACCAAACGAGTTACCATCGAGACTATTGTAGGCATTGGGACCAAAGAGATCCATGTGAAGTAGCTCAAGCGGTCTTCTCGTGGTCATGATGTTCTTCACGAGGTGGCTTCCTCCAACTTGTTTTCCTGCTTGACAATCACTACAAAGTCTATCCTTGTCAAATATAACATCTTTTACTCCAAGGATATGATCACCTTTAATAAGGTTATCAAGATTTCGCATGCCCACATGACCTAATCTTCGATGCCACAACCAACCTTTAGAGGATTCAGCAATTAAGCAAGTTCTAGGTTGGGCCTTTTTAGTGAAATCAATAATATATAGATCACCTCTACGTATACCGGTAAAGACCATTTTATGATTGTCTCTTCGAAACACTTGGCAATCTACTTTAGTAAATAGGACATTGAAACCAAAATCAGCAATTCTAGATACTAAAAGTAAATTATAGCCAAGAGATTCAACGAGCATGACATTTTGTATGGAGCTATCATGTGAGATGGCCACCTTACCAAGGCCAACCACCTTACCCTTTGAGTTATCACCAAAAGTGACATACTTTCGAGGGCCGTTGTTTTCAGCAAGCTCACGAAACATATCCTTGTCTCCGGTCATGTGATCGGTACATCCACTATCAAGGACCCATTCCTTTCCTCCAGCCATGTAGCTGCGAAGATTAGCCATAAGACCAAAGTGTCTCGTCGCGTCATCAAGATCATAGTCACTATCATCATCCTGATCATAGTATCTGTGTTCAACATCATCTTGTGATTGATCAATTCCTAGAGAGGGTAATTCATTAGATAAATGATCATCACAATGGTCATCTTTATGAATTCTAATAGCTTGGGAGATGATAGTGCTAATGATTCCAACATCTCCTTCGGCACGCATGAGATTGGTAAGCTCAAATAAGCAATCACTAAACTTAGGATCATTGGAATTCAGCTTACTCAAGGCAATAGACTTATGGAGAATTTCATCTAAGTTTTGCAAGGAATAGTTTGTAAATCTTTCCTCAAGAAATCTCCATATAGTGTAAGCACAATCAAGAGTAGGCAAACATCCAATCAAGTTTCTAGGCAAGCCTCTAGTGATAAGATTAACAGTTCTAAGGTTGCGGATCATGTCAATAGACTCATCAAGGGTAGGATGCAAAGGATCAACATGAGGTGCACAAGGGATAGTAATGTACTTGTTAAAATGATATTTATTGAAAATCTCAAGCATCTCATTTTTCCACTCATGAAAGAACTCTCCATCAAGAATAGGCACTCTATGTCTAAGACTCCCCAATCTAGACTCATCCATCTTCCTCCAATGGTGATTAAACCAAAGCAATGGAAACCTGGCTCTGATACCAATTGAAAGGATCGAGAAGAGGTGTCTAGAGGGGGGGGTGAATAGACTTTAAGCAAGAAAAGTTACAATTTTTAATTTCTTCAAGTTGGAGTGGAGTTTTAGCACATGTTTAAACATTCACAATACATATCAAGCAAGCATGACAAGAGTACGTAAGCAGTGGAAACTAAAGCATGCAAATTGCAAGAATGTAAAGGGATGGGATTGGAGTGTGCAAACGCAATGTAGACTCGGAGATTTTTTATCTGTGGTTCTGATAGGTGGTACTATCGTACATCCACGTTGATGGAGACTTCAACCCACGAAGGGTAATGGCTGCGCGAGTCCACGGAGGGCTCCACCCACGAAGGGTCCACGAAGAAGCAACCTTGTCTATCCCACCATGGCCATCGCCCACGAAGGACTTGCCTCACTAGGGTAGATCTTCACTAAGTAGGCGATCTCCTTGCCTGTACAAACTCCTTGGTTCAACTCCACAATCTTGATGGAGGCTCCCAAGTGACACCTAACCAATCTAGGAGACACCACTCTCCAAAAGGTAATAGATGGTGTGTTGATGATGAACTCCTTGCTCTTGTGATTCAAATGATAGTCTCCCCAACACTCAACTCTCTCTCATAGGATTGGATTTAGTGGAAAGATGATTTGAGTGGAAAGCAACTTGGGGAAGGCTAGAGATCAAGATTTATGTGGTTGGAATGGAATATCTTGACCTCAACACAAGTGTAGGTGGTTCTCTCTCAGAAAATGTATGTTGGAAGTGTAGGCATGTTCTGATGGCTCTCTCCAGGAATGAAGAGTGGGTGGAGGGGTATATGTAGCCTCCACACAAAATCTAACCGTTACACACAATTTACCAAACTCGGTGGGACCGAATCAGAAAACTCGGTCAAGCCGATTTAGTTCATAATGTGACCGTTAGGTATTTCGGTGGGACCGTCATGATCAACTCGGTGGGACCGATGTGCTAGGGTTAGGGTAAAACCTCATCTTGGTTTGACCGATTACACCAACTCGGTGGGACCGAATTGGGTAATAAGCGAAACAGACAGTTGGTCAAGCAAACTCGGTGGGACCGATGTCTAGGGTTAGGGTAAAACCTCATCTTGGTTTGACCGATTACACCAACTCGGTGGGACCGATTTGGGTAATAAGCGAAACAGACAGTTGGTCAAGCAAACTCGGTGGGACCGATTACAAAACTCAGTAAGACCGAATTTAATGCAACAGGATCCACAGAGCACTACTAGGAAAAGGCCTACTAATGGCGCACCAGTTTTGCCTACTAATGGCGCACTACTGGTGTGCCATTAGTATCATGCCACTAGTATTTATTACTAATGGCGCACCACTGGTGCGCCATTAGTATACCAGATACTAATGGCGCACCAGTAGTGCGCCATTAGTATGCCTAGAGGTGTGCCATTACTATCTGACTTAGTAATGCCACACCACATAGAAGTGCGCCATTAGCAATATTATTTTTTCAAAAATATTTAAATTTTTTTCAATTTTTTTTCTTAATCTCGGGTCACTATGGCTTAATCTCAGACCAATATGCTTAATCTCAGGTCAAATCGCACTCATGATCAACTCGGTGGGACCGATGTGCTAGGGTTAGGGTAAAACCTCATCTTGGTTTGACCGATTACACCAACTCGGTGGGACCAATTTGGGTAATAAGCGAAACAGACAGTTGGTCAAGCAAACTCGGTGGGACCGATTACAAAACTCGGTAAGACCGAATTTAATGCAACAGGATCCACAGAGCACTACTAGGAAAAGGCCTACTAATGGCGCACCAGTTTTGCCTACTAATGGCGCACTACTGGTGCGCCATTAGTATCACGCCACTAGTATTTATTACTAATGGTGCACCACTGGTGCGCCATTAGTATACCAGATACAAATGGCGCACCAGTAGTGACCAATATGCTTAATCTCAGGTCAAATCGCACTCATGATCAACTCGGTGGGACCGATGTGCTAGGGTTAGGGTAAAACCTCATCTTGGTTTGACCGATTACACCAACTCGGTGGGACCAATTTGGGTAATAAGCGAAACAGACAGTTGGTCAAGCAAACTCGGTGGGACCGATTATAAAACTCGGTAAGACCGAATTTAATGCAACAGGATCCACAGAGCACTACTAGGAAAAGGCCTACTAATGGCGCACCAGTTTTGCCTACTAATGGCGCACTACTGGTGCGCCATTAGTATCACGCCACTAGTATTTATTACTAATGGTGCACCACTGGTGCGCCATTAGTATACCAGATACAAATGGCGCACCAGTAGTGCACCATTAGTATGCCTAGAGGTGCGCCATTGCTATCTGACTTAGTAATGGCACACCACATAGAAGTGCGCCATTAGTAATATTTTTTTTCAAATTTTTTTAATTTTTTTTTCAATTTTTTTTCTTAATCTCGAGTCACTATGGATTAATCTTGGGTCAATATGCTTAATCTCAGGTCAAATCGCACTCTGTGGTCAAACTTCCCGGAAGGTCACCCATCCTCACACTACTCCAGCCCGAGCACGCTTAACTTCGTAGTTCTATCCAACCCCAGCACCACCTCACTTCACAGGCACTTGTTGATATATCTATCATATCAATCCTATTAAACCTTGCTGATGTCTAGGACTTTGTTCACGTTCATGAGTATGATGAAATTTTGAAAAAATATTTCAAACTTCCCGGTCATATTACGTATCATATTTTGAAAAATAATTCAATTTTTTTTGAAACCAATTTTTTTTCTGTTACTAGTGGCGCACCTAGCATACGGTGCGCCACTAGTAAGTTTGAATTTTTTGAATTTTTTTGCCTCCGGATCTTAAAAGCCCCATAACTTTTTTTTCTGTTAGGTTTTTGGGGATTTTGAAAATGTTTAACGGGGTTTCCCCGTTAAATTCAGATGTAACTTTTCGAGTAGATGATTTTTCATATAGAAAACTTTTTAATCAGAGTTCGTATGCAAAAGTTATGCCCATTTTACAAATTGCAAAGAGATTTTGCAAATAAAGTCGAAATTCATATTTGTAAATTTTCCCAACAACTAGACCACATATCACATGGGAAACTTATTTTCTTTTATTTTTTTGACATTTCCATCAATTTCTTTTATTTTTTTAAAACTGAAAAGGCGGTCCACTGGGGGTGCATTCGGTGGAAGTTTTGGGCCAAGTTAGTAATGGCGCACCGTGGGAGTGGTGCGCCATTACTAGTTTAAAAAAACAAATTCTGAATTTTTTTTGAAAAAAAACCTTAGTAATGGCGCACTGTCCACTGGTGCGCCATTACTAGTTTTGAAAAAATAAATAAAAAATTTGAATTTTTTTTACTAGTGGCGCACCGTGGATGTGGTGCACCATTACTAGTTTAACTAGTAATGGTGCACTATCCACTGGTGCGCCTTTACTAGTTTTGAAAAAAATGAAGAAAAAATTGTTACTAATGGCGCACCGTGGATATGGTGCGCCATTATTATTTGGACACTAATGGCGCACCAATACATGATGCGCCATTAGTATATACTAATGGCGCACCACATCACTGGTGCACCATTAGTGGCCATATCATCTATAGCCCTTTTCCTAGTAGTGGAGTTTGCAAGCCCATCTCGGTGAGACCGGGATCCCATCCGTGAGACCGAATTGATTAGGGTTTTGGTAGTGGCTATGTCAAATGAACTCGGTGGCGCTGGATAGATCAAATCGGTGGGGCCGAGTTTGACTTTTGGTTTGGAACATATGTGGATATGAGAAAGTGGTTGAGGGCTTTGGAGCATATCACTAAGCATTTTGAGCAAGAAACCCATTAAGCAACACCTCATCCCCTTTTAATAGTATTGGCTTTCCTATAGACTCAATATGATCTTGGATCACTAAAATGAAAATGTAGAGTCTTGAGCTTTGGAGTTTGAGCCAATCCTTTGTCCTTAGCATCTTGAAGGGGTTCCTCATCCTCTTGTCCATGCGACTCAACTGTTGAACTTATCTGAAACATACTAGGTAGAAGTATTAGTTCAACAAGAGATATGTTGACATTAATTACCAAAATCACCCAGGGAGCACTTGTGCTTTCACGAAGTATGGCGCATCGCGGGATCCGGATAACCCATTGGAACTCCCAAAGAGGTATACCCACACTGGTCTTCGGAATGGTTCTACATGGATGACGTCCCACTGCCGGACCCAGTTCGGCGCGGCCTTCCTGAATTTTCCAGTGCTCCTCTAAAGAAGTGCCTTAACTGGCATCCCCGAAGTCCCAAGGAGGAAGAAAATGCGGAGATAAAGAGGTTGGTCAGCAAGGTCACGTTGCTGGCCCACACCAAGCTTTCGATAGTCGAGGTCATGGCTATTGCAATAAAGAGGTGTGTTCATCCTCTCCAATCCAGAGTAACCCCGTTATGGTGTTACAACGGAGAAGATGACGCATCCCGTTATAGAGGGAAGGGTCCGGATACCCCAGCCGAACTGGCGACAATCTTGGCCGATCTGTATAAGGGTGAAAAAGAATATTTCCCATGCTTGAACTGTCGTGAAGGCTACTCCATGTACAACCCCATTGAATGGGTAAGATTCCGATCGTGTGTGTTATTTTATTGCTGTTATAGATACTAATCAAACTTGCCTTTTGTTGCCACAAATAGTCATGGAGGAAGATGACCGAGGACGTCCACTGTCTCGCTCCACAGCTAGAGGAGCATAACCGTGATGGATACCATGGCTTTTGCGAGGATCCAGACATATAAATAGAGTTCGATGATGGAGTATTTTATCAAGCGAGCCTTGACGGCTTAGAAGTGGCTATCATCGCCGATTACCCCCGCCTCTATCCCTTCTGCATCGTGAGTATTCGGAGGGCTCTTGAAAGGAAATCCCTATTTGTACTTTTGCCCATTATACTAATCCAAATTTTAATAGGATCGGCGCTCGGTGGCCCGTACCTCCACCAGGGCAAACCCTATACGGGGTAATCGTTCAAAATGAAAAGGGGCCGGGAGTGATGCAGAAACTTCACAGTTCTCCAAGAGGTATGTCCGCTTTAATACATGCCTGGGTATGAGTCCGGATTGTTCAAAGTCTCCTTTTTTCTTGATGTCAGGAGAAACACGCGGCAGACGGTGGGAAAGCGCCCTGCTAGCCGAATGTCCGCCAATCCGGTGTCAAACTCGTCAATTGGGACGGGAGCCGATGCAATGCCAGTTCTGTCGCCTCATGAGGATTCAGACGACGTATCTATCACGAACTCCAAAGTAGAGAGCATGATGAATCATCGTCGATTGAAAGAGGGCATGCGCGCTCCGGCCTTTCATGAGCAAGAATTTACCGCACTCAGTTTGGTGGATGCATACATCCGAGCGGCTCGAGACGGACTTGCCGGAGTCACTCAGTTGTTGTCAAAGGACATACAGGTAAAATTTTATGCAATTTTGTATGGTCATATGCCAGTAGCACCCGAGACTTGAAGCAGTGAAGCAAACCGATTTAAGGATCGATAATATTTGCAGGTTCTGAAAGAAAAGAACACTGTGCTAGCCGAGGAGCTGAAAACAAACAGATGCAGCTGAATGCGGTCACCACCAAAATCGCAGAAATGAAAAAGATCTCAACGGGCGCGTCCAGGGAGAAAAATCTCGACGAGGAAAAGGACAAACAATCCAAAGAGATGGAGAGCTTGAGGGCTCAGTTATCGGCCATTCAGAAAGAGAATAAAAAACTAAAGGGCAGCATGTTTGGTATGTCTTCCTCTCTTATTTAGAACATCCCTAGGTGCTCATGTTTAGTCCATAATTCAGAATATCATGACTCAGTTGCTGCAGGTCTGTTAACTAGTCGGCCGAAAGAGGAAGTATCCGAATTTCAAGGCGACGTGCTAAAGGAGCTATCCGCGGTACATGATCGGGCCCGGAAAGCCATGAATAGTATGGTGAAGGCTTTAGGGACATCTTATACCCCTCCAGAAAGTATGGAGGGCCTGGCAAACCTGTTCAAAGGTGCCCGGCGCCAGTTCGAGCTATGAGAGATATCCTCCTGCCGTGAAGGCGCACGAGAGCCTGAGCCATGGTGAAGACACGCTTCACTAAACTGAATCCATATCATATGGCCCGAGTGGGAACTTAGGTACCAGATGGGAAATAAATTCCATTGAATTTGGTGTATGACCAAGTAATGATAGCTACGAAATATTCGTAGAAAGACTGTAGGTTAGACAGTCTTATAGATGGAATAGATAAGGAATAGGTTTGTGATTTAATGTATTAATGTACATTTATGATCGACCTGTGTCTTTATCCAAACATGTGAAAAGATTTGTCATCGCAGGCTTTCGGCTTTAACCTCCAAACCAAAACGGTGGAGTGTTTCCGGATACTTATTCAAAATGAAAAGGAAGTATTTACTATGTCCGGAAACCAGGCAACCCAGTCATTGTGCTTGAACAGACAAAAATTTGAGTTCAGGATGTATGTTATATTACACATGTAAGAAACATCTTCCAAGGAAAATAGTTCCGTTAAGGGTTCCTTTCCTTGGGTCGGCATACTATAATTACACGTGCCGGGGTGTGTGATCTATAATACAGAAAAACTATCTCGCAGTGTTTATCGTGGTTGCAATAATGCAACAATCTGCCGTTTGATTGCCGACCAATTATTCCCTTAAGAACGCTAGCTTTCGGCTTCACCTGTCCGCGGTACATGTCCGGATAACCCGGTTGTAACAATCGCAGAGGTGCTCCCTTTACGCGCTAGCCAAACAATCAGGAACGTAGGGCATAAGCACAAGAGAAAGGCAACCCAGATTGGAAAAAACTTAAGTCATAGAGGTGCATATAATGGCAAAAAGGATGTATATCAGCAAACGTCACATATATTGTGAGCTCTAGTCTCAGGATAATAATAAGCTTCTACTTAAAGAAGCCCCCAGTCATGGTGGGGTGTGTACATTTAAGGATGTGTACCCCTCAAGTGTTCGGCTTGTCCGAACACATTCGTATAAAAATGAGATGAAAAAGAAAAATTGAAAAGGAGAAAAAGGAAAGGAAAAGAAGTATGGCTAGACTTATGCGTAGAATCTTTGGAGCCGGGCAGTGTTCCATGGGCACGGCTCTAAGCGATTATCCGATGCATTGCGAAGGCGGTAGGCTTCTCCAGTGAGAACTTCATCTATAATGAAGGGATCTTCCCATTTTGGTTTGAGCTTGTCCTTTTTCTTCTCTGGGAGGCGTAAAACGAGCTCACCGACGTAATAAGTCTTTGCCCGCACTTCCCTGCTTTGGTATCTCCGAGCCTGTTGTTGATAGAATGCGGAACGGGCTTTTGCAACATTGCGCTCCTCCTCCAGGCCATCTAGGTCGTCCTACTAATCGAGATCCGCTTCTCTATCTTCATAGATGCACACTCGAGATGAGTCATGAATAATGTCGCAGGGCAAGACAGCCTCTGCACCACACACCATGAAGAAGGGTGTGTATCCAGTCGTGCAATTGGGCATGGTCCGCAGTCCCCATAGGACGGAATCGATTTCCTCTACCAAGTGTTTTTCTGACTCCCTTAGGGATCGCACTAGTCTGGGCATGACAATATGACTTCTATGTGAATATAAACAAACATAAACCATTAAGTTATCATTCTTGTCCAACGTCAACAATTTTGGCATATAATATTGGCCACCGCTAGGCGTCGGCGCGCCGGCGGAAAGATTCGGCCGGTCCGTTTTAAACCTTTACATTAGAGCGCTGATGGCCATTAAATAGCCACCCGATGGAATCCGTCCAAGTCATCTGATCGCTATATAACAGCGACTTCGTCTATTCTACAGGTCAACAGCCACGGGCGCTCGCACCCCGTCTCTGAACTACGCGGCCTTGTCCATGTGCGCAGCTCTGGCGAGCCCGGCTCCGGCGAGGGCAACGGCCGCCAGCTGCTCACACCTTGCCGCCTCGCAACACTGCTCTCCGTTTCTGGCCGAAGAAACCTTCCCCGATCGTCGATTTCATTGCAGCTTTGTCGTCAAAACCGCATGCAATTTCCCCAGCTGTCCGGTTGCAACTCCTTGCCATTAACGTTCATTGTTTGCAGCATCCGGGACTCCGAGTGCGCCGCTCGTCGAGCTCGCCGCATAGGGTTACGCAAACAATGGCCACCAGTAAACCATGAAAGGATATAGCAAAACGTTTCATCAGTTGTAGCAAAACCAGATGACGGGCGCAGCAAAAATGTCACTGCCAACGTCGCGGGTCGCAGCTTTGCCGTGGATGGATGTAGCAAAAAAATTGTTGGTCGTAGCAAAAACCAAAAGCGGTTGCAGCAAAGACGACACCGCCGGCGTCGCGGGTCGTAGCTCTGCCTTGGATGGATGTAGCAAAAAGTTTCGTTGGTCGTAGCTAAATCCAATAGTGCTTGCATCTTTGTGATATGTGGTTGCAGCAAAAAAAACATTGTGGCCCCGGTGGTCGCCATGGCTACCGTCGAAAAAAGAACAAAAGCCCGTTCCAGCAATTCTGAAGCCGGTTCCAACAAACGACGTGGCTGGTTGCAGTAAAACGTCACGCTTGCGACAATGATTTCAGCAAACATGGTTGCCGGTACCAGCAATTCGAGACGCCGTTTCCAGCAAATCTCCATGCCAGTTACAACAAATATCACGGCAATCCTGGTAGACTCGTCGTAGCTCCCGGACAAGCTGGTTCCAGCAAAACGTTGCACCGGTTGCAACATGGAGAGTACTAGGCGCGGGTCAACCAGCCCAATATTTCGGCCAGTCGCCGCGTGGCCCTTCGATCCCTCCGCGTCTAACCGTTCGATCTGTTTCGTTCCCCTCGCGCCTCACCCCTCGCACACCCTCCTCTGAGAAAAACATGGCGGCCGCCCTCTCGCCGCCGCGTCCCGTGGAGCGAATTCCTACCCTCCCCGGTCGTCTCGCCCCCGACGCTCGCTGTTGAATCTCACCACCGACGCTTGCTGTTGAATCTCACCGCCGACGCTCGCGGCCGTCAAACGCAACAAAAAATACCGATGGTCATGGCAGCATTTCCATGGCCTTCCCTTGTTCATCCATGGTAGTAGCAAAAACTGTCAACATATGAATCAATCTTGAACACCGTAGTAGCAAAAACTGTCAAGATATGTATCAATCCTGAAGACCGTAGTAGCAAAAACTGTCAACAAATGTATCAATTTTGAACATCGTAGTAGCAAAAACAAGAAAGGTTGCAGCAAAAACACATAGTCGTGGGTCTCGGCAGGTCATGAAAAAAGGATGTAGCAATTGACCATGCTGATAGTAGCAAAACTCGAAACGGTGGTAGCAAAATTGGTACTCTGGTTCTACTCAAACAAACATGGTAGCAAAATTTTGGGCTGGTTCTAGCAAAAGTCGAACATGATGGTAGCAAATTGGTACCGTGGTAGCAAAAATATTGACCGGTTCCAGCAAAAAAAGAAGACAATGGTAGCAAAATTTGGGGCCGCTTCCAGCAAAAAAGAACCTCGCCGGATCTCCCACACTTGCTGTCGTGGTTTCAAACGCCCTGACCCCGGCCGCTGCGGCTCTCCAGCACTTGTGCCACCGTCTCCAGCACCAGTGGGTGCTGGTTGTACCACTGGTAGCCGTCGTCTCCAATCTTGTGGCCGTCGTCCCAGCACCGCATAGCCTCGGTCCAAACACCAAGCGACACCGGTCCTAGCTCCAGCACCCGGTTGTGCCCGCCCCCTGACGGCTTGCAGGACCGGACGGCGTTTTGCAACAAAAAGTTTCGCGGAGGCGCAGTCCGGCATGAAGGCAGGGGAGAAAGGATGGGGCTGGAAGAGGGGAGTTTGCAGTGGCTCGTGCACTGACAATGGCAGCCGACCCGATCTATCGCAAGGGAAGGTGAGGACTGGGGAGAGGATAAGAGCCACGGTTGGGAAACGAGGCATGGGAACTCTCCAGATCGTACTGGATAGAGAATGATGTGCGTGCGGCCCACTGGACATGTGTTTAGCGCAGGGTGCTAGGAGACATACGATATTAGATGATCCGACATGCGGCACGCGACCGGCCGAACGCTCGACCGGTGCGCCGTATACAAACGTTTCCCTATAATATTTTGATGAGGGCTCACAATCACAAAAGATTTCTAGGATAGTATATTTATATGTGAATCTTCTCTTCCTTTATTAGTTCTTTCATGAGTTGCATCATTGACTAATTAATGCTATGTTTGTCATCTCTAATAAAATTTCCTACTTATACTTTTCCTTATGTGGTGCCATCACCTACCATAAGATTAGTATATGATCTTATTTATTTATTTATTTTCTTTATTTTATTTACTTTCTTTCTCTTTTTCTTTCTTTATTATTTCTTCTCTTTATTTGCAACATAAAAGTAAAGAAAGCAAAAACTCAAACTAAACTTTATTATATAACTTGCACACAATTACAATGGTAGATCACTAAGCAAACTTTCAAAGAAGAAAGGATCGAACTAAACTTTTATTTCATCTAAAGAAAAAAGATCGAACAAAGATAAGTAAAAGCAAAAAGATAGTGGGATGATACGATATCGGGGCACCTCCCCCAAGCTTGGTGGAAGCCAAGGGGAGTGCCCATATCCGATACTCAGTTCTCCTTTGGCGGTGAATAAGATGGTGGTGAAGTAGTATTCTCCAATATAACCATGAGTAGATCCTTCAAACCTTGAATCTCTCGAAGAGCTTGATGAATTAATTCACTGTTTTTCTTCACCTCAGCCATTATGTGTTTATTCTCAGGGCCCCACGGTTTGGTTCCTGCACTGTTTTCTCTTGGACCAGATATGTCCCAGTTGGATGTTATGTGCCTACGAGGAGTGTTCTCGAACCCATAATTGTGAATCAAATTATGAAAATTGTTACGATGTAACCTATGTAAGGGCCTCCTTGGTGGGAGATATTCTTGCACTTCCAGGCTTGCTTGATTGTTCGATGATCCCATGGCTTGATGAGGATTAGGGTGAGTAGAGATGCCAGCTAATGTGCCCATCTCGGAGGCCGGAGAGTGAACCCTAAAAGGATTTTCCTCTTCTTCCTCCATAGCAACCTCTTCAGCTTCATCCCACATCAGATCCTCCTGAACCAACCTTGTGTCTCCATCTCCATTGTTGAAGGGTGAGGAAGACATGATGTCGGTCTAGCTGAATCTGTCAGAAAACAGCAAGAAAAGAGAACAAAGGATTTCTTCGCGATACGGTGATCAACAGGAAAAGCCGAAATCTATGGCAGCACTCACGACACTCATGACCCGCTTTTGCGTGGGAGAAGACAGCTGGCTTGCTCATAGCAACAATATAACGAAAAACCCTGGTAATTTGGACACCAGGGACAGTGGTGGCAGGTCGCTTCGAACCAAGCAGAAGCGCCGCATTAACGGCGACAATGCTGAGGATACGGCAGTTAATGCCAGATTCAGAGGCTCTAAATCCGGTCAGCGGAAGAAGCCATTCAAAAGGAATCCTAGGGGGCCGTCCAGTTTGGACCGAATACTCGACCGCTTATGCCAGATACATGGCACCCCCGAAAAGCCGGCCAATCACACCAATAGGGATTGTTGGGTGTTCAAGCAGGCAGGCAAGCTAAACACCGACAACAAAGACAAGGGGCTGCATAGCGATGATGACGAGGAGCCCCGGCCGCCGAACAACAAGGGACAGAAGGGTTTTCCCCCACAAGTGCGGATGGTGAACATGATATACGCAACCCACATCCCCAAGAGGGAGCGGAAACGCGCGTTAAGGGACGTATACGCGATAGAGCCAGTCGCCCCAAAGTTCAACCCATGGTCCTCCTGCCCGATCACCTTTGATCAAAGGGACCACCCCACTAGCTCCCGTCACGGCGGCTTCGCCGCATTGGTTCTAGACCCAATTATTGACGGATTTCATCTCACTAGAGTCCTTATGGACGGCGGCAGCAGCCTGAACCTGCTTTACCAGGATACAGTGCGGAAAATGGGCATAGATCCCTCGAGGATTAAGCCCACCAAAACAACCTTTAAAGGCGTAATACCAGGTGTAGAGGCCAACTGTACAGGCTCTGGCTAGTGGACGTACCTGTGTTATCTAACCTTGTTTGTGCAGGTTCATTCCATCCTAAGCCAACTCAAGACCACAAGGTAAGTATATGCATCAAAATCATGAGTATGAGGAGTTCTTGCTTATGTACATACTGTTTGCAAGAAGGACTCATGAGCATGAAGGTATTTTCCTTGATAATCTTTTGCTCTGATGCATATGGCCAAGATACATGTAACACTTTGCCTACTCTGTCATGGTTATGCTCTCACATGCCTCTCTATTTCATATTTACATGAGTGCATACATGTAGGGGGAGCCTATGCTTGTTACATGTTCTTCCAAAGCTTTACTTGCTGTTCTTTATACTTTATCTAAAGCTTTGATGTATGTTGCCATCAATTACCAAAAAGGGGGAGATTGAAAGCACAAGTGCTCCCTAGGTGGTTTTGATAATTGATGACAACATATCTCTTGTTGGACTAACATTTCGATCTAGGATGTTTCAGATAAGTTCAACAATGGAGTGGCATGGACTAAAGGTTGTGGGAACTCCTTCAAGATGCTAAGGACAAAGGATTGGCCAAAGCTTCAAGCTCAAGACTCTTCATTTTATATTTTAGTGATCCAAGATCACATTGAGTCTTTAGGAAAAGCCAATACTATCAAGGAGGGATGAGGTGTTGCTTAATGAGCCTCTTGCTTCATGTGCTCAGTCATATGCTCCAAAACCCTCAACTACTTTCCCACTTCCACATATGACCTAAACCCTAAGCCAAACTCGGTCCTACCGATTCTTCATATCCGGCGCCACCGAGTTTCACTTGTCATAAGCCACTGCCAAACCCTAATCAGTTCGGTCTCACCGATGGGATCTCGGTCTCACCGAGATGGGCTTGCAAACTCTCTGTTACCCATTGCAATATTCTCGGTTCCACCGAGATATGCAATCGGTCCCACCGAGTTTGCTTGACCAAATCTCAGTTTCACTTATTACCCAAATCGGTCCCACCGAGTTTGAGTAATCGGTCAAACCGAGTTTTGGATTTACCCTAACCCTAGCACATCGGTCTCACCGAGTTGATCTAGTCGGTCCCACCGAAATCTCTAACGGTCACTAGGTTTACATTTTCGGTCCGACCGAGTTTATTAATTCGGTCCCACCGAGATTGGAAAACTGTGTGTAACGGTTGGATTTTGTGTGGAGGCTATATATACCCCTCCACCTCCTTCTCATTCGATGAGAGAGCTATCAGAACACACACACCATTCCAACTCATATGTTCTGAGAGAGAACCACCTACTCATGTGTTGAGACCAAGATATTCCATTGCTACCATATGAATCTTGATCTCTAGCCTTCCCAAGTTGCATTCCACTCAAATCTTCTTTCCACCAAATCCAAATCCTATGAGAGAGAGTTGAGTGTTGGGGAGACTATCATTTGAAGCACAAGAGCAAGGAGTTCATTACCTACACACCATTTGTTACTTCTTGGAGAGTGGTGTCTCCTAGATTGGCTAGGTGTCACTTGGGAGCCTCCGACAAGATTGTGGAGTTGAACCAAGGAGTTTGTAAGGGAAAGGAGATCGCCTACTTCGTGAAGATCTACCGCTAGTGAGGCAAGTCCTGTGTGGGCGATGGCCATGGTGGGATAGACAAGGTTGCTTCTTCGTGGACCCTTTGTGGGTGGTTGCTTCTTCGTGGACCCTTCGTGGGTGGAGCCCTGTGTGGACTCGGGAAACCGTTACCCTTCGTGGGTTGAAGTCTCCATCAACGTGGATGTAGGATAGCACCACCTATCCGAACCACGGGAAAAACATCCGTGTCTCCAATTGCGTTTGAATTCTCCAAACCCTTCCCTTTACATTCTTGCAAGTTGCATGCTTTACTTTCCGCTGCCTATATACTCTTTGCATGCTTGCTTGATATGTATTGTGTGTGTTGAAATTGTGCCTAAACTCCACTTAAACCTAAAAAGCTTAAAAATTGCAACTTTATCATGAAGTGTCTAATCACCCCCCTTTAGACACATCTACTTCTTGATCCTACAAGTGGTATCAGAGCTCTGGTCTCCATTGCCTTGGTTTAATCACCATTGGAGGAAGATGGATGTGTCTACTCTAGGGAGTCTTAGACATAGAGTGCCTATTCTTGATGAAAAGTATTTTCATGAGTGGAAAAATGAGATGCTTGTAATCTTCAATCAATATCACTTGAACAAGTATATTGCTAGCCCTTGTGCACCCCATATTGATCCCTTGCATCCTACCCTAGATGAAGATATTGACATGATTCGCAATCTTAGAACTATTGAGCTCATCATTAGAGGATTGCCCAAAAATTTGATTGCTAGTTTGCCTACTCAAAATTGCGCCTATACTATATGGAAATTTCTTGAGGAACGGTTTCCCAATCATTCCTTGAAAACTTTGGATGAAATTCTCCATAAATCTATTGCCTTGAGTAAGATGAGCTCTAGTGATCCTAGTTTTGGTAAATGTCTTCTTGAACTTGCCAATCTTAAGCATGCTAAAGGAGATGTTGGAATCATTAACGATATCATACTCAAAGCTATAAGAATTCATAAAAGTGACCACTTTGATGATCATTTATCTGATGAATTACCCTCTCTAGGAAATGATGGATCACAAGATCATGATGAACATGAATATTACGATGATGATGATAGTGACTTCGATCTTGATGATGCAATGAGACATTTTGGTCTTATGGCAAATCTTCGGGGATATGAATCAGGAGGAAAGGAATGGGTTCTTGATAGTGGATGTACTGATCATATGACCGGAGATGAAGAGATGTTTCGTGAGCTTGCTGAAAATGACGGCCCTCGAAAATATGTCACCTTTGGTGATAATTCAAAGGGTAAGGTGGTTGGCCTTGGTAAGGTGGCCATCTCACATGATAGTTCCATTCAAAATGTCATGCTCGTTGAATCTCTTGGCTACAACTTACTTTCAGTATCTAGACTTGCTGATTTCGGTTTGAATGTCCTATTTACTGAGGTAGATTGCCAAGTATTTCGTCGAGACAATCATAAAATGGTCTTTACGGGTATGCGTAGAGGAGATCTTAACATTGTCGATTTCTCTAAAAAGGCTCAACCTAAAACTTGCTTTGTTGCTAAATCCTCAAAAGGTTGGTTATGGCATAGACGACTAGGTCACGTTGGCATGAGAAACCTTGACAAGCTTATTAAAGGAAATCATATCCTTGGAGTTAACGATGTCATATTTGATAAGGATAGACTTTGCAGTGCTTGTCAAGCAGGTAAACAGGTTGAAGGAAGACATCCCGTGAAGAACATCATGACCACAAGGAGGCCACTCGAGCTACTTCACATGGATCTTTTTGGTCCCAACGCCTACAAGAGTCTTGGTGGAAATTCTTTTGGTCTAGTTATAGTTGATGACTTTTCAAGATTTACGTGGGTGTTCTTTCTTAATGACAAGTCGCAGGTCCAGAAGATCTTCAGAAACTTCGCTAGGAAAGCCCAAAATCAGTTTGATGTGAAGATCAAGAAGGTTCGGAGTGACAACAGAACGGAGTTCAAGAACGCAAATGTGGACACCTTTCTTGACGAAGAAGGGATTTCACACGAGTTCTCGGCTACGTACACACCTCAACAAAATGGAGTTATTGAGAGGAAGAACCGGACGCTCATCGAAATGGCAAGAACGATGCTTGATGAATACAAGACGCCAAAGCACTTTTGGGCAGAAGCGGTTGAGACAGCTTGTCACGCAACAAATCGCTTGTACCTTCACAAGCTACTCGGCAAGACGGCATACGAGCTTCTCACCGGTAACAAACCTCAAGTTGGATACTTTCGAGTATTCGGCTCAAAGTGCTACATTCTTGACAAGCATCATCGTTCAAAGTTTGCTCCTAAATCTCATGAAGGTTTTCTACTTGGTTATGGCTCAAACTCTCACACTTACCGTGTCTACAACAATTTCACCCGAAAGGTTGAAGAGACGGTAGATGTGAAGTTTGATGAATCTAATGGCTCGCAAGTAGAGCAACTGCCAATTGATGTAGGAGACAAAAACCCTTCAGAAGCAATTCAAGACTTGTCCATTGGCAAAATTCGTCCAACGGAGGTGAAGGAGAGTACCTCATCCGTCCAAGTGGAAGCTTCTACTTCACGACAAGGTGAACCAAGAATCGACACGGAAGCATCCACAAGTGGGACACATCAAGATGAAGTAAACGAGGAAATACGTCAAGACGAACATCAACAACCTCCTTCTCCACCATGACAAGAGAACGACGACGTCAACAATGAAGAAGGCCAAGAAGAAGAACAAGATGAAGAAGATTTTCAACGAAGACCCAAGCAAAAGCTCTCACGAGTTCGAGCAAGAATTGCCAAAGATCAACCCGTCGAGCAAATCCTCAATGATATACAAACCGGGAGAATCACTCGCTCAAAAACTCGTGTAGCTAACTTTTGTGAAAACTATTCATTCATCTCTAGCATTGAACCTATGAAGGTTGAAGAAGCATTGGAAGATCCAGATTGGATAAACGCTATGCATGAAGAGCTACATAATTTTGAGAGAAACCAAGTTTGGACATTGGTCGAGAAGCCCGACAACAACCACAACATCATTGGTACCAAATGGGTGTTTCGCAACAAGCAAGATGAAGATGGACAAGTGGTTCGCAACAAAGCACGTCTCGTCGCCCAAGGATACACACAAGTCGAAGGTATGGACTATGGTGAGACGTATGCCCCCGTTGCTAGACTTGAGTCCATTCGCATCTTACTTGCCTATGCTAATCACCATAATATCACCTTGTACCAAATGGACATTAAAAGTGCTTTTCTAAATGGTGAAATAGAGGAGGAAGTTTATGTCAAACAACCTCCCGGCTTTATCAATCCTAAGAAACCAAATCATGTTTACAAACTTCACTAAGCTCTTTATGGTCTTAAACAAGCTCCTAGAGCATGGTATAAATGCTTGACCAAGTTCCTTACTACAAGTGGTTTTGAAATTGGTAAAATTGATTCTACTCTTTTTACTAAAAGGGTTAATGGAGAACTATTTGTATGCCAAATTTATGTTGATGATATCATATTTGGTTCAACTAACCCCCTCTTTAGTGAAAAGTTTGGAAAGCTAATGTCAGAGAAGTTTGAGATGTCTATGATGAGTGAACTCAAATTCTTTCTCGGTTTGCAAATCAAGCAAACTAAGGAAGGTACATTTGTCTCTCAAACAAAGTACACCAAGGACTTATTCAAGAAGTTCAATATGCAAGAATGCAAAGGTATGTCTACACCCATGCCTACTAGTGGACATAATGATTTGACCAAAGATGGTGAACCTGTTGATCAAAAGGTTTATCGCTCTATGATTGGTTCACTGTTATACCTATGTGCTTCACGTCCCGATATTATGCTAAGTGTGTGCATGTGTGCACGATATCAAGCTGCTCCTAAAGATTGTCATCTTAAGGCTGTGAAAAGGATAGTGAGATATTTAATCCATACACCAAATTTTGGCATTTGGTATCCTAAGAGGTCTTCTTTTGATCTTGTTGGCTATTCCGACTCGGATTATGCCGGAGACAAGGTTGATAGAAAGTCCACTTCGGGTACTTGTCAATTTCTTGGTAGATCTCTTGTGTCTTGGTCTTCCAAGAAACAAAACTCGGTATCTTTATCCACCGCCGAAGCTGAATACATTGCCGCTGGTTCATGTTGTGCTCAATTACTTTGGATGACCCAAACTCTTAAAGATTATGGGATTTATGTGAAACATGTTCCACTGCTTTGTGACAATGAAAGTGCTATCAAAATTGGTCATAATCCTGTACAACATTCTCGGACTAAGCATATTGAAGTTCGTCATCATTTCATTCGAGATCATGTTGCTAAGGGTGACATCAATCTTAAGCATGTTCGCACCGATAAGCAATCAGCGGATATATTCACTAAACCGCTTGATGAGAAAGTGTTTTGCAGGTTGAGAGGAGAATTGAACATCATTGATGCTTCGAACTTGGAGTAGAAACTCCATTGGATACATGCAAGACATGAGCTTATGACTAATCCATGATATATCTCTTATGATAACTATCTTATGTCTTGGATACATTTGCACCTTGCATGTTGTCTAACCCATGTAGGTGCTTGGTTGAATCTAATTCCATGAGATTGCGACTCACTCATATCCTGAGCGATCTCTACATCACCAAGACTCTACACAATAGTGGTTGAAGACAAGGAAGCACAAAACCATACAAACATATCCTTTGACAAATTCTATGATTGAGCTTCATGATTGTCATTTTTGGATACACAAGTGCTCTTCCTTGCAAGAACTAACCCATGTAGGTAGATGAACTCAAACTTCAAATGGTGCTCCCAACTCTCGATGAGCTACATCAACCTTGAGCACCCACACAAGTTCAACTACATGAGCAAGAACCACATCACCACCCAAGGTATGTTATTTCATCTTAGAGAAGCTTTACTCCAAGACATGAGTCAAAGCAACTCAACAAGATGTAAATACATCAAGATGCTTAAACGAAAAATGGTAACCCCATTTTGAGCTTAAACGATGAGTATGACCTATGATCAAGTGTTCTCACTTGACTCCTAAGTCAATGTACTCTAACATAGGTGACTATGTCACCGCCCAATTCTAGATGAAGTTCTCTCGTGTTCTTTTCTGAGTTATTGCATTTGTCCCTTGCATATTTGTTTCTTTCTTTTCCAATCAAAAAAAAACTTCATCTAGAAACTTTCACTCTTTTCTTTTTGATTTTTGTTCTGCATAATTCTGCATCAAATTCCTTGCAAATCTTTCAGCTAATTCATTGCAAATCTTTGTGAGATCTTAGTTGACTAGTGAGCTGAGGTGACAAGTGTTTTTCTCTGTGAGGAACTCGGTTTCACCGAATAGCTATTTTCGGTCCAACCGAATCCCTTCGGTACTACCGAAACATGCCACTCGGTGCCACCGATTTCGCAACAAGAAAAACAGTTTGCCACATATTCTATATTTCTTCTGATCCAGCTCCACTCAATGTATCTTGTCCTCTACAAGCATCACAGTTTTATTCACTGCTTTGTACTGAATCTCAAGGACCAAACCTATTCGACGGATTCCAGGAACAACCTTCTTGGAAATTGATGTCAAAGGGGGAGAGAGAGATCACATCAAAAGCTTATCACCTACAAAGGAGAAAATACTAAGGGGGAGAGAATACTCAAGGACCCTAGATGCTTGATGTTCAAGAGGAGAGATGCCACATGTCTTTTTGGGGGAAAGACATGTTCATATGAACTCATTTGAATTTAGTTCTATTCATATCCTTCAGCTCTGATTTTCTGTTTCCTATCTTCTCCCAATATCCCATGTAAGATTCAGGGGGAGCAAGACACCTAAGGGAAAGAAATCAGTCAAATTCATTGCATATCTTTATTCTTGGGGACATGTTGAATTCAATATAGTACCTTGTACTCACTCTCTACATGTCATCCCAATCTTGGTATTCTTGTGGTTTCTTTTGTTTGCTCTGGCTAGTGGACGTACCTGTGTTATCTAACCTTGTATGTGCAGGTTCATTCCATCCTAAGCCAACTCAAGACCACAAGGTAAGTATATGCATCAAAATCATGAGTATGAGGAGTTCTTGCTTATGTACATACTGTTTGCAAGAAGGACTCATGAGCATGAAGGTATTTTCCTTGATAATCTTTTGCTCTGATGCATATGGCCAAGATACATGTAACACTTTGCCTACTCTGTCATGGTTATGCTCTCACATGCCTCTCTATTTCATATTTACATGAGTGCATACATGTAGGGGGAGCCTATGCTTGTTACATGTTCTTCCAAAGCTTTACTTGCTGTTCTTTATATCTTTATCTAAAGCTTTGATGTATGTTGCCATCAATTACCAAAAAGGGGGAGATTGAAAGCACAAGTGCTCCCTAGGTGGTTTTGATAATTGATGACAACATATCTCTTGTTGGACTAACATTTCGATCTAGCATGTTTCAGATAAGTTCAACAATGGAGTGGCATGGACTAAAGGTTGTGGGAACTCCTTCAAGATGCTGAGGACAAAGGATTGGCCAAAGCTTCAAGCTCAAGACTCTTCATTTTATATTTTAGTGATCCAAGATCACATTGCGTCTTTAGGAAAAGCCAATACTATCAAGGAGGGATGAGGTGTTGCTTAATGAGCCTCTTGCTTCATGTGCTCAGTCATATGCTCCAAAACCCTCAACTACTTTCCCACTTCCACATATGACCTAAACCCTAAGCCAAACTCGGTCCTACCGATTCTTCATATCCGGCGCCACCGAGTTTCACTTGTCATAAGCCACTGCCAAACCCTAATCAGTTCGGTCTCACCGATGGGATCTCGGTCTCACCGAGATGGGCTTGCAAACTCTCTGTTACCCATTGCAATATTCTCGGTTCCACCGAGATATGCAATCGGTCCCACCGAGTTTGCTTGACCAAATCTCAGTTTCACTTATTACCCAAATTGGTCCCACTGAGTTTGAGTAATCGGTCAAACCGAGTTTTGGATTTACCCTAACCCTAGCACATCGGTCTCACCGAGTTGATCCAGTCGGTCCCACCGAAATCTCTAACGGTCACTAGGTTTACATTTTCGGTCCGACCGAGTTTATTAATTCGGTCCCACCGAGATTGGAAAACTGTGTGTAACGGTTGGATTTTGTGTGGAGGCTATATATACCCCTCCACCTCCTTCTCATTCGATGAGAGAGCTATCAGAACACACACACCATTCCAACTCATATGTTCTGAGAGAGAACCACCTACTCATGTGTTGAGACCAAGATATTCCATTGCTACCATATGAATCTTGATCTCTAGCCTTCCCAAGTTGCATTCCACTCAAATATTCTTTCCACCAAATCCAAATCCTATGAGAGAGAGTTGAGTGTTGGGGAGACTAACATTTGAAGCACAAGAGCAAGGAGTTCATTACCTACACACCATTTGTTACTTCTTAGAGAGTGGTGTCTCCTAGATTGGCTAGGTGTCACTTGGGAGCCTCCGACAAGATTGTGGAGTTGAACCAAGGAGTTTGTAAGGGCAAGGAGATCGCCTACTTCGTGAAGATCTACCGCTAGTGAGGCAAGTCCTGTGTGGGCGATGGCCATGGTGGGATAGACAAGGTTGCTTCTTCGTGGACCCTTTGTGGGTGGTTGCTTCTTCGTGGCCCCTTCGTGGGTGGAGCCCTGTGTGGACTCGCGCAACCGTTACCATTGGGTGGAGCCCTGTGTGGACTCGCGCAACCGTTACCCTTCATGGGTTGAAGTCTCCATCAACGTGGATGTAGGATAGCACCACCTATCCGAACCACGGGAAAAACATTCGTGTCTCCAATTGCGTTTGAATTCTCCAAACTCTTCCCTTTACATTCTTGCAAGTTGCATGCTTTACTTTCCGCAGGCAGGCTCGTCTCTTTCCAGGACGTGAGCCGCGTTGGGGGTCCGGACCGGAACTCAGGGGGTGCGACCCATTCGGCGTCGTGCGGCTCGGTGATGTAGAACCACCCCGATTGCCACCCCTTCAGGGTCTCCACAAAGGAGCCCTCGAGCCATAGGACGTTGGCCATCTTGCCAACCATGGCGCCTCCGCACTCCGCCTGGTTGCCGCGCACCGCCTTTGGCTTGATGTTGAAGGTCTTGAGCCATAGGCCGAAATGGGGGCGGATGCGGAGGAAAGCCTCGCACATGACTATAAACGCCGAGATGTTGAGGACAAAATTCAGGGCCAGATCGTGGAAATCCAGGCCGTAGTAGAACATGAGCCCCCGGACAAATGGGTGGAGAGGGAAGCCCAGTCCGCGGAGGAAATGGGGGAGGAACACCACCCGCTCATGGGGCCTAGGGGTGTGGATGAGCTGCCCCTTTTCGGGGAGCCGGTACGCGATGTCGTTAGACAGGTATCCGGCCTTCCTCAGCTTTTTGATATGTCCCTCCGTGAAGGAGGAGACCATCCACTTGCCTCCCACTCCGGACATGGCTGGAGAAGGTTGAGGTGAGGAGTGCGGACTTGGGCGCTGGATCTCGAGTGCGCAAGAATGGATAGGCGAAGGAGGAAGAGGGCGTAGGTGAAAAGGTGGATCCTTATCCCCTTATATGGGTGGACGCAACTACATGTCCCCACCAGCCTGGTAAAACTCGCTTATCTCCCAAGCGCCGTAATCAAAGGCGCGGTTGGGTTACCCACGCCCGTATTGATGAGAATCCCGAAATAAGGGGACACGATCTCTGCTTTAACAAGACGTGCCAAGGAAACCGCCTCGCATAACGCGCTGAGATGGGACAGTAAAACAGTTCGAATAAAAGCTTGGCCGTGGTGTGATGTCACACTACGGAGTGCGTTAGCAGATTAGATTTGTGTAAATATTATTCTCTCTATGGCAATATGTGGAAACTTATTTTGCAGAGCCAGACACTACCTTTGTGTTCAAAATCTTCTATGAAGTACTTGGAGGAGGAACCCGCCTTGCAATGCCGAAGAGAATTTGCGCGCCGGACTCGTCGTCATTGAAGGAGGAGGAATCAAAGCTGCCACGCACCCAGCTAGTTTTCGGACCTGCTTTAGGTTTGTTGGCATTGCCAATTGTGACAGGGCTCAGATTTTGGCTGGATTTGCTTCGATTCCTCCATTGAAAGAAATGAACCCGAGTAGTTTTCCGGTCGGAAAGCCGAAAACGCATTTTTCCAGATTGAGCCGTATGTCATATGTTTGGAGGTTGTCGAATGTGAGGCGTAAGTCGTCCACCAATGATTCAACATGTTTAGTCTTGATGACTACATCATCTACGTATGCCTCCACCGTATTTGCCAATTTGCTTTTCTAGGCATGTTTGAATCATGCGTTGGTAAGTGGCGCCGACGTTTTTTAGTCCGAAAGGCATAGTGTTGAAGCAGAAAGGCCCATACGGAGTAATGAATGTCGTTGCGTCCTTGTCGGATTCCTTCATCTTAATTTGATGGTTTCCGAAGTATGCGTCGAGGAAACATAGTGAATCGTGTCCTCCAGTCGCTTCAATGATTTGGTCAATGCAGGGCAGCGAGAAGGGGTCCTTAGGGCAGGCCTTATTGAGGTCTTTGAAATCGACACAAAGGCGCCAGGATTTATCCTTCTTCGGTACCATGACCAGGTTTGCTAGCCAGTCCGGGTGTTTGATCTCTCTGATGAACCCGGCTTCAAGTAGTTTGGCTAGCTCCTCCCCCATACACTACTAGGGAAAACCCTATCAGTAGCACGCGTTTAAAGCCTATTAGTAGCGCGGGGTGCAGCGTTACTAGTAAGGCGCTACGGCTAAAGGTTAGCAGTAGCGTGGGTTGGACCACGCTACTGCTATATCGACTTAGTAGCAGCGCTTTGGACTATGAGCGCTACTGGTAATTAGTAGTAGCGCTTCTCCTAGCACGCGCTACTACTATTATTCTGTATTTCTTTTTTATTTCTTATTGTATTCATACACCTATATACAAGTTTTCATACCGCAACAATTTAGAGAATGATTTTACATCATAATGAGTTATTACATCACTGGGAGAAAGAACCGTGGACTAGTTTCAAGTGGATGGACATCCACTTGAAACTAATCCGCGGTTCTTTCACCCAATGATATAATATATCATCATCATCATCATCATCATCATATCATTAACAACTTATCATCATAATACAACATTGTCATATAACACTTGCTCATGATCATCGTTTTCATCAATGCGACATCACATACAAGTTGGTCACTGCTACCTCTTGAGCTTGCATTGGATTTCCCCGAAGAGGAAAGGATGATGCAGCAGAGTAGCGTAAGTATTTACCTCAGTTTTTGAGAACCAAGGTATCAATCCAGTAGGAGGCCATGCTCAAGTCCCTCGTACCTACACAAAAACAATAGCTCCTCGCAACCAATGCGATTAGGGGTTGTCAATCCCTTCACGGTCACTTACGAGATGAGATCTGATAGAGATGATAGATAATATTTTTGGTATTTTTGATATAAAGATGCAAAGTGAAAAGTAAAAGGCAAAGTAAAAAAGCAAAGCAAGATTAAAGTGGTGGAGATTGATATGATGAGAATAGACCCGGGGGCCATAGGTTTCACTAGTGGCTTCTCTCAAGAGCATAAGTATTCTACGATGGGTGAACAAATTACTGTTGAGCAATTGACAGAATTGAGCATAGTTATGAGAATATCTAGGTATGATCATGTATATAGGCATCACGTCCGAGACAAGTAGACCGACTCCTGCCTGCATCTACTACTATTACTCCACTCATCGACCGCTATCCAACATGCATCTAGAGTATTAAGTTAAAAACAGAGTAACGCCTTAAGCAAGATAACATGATGTAGAGAGATAAATTCATGCAATATGAAATAAACCCCATCTTATTAACCTCGATGGCAACGATGCAATACATGCCTTGCTGCCCCTTTTTGTCACTGGGAAAGGACACCACAAGATCGAACCCTAAGCTAAGCACTTCTGCCATGGCAAGAACTACCAATCTAGTTGGCCAAACCAAACGGATAATTCGAAGAGACTTGCAAAGATAACCAATCATACATAAAAGAATTCAGAGAAGATTCAAATATTATTCATAGATAGACTTGATCATAAACCCACAATTCATCGGTCTCAACAAACACACCGCAAAAAGAAGATTACATCGAATAGATCTCCACGAGAGAGGGGGAGAACATTGTATTGAGATCCAAAAAGAGAGAAGAAGCCATCTAGCTAATAACTATAGACCTGAAGGTCTGAGGTAAACTAGTCACACTTCATCGGAGAGGCTATGATGATGTAGAAGCCCTCCGTGATGAAGGCCCTCTCCGCCGGAGCTCCGGAACAGGCCCCATGATGGGATCTCATGGATACAGAAAGTTGCGGCGGTGGAATTAGGTTTTTGGCTCCGTCTCTGTTCGTTTGCGGGTACGTAGGTATATATAGGAGGAAGAAGTACGTCGGTGGAGCTTCGAGGGGCCCATGAGGCAGGGGGGCGCGCCCTAAGGGGGGGGCACCCCCACCCTCGTGACCGCCTCTCTGATGCCTTGGCGTAGGGTCCAAGTCTCCTGGATCACGTTCGGTGAGAAAATCACGGTCCCGAAGGTTTCATTCCGTTTGGACTCCGTTTGATATTCCGTTTCTTCGAAACACTGAAATAGGCAAAGAACAGCAATTCTAGGCTGGGCCTCCGGTTAATAGGTTAGTCCCAAAAATAATATAAAATTGGAAAATAAAGCCCAATATAGTCCAAAACAGTAGATAATATAGCATGGAGCAATCAAAAATTATAGATACGTTGGAGACGTATCAGGCATCCCCAAGCTTAATTCCTGCTCGTCCTCGAGTAGGTAAATGATAAAAAGAGAATTTTTATGCGGAGTGCTACTTGGCATAATTTCAATGCAAATCTTCTTAATTTTGGTATGAATATTCAGATTCGAAAGATTCAAGAAAAAGTTCATATTGACATAAAAATAATAATACTTCAAGCATACTAACAAAGCAATTATGTCTTCTCAAAATAACATGGCCAAAGAAAGTTATCCCTACAAAATCATACAGTCTGGCTATGCTCTATCTTCACCACACAAAGTATTTAAATCATGCACAACCCCGATGACAAGCCAAGCAATTGTTTCATACTTTAACATTTTCAAAACTTTTTCAATCTTCACGCAATACATGAGCGTGAGCCATGGATATAGCACTATATGTGGAATAGAGTGGTGGTTGTGGAGAAGAGAAAAAGAGGGGAAGATAGTCTCACATCAACTAGGTGTATCAACGGGCTATGGAGATGCCCATCAATAGATATCAATGTGAGTGAGTAGGGATTGCCATGCAACAGATGCACTAGAGCTATAAGTATATGAAAGCTCATCAAAAGAAACTAAGTGGGTGTGCATCCAACTCACTTGCTCACGAAGACCTAGGGCAATTTTGAGGAAGCCCATCATTGGAGTATACAAGCCAAGTTCTATAATGAAAAAATCCCACTAGTATATGAAAGTGACATAATGAGAGACTCTCTATCATGAAGATCATAGTGCTACTTTGAAGCACAAGTGTGGTAAAAGGATAGTAACATTGTCCCTTCTCTCTTTTTCTATCATTTTTTTATTTGGGCCTTTTCTCTTTTTTATGGCCTTTTTTTCGTCCGGAGTCTCATCCCGACTTATGGGGGAATCATAGTCTCCATCATCCTTTCCTCACTTGGGACAATGCTCTAAAAATTGATGATCATCACACTTTTATTTTTCTTACAACTCAACAATTACAACTCGATACTTAGAACAAAATATGACTCTATATGAATGCCTCCGGCGGTGTACTGGGATATGCAATGAATCAAGAGTGACGTGTATGAAAGAATTATGAACGGTGGCTTTGCCACAAATATGATGTCAACTACATGATCATGCTAGCAATATGACAATGATGGAGCGTGTCATAATAAACGGAACGGTGGAAAGTTGCATGACAATATATCTCAGAATGGCTATGGAAATGCCGTGATAGGTAGGTATGGTGGCTTTTTTGAGGAAGGTATATGGTGGGTGTATGATACCGGCGAAAAGTGTGCGGTATTAGAGAGGCTAGCAATGGTGGAAGGATGGGAAAAAGTGCGTATAATCCATGGACTCAACATTAGTCATAAAGAACTCATATACTTATTGCAAAAATCTAGAAGTTATCAAAGCAAAGTATTACACGCATGCTCCTAGGGGGATAGATTGGTAGGAAAAGACCATCGCTCGTCCCCGACCGCCACTCATAAGGAAGACAATCAATAAATAAATCATGCTCCGACTTCATCACATAACGGTTCACCATACGTGCATGCTACGGGAATCACAAACTTTAACACAATAATTTCTCAAATTCACAACTACTCAACTAGCATGACTCTAATATCACCATCCTCATGTCTCAAAACAATTATCAAGCATCAATCATTTCTTAGTATTCAACGCACTCAAAAGAAAGTTTCACAAATCTTGAATACCAAGCATATTATTGTTAAGCAAATTACCATGATATTAAGACTCTCAAAATAATCTAAGTGAAGCATGAGAGATCAATAGTTTCTTTAAAACAAATCCACCACCATGCTCTAAAAGATCTAAGTGAAGCACATAGAGCAAAATTATAATGCTCAAAAAGATATAAGTGAAGCACATAGAGTAAAAACTACATAGCTCAAAAGATATAAGTGAAGCACATAGAGTATTCTATCAAATTCTAATTCATGTATGGCTCTCTCAAAAGGTGTGTACAGCAAGGATGATTGTGGCACACTAACAAACAAAGACACAAGTAATACAGTACGCTCCAAGCAAAACACATATCATGTGGTGAATAAAAATATAGCTCCAAGTTAATTACCGATGGAAGTAGACGAAAGAGGGGATGCCCTTGACTTTTTGGTGTCCTTGGATTATATTGGGGGTGCCATGGGAATCCCCAAGCTTGGGCTCTTTCCAGTCCTTGTTCCATAATCCATCAAAATATTTCACCCAAAACTTCAAAACTTCACAACACAAAACTCAATAGAAATCTTGTGAGCTCCGTTAGAGAAAGAAAACAAAAGACCACTTCAAGGTACTGTAATGAACTCATTCTTTATTTATATTGGTGTTAAATATACTGTATTCCAACTTCTCTATGGATTATAAACTATTTTACTAGCCATAGATTCATCAAAATAAGCAAACAACACACGAAAAACAGAATCTGTCAAAAACAGAACAGTCTGTAGTAATCTGTAACTAATGCAAACTTCTGGAACTTCAAACAATCTACCAAAATTGGACGACCTAGACAATTTGTTTATTGATCCGCAGCAATTGGAATCAGTATTTTATCCCGTTCTGGTGATTTTTAATAATTCGGGCACTGAGCGCAAAGTTTCTGGAAATTACAGCAAGATCAAATAACTATCATCCAAGAAGATCCAATAGATCTAATTTGGCACAAACACTAATTAAAAAACAAAACCACATCCAAACAGAAGGTAGATGGGTTATTTATTCCCTAAAAGAAGAAAAACACAAAAAAACTAAAAATAAAATTGGGTTTCCTCCCAACAAGTGCTATCGTTTAACGCCCCTAGCTAGGCATTGAGATTTCAATGATGCTCACAAGAAAGACTAAAATTGAGGCACAAAGAGAGCATCATAAAACACGTGACAAACACATCTAAGTCTAACATACTTCCTATGCATAGGCATCTTATAGAAAAACAAATTATCATAGCAAGCAAAAACTAGCATATGCAAGGAAGCGAAAAAGAACAATAGCAATCTCAACATAACGAGAGGTAATTTAGTAACATGAAAATTTCTATAAACGTATTTTCCTCTCTCATAATAATTACATGTAGGATCATAAACAAATTCAACAATATAGCTATCACAATAAATATTTTCAACACGATCCACATGCATGCAAAGTTGACACTCTTCCAAAATAGTGGGATTAACATTAACTAAAGTCATGACCTCTCCAAACCCACTTTTATCAAAAATTTCATAAGATTGAATATTCTCCAAATATGTGGGATCTAAAGTTGACACTCTTCCAAACCCACTTTCAAAATTATTGCAAACAATATTATCAATCTCATATTCATCATGGTGATTAAATAAATTTTCAAGATCATAAGAAGAATCACCCCAATCATGACCATTGCAACAAGTAGTAGACATAGCAAAACTAGCATCCCCAAGCTTAGGGTTTTGCATATTATTAGCACAATTGACATCAAGAGAATTCATAATAAAATCATTGAAATCATGCTTTTTATTCAAAGATCTATCGTGAAGCACTTCATCACAATTTTCAGATTTACGGATTTCAGGCAAAAGCTTATAAAGATAATCTAGTGCATCCAAATCACTAGGAATTGGTTCATCATAATTGGATCTCTTAAAAAGATTGGCAAGCGGATGAGGATCCATAGATATTAGCTTCTCTGTTGAGGAATAAATACTCAACTATTTCAACCAAACGAGCAAACGAGCCAAGTAGGACATCAAGACGAACGGAAAAAGGGCGAATAAAACGGCAAGGGTGAAGTGGGGGAGAGGAAAACGAGAGGCAAATGGCAACTAATGTAATGCGAGAGATAGGGATTGTGATGGGTACTTGGTATGTTGACTTTTTGCGTAGACTCCCTGGCAACACGCCAGAAATTCTTCTTTCTACCTCTTGAGCTTTCGTTGGATTTCCCTGAAGAGGAAAGGATGATGCAGCAGAGTAGCGTAAGTATTTCCCTCAGTTTTTGAGAACCAAGGTATCAATCCAGTAGGAGGCCACGCTCAAGTCCCTCCTACCTACACAAAAACAATAGCTCCTCGCAACCAACGCGATTAGGGGTTGTCAATCCCTTCACGGTCACTTACGAGAGTGAGATCTGATAGTGATGATAGATAATATTTTTGGTATTTTTGATATAAAGATGCAAAGTGAAAAGTAAAAGGCAAAGTAAAAAGCAAAGAAAGATTAAAGTGATGGAGATTGATATGATGAGAATAGACCCGGGGGCCATAGGTTTTGGCTTCTCTCAAGAGCATAAGTATTCTACGGTGGGTGAACAAATTACTGTTGAGTAATTGACATAATTGGGCATAGTTATGAGAATATCTAGGTATGATCATGTATATAGGCATCACGTCCGAGACAAGTATACCGACTCCTGCCTGCATCTACTACTATTACTCCACTCATCGACCGCTATCCAGCATGCATCTAGAGTATTAAGTTAAAAACAGAGTAACGCCTTAAGCAAGATGACATGATGTAGAGAGATAAATTCATGCAATATGAAATAAACCCCATCTTGTTATCCTCGATGGGAATGATGCAATACGTGCCTTGCTGCCCCTTCTGTCACTGGGAAAGGACACCGCAAGATCGAACCCAAAGCTAAGCCCTTCTCCCATGGTAAGAACTACTAATCTAGTTGGCCCAACCAAACGGATAATTCGAAGAGACTTGCAAAGATAACCAATCATACATAAAAGAATTCAGAGAAGATTCAAATATTATTCATAGATAGACTTGATCATAAACCCACAATTCATCGGTCTCAACAAACACACCGCAGAAAGAAGATTACATCGAATAGATCTCCACGAGAGAGGGGGAGAACATTGTATTGAGATCCAAAAAGAGAGAAGAAGCCATCTAGCTAATAAATATGGACCCAAAGGTCTGAGGTAAACTACTCACACTTCATCGGAGAGGCTATGATGATGTAGAAGCCCTCCGTGATGACGGCCCTCTCCGGCGGAGCTCCGGAACAGGCCCCAAGATGGGATCTCGTGGATACAGAAAGTTGCGGCGGTGGAATTAGGTTTTTGGCTTCGTCTCTATTCGTTTGGGGGTACGTAGGTATATATAGGAGGAAGAAGTACGTCGGTGGAGCTCCGAGGGGCCCACGAGGCAGGGGGCGCCCCCACCCTCGTGACCGCCTCTCTGATGCCTTGGCGTAGGGTCCAATTCTCCTGGATCACGTTTGGTGAGAAAATCACGTTCCCGAAGGTTTCATTCTGTTTGGACTCCGTTTGATATTCCGTTTCTTCAAAACACTGAAATAGGCAAAAAAAAACAGCAATTCTGGGTTGGGCCTCTGGTTAATAGGTTAGTCCCAAAAATAATATAAAAGTGGAAAATAAAGCCCAATATAGTCCAAAAGAGTAGATAATATAGCATGGAGCAATCAAAAATTATAGATACGTTGGAGACGTATCAGTCACTAGACATAATCACAACTACTCATCATCAACTTTCATAAACATATTGTACCTCATAGGACCTACTACATTCTCTTAGGACCTACTATATTATGTTAGGTAAAATAGCATAAAACAAGATAGCCCCTGACTCTCCATTATGGAGAATGCAGATTATCCTGTCTCTAATTATTGCCTTTCGCACAATGTTGCTTCCAAGAACCTCCTTACGACTGTCCATCATTTTTTCCATTCTTAGATTATCATGTGTTCACCAGTTTCAGAAATCCGGTATGGACATGTGAGATTCGTAGGACGACCTGGCTGTATGTTCAAAACATCAAGGCGACCATTCTGATACATCAAATGAGGCACACAATCCATCATGATTTTCTGTTGAAAAACATAGTAATAACTTCGTAGTTAGCAATGTAGTTCAGTTTTAGAAGTATGCAAAAGATGCACGGATGTCGTAATAGTAAAAACCTTACCAGGATATCTCCATGGAAGTTATCGTGGTTCAACATGTGCACTAGTGGCACATGTTGACCATAATTTGGAGGAGTTCGATAAAAGGCATTGTAATTCTCAAGATAAGTACAATATGCGACCAGATGACTTTTCTCCTGATAAGTTAACTCAGAGCCATCGGTGTAGTTGGTTCTGTCTACCATCTTCCACACATTTTTTGAAGAATGAAAGGAAGCTATCAATGGAAAAAAGTTGTCAACTATTTTGAAATAAACAATATAAATTACTTAATAACTATGTTTGAGGAACTCACATAGCGGTAGAATTGGAAGCTATCAACAAGGACCCAAATGTCCAAATTGTCTTGGTCGATGTCAGGATCACCAAGATCCATGGTGACAAACATACCCTCTTGAAAATCATACATCTTGCAAAGTGCTTCCCAACCAGGGCAACCAAAATGGGATACGCTCTCAGAATTGTATAGAGTTACCTCAAAATCCATACCATGATGGGTCCTTGGGTTAATTTTCTTTGTTTGATTCCTCTCATGATCTTCAAAACCCATCCTCTCCAAGACATAGCGTCTTGCATGGCATGGGATAAGCTAGTAGAATTGTAAAAGACGAAAATTACACGTTGAAGAAGTATAAGTCAAGCTTAATTACGAAAAAACACTTTGTGTCGTAGCTTACCGTATCACAATCGAAGGCCTCCTCGAGCTTAATGCTGAAGTGTTGACCTTCTTCCAGGTGAGGCCTGTCGCAGAAACCCCGGTTGTCGCCGCACCAGGAGCACTCCCCGGGACCTTCTTCGTCCGACGACATTTGCTATGTTCATAATTCAAAGATTAAACTTGTACAACTAAAACTCTCAGCTTGTTCATTATTCATCACGGGTTGACTATCAGTCTGTTGAGTCTTTTCCTGAAAACTCTCAGCTCACGTGGTGTATATATTCGAGCGTCGGTGATGGTAGCTCCTCCTTTCGTTCCCGAGTGCATTACACCAAATTGTCTAGCACATGGGAATAAAGGAGAAGCTACCCCCATGAAAACTGTCGGCATTCTTCGTCCTCTCATATATGGTGGAGACTCTCCCTCACTGATTCCTCTCTGACATTTGCGATCGTCGGTGATGGTCATTACTTCTCCTTCCCCTAGTGCATAACAAAGGTCTAGCACCTGGAGAAGAAGGAGAAATGACCCCACGACAACAGTCGGGATTCTTCGGCCTCGACAGACTTAAAGTCAACACGAAATATCATTTAATTATCTTTCTAAAAAATCCAGGCCACTCAATGTTTCCTACATATTCTAGCACAAGTCATGCCAAAATTCACGGAAAATTCTGGCATGACCTTTGCTAAAACATGACATATCGAGCGCCTGAAATTTGCCGGAACGGAAATTAATCAACACTCCGGCAAAACATAGGCCACTCGGAGGTGTAACCTGAACATGGCCGGCTACTTGGGCAACCACATATCCTATTTGCGCAACACAAGATATACATGTTTTTATCTACATCATATCTTATAGGACTCATATTGACATGGAGATTTGGCTGGTCTCACCTCGAGGTCGGAGGGGGTCGGTGACGGGGACGACGGCGGGGATGATGAAGGGACACCTCGATTTTTGCAAAAACAAAAACCCTATAAGTTATCACTAATACATCCTGAATAGTATCATACATATAACATCCCTAATACAACTAAAACCCTAGCGAACGACGGGTATCGACGACGAGGATGCGGGATAGGCATCGTCGACGTCGATGCGGGAATAATTGCTTAAGCTAAAAAAATAACAACAAATGTGACATGTTCAACTATTTCTATTAATTCAACTAGTTCTTACTAAATATAAACTTACTATTAATAGAAATAAACTAGTTCTTTCTAAAAATAAACTAGTTCAACTAGTTATATTAATTTTCTTACTAAAAATACATTAGTTCTATTAATTCAACTAGTTCTTACTAAAACTAAACTAGTTCAACTAGTTTATTAATTTACTTACTAATTATTTTAAACACTTATTAAAAACAGTAAAAAAACTATATTATACAATAGTAAAAAACTACAGTGAAAAATAGAAAAAAAAGATGGAGGGACGTGGGGAAGGGAGGAGGAAGGAGAGAGGAGGAGGGGGAGGAGGACGGTGGGATCGGAGGGGGAGGGGAATGGGGAGGACAGGGAGGGGCGGCCGAAGGAGGAGGAGGGAGGGGGCGGGGGTGGAGGGGGAGGGGGCGGCCGGAGGAGGAGGAGGGAGGGGACAGCCGGAGGAGGAGGAGGAAGAGGGGCGGTGGGAGGAGGGCGGCCGGAGGAGGAGGAGGGACGAGGGAGTACCTCGGCGAGGAGCAGTGCGGCGGCGGCGGACGACGTACGGGTTCGGCGCGAGCGAGAGCGAGTGAGAGGGAGTGAGTGTGAGAGGGTGAACTGCTCCAGGATAAGGTAAGTAAGTAGTAGCGCGTTTCTGTGGGCTGTAGCAGTAGCGCTGGTCAGTGGTACGCGCTACTGCTAAGTGGGGCTAGCCATCTGTGCCCAGTACAAATATAGCAGTAGCGCGGTTTCGCAGGACGCTCTACTGCTAAAGTAGTAGAAGTTGCGCGGTCTATTTAAAAACACTACTACTAAGTAGCAGCAGCGCCTTGTTTTGTCCAGCGCTACTACTAAGATGCTGTTTATAAGGTTTTCCCTAGTAGTGATACTTGTCGTTTGGGTTCGAAAAATCGCCACAGCGTTTGCTTGACTGGTTTGAACCCCTTTATTATGTTGAGGCTATGTTCGGCCAGTCTGCATGGTATTCCTGGCATAACCGAAGGATGCCAGGCAAAGATGTCCCAATTCTCGCGCAGGAACGAACGCAATGCAACGTCGACCGTCGGATCCAGCTGTGCTCCAATCGAGGCTGTCTTGTTGGGATCCGTCGGGTGAACTTGCAATTTGACTATTTCGCCTGCTTGCTTGAAAGAAGTGGACTTGGGTCTCTTATCGGGATTACGTCGTCTCTGTCCATCGTGGAACACAGAGTTGTTAGCTCCTCGGCCGCAAGGGCCTCAGATAGTGCGTCGAGGGCCAAGGATGTGTGATACGTCCATTTTGCATCATGCTTTTATATCGATATTTATTGCATTATGGGCTGTTATTACATGTTACGTCACAATACTTATGCCTATTCTCTCTTATTTTACAAGGTTTACATGAAGAGGGAGAATGCTGGCAGCTGGAATTCTGGGCTGGAAAAGGAGCAAATATTAGAGACCTATTCCGCGCAACTCCAAAATTCCTGAAACTCCACGGGAAATATTTTCAGAATATGTAAAAAATATTGGACGAAGGAAGTACCAGAGGGGGGCCACCCACCATCCACGAGGGTGGGGGCGTGCCCAACCCCCCTGGGCACGCCCCCCTGCCTCGTGGGCCCCCTGGCAGGCCTCCGGTGCCCATCTTCTGCTATATGAGGTCTTTTACCCTGGAAAAAAAATCATAAGCAAGCTTACAGGACGAAACTCCGCCGCCATGAGGCGAAACCTTGGCGGAAGCAATCTAGGGCTCCGGCGGAGATGTTCTGCCGGGGAAACTTCCCTCCGGGAGGGGGAAATCATCGCCATCGTCATCACCAACGATCCTCTCATCAGGAGGGGGTCAATCTCCATCAACATCTTCACCAACACCATCTCCTCTAAAACCCTAGTTCATCTCTTGTTTCCAATCTTTGTCCCAAAACCTCAGATTGGTACCTGTGGGTTGCTAGTAGTGTTGATTACTCCTTGTAGTTGATGCTAGTTGGTTTATTTGGTGGAAGATCATATGTTCAGATCCTTTATGCACATTAATACCCCTCTAATTATGAACATGAATATGATTTGTGAGTAGTTACGTTTGTTCCTGAGGACATGGGACAAGTCTTGCTATAAGTAGTCATGTGAATTTGGTATTCGTTCGATATTTCGATGAGATGTATGTTGTCTTTCCTCTAGTGGTGTTATGTGAACGTCGACTACATGACACTTCACCATTGTTTGGGCCTAGAGGAAGGCATTGGGAAGTAATAAGTAGATTATGGGTTGCTAGAGTGACAGAAGCTTAAACCCTAGTTTATGCATTGCTTCGTAAGGGGCTGATTTGGATCCATATGTTTCATGTTGTGGTTAGGTTTACCTTAATACTTCTTTTGTAGTTGCGGATGGTTGCAATAGGGTTTAATAATAAGTGGGATGCTTGTCCAAGAAAGGGCAGTACCCAAGCACTGGTCCACCCGCATATCAAATTATAAAAGTAACGAACATGAATCATATGAGCGTGATGAAAACTAGCTTGACGATAATTCCCATGTGTCCTCGGGAGCGCTTTTGTCTATATAAGAGTTTGTCCAGGCTTGTCCTTTGCTACAAAAAGGATTGGGCCATCTTGCTGCACTTTATTTACATTTGTTACTTGTTACCCGTTACAAATGACATTATCACAAAACTATCTGTTACCGATAATTTCAGTGCTTGCAGAGAATACCTTACTAAAAATCGCTTGTCATTTCCTTCTTCTCCTTGTTGGTTTCGTCACTCTTACTTATCGAAAGGACTACGATAGATCCCCTATACTTGTGGGTCATCAATGCGGTTTTGTTTTCGGTGCGGAGTGCTACATCCGGATAACTGGTGATAGTGATAACTCTGTTGGGCCTGGCATTTTGAGTTTCATGTACCCGTAATTTGGTATGGCTTAAAAGCGTGTGAATGCATCTCGCCCCAGTAGGGCGTGACATTCGCTGTTGAAAGGTCCCACGTGGAAGAGCAACTCTTCGGACTTGTAGTTCTCTGGCGTGCCGAATACTACATCAAGTTTAATTTTCCCCGAGCATCGCACTACCCGACTGGGGATAATGCCTCGAAAGGTTGTATTGCTTTGCTCGATGCGGCTCTTGTCCATTTGCATTTTATTGAGTGTATCTTTGTAGATGAGGTTCACTCAGCTGCCGCCGTCCATGAGCACTTTGGTGAGCCGAAAGCCATCCACGATTGGGTTTAAGACCAAAGCGGCTGGTGCTCGGACTGATCAGGCCGTTGGTTCGTCATTGGCGGTGAAAGTTATTGATGTATCGTTCCAAGGATTTATTGCAGCTACTTGGTTGACTTCGGCGACGTCACGGAGCGCCCTTTTCTGTCGATTTTTTGAAGAAAAGATCTCGAAGACCGTAAAGACATTGAGATCGTCATCCTCCGAAGAGTACTTTTCTGAGGTAGTGTTGGTGAGGATGGCCTCGCCGCTCTTAGCCACCTACCGAAGTACCCAACATTCCCGAAGGCTATGTGTTGGTTCGGTATTCAGCGTCATGTGTATCTAACAGGGCTTGTCGAGCAATTCATCAAGTACAGTTCTATGTCCCGTGAAGGGCTTTATTTTCTTGTCCATAGGATGATGATCGGGTACCCCGTGAGGGTGCATCCTTTTTGCCCGTCCGGTGGGTGGCTTAAAGGCAGGCGGTTCCCACTGGGCTGTCTGGGCTTTCCAAGCATTTTCCATTGCGCAATACTTCTGTACTATGTGTGCCAAATCTGTGAAGTGCAGTATGTGGTGGCGGTTGAGGGCATTGAGGATTCCCTCATCCGTACAGTTGCGGCAAAAAACTAAAACCGCGTCGTCGTCGCAACAATCTTTACACTACTAGGGAAAAGCCTAGCAGCAGCGCGGGTTTTAGGCCTATCAGTAGCGCGGGGCGATGCGCTACTGATAAGGCGCTATAGCTAACGTATAGTAGTAGCGTGCCACCGCCCACGCTACTGCTAAATCGACTTAGTAGTAGCGACTTCCCGGAGGTGCGCTACTGGTAATTAGTAGTAGCGCTTCTCCCTGCCCGCGCTGCTACTATTATTTCGTATTTTTTTTTTATTTCATGTTGTATTCGTACACCTTTACACAAGTTTTCATACAACAGGAATTTAGAAAATTTTTTGAAATCATAATGAGTTATTACATCACGGGGTGAAAGAACCGTGGACTAGTTTCAAGTGGATGTCCATCCACTTGAAACTAGTCCACGGTTCTTTCACCCAGTGATATAATAAATATCATCATCATCCTATCATTAACAACTTATCATCATAATACATCATTGTCATATAACACCTCCTCAAGATCATCATTTTCATCAATGAGACATCACATAGCAAATTGGTCACTAGTCGTAATCACAAGTACTCCTCGTCATCAACTCTAACACATTGTATTACATAATAAACATATTGTACCTCATAGGACCTACTACATTCTCTTAGGACCTACTATATTCTCTAAGGTAAAATAGCAAAAAACAAGATAGCCCCTGACTCTCCATTATGGAGAATGGAGATTATCCTGTCTCCAATTCTTGCCTTTCGCTTAATGTTACTTCCAAGAACCTCCTTGCGAATGTCCAAACATTTTTTCCATTCTTTGATTAGCATGTGTTCACCGGTTTTAGAAATCCGATATGCACAGGTGAGCTCCTTAGATTGACCTGGCTGTAGGTTCATAACTGCAAGGCGACCATTCTGATACATCAGATGAGGCACACAATCCATCGGGATTTCCTGTTGAAAAACATAGTAATAACTTCGTAGTTAGCAATGATTTACTAGTTTTAGAAGTATGCAAAAGATGCACGGATGTCGTAATAGTAAAAAATCTTACCAGGGTATCTCCATAGAAGTTACCGTGGTTCAACACGTGCACTAGTGGCACATATTCACCATAATTTGGAGTAGTTCGATAATAGGTATTGTAATTCTCAAGAAAAGTACAATAAGCAATCAGATGACTTTTCTCCTTATAAGTTAATTCGGAGCCATCAGTGTAGTGGGTTTTGTCTACGATCTTCTACACATTCTTTGAAGATTCAAAATAAGCTGTCAATGGAAATAAGATGTCAACTATTTTGAAATAAACAATATAAATTAGTTAATAACTATGTTTGAGAAACTCACATTGCGATAGAATCGGAAGTGTATCAACAAGGACCCAAATGTCCATATTGTTTTGCTCGATGTCAGGATTACGAAGATCCATGGTGACAATCATACCCTCATAAAAACCATACATTTTGCAAAGTGCTTCCCAATTTTGGCAACCAAAATGGGTTACGCTCTGAGAATTGTACAGATTTACTTCAAAATCGATATCATGATGGGTCCTTAGGTGTATTTTCTTTGTTTCAAAATTTTCATGGTCTTCAAAACCCATCCTCTCCAAGACATAGCGTCTTGCATGGCATGGGATAAGCTAGTCGAATTGTAAAAGATGAAAGTTAGACGTTGAAGTAGTTGAAGTCATGCTTAATTACGAAAAAAACACTTGTCATTGTTGCGTACCGTTTCAACATCGAAGGTCTCCTCGAGCTTAATGCTGAAGCGCTGATCTTCATGCAGCTCAACGAACCTGTCGCACATACCTCGATCGTCGTGGCATCAGCTGCACTCCCCCAGGAGACTGTCGTCATCTGAGTACGACATTTCCTACGTTCATAATTCAAAGATTAAACTTGTACAATTAAATATATGTACTAAAAAACCTAAATCAGATCATTATTTTTCAAGAAAATCCAGGCCACTCGATATTTCCTACATATTCTAGCACAAGTCATGCCAGAATTCACGGAAAAATCCGGCATGACCTTTGCTAAAAAAGGACATATCAAGCGCCTGAAATTTGCTGGAACGGAAATTAATCAACACTCCAGCAAAACATAGGCCACTCAGAGGTGTAACCAAAACATGACCGGGCACTCCGGCAAAACAAGCGCCTGAAACTCGAACGCCTGAAGTTTTTATCTACATCATATATATCTTATAGGACTCATATTGACATGGAGATTTGCCTGGTCTCACCTCGAGGTCGGACGGGGTCGGTGACGGGGACGACGGCGGGGATGATGGAGGGGCTCCTTGATTTCTGCAAAAGCAAAAACCCTATAAGTTATCACTAATACATCGCGAATAATTGCTTAAACTAAAAAATAACAACAAATATGACATGTTCAACTAGTTCTATTAATTCAACTAGTTCTTACTAAATATAAACTTACTATAAATAGAAAAAACTAGTTCTTTCTAAAAATAAAGTAGTTCAACTAGTTATTTTAATTTTCTTACTAAAAATACATTAGTTCTAGTAATTCAACTAGTTTATTAATTTACTTACGAAACTAGTTCAACTAAAACTAAACTAGTTCTATTAATTCAACTCGTTCTTACTAAATATAAACTTACTATAAATAGAAAGAAACTAGTACATCTACTACTACTAATTAACATCTACTACTACATCTACTACTAATTAACATCTACTACTAATTAACATCTATGAACCCTAAATTAACATCTACTACTACTAAAATCATCTACAAACTAAACAAAGAGAGAGGGGGTGGGGGAGGGGTGGGGGGCTTACAAAGAGGGGAGATACAGTGGCGGGGAGGTGCTCGGCGACGGAGGTAGGGGCGGCGAGGGCGGGCTCGGGATCAGGAGGCGGCGGTCCTGGGCGGGCTTGGGCGGCGGCGGTGAGGTTGAGGGCGGGCTCGGGCGGTGGCGGTGAGGGCAGGCTCGGGCTCAGTCGGCGGCGACAGCAGTAGGGGAACAGGGGGGGAGGACTTAGCGAAATTTTGAGCCGGGGGGTGGTTTAGTCGAACTAGCAGTAGCGCTCATAAGGAAAACGCGCTATAGCTAACTTATATATAGCGCGTTTTAGAGAAAACCGCTACTGCTAGTGGAAGCAGTTATTTCTTTTGTTTATCCCAAAATCACTAACGCTTTGTCCTGAAAAAATGCTATAAGTCTAAGAAATGTAAAAACATCAAAAATATACATTGGTCATCATTGATCTTTTTGTGTAGGATCTAAATAGTCAACATGAATCCTCACTGTACCTGTATAGGTACAGGCGAGGATTCATATTGCCACCACAAATCATAAAGATATAGTTCAATGAAGACCAAGTGCTCGAGATAGGTTGAGAAGTAACATATTTAAGGTGGTAAACACCTTGTTCGCTTAGCAGTATGAGACTAAACTTAATTAGTTGCGGTGATACTTAGCAGCAGCGAGTTTTGAGGAAAAACGCTGCTACTAAGTAATTTAGTAGTAGCGCGTCCCTCGGAAGGGCGCTACTACTATATCTATCCTGGAGGCAGCACCGTGGCAATTATAGTAGTAGCGCTCGTTTCACCTAGAGCGCTACTGCTACTTATATATTAGTAGCGCTGTTTGCTGAAGCTCGCTACTGCTAATTAGCAGTAGCGTCTGTTTTTAAACCACGCTGCTGCTAAGATTCTGTGTATAAGGTTTTCCCTAGTAGTGTTAATCTTGTTTTTAACAAGGAGGAATCTGACCCAGAAGTGATGGACCGTTTCCTGAGGTTGCTGCCGCACATACATTAGGTCACATACGTCTGGAGGACCTGAATTGCTTGGGGAATATTGCTTGTGGTGGGTGGGCGGGCTAAAATCCGAACCCTGACCCACTATTGCATCCGGAGTTTGAAGAATTTCCGAGGTTACTAGCTCAGGATCCGGAGTGTCCTGGTGACTTTCAGGCTCAACGCCTAATTCTATGTTCAGAGGACATGGGGTCTCTTCCCGAAGATGGGCATCCGGCTCGTAGGGCTCGGAAATCCAAACATAGCTTGTTCTCAGCTTAGGGGGAGAAGTATTCTCGGCTTTTTCCTCCATGACCGCCACCAGATGGGTGATCGGCGGAGACTTGATTTCCCTCTGATCGGGTTTAAGCCCAATCTGATTGTAGTCTGTTGCGACCCCTAGGGCGGCGATGCGATCTAGCAGTTTGTTCAAGGACGAGACATTTGCCGGATCCATCTTTTCGGAGTGTTTGAGGCCGATGCGGAGATGATGTTTGGCGATTTGAGGGGCCGCCTTTGGCTTAACGGCCGAGCAGGCACCCTTGGTAAAACCGCCGAGCTGGAGGATCTGCCCTGGAGCTAGGGGCCCTCCAGAAGTGATTATGTCATTGATGACAAGGCAAGCAATCGATCCTTCTATTGACGACACAAAGGAACCCTCAACGAAAGCACCAATGTTGGTGTCAAAAGCGGGCGATCTCGGGTAGGGGGTCCCGACCTGTGGGTCTGAGGATCGAAGGCAACAGGAGACGGGGGACACGATGTTTACCCAGGTTCGGGCCCTCTTAATGGAGGTAATACCCTACTTCCTGCTTGATTGACTTTGATGAGTATAGGGGTTACAAGAGTTGATCTACCTCGAGATCGTAATGGCTAAACCCTAGTTGTCTAGCCTATATGAATTCTGATAGCCTCTACGGGCTAAACCCTCCGATTTATATAGACACCGGGGGGCTTAGGGTTGTACAGAGTCGGTTTACAGAGGAAGGAAACTACACACCCGGACGCTGATCTTGCCATCCACGCAAAGGAGAGTCCCATCCAGACACGGGGAAATGTTTTCTACCCTTGTATCTTCACGGCCCATCAGTTCGGCCCATGTTACATAGCCCGGACACCCGAGGACCCCTTAATCCAGGACTCCCTCACCTCTCAATGAACTGCTTCTTCTTCATAAATTGTGTATGTTGCTAGCAATAGAATTTACTTCATAAGTACTTTGCCCCCCTCCATAACCAAACTCGCCACCTCTATGTCTGACAAACACGTACTGCACCAAACTCATTATCTCTTCCTGCAAATCCTGCAAGTTATCTCTTCTTCTAGCCAACCATGCGCGAGACCTGTTTGTGCAGCCACCTAGTGTCTTGGCCATGCCATGTCAATGGTGACCACAATCCTGGCATGCTAAGACAGTAGTGCTCTGCACAACTCCAGCTCCTGCCCCTCCTTATATTACCCATAAATAGATCGCTTCAGTGGCTTCAGAGCGGCTTCAGTGGCTTTGGAGTGGCAGTCGTACTAAACTAAGGCGAGTGATAGGCACTGGTGTGCTGGCCGAAATTTTGACCAGTCGCACCACGTACGTACGATTCGCTCTGTATTAGCTGCATGATGCATTCTTCCCCAACGGCTTCCCTAGTTAAGAAAACATGGCACATGTTCATCCCAAGCAGTCCCGTGATCCCTTCAGACAGCTCACCGACCGTCCATGTCACCGCCGGCCGTGGCCCTTGACGCCGCCGGCCGCCACCCTGGATTGCCACACATCGTCGGGACGTCCTCCTGGCCGCCGGCTCCTCTCCAGCATCACCATCGCTTATTCCCAGCATGGCCCGCCCCGGTCGCGGCACCCCCGGTCACCTTGGCTCTCACTGGCACCGCAACATGTAGCTCTTGCTGGCGAAGGTCGCAGCTCCAACGAAGGAGTCCCGCCATTGCATCAATGGTGTGGTGCCAGTTCCAGTTTTTTGTCGCTGGATTGAAGGTTTTCAAAAATAGGGTTGAAGCTTTTCATGTCAACGATTGCAACTTTTCTGTTGTGTACTCACATGTTAAAGCTTTCTATAAAACCGGTTGAAGCTTTCCAAAATGATGGTTGTTGATTTTTTTTTGTAGTGGTTGGATGAAACTTCTCTATTCTGCTCTTTGAAGCTTTTTCAAATATGGTTTCAAGCTTTCACATGAACTATTGAAGCTTTTTTTCAGTTGTACGGGGGTCTGTCGAAGCTTTTTCAAAATATAGTTGAAGCTTTCATATGATCGATTGTAGCTTTTTCTCAGTGCATGGAGTCCAGTTGAAGCTTTATATGCCGCTGGTTGAAGGTTTTGAATAGAACAGTCGTAGGTTTTTTGGTCGTCGGTTGCAACATCGGTGGAGGAGCAAATGCTTTCAATTTCGTTTGGGAGAAGATAGTTGCGGCGGTGGGGGGGAGGAGGTCGTGCCGCCGTGGTTGTAGCATCTCCGGCGGATGGTTCTAGCAGCTCGCGGATGGCATATCCATGGGCGGCTTCCAACTCTAGCTCACTGGTGCGGAAGGAACCCGCAGCCGGGGGGCAGCGGAAGAAGTGGTCATGGCGCTGATGTTGGTGGTATGGACCTGCGCGGGATTGGGGCACGAGGAGCATATCCACCTCCGTGCGTGGACACGGCTGAGAGAGAAGTGGATCCGGAGGAAGAATATAAGGCGGGGGCAGCGGGGTCACGCGAGGCGTACGATGGGCCTCGATCGCGTGGCTCGAGCCGGACCGGCCAGTTTCGGCCGTCAGACCGCATAGAAACGTTTCCCTAAACTAAGCCTCAGGGAAATATCTAGTACCCCTATCCTTGGGGTGCTCCCCGTGCGCCAACTTCAAATAAATCAATTTTAAATGTTTCAAAAAAAATCTGAAAAAAATATGCATGTTTACAAGGAATGTGACTACAACTCGTAAAAATTCCAGGTCCAAACTCTAAATGCACATTGAGAAACAAAAATGTGAAATAAAAAGACAAAAGCAACATTTGACAGAATTCATATCTGAATTTGTCTTTTTTGTTTCTCAATGTACATTTCGAGTTTGGACCTGAAATTTTTAGGGGGTGTAGTCACATTCCTTTTTAACATTCACAATTATTTTCAGAAATTTTGAGACATTTAAAATTAATGTTTTATACTTGGAGCATAGGGAGCACCCTAGGACAGGAGCACATGATATTTCCCCACTAAGCCTCGTAGAAAAGGTTGCCAAGTCGGAATGCAACAGCAAGGCGTACGGAAGGAGGCAATTGGAGAAGTTTACGGGCTTACAGCACACCACACATAGAATCATACCAGAACCGCGATGATATATACTAGTACATCAGAAAAGGAATACCCGTATGCATCCGGGCCGTGACTGCCGGAGGAGAGATCAGATCGTAGCTAGATCGATTCGATACTGGCCGGGATACCCGCCACCGGAGGACATACCGTCGATCGATTGGATAGTGGCCGGGATACCCGCTGCCGCTTTCGTTCGCCACGGCACACAACGCGGCCGCTGCAGTTGATCCCGGCGGCGGCGAAGGCGTCCTGGCACCCGAGATGTCGTCGAGGCACGTCGTGGAGAGCGCGACGCACGATTTCCAGGTGACCAACTATCCGCTTCTTGAGGGCATGTGTGTCAGAAAGTACATTAGCTCGAGCACGTTCACCGTCGGCGGCTACGACTGGAACATCGTGTTCTACCCGGACGGAGACGACGAGGACTGTGCCCCATGGCAAATTGCCCCATGCTAGATTTGCCGAAGAACACCGGGGAAAAGTAACCATCCAGAGGAAGTAATCCGGGCAAGAGGAGAAGATTTTAATAAAATTTCTTATATGTAAATCGCATATTGTTTGAGATTGGTATAGTACATTGACGGATGTGGGTTAGTAGAGCGTTGCGGGGTTTTTCTATTTCCTGGCGTGTCTTATGTGCTGGCAGGCTGTCTGCCTTGGGGAATGGAAAGAATTCTAATGAGCTAGGGGACGAATCCGACGATTTTTCTCGCGCGGTAAATTGTTTTTCATGCAAAATGCAGATTTCTTGCAGAAATTCCTTCACAAAATTTTCTTGCAAAATTTTCTAGTACGAAACGGCGCTACTAGTCAACCCCGTCTCCCCTGGCCTTTTCTCCACGAGCCGCACTATAAGTACGACATGTTGGAACCGCCAACTCCTCGACGCAGCTCTCCTCGCCCTCTCACTCGGCTCGCTCACTGTTGCCGTGGCTCAGTCACCGGAGAGGAGGAAGAAAGGATTCAGAGAAGTTCAAACAATAGTGGACACGGGGATTTTTCTAACGCACATACGCTTTTCCCTTACCTCGAGCACGAACTCGATCATATCAGCGAGCTACAGAGAGGAACCAGGGTTTTATACCCGCGAGCACCGGCCTGCACGGCCTCGCCCTGCACCCACTCGCTCACCCACTCCCCACGTCTCCCGCGCTCTGGCCGCGTCCACGCATCGCGCCCGAACGCGATCGCCACGGCCTCCCAGCGCGCCCGACGCGGTCTACCCATCTTGATCGCTCGCTAACAACCCGGCGTGGCCCCGCGCACACACGCGCTGGCTCACGCACACACGCACGCACACCTACGCACGCACACACCGTGGACCCGACGCGCTTGACGCGTCCGGTGCACGCCCATACACGCACCAGCCACGCCAGGAGCGACGCCGCGGCTTATTACACCCAACACTCGCGCCCTAAGCCGCGGCATAGAGCAGCCCGCCGTCCTCGACATCGCCGTCGATCAGCAGTGCATGCTCCGGCGCCGGCGCCTGCTTCTTCCACTGCGGGCAGTCATGTTTGAAGTGACCCCGCTCGCCGCACTTGTAGCACCGGCCCTTCTTCTTGCCGCCGAAGCCCGACGCCTCGCTCCGCGCCCCGTCGTCGTCGTCCTGAGCCCCGCCGAGGCGCCGCTCCCCCGCCCTTCATTGTGCCGTCGTGTACAGCAGCTCGCCGTCAGCTCGCTCGCCGCTTCCCTGATCACGTCGCCGCAGCCGCTCGTCAAAAGCCTTCAGCCGCCCCAACGCATCCTCGAACAGCATCGTGTCGACGTCGCAGAATTGTTCGATGCCGGCCACCGCCGCGTACAGCCGGTTCGACACCGAGTCAAGCAACTTCTTGACGAGCGCCGCATCCTCCAGCGTTGAGCCCAGCGCCGCGTAGCGCGCCGCCATGCCACCGAGCCTCCCAGCGAACGCGTCCAGAGACTCGGACTCCGCCATGCGTAGGAGCTCGAATTCTCCTCGGATCGTGCCGAGCCGCGCCGCGCGCACGCGATCCGCGCCCACAAACCTGGCCTTCAAGCTCGCCCATATCTCCGCCGCCGTCCTCTTCGCAGCCACCTGCAACAGAAGGTCGTCGGCGAGCGCTCGGAGCTGATAGGCCCTCGCCGGCTTGTCTTTCTTGGCGATCACAGCCGACGCCGCGTCCTCCGGCGGCACCACTGCCTCCCACAGCCCTGCGGCATCAAGGTCCGCCTCCACCTTGATGGCCCAAGTGGTGTAGTTGTCGCCCGTGAGCACGGGCGCTGGATGCCCCATCTCGCCGCCCGAACCGCCACCGTACGGTACGATGGACGTCGCCGGCGCGCCCTGATCGCCACGAGGCTCTGATACCAAATGTTGGAACCGCCAACTCCTCGCCGCAGCTCTCCTCGCCCTCTCACTCGGCTCGCTCACTGTTGCCGTGGCTCAGTCACCGGAGAGAAGGAAGAAAGGATTCAGAGAAGTTCAGACAACAGTGGACACGGGGATTTTTCCAGCGCACATACGCTTTTCCCTTACCTCGAGCACGAACTCGATCATGTCAACGAGCTACAGAGAGGAACCAGGGTTTTATACCCGCGAGCACCGGCCTGCACGGCCTCGCCCTGCACCCACTCGCTCACCCACTCCCCCACGTCCCCCGCGCTCTGGCCGCGTCCACGCACCGCGCCCGAACGCGATCGCCACGGCCTCCCAGCGCGCCCGACGCGGTCTACCCATCCTGATTGCTCGCTAACAACCCGGCGTGGCCCCGCGCACACACGCGCCGGTTCACGCACACACGCACGCACACCTACGCATGCACACACCGCGGACCCGACGCGCCCGACGCGTCCGGTGTGCGCCCATACACGCACCAGCCACGCCAGGAGCGACGCCGCGGCTTATTACACCCAACACGACAGTACACGTACGAATTCTGTTCGACAGAAACGCAGTCGCCAGAGAAGAGGAGCACATCGCCTCTCCATTACACGCACGGCCCGCCGGCTCTGGCCAGCCCAACTGACGGCGAACGAGCCTCCCAGCGCCGCCGCCTCCATCCCTCCCTTCTGTTTCTCCCGGCTCTCTCCCGTGTCTCGTCAGAGTTGGAGGAGACAAGGAGGCACGGCTCCCGCGGCCCAGGATCCACACCACCGCCGCGCCGGATTTTTGCACGCCCGGAAACCTTCATAAATCGCCGCCGCCCATCCGGTAGAGCGCCCCAGCACGGCGAGGTGGACCGGCAGCTAGGAGTCAGGCGATGGGACGGCTCGTTTGACCCAGGCCACCCCTGTCCGCGGCTAGGCCTACGTGACCCCGGCGGTGCAGCTGCACATCGGCGAGCCGCTCTGGACCCCGGCGGTGCAGCTCCCTCCAGCTGTCGCCCGCTGCTCCGTCCCGCCCTCATCACCCCTACTGTTGCTGTTGCTCCTTCCGAAATCATGGAGCCATGAATTGGCAGAGGCACAACAAAGAACGGCGGGGTGGCGGCGTCTTGCCTCGCCAGCGGCGGAGAAAGAACGGCGGGGCGGCAGCGGCTTGTCTCACCGACGGCTACTAGCGTTCCGGCGTGGTATAACCTGCTTCCAGATCGGGGCGGCGGGGGCTGTCGTGTGGATCGGGAGAACGAGGACGACTGCGATTGCGAGTGAGATCTACTCGTTGGTTGACCGGGATATTTCCATGTGTATTTTTTTTATCGGAGGAGAAATATGACACTGACATGCGGGCCCATATCTATTTTAACGGTGAACTAAACTCCAGTCAAACGCTGTTACTTTTGGTTGCCATGTCATCCCTTACAGTGGGACATATCTGGGCAATCAGTGTTTTTTGAAAACTGTGACCACAATGTTGGTGGTTTTTAAAAAAAAAACCGAATGATGATGATTTTCTGAATTAGGGTCTCCAATTGTAATGGTCTTTTACAATTTACTCATGAATACTCCAACTCATCGTGTGTGCAAACGCTCTAAATTCCCCATGTGCGTGAACGCTCCAACTCAACATGTGTGAACGCTTGTATCCTTTGCGCTAGTTGGTGAGTAGCTTCTGCCCGGACAGTAGACGAGTTAGTGCGAAGTACACCCTCCAACTCATAACATAAGAGCGTTTTTGACACTATGAGACAGAGGGTGTACATCACTAGTTGATATTAGCGACCAATCGTTGGATAGCAGAGGGCAATGGTTGATGGATGGACGGGTGGGGCAGTATCACCATGGGAACCAAATGATTGCCAATTTGAAAAGCAGCTATTCCTCTTAAGTTCAAAAGTTTTTGTGGCAATGTTTGAGACCTTATTGTGAACCTAAACCTTTTTAATAATATGATGTGTGCATCATGAGATGCAGAGACCATGGTTACTCCTCCTTTTCGACAAAAAAAACTGTAGAACTCTATTTTGACCAGAGATAATTTGGATAAAATAAAGTGGACTAAAAATCCTCTTTGCTCCTTCCGCAATAACATTGAAACTGTTGAACGCTTGTTCTTCTCTTGTAGCGTTGCAAAATCAGTTTCGGGGTGTATTGGCAATATTTTGGGGGCTGCTTGCTGTCCTAGAAATGCTTGGAAGAGTTTAACTTGGATTTATGCTTTCCTGTCTGGGGGTAAGAAGTTTTCTATGATGGGATTTGTTGGGGATTTGTAACATTCGTAACAAGATTGTCATTGGTAAACATGTGGTGATGTGAAAGAGGATTTGTGGCTATCGGGTGCTACACACCTCTATATGAATATAGCATTAAAAACATATTAATTTTTTAAAAAATACAGAAATTTTGGGATATGATGCTCGGGTGCCCTTTATACATATGTTTTCAGTTTCATGGGGAGTGGGTACCCATGGTAATGTCAGTAAAAAAGAAAAAAATGTATGTGTAGAAAAAAACTGAATGCAACGCATGTCGGACCGCAATTCCTACCCGCGAATACCATGGGCAACCATTCCCCCATGAAAATGAACATGGATGTACAATAGGACTCAGGTTTCATATCCCAAAATTCCAGATGTTTTTTTATGTTATTTTTATATAGGGGTGTGTGGCACCCGGGTGCTTCAATGCCTTCCCCGTGGTGATGTATCCTATATTGAGGTTATTTTTATGATATGCATGTTTTTGCTATATTAAGCAAGGCTGCTGAAAGGTGCAAGGGGGTGCAGACGCTGATGAATGAAGCTACAACTTTGGTCTCGCTCATGGAAGCTACTGCTGGTGGTGCTGCGCATCCGCAGGCGTAGTGTTTAGCGCGGCTCGTGTTTGGTTGTTGCTCCGAATGGTTTTTATGTGTGTTGTTTGTTCCCTGCTGTGGACTGTGTTTTCTTCTTGTTAAACAAGTATCTAGGTCAAAAGGTGGTGTATCGGACATATTGGAAACCTGGCGACTCACACTTTTGGGCTGGCCTGATGGCAGCAAAGAATCATTTTTTCGCTTTGGGTCTTTCGCGATAAAGGATGGGTCGGCGATTCGTTTTTGGGAAGACATCTGGCTAGGCGATGCCAGTCTCCGAGAATAATATCTAGCCTTGTACAACATTTGCTCGCGATAAGAATAATACTATTGCGCAGGTGCTTAGTTCATCCCTCCAAATATTTCGTTCAGGCGGGATCTGACTGGCCCCCGACTTATGTCATGGCATAATCTTTTGAAGTATGGTTTTTCTACACCCACCCTTGATGCCCCCACGGTGCAACCACGCAAGAAAACATATCAAAACATTTTGAAAAAAATCTAAAACTTTGTGAGAATCAGCATCAACAAATGTTAGAGAGGCTTACCAATTTTGGTGTTCAAATGACATCTAAGGAGCTCTATACAAAAAGACAAAATTACTGAAAATTTCTCAAAATGTACGTGCACTGTTTGACCAAAATTTATAATTTTGTTTTTTTTGTACAGCTTTCCTCTGATGTCGTTCGATGACTGAACTTGGCGAGCCTCTCTAACATTTGTTGATTATTATTTTCATAAAGTTTCAGATTTTTTTGAAATGCTTTGATATCTTTTCTTCCGTGGGTGCACCGAGAGGGGGTTCAGCCACTACTTTCCCAATCCTTTTGTCCCGTCTGGATGCAATTAGCCTCACACAAGGTCGGGACGTGTTTCGCTGGAACCTTACAATATCAGGATCTTTCATTGTAGACTCTATGTATCGTGTACTCACGCATTCTGAGGTACCGGTGAGTAACAAGAAGAAAATTTGGAGGTCGAAGATACCATGAGAAGTTAAAATCTTCATGTGATATCTCCGTAGGGGAGTTGTCCTAACCAAAGACAACCTCGCATGGTGCAATTGGCAAGGGAGTAAGAAGTGTTGCTTTTGTACTCATGATGAGACAATCAGACACCTCTTTTTCCAATGCAACTTTGCACATTCTACGTGGTCAATCATTCAAATAGCGTCAAGTTTATATCCGCTTACATGTTGCCAATATTTTTGGTCACTGGTTGGACGGTATATCAAATAGGTCCAAAACACTATTGAGGGGGCGAGCGTATGCCTTACTATGATCGCTTTGGCTATGTAGAAATGATTTTGTTTTAATGACAAAAATACCTTTCCTTTGCAGGCTATTTTTCGTTGTACACACTCGTTTCGTACTTGGTCTATACTACAATGAGCGGAGGTCCAACCGTTGTTCAAGACGGTGTGGACGCGGTTGGAGTAGGTGGCTCCGGAGATTTTTACCCAACATGGATGGCAGCATAACCTTCGGATTGGTCCATCTCACCTTTCGACATAGGCACAGTGTCGGTCTATAGGACTCTGCTATTGCCGATTTGTCGGCTTTTGTTTTCTTCTGGTTGTCAGACTTTTGGTATTCGGCTGTGTGCATCCTAATTATGCAGAGGCCGGATATTACTCATATTGCCTTGTATCCACTTGATGCTACATTTTGAGTTAATAAAATCATCCTTTATCGAAGAAACATTACACTGAACTCTACTTTACCAGCAAAAAAATGTAAAAAAAAATACTTTGAACACTTCTGTTAGTGGCATTAGTTTTTTTTTCATGTAATGGTCGTTCTCGATGGCAAATCAACCGCTATAGGTTTCCTAGTCCTGCTCCAGCTCTCTCCCCTCTTTCCCTCTTATCTTTAGCTGTAATATATCTGGACTAGATCGTATTTCCATTAGGCAACTGCTAGGCGTCAGCCCAAAGTTTCAGCCGGTCGCGCACCAAACGTTGGATGTGAGCCGCGTGGCCATTGGATCTGGGCCAAAAAAAAAACTATTCGCCCGCCAGCTTCTTCTTCCTCGGGCTGGATCCACATCTCCCACTTAGGGTGTGCGGCGCCGTGCTTCCTGTCCCCTTTGGTGGCCATCCTCATCACCGGTCGCCACCCTCGTCGGTCGTCCTCGTCGCCGGTCCCCACCCTCGCTGGCCGTCCTCGCTATCGGTCCCCTCCCTCGTTGGTCATCCTCGTCGCCGGTCCCCACCCTTGACGGCCGTTCTCGTCGTCGCGTTGACCCATGCTACAGCTGCACCTGCGGTTCCAGCTCTCAACGGCGAAGGTTGTAGCTCCGCCACCGCCCCTCGCTGTTGATGCTCGCTACACGGAATTGCCTCGACGACGGCCAGCAGCCAGTCAACGCCGTTGAATGGATGTAGCAAAATCATTCACCGGTAGTAGCAAAAACTAAGGTTGCACCAAATCGTCGTCACCGCCGCCGCGAGGTCGCAGCTCCGCCTTGATGAATGTAGCAAAAAACTTGTTCGATAGTAGCAAAATCCAACTATGGTTGCAACAAATTATCGTCGCCACCATCACGAGGTCGCAACTTCACCTTGATGGATGTAGCAAAAAACTTCACAGTTAGTAGCAAAATCTAACTATGGCTGCAGATTTTCCTTGTTGAGCAGTGCCGGTTGAAGCTTTCTATATATATAGTTGAAGCTTTTCTCAACAACTATTGAAGCTGTTTTAGGTGACGGTTGCAACACTTGTATATGCACGGGTCCGGCCATGGTGGCAGATAGCCATTGCGTATCCTTGCTGGTTCCAGCATTCTCCCAGCATGTTTGCAGCCCCCATGGTCACCTTCGGTCACCGCCGTCAGGCACACCTGGCCGCCGTGGGTGCAGCATGTGGTCACCGCCATGGGAGCACGGCGAGGGAGCTCGTGGTGGCTCGGTCGCAGCACGGGGAAAAGATGGGGATGCGGCGCGTGTGGAGAAATACGGCTGGAGGTAGGGGATGTAGGCGTGTTGGGAACGAGGCGGTCGCGCGGGGCCTAGTGCGTACGCCCGTCTTGCACGTTGAACCCAGCGTGGCGTGCTTATTGCAAAGTAATGGAGTGTGTGTGTGCGTGCGTGCGTGCGTGTGTGCGTGTGTGCGTGTGTTAATGCCCGGTTGGAAAAGCGGTAAACAATCGTGCTAAACTAGAACTCCGAGAGGAATCCAAGTCCTCCAAGATCCATCGTGGAGGGCAAAAGCAAAGGCAGTTGGAGAACGTTACGACACGACTAGCTTAATCGGGATGATTTCCGAAAGGAAACATGTTTCTACTGTAAACTACTCCAACCACTAACAATCCTCTCCATGTATATATACGGTGACTCCCGGAAAAAGGATCGTTGATCAACAGCAGGAACACCCGCGTTTACGTTAGCCATGGCGCAGGTTAACGCGGCCGCTGCGGTTGATCACGGCGAAGGCCTCCGGGTAGCCGAGACGTCGTCGAGGTGCGTGACGGAGGGCGCGACGCACGATTTCGTGGTGACCAACTACCCGCTGCTCGACGGCATGGGCTTCGGGAGGTACATTAGGTCGAGCACGTTCACCGTCGGCGGCTACGATTGGAACATCAGGTTCTACCCGGACGGAGGCAAGGAGGACGCTGCCGGCAACGCAGGGGCCTACTTGTGTTGTCTTTGCCAGCTGGCCAAGTACGAGGTGAGGGCAATGTTCACATTAACCATGCTGGACGATCAAGGCCATGTACAAGAGACCAGGCAGGTAGGGAGTCACGTCTTCTCTCCAGAATCCTCCACTGGCTCTGGCTTTAGCAAATTCGTCGAGAAATCGAAGCTGAGATCGTCGTCTCACCTCTTGACGCTGAGGTGCGTCGTCGCCGTGATCAAAGAACCGCCCGCGGAGTGCAGGACGAGCCTTGCCGCGGCCCCTCCGACGGAGCTTCCCGGCCAGCTCGAGCGCACCCTCAAGGACGGGATAGGCGCGGACGTCACCATCCTCGTGGGAGGCCGGCGGTTCAGGGCGCACAGGTTCATGCTGGCCATGCGGGCGCCGCTTCTGGACGCTCAGATCTTTGGTCCGACGATGGAGGTCGCCGACATGGAGCCGGACATCTTCCAGATCCTTCTTCACTACGTCTACACGGACTCGTTGCCGCCGTGCGACGGCCAAGGTTATAGCACCGCCGCAGTGGAGCACTTGCTGGCCGCAGCTGATCGGTACGGGCTAGGCAGGCTGAAGGCGATGTGCCAAGGAGAGTTGTGCGGGCGCATTGATGCTAATACCGTCATGGCCACATTGGCACTGGCGGATCAGTATATATGTGAGCGGCTCAAGGATGCCTGCCTCGAGTTTCTGTCGTCAGAGGAATCAATGATTGCAGTCATCGCGACCGACAGGTTCAAACACCTCATCAAAAGTTTCCCCATGCTTGATTTGGAAAAGAGCCCCGAGGACCTCGCCAGGAAGTAATCAAAGCCAGAAGTAGTTTCCATGGAGCAGAATTTTTTCTTTTTGTAAATATAAATCATCTCTTGTAGAGGTTGGTTGACAGGTAGAGTACTAGAACATTTTGTCATATTTACCATATATTAGTTCCCGCACTAATCCTGCCACTAAAATTGCTCCAGTCCTAAGAAAATGAAGAAAGTTGAATATACTTTTAGCTTGCAATTCCCGAATTTACAAACAGAACAAATCTTTTACAGTACCCTTAGTTTAATATGGTCCATCCGTTCTCTCAGATCCGACGAATATCCTTAAAGGGTACTCCACTGTAAGCATTAAGGAGTACTACAACTGAAAATCAGGGAGTACCTAATTCTAAGGGTAGATTCATCATTTAGGAGAGTCAAACTCAGGATACGGATACATGTATTTTTGTAAATAAATTAATGACTATGATATGTTTTTTCGAGAGTACGCCTAAGCGTACCATATTTTTATAGAAGGCAGAAGTTGAATTACAAGACACCACAACTTATTGAACAACAAGTGTAGCAATCACTCCACACCCAAGCTAATCAAAAAATTAGCCACCACAACAAGTACAAACACATCGCAAAGGGCCTGTCCTAAACCAATCATCTAGCCGCGTCACACAAACGCCAAACACTACAAGGAGCAACAACTTCAGCCGGCCATACTTTGCCAACGCACTATCCACCCTTGAATGCCTAAAGGGAGACAACAAGTGGATATCGGGACTCGGTCAGGACCGGAAAAAGCCATCCTCTTGGCGCACCGGCAGCTGTGTACTTAGCGCCCACGAAAATCAACTCGAACCAGCAGCAAGCACCGGAGAACCACCTCACATGACCATAAGGCCAAGTCTCCACCCTAGATGCTCTCAACAGAGTAACGACGCCAAACGCCGCCATCGCCGATCCTGCAACAGACCAAGACTTTCGCCCGGAGACCCCAACCTGATCAAGAAGGGGAGATGCCGACACACCTTGACGATGCCTCCAAGAAGGAAAACGGCACCCACGGGCGCCGTCGTCGTCAGCTCCGACCGATGACGAGCAGGATTTTCATCCAAACCGTCGCACCTCTCCCACCCCTACCACCGGATTTGACCACATAGTCAATGTAGGGGCGCCAGCCGCAGCACCTCGCTGTCATGATCAAACCGCCGTGGAACACCGACCCCTCGCACGGCCGAGAGCACGCAGACCACCATCCAACTCCTACACGGTCGAAGAAGACAACTCCAGACCAGCACCACCAAGATCCACAGGCACCGCAGTCAAGGGCTGGACTTTGCCGCTCCTGGCAGCCAGCCGCTGCCGCGATTCCGTCCCAGGGACTCACGCGGGACTCCAGCGCACCTCCACCATGGCGCTCCCTGCCGCGAGAATGACTATGATATGTTATCCTTGCAATCAGATCTATCTTGCATGCATGCACCGATCCGATAATTGTGGCAAGTTATTTGCGTGGGTGAGAGTAAATCCGGGGAGAGAGAGTTATGATTCGGAGATGGATCCTCTAACATCATGAAGGGATGTCACGAAGCTACAGTGTAATCTCAGTGCAAAACAAAGAAGGGATGTCACGGGCACTATAGCAAAGACACTGCGCGCACTTACTGTTCATAAAAAATAAAATCTGAAATTAATTTTATTGTACCATAATTTTGTTTGTATGTAATTTTTGTAAATGTATACAATAGATTTGGAATTTGTAAATTAATTCAAGTCATTTTAGGCTTAATCATATGGATGTGAAGAAGGGATGTTAGGGTACTGTAGCTTCTCTAACATCCCTTCGTGATGTTAGAGGATCTCGTTCCGATTGATTCATCCATTATCAGGCAGATCTGGGAGCGACCTGATTTTGGAATTAGCATCATTCGACTTGATTAATCCCTATTTCTTTGCTTCATTGGTCTAGAGAAACACAAAATCATGCAGCCAGAAACAATCCAAAATAAGTATTTCTTAATCAGGTCAGCTGCGATCAATACTCCCGATTCTATCGTCGCAACACCCTTGATTGAAAATGGGAATTAGTAATAAGTAACAGGCAATGGCGGCTGATTCAATCGCAACGGCGCCGGCCGATTCGTCGTAACGGTGATAGCCGATTCAGAGTGAAGCGGGCGGCGGCTGATTGGATCGTTGTGGGGGTTTCAGAAATTGAGCAGGCGTAAGTTAATCAAAAACAAATTTCTATAATACCTTTTAATATCAGCGGATGAATTTAGTTGGTACTCCACCGGGCCCTTAGGGAGTACCAGGGTACCGTAAATAACAAGAGGGGCCTATTAAACCGAGCGAAGGGAGTAGAATATAACTTATGGCAGTGGAATCATTTAAAAATAATTTGCAGATTGAAGCTATGCCTAGGTGGAGTAAAAACAAACTCCAACCTGATCCAAATAGTGATCTTCAAGCTACAACAGCGACCATGTCCACACCAATGATCTCTTGATATGAAAAGTACAACAAGAGAGATTGTTCAACAACAACACCTTAGAAAGGGAAATAAGCTCAAGTGCTACCATCGCCAGAACCAACCACCAAAAGTTAAATCCTAATTAAGTTTTCATCTTGAAGATCAAGTTCGAGCAATGTCTTTAACAAGGTAACAACGCAAAAAACTTTGCCATTGTCAGATAGAACCAATTGGGGTGATACATCGGGTTTTCACCTCAAAGCTCGAGAATGGTATTTGAGAAGCACAACCAAAACGAAGTCACCCTGTGTTGCCACCGCCACTTGTGTAGAACAGTCACAACATGAGATGCCATGTAAGTGAAGACCATGCTCGCACAAACAGGCAGTCGAGCAGTGATAAGAGCCGGTTGCCACGAATGGCTCCGAACAGCGAAGGTCGCTGCCAAAATCCCAATTTCAAGACACTCCGTCAATCATGCATTGTCCTCATGCTCCGCCAGTTCTCGTCCGTGGTGGAAAAATCAGTTGGCAAAACATACTCGTCGTTGCCGCCTGACGTAAAGATCAGAGAAACCTGCCCCGTCGCGGCAGTTGCCTAGAAACGTAAGACGACGACGTCACGAGTGGAGCGATCATAAGCTACATATATTTGTCTGAACGGGATATCGCTACAGATAATAAGCTCCCTCGAAATGGAGCGATCTGGTGCATCGCGGTGTTTAAGGCGGTATGTGGGGCCTGTTTTGGGTATGGTCAGTTGTAAATGGGCTTTTTGACTCATGGCATGTGAGGCCTCGTTTACCCTACGTGTCGCTGATTCCTCCTATTCTGTCGTGCCCTCCAGAGATTGCATAGGCGGCGGCGGCTGTGCGGGCTTGCCCTCTTCTTTGTTTCACAGAGAGGGCGGCGGTGTTCTTGCTGTTGCGTGTGCTGTCCCCAGAGTCTTCTTCCTCGCATTGGCATCTCTGATCTGCTGGGTGGGTGGTGGCCACTGTTGGGGACGTAGCATGCAATTTCAAAAAAAATCCTACGCTCACGCAAGATCTATCTAGGAGATGCATAACAACAAGACGGGGAGAGTGTGTCCACGTACCCTTGTACACCGAAAGCGGAAGCTTTATGTTAACGCGGTTGATGTAGTCGAACGTCTACACGATCCAACGATCCAAGTACCAAACGTACGGCACCTCCGTGTTCAGCACACGTTCAGCTCAATGACATCCCTCGAGCTCTTGATCCAGTAGAGGGTCGAGGGAGAGTTCCGTCAGCACGATGGCGTGGCAACGGTCTTGGTGATGTGATCCGTGTAGGGCTTCGCCTAAGCACTACGACGCTATGACCTGAGGAGCAAACTGTGGAGGGGGGCACCGCACACGGCTAAGCCAAATCTTGGTGTGCCTTTGGGGTGCCCCCTGCCCACGTATATAAAGGACGGGGAGGAGGAGGCCGGCCCTAGGAGGAGGCGCGCCATGGGGGGAGTCCTACTTGGACTCCTAGCCCAAGTAGGATTCGGCCCCCCTTCCTTCCAATGTAGAGGGGGAAAGAGGAAAGGGGGAGAGGGAGAAGGAAAGGGGAGCCGCGCCCCCCAACCGTAGTCCAATTCAGTTTGGGCTTGGGGGGGGGGGCGCCCCACCTCATGTGGCAGCCTCCTCTCTCTACTATGGCCCAATAGGCCCATTAACTTTCTCGTGGGGGTTCCGTTCCGATAGCCTCCCGGTAATCCGATAAATCCCCGAACCTCCCCGGAACCATTCCGGTGTACATATACAACCTTCCAATATATGAATCTTTACCTCTCGACCATTTCGAGACTCCTCGTCATGTTCGTGATCTCATCTGGGAATCCGAACAAACTTCGGTCACCAAAACACATAACTCATAATACAAATCGTCATCGAACGTTAAGCGTGCGGACCCTACGGGTTCGAGAACTATGTAGACATGACCGTGGCACATCTCCGGTCAATAACCGATAGCGGAACCTAGATGCTCATATTGGTTCCTACATATTCTACGAAGATCTTTATCGGTCAAACCGCATAACAACATACATTGTTCCCTTTGTCATCGGTATGTTACTTGCCCGAGATTCGATCGTCGGTATCATCATACCTAGTTCAATCTCGTTACCGACAAGTATCTTTACTCGTTCCGTAATGCATCATTCGTAACTATCTCATTACTTACATTGCTTGCATGGCTTATAGTGATGTGCATTACCGAGAGGGCCCAGAGATACCTATTCGACACTCGGAGTGACAAATCCTATTCTTGATCTCTGCCAACTCAACAAGTACCTTCGGAGATACATGTAGAGCATCTTTATAATCACCCAGTTATGTTGTGACATTTGGTAGCACACAAGGCATTCCTCCGGTATCTGGGAGTTGCATAATCTCATAGTCGGAGGAATATGTATTTGACATGAAGAAAGAAATAGCAGTAAAACTGAACGATCATTATGCGAAGCTAACGGATGGGTCTTGTCCATCACATCATTCTCCCAATGATGTGATCCCATTAATCAAATGACAACACATGTCTATGGTTAGGAAACTTAACCATCTTTGATTAACGAGCTTGTCTAGTAGAGGCTTACTAGGGACACGGTGTTATGTCTATGTATTCACACATGTATCAAGTTTCCTATTAATACAATTCTAGCATGAATAATAAACATTTATCATGATATAAGGAAATATAAAATAACAACTTTATTATTGCCTCTAGGGCATATTTCCTTCAGTCTCCCACTTGCACTAGAGTCAATAATCTAGTTCACATCGCCATGTGATTTAACACCGATATTTCACATCAGCATGTGATTAACACCCATAGTTCACATCGCCATGTGACCAACATCCAAAGGGTTTACTAGAGTTAATAATCTAGTTCACATCACCATGTGATTAACACCCAAATAGTACTAAGGTGTGATCATGTTTTGCTTTGTGCGAAAAGTTTAGTCAATGGGTCTGTCACATTCAGATCCGTATGTATTTTGGAAATTTCTATGTCCACAATGCTCTGCATGGAGCTACTCTAGCTAATTGCTCCCACTTTCAATACGCATCCAGATTAATACTTTGAGTCATCTGGATTAGTGCCAAAGCTTGCATCGACATACCTCTTTACGATGAACTCTTTATCACCTCCATAATCGAGAAATATTTCCTTAGTCCTCCAGTTACTAAGGATAATTTTGACCACTATCTGGTGATCTACTTCTGGATCACTATTGTACCTCCTTGCCAAACTCATGGCAAGGTACACAACATGTTTGGTACACAACATGGCATACTTTAGAGAACCTATGATTGAGGCATAGGGAATGACTTTCATTCTCTCTATATTTTTCTGCCGTGGTCGGGCTTTGAGTCTTACTCAACTTCACACCTTACAAATCAGGAAAGAACTCATTCTTTGACCGATCCATTTTGAACTACTTCAAAATCTTATCAAGGTATGTACTAATCGAAAGTCTTATCAAGCGTCTTGATCTATCTCTATAGATCTTGGTGCCCAATATGTAAGCAGCTTCACCGAGGTATTTTATTGAATAACTCCTTTTAAACAGTCCTTTATGCTTTCCAAAAAATTCTACACCATTTCTGATTAACAATATGTCATTCACATATACTTATCAGAAATGTTGTAGTGCTCCTACTCACGTTCTTGTAAATACAGCCTTCACCGTAAGTCTGTATAAAACTATATGCTTTGATCACCTTATCAAAGCGTATATTCCAACTCCGAGATGCTTGCACCAGTCCATACATGGATCAATGGAGCTTGCACACTTTGTTAGCACCTTTAGGATCGACAAAACCTTCTGGTTGCATCATATACAACTTTTCTTTCCGAAATCCATTAAGGAATGTAGTTTTGATGTCGATTTGCCAGATTTCATAAATGCGACAATTGCTAACATGATTCAAACAGACTTAGCATCGCTACGGGTGAGAAAGTATCGTTGTAGTCAACTCCTTGAACTTGTCGAAAACCTATCGCGACAAGTCGATCTTTGTATACAGTGACATTACCATCAGCGTCTGTCTTCCTCTTGAAGATCCATTTATTCTCTATGGCTTGCCGATCATCGGGCAAGTCAACCAAAGTCCATACTTTGTTCTCATACATGGATCCCATCTCAGATTTCATGGCCTCAAGCCATTTTGCGGAATCTGGGCTCATCATCGCTTCCTCATAGTTCGTAGGTTTGTGATGGTCTAGTAACATGACTTCCAGAACAGGATTACCGTACCACTCTAGTGCGGAACATACTCTGGTTGACCTACGAGGTTCTGTATTAACTTGATCTGAAGTTTCATGATCATCATCATTAGCTTCCTCTCTAGTTGGTGTAGGCATCACGGGAACCGTTTTCTGTGTTGAGCTACTTTCCAATTCGAGAGAAGGTACACTTACCTCATCAAGTTCTATTTTCCTCCCACTCACTTCTTTCAAGAGAAACTCCTTCTCTAGAAAGGATCCATTCTTACCAACAAAGATCTTGCCTTAAGGTGTACCCAACAGTATCTTTTGGGTATACTATGAAGACACACTTCTCCGATTTGGGTTCGAGCTTATCAAGCTGAAGCCTTTTCACATAAGCATCGCAACACCAAACTTTAAGAAATGACAACTTTGGTTTCTTGCTAAACCATAGTTCATACGGTGTCGTCTCAACAGATTTAGACGGTGCCCTATTTAATGTGAATGCAGATGTCTCTAATGTATAACCCCAAAATGATAGTGGTAAATCGGTAAGAGACATCATAGATCGCACCGTATCTAATAAAGTACAGTTACGACGTTCAGACACACCATTACGCTGTGGTGTTCCAGGTGGCGTGAGTTGCGAAACTATTCTACATTGTTTTAAATGAAGACCAAACTCATACCTCAAATATTCGCCTCTGCGATGAGATCGTAGAAACTTTATTTTCTTATTACGATGATTCTCTACTTCACTCCAAAATTCTTTGAACTTTTCAAATGTTTCAGACTTGTGTTTCATCAAGTAGATATACCCATATCTGCTCAAATCATCTGTGAATGTTAGAAAATAACGATACCCGCCGCGAGCCTCAACACTCATCGGACCGCATACAACAGTATGTATTATTTCCAATAAGTCATTAGCTTGCTCCATTGTTCCGGAGAACGGAGTTTTAGTCATCTTGCCCATGAGGCATGGTTCGCAAGCATCAAATGATTCATAATCAAGTGATTCCAAAAGTCCATCAGCATGGAGTTTCTTCATTCGCTTTACACCAATATAACCTAAACGGCAGTGCCACAAGTATGTTGCACTATCATTATCAACTTTGCATCTTTTGGCATCAATATTATGAATATGTGTATCACTATGATCGAGATTCAATAAACCATTCACCTTGGGTGTATGACCATAGAAGGTTTTATTCATGTAAACAGAATAACAATTATTCTCTGACTTAAATGAATAATCGTATTGCAATAAACACGATCCAATCTTGTTCATTCTCAACGCAAACACCAAATAACATTTATTTAGGTTTAACACTAATCCCGAAAGTACAAGGAGTGTGCGATGATGATCATATCAATATTGGAACTACTTCCAACACACATCGTGATCTCACCCTCAACTAGTCTCCGTTTATTCTGCAACTCCTATTTCGAGTTACTAATTTTAGCAACCGAACAGGTATCAAATACCCAGGGGCTACTACGAACACTGGTGAGGTACACATCAATAACATGTATATCAAATATACCTTTGTTCAATTTGCCATCCTTCTTACCCGCCAAATATTTGGGGTAGTTCTGCTTTTAGTGACCATTTCCTTTGAAGTAGAAGCACTTAGTTTCAGGCTTGGGTCTAGCTTTGGGCTCTTTCTCGGGAGTGATAACTTGCTTGCCATTCTTTTTGAAGTTGCCTTATCTATTCCGTTGCCCTTTTCTTGAAACTAGTGGTCTTGTTAACCATCAACAATTGATGCTCTTTCTTGATTTCTACCTTCGTTGATTTCCGCATTACGAAGAGCTCGGGAATCGTTTTCGTCATCCCTTGCATATTATAGTTTATCACGGAGTTCCAGTAACTTGGTGATAGTGACTAGAGAACTCTGTCGATCACTATCTTATCTGGAAGATTAACTCCCACTTGATTCAAGCGATTGTAGTACTCAGACATTCTGAGCACATGCTCACTGGTTGAGCTATTCTCCTCCATCTTGTCGGCAAAGTACTTTTCAGAGGTCTCATATCTCTCGACACGGGCATGAATCTGAAATACTAATTTCAACTCTTGGAATATCTCATATGCTCCGTGGCGTTCAAAATGTTTTTGAAGTCCCGGTTCTAAGCCGTAAATCATGGCGCACTAAACTATCAAGTAGTCATCATACCGAGCTTGCCAAACGTTCATAACGTTTGCATCTGCTCCTACAATAGGTCTGTCACCTAGCGGTGCATCAAGGACATAATTCTTCTGTGCAGCAATGAGGATAATCCTCAGATCACGGATCTAGTCCACATCATTGCTACTATCATCTTTCTTTTTTTCTCTAGGAGCATATCAAAAATATATAGGAGCTATATCGCGAGCTATTGATCTACAACATAGATATGCAAATACTATCAGGACTAAGTTCATGATAAACTAAAGTTCAATTAATCAAATTACTTAAGAACTCCCACTTAGATAGAGCTCCCTGAAGTCATCTAAATGATCACGTGATCCAAATCAACTAAACCATGTCCAATCATCACATGAGATGGAGTAGTCTTAAATGGTGAACATCTCTATGTTGATCATATCTACTATATGATTCACGTTCGACCTTTCGATCTCCAGTGTTCCGAGGCCATGTCTGTACATGCTAGGCTCGTCAAGTTTAACCCAAGTATTCCACATGTGAAAAACTGTCTTGCACCCATTGTATGTGAACGTTGAGCCTATCACACCCGATCATCACGTGGTGTCTCAGCACGAAGAACTTTCGCAATGGTGCATACTCAGGGAGAACACTTGTACCTTGAAATTTTAGTAAGGGATCGTCTTATAATGCTACCGTCATTCTAAGGAAAATAAGATGCATAAAAAGATAAACATCACATGCAATCAAAATATGTGACATGATATGGCCATCATCATCTTGTGCGTTTGATCTCCATCTCCAAAGCATTGTCATGATCTCCATCGTCACCGGCTTGACACCATGATCTTCATCGTAGCGTCGTGGTCATCTCGCCAACTATTGCTTCTACTACTATCGCTAACTCATAGTGATAAAGTAAAGCAATTACATGGTGTTCGCAATTCATACAATAAAGAGACAACCATAAGGCTCCTGCCGGTTGCCGATAATTTACAAAACATGATCATCTCATAGAATAATGTATAACTCATCACGTCTTGACCATATCACATCACAACATGCCCTGCAAAAATAAGTTAGACGTCCTCTACTTTGTTGTTGCAAGTTTTACGTGGCTGCTACGGGCTTCTAGCAAGAACCGTTCTTACCTACGCATCAAAACCACAACGATTTTTCATCAAGTGTGATGTTTTAACCTTCAACAAGGACCAGTCGTAGTCAAACTCGATTCAACTATAGTTGGAGAAACACACACCCACCAGCCACGTGTGTGCAAAGCACGTCGGTAGAACCAGTCTCATGAGCGTGGTCATTTAATGTCGGTCTGGGCCGCTTCATTCAAAATTAGACATTGGTGGTAAGGAGTATGACTATTATCGCCCACAACTCTTTGTGTTCTACTCGTGCATATCATCTACGCATAGACCTGGCTCATGATGCCACTGTTGGGGACGTAGCATGCAATTTCAAAAAAATTCCTACGCTCACGCAAGATCTATCTAGGAGATGCATAGCAATGAGACTGGGAGAGTTTCTCCACGTACCCTTGTAGACCGATAGCGGCAGCTTTATGTTAACGCGGTTGATGTGATCGAATGTCTTCATGATCCAACCGATCGAAGTACCGAATGTACGGCACCTCCACATTCAGCACACGTTCATCTCGATGACGTACCTCGAGCTCTTGACCTAGTAGAGGGTCGAGGGAGAGTTCCATCAGGACGACAGCGTGGCGACGGTGTTGGTGATGTGATCCACGCAGGGCTTCGCCTAAGCACTACGACGCTATGACCTGAGGAGCAAACTGTAGAGGGGGGCACTGCACACGGCTAAGCCAAATCTTGGTGTGCCTTTGGGGTGGTCCCTGCCCACGTATATAAAGGAGGGAGGAGGAGGAGGCCAGCCCTAGGAGGAGGCGCGCCATGGGGGGAGTCCTACTTGGACTCCTAGTCCAAGTAGGATTCGCCCCCACCTTCCTTCCAATGTAGAGGGGGAAAGAGGAAAGAGGGGAGAGGGAGAAGGAAAGGGGGGCGCGCCCCCCAACCCTATTCCAATTCGGTTTGGGCTTGGGGGGCGCGCCCCACCTCATGTGGCAGCCTCCCTCTCTCTAGTATGGCCCAATAGGCCCATTAACTTTCCCTCGGGGGTTCGACAGCCTCCCGGTACTCCGATACATCCCCGAACCACCCCGGAGCCATTCTGGTGTCCGTATACAACCTTACAATATATGAATCTTTACCTCTCGGCCATTTCGAGACTCCTCTTCATGTCCGTGATCTCATCTGGGACTCCGACCAAACTTCGGTCACCAAAACATATAGCTCATAATACAAATCATCATCGAACGTTAAGCGTGCGGACCCTACAGGTTCGAGAACTATGTAGACATGACCGAGACACATCTCCTGTCAATAACCAATAGCGGAACATGGATTCTCATATTGGCTCCTACATATTCTACGAAGATCTTTATCGGTCAAACCGCATAACAACATACGTTGTTCCCTTTGTCATCGGTATGTTACTTTCCCGGGATTCGATTGTCGATATCATCATACCTAGTTCAATATCCTTATCGGCAAGTCTCTTTACTCATTCCGTAATGCATCATTCTGTAACTAACTTATTAGTTACATTGCTTGCAAGGCTTATAGTGATGTGCATTACCGAGAGGGCCCAGAGATACCTCTCCGACACTCGGGGTGACAAATCCTATGCTTGATCTATGCCAATTCAACAAGTACCTTCAGAGATACTTGTAGAGCATCTTTACAATCACCCAGTTACGTTGTGATGTTTGATAGCACACAAGGCATTCCTCCGGTATCTGGGAGTTGCATAATCTCATAGTGGGAGGAATATGTATTTGACATGAAGAAAGCAATAGCAGTAAAACTGAATGATGATTATGCTAAGCTAACGGATGGTCCTTGTCCATCACATCATTCTCCTAACGATGTGACCCCGTTCATCAAATGACAACACATGTCTATGGTTAGGAAACTCAACCATCTTTGGTTAATGAGCTAGTCTAGTAGAGGCTTACTAGGGACACGGTGTTATGTCTATGTATTCACACATGTATCAAGATTCCTGTTAATACAATTCTGGCATGATCAATAATAATCATTTATCATGATATAAGGTAATATAAAATAATAACTTTATTATTGCCTCTAGGGCATATTTCCTTCAGCCACTCCGCCCCCGCCCGAGCAGGGGCTAGAGCTCCTCCCTCTGCCGTTGTCATTCCCCTTCACTCCTGTCGTTCCCCTCCATCCCTCGCAAGAGGACCGAGCAGGAGCACTAGCTTCGTTGTGCTACTGACCGCTGAGCACCGAGCAGGAGCAGCACAGAAGCTCCCCTCTTTGTTTAGGTGTTGGCGAGCACCAAGCTGGCCTCTCCAACTCCTCCCGACGTCCTTCTTTCAGGTGAGGCTCTCCTCTGTTCAAGATCTTTCTCGCCACCGGCCTCTGGTCAAGATTGCTTGTTGTCACTTTGTTGGTCATGTAGATGATAAATGATAAAAAAATGTTGAGATGTGAGATTGTTATGTGATCTAGCTCTAAGATTGTTGTGAGATTGTCCAATGATCATGTGAGAGATTGTTGAGATGTACATATATGTGAGACTAGATTTCTTATGAGTTTTGATAGGTTTTTGTGAGATTGCTATGCAATCTATGTGACCTGCTGTTTATTTGAGAAAATGTTGATGACATCCATATGTGAGGCAATGATCTTCCTTTTGTTTGACTATACTATTTCATGATGTATGAAAATTGATTTATATAATTGTTTAATATATCAATATCGGAGTGGAGGCAGGTCACTATGTGGTGGTTGACCACGGGCAGGATTGGGATGATGGTGAGGTCGGGCGAAAAGGTTATCAAGTTGTGTGATGCAGTCACTCGATTATTTTTGGTGTCTTCATTGCAAGGGTTTTCACCCTCAGAGAACATCATCTCGCTTTGCTAGTCATGGTAGGGTTTTCATGCCCTAACGGCACAGGCGGCCATGCCTACCGCAATCACTAAAACAATTACGACAGGTTTGATATACATCAATTTCATTTTCTTGTCATATGATTAGTCCGACTTTGTTTTGATATTCCGTTTTCCTTCTACACATTCATTGAAAATGGCATGATCAATGACTGGCCTTCCTTCAAATCTAATACACTTCTAATATAATTATCTTGATGCACTTTTAGGAATAACAATCTTCTAACTGTCCACTTCACTAGATGTTTCTTCCTCTACTAGCTTCCAAAGCAACATAAATAATCTTCTTTGTTTCACTTCTGTTTCCATGTATTAGTCAACATGCCAAAAAGTGAAATGTGCCATACTGAAAGTTGCTTTATGTTGTTGTGTTCTAGGATATTTGATTCTGGTCATGGTAGCGCAGGCAGTGTCATCTTCGTTTGTAAAGTGCTGGCAATTCTCTTCTTGAAATTATGATACCATTTTTTGTCCCTTAACTTGCAGTTAGGAGATGACTTCTAACTTTTGTTATCAGTTCTTGATGTGAACTAGAAGATGGGTCGAGCATGATCCTATGGAGATCATGCAGATCAGATCTCCATATATTTGTGTCAGCATTCAATGGATACACCTTATTTGACGGATGATGCAAGGGGAATCTGCACACAAGTCGCAAGGTTCACAAACAAAGGGAACTTTGCTCGAGCACTAGCAGTGCTTGAGCTTCAGGTGAATGATGTTCTCAGGTCCATGCATAATAATGCTGGGGAGGCAGGAGTAGTTAAGAGTACAAAGGGGGAGTTCTTACTATGTGTTGCTGGTGGTGCTACTATTAATAACCTTCCCATATGGATCCAGATGAAGAAATTGTGTTTACTACTCCCCCTTCAGCTGTTCCTTTCCTTTCAAAGAAATACTGCAATGGACTGTATCTGTTTGTGGTCCATCACATAGATGTATGTTCAAACAGTTAGTTAAATTTTTAGGGGCAAAACATGTAGTTAATATAGATTAATCTTTCTAAAAGAAACTCCCAATTGATGTAAGCTGCAGGAAAGTCAAGCTTACCTATTAAATAGTTTTACTTATTTTTGTACTCTGTAGCATGAATTACCTGTCAATTTTTTTGTGGAATCAGTTGCATTAGCATTTTGTGATTTATTTGGATGGTAAGATAATTTGAACGAACATGAATTTCCACCCCTCCTTCTGTAGGTAGTTATTGTACGATGACACCTGATATCTATACTTATGAAATGTGACAGTGTAAGCATAGATTATTAAGATACTTATTGTTGTAACATTCTCACATTATCTGCATGTAGTGATTCATCTCAATTCCCAAATGTATAGTGAGATCACTAAACGTGTTACTAAAGAGAAGCACCATAGAATTGCCGGTATCAGCCGAAAAAAGCTTTAAGTATGAGAAGGCTAAAATAGTGGTCTAAACATGTTGCATTTTCTCCAGGTCATGCACTAAGTATTTATGGTGGGCATCCTAAGCTTTTTAATTTGACTTCCTCCACATGCAAGTGTGGAGTTACACCTGTGATTTGCATACATAGGTGGTGAAAAAAGACATCTTACACACATCAATATTCTCCCATGAAAACTAGACATGTAAATGCTCAGGCTTGCAAATATTTAGTACTTAAAGTTGTTTTACTTTGGGGTGCAATAAAAATATTATTTTCATATGGATATGTACACTAGTAGAAAAAGGGCCATTTGTCCCGGTTCGTAAGGCCCATTTGTCCCGGTTGGAGAACCGGGACTAAAGGGTCGGTACTAAAGCTCTATACCTTTAGTCCCGGTTCTTACACCAACTGGGACAGATGGGCCTCCACGTGGCCGCAGCGGCGAGCCCAGGCAGGAGGGTCTTTGGTCCCGGTTGGTAGCACCAACAGGGATGAAAAGGCATCCACGCGCCAGCAGCTGGCAGGAGCTGAGGTTTTTTTTGAAAGGGGGTGGTTTAGGGGGTTTTGGGGGGTTAATTCAGGGTGTTAGCTAGCTAATAGAGAGAAGTGTCCTCTCTTATCTCCATGCTTGGTTTACCAACGCTACTGCTATGCCTAAACATGTCTTAGATTGAAGTGAAAGCAACATGTGGTGCATGTCGAAAGTAATACTAATCCTAACTTGATCATGTTTGGATTAGTACTACTTTCAACATGCACCACATGTTGCCTTCACTTCAATCCAATCCATGTTCATTTCACCCACTGATATATAATAACTCTTCATGCTCGCATCATGCATCATCATAATAACAAGTCCTACTAATCATCATCATACAACTTCTACTCGTTATTAATAACAAGTCATACGATCATCATCCTCATAGTCATTGAACCAACCCAACTTAATTGTTCTTAGCACATAATCATCAGTATTAGGTAGGACCAAAATACCCTCTTTAAGGTAAAATAGCATAAAACAATATAGGCCCTGACTCTCCATTATGGAGAATGGAGATCATCCTTTCTCCAATTCTTGCGCTTCGCTTCCTTTTGCTTCCAAGAACCTACTTACGACTGTCCATACATTTTTCCATTCTTTGATTAGCATGTGTTCACCGGTTTTAGAAATCCGGTATGGACAGGTGAGATTCGTAGGATGACCTGGCTGTATGTTCAAAACATCAAGGCGACCATTCTGATACATCAAAAGAGGCACATAATCCATCGGGATTTTCTATTGAAAAACATAGTAATAACTTCATAGTTAGCAATGATGTAATAGTTTTAGAAGTATGCAAAAGATGCACAGATGTCGTAATAGTAAAAAATCTTACCAGGGTATCTCCATAGAAGTTACCGTGGTTCAACACGTGCACTAGTGGCACGTATTGACCATAATTTGGAGGAGTATGATAATAGGTATTGCAATTCTCAAGGTCAGTACAAAATCCGATCAGATGATTTTTCTCCTGATAAGTTAATTCGGAGCCATCGGTGTAGTGGGTTTTGTCTACCATCTTCCGCACATTGTTTGAAGAATGAAAATAAGATGTCATTGGAAATAAGCCGTCAACTATTTTGAAATAAACAATATAAATTAGCTAATAACTATGTTTGGGAAACTCACATAGCGGTAGAATTGGAAGCGTATCAACAAGGACCCTAATGTCCATATTGTCTTGCTCGATGTCACGATCACCAAGATCCATGGCGATAAGCATATCCTCATAAAAACCATACATCTTGCAAAGTGCTTCCCAATTTGGGCAACCAAAATGGGTTACACTCTGAGAATTATACAGATTTATTTCAAAATCCACACCATGATGGGTCCTTAGGTGAATTTTCTTTGTTTCGAAACTTTCATGGTCTTCAAAACCCATCCTCTCCAAGACATAGCATCTTGCATGGCATGGGATAAGCTAGTCGAATTGTAAAAGATGAAAATTACACGTTGAAATAGTTGAAGTCGTGCTTAATTACGAAAAAACACTTGTTGTCGTTGCGTACCGTTTCAACATCGAAGATCTCCTGGAGCTTAATTCTGAAGCGCCGATCTTCGTCCAGGTGAGGGCACCTGTCGCACAGACCTTGGTCGTCGTTGCACCAGGAGCACTCCCCCGGGAGACTTTCATCGTCCGAGTACGACATTTCCTATGTTCATAATTCAAAGATTAAACTTGTACAATTAAATATATGTACTACAAAAACTAAATTAGAACATTATTATTCATCATGGGTTGACTATCGGTCTGTCGAGTCTTTTCTTTAAAACTCTTAGCTCACATTGTGTATATATTAGACCGTCGGTGATGGTAGCTCCTCCTTTCGTTCCCGAGTGCATTACACCAAATTGTCTAGCACACAGGAACGAATGAGAAGCTACCCCCACGACAACAATCCGGATTCTCTCATATATGGTGGAGACTCGAAAGACTTAAAGTCAACGTGAAATATCGTTTAATTATCTTTCTAAAAAAGGACATATCGAGCGCCTGAAATTTGCCGGAATGGAAATATACATGTTTTTATCTACATCATATGAGCATTCGAACTTGATGGCCATTACATGTCAATGGTTGAAAATATGAGCAAAAACATTTCAAAATATCTTATAGGACTCATATTGACATGGAGATTTGGCTGGTCTCACCTCGAGGTCGGAGGGGGTTCGGTGACGGGGACGACGGCGGGGATGATGGAGGGGGCTCCTAGATTTATGCAAAAACAAAAACCCTATAAGCTATCAACTAACCAAATGCATACGCCTTGCATAGTGCTCTCCAATTTTAGCATTCAAAGTAGGAGTAGTTTTCCAATTTGAGAATTTTTTAAGCAAAACCAAATCGTAAAATAAATTAGTATTCAAATTAGCATGCATTCAATAAGAAAAACTACATCATCTCTTGCGTCCGTACATCGTCGAATATTATCACTAATACACCTCGAATAGTATCATACATATAACATCGCTAATACAGCTAGAACCGTAGCGCCCGACGGGTATCGGCGCGGGCGGTGGACACCCAAAGAGAAGGAACCATCACAGGATCATAGCTCGAGTGAGATCCCTGAAGAACCTGCCACGTATTGTCGAACTTGCCCTCCAATGCAACCATGTAGCGACGGACGTGCTCGTCCTCCTCGCTGACACGGTGATGTACCACCTCCGCGGTCACCGGAAGCATCAGCACCGTCACTGGCCCACGCGACCGCCACCAAATAAGGTTCGGGTCAACAATGGGCTGGCTCCTCAGCAAGCTACGCGCCCCCGGAAGGTAGCACCTCCGAATACTAGCCCGGCGGAGCCCAGTCCCGGACATGGCCCCTCTGATCAAGCAGGCCTCCTCCGCCGAGTCGACGACAAGGATGCGGGAATAATTGCTTTAACTAAAAAATAAACTAGTTGTATAAATTTTCTTACTAAAAATAAACTACTTCTATAGTAAAACAAAGTAGTTTTATTAAATCAACTATTTCAACTACCAAGCACTTACTATAAATAAAATAAAGTAGTACTTACTAAAAATAAACTACTTCTATAGTAAAATTAAGTAGTTTTATTAAATCAACTAGTTCAACTACTAAGCACTTACTATAAATAAAATAAAGTAGTACTTACTAAAAATAAACTAGTTTAACTAGTTCTATTATTTTTCTAACTAATGCTATTAAACACTTACTAAAAAACATCTAATTCAACTAATCTAAAATGCACACTAACCTAACATCTAATGCACTAACCTAAATCAGAGAATGTTCAAATAGAAAATTTAGTCAAAAAGTAAAGGTTTTGCCTAATGCATTCTTCATATAGAAAATTGTTACTCTGTAATTTAATAATTTAGTACTGCGTGACTATACATAATAATCTATACAAATTACTAGTATATATACATGGAAAAAATACATATATGAAAAAAATGAAAAAAAGAGAGCCGGGGTGGCGGCGGCTCACAGCGGGGCCGGCCGGCGAGGGCGACGGCGGGGGCGGCGAGGCCGTCGGCGGGGGCGGGCGACGGGGACACGGGCGACTACGACGGCGTGCGGGCGCCCGCGGGGGCAGGGGCACGGGCTATAGCGACGTACGGTGTGCGGGGGCGCGCGGGGGTAGGGGCACGGGCGACGGCGACGGCGTAGGCGGCGGACGGTGACGGCGCGGGCTGCGGACGGCATGGGCGTGGGCTCCAGGGCGGGGGTGACGGCGACGGTGTCCGGCAGCCTGGCGGCGTCGAGGAGGTCCGCGCGCGCGTCGTCGGGGGCAACTGCTAGATGAAAACTGGAATTTTCTAAGTGTTTGCTATATATACATGAAGCATTGGTCCCGGTTCATGGCACCAACCGGGACCAATGCCCCCCTTTAGTCCCGGTTGGTGCCACTAACCGCGACCAAAGGTCGCTTTTCAGCAGCCCAAAGGGCGGGAAACAGAGACCTTTGGTCCCGGTTGATGGCATCAACCAGGACTAAAGGTTGGCATTGGTCCCGGTTGGTGCCACCAACCGCGACCAAAGGCCTGCATCTGCCAAAGCCACGGTGCGGTGGGATGTTTAGTCCCACCTCGCTAGCTGAGGAGCTACCGCACCTGTTTATAAGGGCCGCCCTGCCATCTCTCTTGAACTCCTCTAAATTGTAGGCCTTTGGGCCTAATCTCACACTGTGATGCCTGTGGGCCTGCTGGGCCTTCTTTGGGCCTGAATCCTGGCCCAACTAGCTGGGTTCCTAGTCGTATTCAGGCCGTGGTGGCCCAGTAGGTGGCATTTTTTGTTTTTTCTCAGTTTTTTGTTTTCTTTTTTACTGTAGCTATTTTTTATTTATTTTATTAAAGTTTCCCTATCTTATTTTATTTTATTTTGTTTTGTTTCTGCTTATTTATTAAAGTTTATTTTGTTTCTACTTATTTATTTTATTTTCTTTTTTGCTTTTTTATTTATTTTATGAAAATTCTTTTTGCTTATAATGTTTTGAACAGAAAATACTTTGATAATTTTAGTTTCATATATTTTATATAATTTTAGTTTCAATAATACTAGAGGTTTATAAAAGCTTTTTAGTTGATTCCTTTTGCTATTAGAGTTTCATTAAAGTTTTCTACTTCATTATTTTTTCTATTAGAGTTTCACTAAAGTTTTCTAGTTCATTCTTTTAGTTTATTATTTTTTCTATTAGAGTTTCATAAAAGTTTTCCAGATCATTCTTTTTTATATTAGTTCATTATTTGAGCTAAATGACCCTGAAATTGAAAAACACTTCAGATGGACTCTGAAGAGGTTGAAAGTTGGCATGGTATCATCATTTCACCCACATAGCATGTGCTTAAAAGTTAAGAGGGTTACGGGAAAAACTGGATGCACTTCGTGTACAAAATGGACAATCTCTTTCGAAGTATCAGGGTTTCGGACGAAAACTCATCTGTTACAAAGGGATTTCATTTTTTGAACTTATTCGAACTCCAAACTTTTTGTGTGTTCAAAATGCACCATTCAAAGCCACATCATCAATTTTCAACCCTTTCTGACTTCATTTGTTGTTTTTCATGCATTTACTGATTTTTTTGAGCTAAATGACCCTGAAGTTGACAAGCACTACAAATGAACTTTGAAAAGGTTGAAAGTTGGCATGGTATCATCATTTCACCCAAATAGCATGTGCTAAAAAGTTGAGAGGGTTACAACAAAAACTGGATGCACTTCATGTACAAAATGGACAATCTCTTTTGAAGTATCAGGGTTTCATACGGAAACTCGTCTGTTACATGGATATTCTAGATCAAAGGCATCATCATAGTAGTTGTGGAGAGAAAGTCTTCACTTTTTCTTCGCTTGTGTCCTTTGCTTATTACGCCGTAACCATGGATAATCTTCATCGTTTAACAGGGTGCTTGGGTTAGCCTTGACTTTGAAGGGAGGAATTTCGTGAAACTTTTCATAATCTTTAGATATGTCTGTCTTGCCCTCCACTCCCACGACGTCTCTTTATATTCCCTTTATATTCGACGAGAAGCCAGACGAGACCTTCATACTGAGCAGGCATTCAAATAAGATTTCCTTCTCTTCTTTGGTAAGAGCGTAGCTGGCAGGACCTTCATACTGCTTTGGAGGCATGCCGTCTTTTTCGTGCAAATGTTGCAGGTCCTCCCATGCCTCCGGTGTATCTTTTGTCTTCCCATACACGCCCAAGAAGCCTAGCAGGTTCACGCAAAGGTTCTTCGTCACGTGCATCACGTCAATTGAGGAGCGGACTGTCGGTATCAAAACCGGCGGATCTCGGGTAGGGGGTCCCAAACTGTGCGTCTAGGATTGATGGTAACAGGAGACGGGGGACACAATGTTTACCCAGGTTCGGGCCCTCTCTATGGAGGTAATACCCTACTTCCTGCTTGATTAATCTTGATGAATATGAGTATTGCAAGAGTTAATCTACCACGAGATCGTAATGGCTAAACCCTAGAAGTCTAGCCTGTATGACTATGGTAATGAGTCTTCGGTCCTATAGACCTAACCCTCCGGTTTATATAGACACCGGAGGGATCTAGGGTTACACAAAGTCGGTTACGGAGAAAGAAATCTTCGTGTTTGATCGCCAAGCTTGCCTTCCATGCAAAGGAGAGTCCCATCCGGACACATTGAGAGTCTTCGGTCTTCATATCTTCACAGCCCATCAGTCCGACCCATGGCTAACAGGCCCGACGCCCGAGGACCCCTTAGTGCAGGACTCCCTCAGCAGCCCCTGAACCAGGCTTCAATGATGAGGTGTCTGGTGTGCAAATTGTCTTCGGCATTGCAAGGCGGGTTCCCCTTTCCGAACTCCAGGATAGTCTCCAGACGAGAGATGTGTCCGGATCTGCAACATAAATACCACACACACAGCCGTAGAGAATATAATACTTCACGAGTCCAATCTGCTGACAACTTTTTGCAACGTGACATCATGCTGGCCCGGTCTTTATTTCGAACCGTTTCTTGTCCTGCCGTTCCACGTTTCGAGGCGTGGCCTCTATTGGAACGTCTTGTCAAAGCAGAGATTCTGTCCCCTTATTACGGGATTCTTATCAACACAGACGTGGGTAATCCAACCATCTCTTTGGTATGATTCCTTGGTAATAGGCATGTTTTAAGGCCCGAGAGGAGGCGTTTCGATATTCACAACCTTTATAGAGGGGTACAGACCCGCCCTTCTCCTCTGCGCTTGCTCCTTCTTCAGCTTTCCCCACCTCGAGCTCTAACACCCAGGTTTCAATCACCACGAACCTCGATCATGTCCAGCTCCAGCCTTCAAGGCCGGTGGATGGCTTCTTCTGTTATAGAGGAAGACATCGCGAAACTCCGAGCGGCAAGATATCTGACCCGGAAATCCTCCACCGGCTCCCTGCTGAAGGGCATGTTATTCCTACCCCTAGATCCGGTGAGAGGGTCGTGTTTATCTCCCACTTCCTCTGAGGTTTAGGGTTTGCTCTCAATCCCTTTGTTCGTGGGCTCATGTTCTATTACGGGCTAGATTTTCATGATCTGGCCCCGAACTCCTTCCTTCTCATATCGGCATTTATCGTCACGTGCGAAGCTTTCCTCCGAATCCCTCCACACTTCGGCTTATGGCTCAAGATCTTCAATGTGAAGCCGAAGGTGATCGAGGGGAGACAGGCGGAGTGTGGGGGTGCCACAGTGAGCAAGCTTACTAATGCTCCTTGGCTAAAAGGATCCTTTATGGCAGCAGGAGTGGTTCTATATCACCGAGCCTCGTGGTTCCAAGTGGGCCGATGCTCCTGCATTTCGATCCAGCCCTCCGACTCAGCTCGCGTCGTGGATCAATAAGGGGCTAGACTGGGGATCAATTGATGAAGTGCGAACTCTGCAGAGCCACATCCGAAGTCTCCTTGAGAAGGACATCGATCTTATCAATGTGGTTCAAGTAATGCTAGTTCGCCGGACTCTATCGTGCCAACGACGGCCTCTCCGCCCGTGGAAGTTTAATCTGGAAAGAGCGCGAACCCTCCAACACTTCTTTGGCACTACGCACAAAGGGATGTGGAAATTGTTTTTCAGGAAACGAAAACAATGGCCGGATACTGCCAAGGACATCAACCTAGATTGCAACCATCCAGATACCCCGGTAAGTGCTTAACTCCCGAACACTTTGAGTACGCTGTAATATTTTACTAAGCATACTGCCTATTCCCAGGGCCGGATAAAGAAAGCAAAGCAAATCAGGTGTTCGGCCCCCTCCCCGAAGACTCAGCGGATTCCCTACTAACAAGGATGCTTGCCCTGGCACTATTCCAGATGCCTGTGGAGGAGGACAAGGCGGAAAGCGGAAGGAAAAAGCCGGCTTCCACCCCAAAGGTATATCAAGCACTGCGTCCAGGGGAATCAAAATTCCGTCGTCCGAAGACAAAAGTGAAGGAGAAGTCAAGGTACCTTCCCCCCAGGGTTAGAAAAGGGCCGCCTCCGAAGATTGGGAGGAAAAGGCCCCCAAGCAAGGCAAGATGCCATCGTCAGGCGGCTCAGGCTTGGAAGACGACGTTGTCGCATAGTTCCATAGTGAGGATAAGCCTTTGGCCAAATCGTAAGTTGAACAAGGGAGTTCTTAAACATATCTCGTTCCTTTCCCGCTACCAAGGTAACATTGGGAATATATATTTTCCAGTCCGGCACACCGTCCTCTTCAACAATACTCCTCCTCAGGGGACCTTCTTCCGGAGATGATGGAGAGCGAAACGCCTCCACCAATTTCCTCGCCCAATAAGGCGGACAACTGTGAAGTGTCGTCCTGGAGGGTCTCTCCCGATCAGCAAGCAGTGCGGGGGATGAAGAAGATATCACCCGGAGGTGATACCCACTCGCCCAGGGGTCAGGGGCCAACAATGAAGGCCCCGGACTATCCGGTTTCCAGCCGGAGATGATTGTAGGGACGAGAAAACGAGTTCCTTCAAAGGGAGGCCGTGCTCCAACGGCGGCTTCCGAAGATCCGGAAGCACCGGATATATTGACGAACATGCTGCGACAAGTGTCTGTCTCAGAGGAACACCGTAGCTTGATGGGTACGGTTGTTTAGAGGGTTCTGTTCATGAAGAGCGGATTGCATGAAGCCTTCACGAGCCTGCTAAGAGGCTTCGAGGTTTGTGATGTAACATTTTCAACTGCGTTTTATTCGCAAAATGCACCTGTATATAGGTAGTAGCCTCTGAGACTCGGATTGCCTTCCCAAGGGAGGCGATCAGAGGATCAAAAGAGATATGCTCGGGGAATGACGTGATTGAATTGGAACACATGCAATTTCCCCCTCAGTGACCGCGCGGACTACAGAAGTCACTGAGCTTCGGCGGAAGCTTTATGTGGCGAGTGAGAACATCACGTTTATCCACAAGCGTCTTGACGAGTCACATGGTATGTATTTGGGGCAGTCATTATATGCACTTGCTTATAATATAAGTGGGGCATGAAGGACTGTATGCTAAAGTATGCATAACTTCGGATGGTGCTGCCGCGGTGGAGATGCTTCGGGCGGAGCTATTCCGAATCAGGGAGCAGGCCCGGTTTAGTAATGCGGCTGCCGGAAAGGCATCGGCCGAATTGAAGCCGAATAGGCTGCTCGGCGTCAGGACGAGGAGAAAATATCCAAGATGACGCGTGAGCTCGAAGGTGCCGCTAGCCGCCGCGAATTCCTCGTGAAGGATAATAAAGCAAAAGTGGCTGATCTGGATAAGGCCTTACGAGAGGCAAAAGAAGTGCGGTCCGAGTCTAGAGCGGCTCGGGAGGAGATCCGGCAAGCTGGGGAGATCGCGGCTGGTAAGCCCTTTTATTGCAGACTAAGTTCGGCGATCCAAATTATACCCCGCTTAACCAAGTGTGGAGTTCCCTAGACGCGTTATTGGACTTGCCGAAGAGTGTGACCGATGCGGCGCAGTTTTACCAAGCGCAAGAAGGATATATAATGGAGAAGCTTTTCTGGTCACAATTCGGTGCGTCGAAGCGCCCGCTATTGCTAAACGCAGATGACCCAATGGGCCAAGCTTCACAGGCTGTCTGGTGCTGCCATGAAGGATGTCATGGTCCGGCTATGGCCAACCGAGCTAGTTCCGGATAGTTATTTTGGTTTGGTGCAGCGACTTGCTGACGCGGTGCCGCGTATCGATGCTGTGAAGCGATCAACGTGCATTGAAGGTGCACGGATGACCTTTGCCCGTGTCAAGACATACTAGACGAAGATGAAGGCCACCAATGTTGCAGCGAAGAGTCCACCCAAGGGCAAGGATCGTCACGCGCCAGAGCACTATTTCGAGGATGTCTTAGAGGGTGCCCGCTTAATAGAGGGTCAATGCTCAAAACATGTAATTTTCGAGTGAGTTGTATGAAAATTGTAAAAGAGAATATTATAATAAGGCTAGTTTCTTTTTCGTTTCGCCTAAAAACTTTTATTCCTCCTGTGCGACCATTTTTGTATAATCTGAAAGTTTTCCAGTCGTCGGCTTCAGCCCCCTCGTAAAAAATACGGGGGTGTTCGGAAAAGCATTTGGTCACTCTTGACCCAACATCTTGGTCCATTAAGGAGGTGTCAATGCGGAGAACTCGGCAATCTGACTATAGGGCGTTAACACTTTCACTTAGCCATAGGAGTTTTACGGTGGGTCTACGATATAGCCCCTGGTATGCACGCGGCTTATTCCAATATGGTGCGTTGCATATGTGACCTGAAGAAAAGGTCCTTCGTATAATACGGAGGGAATCGCGACAGATCTCGATAAGTCATCGAGTGGTTGACCAGCTCTCGCCGCATCATGATAGTCAGTATTCGGCTTTCTCTACTAAGGAGCTTGACCATATGAACCGCAAGCACAATCGCAGTAGTTATCCCTTTACTACCTTAGCCGATAGAGTGGAACGTAAGGTAGCAAGCACAGGAGCCGGGCAACCCAACTATTGACCCAAGACATGATTCGGAGCTGATGCATATAAGGCCAAACTCGCGACGCCGAGGTACGCTATAGAGCTGTTCGAACTTTGCCGGCAACTCATTTGTTCTCATCCCAAGCCCCTGGCAAGTTATGCCGAGGTGTGAAAACATCCAAAGGAGCAAAATTCAATTCTTTAGAAAAAGGCGAATGCTGAATACAGATTATGTTCACTTGGACCTGAGTGATATGCCAATCGTTATGTTACAGATAAAAACGCCACGGCCCCGTCTATTTGACATGCCAGGGGTCGAAGGCTGAGGAAAAAGGCAACTTATAGGCTCAAAATATAGAGTGCGGTCTACAAAAAGTTATTTTGGACCTCCTGTCGCACGTCTGCGTCGCCTGTCCTCAGTTAAGGGACTCCTTTGTGTAGGATCGAAAGTATGTCCAGAGGGGGGATGATTAGACTACTTGACCAAATAAAAATCTAGCCTTTTCCCAATTTTAAGTCTTGGCAGATTTTAGCAACTTAGCACAAATCAAGTAATCAACCTACACATGCAATTCTAAGAGTATAGCAGCGGAATGTAAAACAATTGCATATGAAGGTAAAGGGAGGAGTTTGGAGGGAGCAAACGCAATGTAGACACAGAGATTTTTGGCGTGGTTTTGATAGGTGGTGCTATCGTACATCCACGTTAATGGAGACTTCAACCCACGAAGGGTAACTGTTGCGCGAGTCCACGGAGGGCTCCACCCACGAAGGGTCCACGAAGAAGCAACCTTGTCTATCCTACCGTGGCCATCGCCCACGAAGGACTTGCCTCACTATGGTAGATCTTTACGAAGTAGGCAATCTCCTTGCCCGTACAAACTCCTTGGTTCAACTCCACAATCTTGACGGAGGCTCCCAAGTGACACCTAGCCAATCTAGGAGACACCACTCTCCAAAAGGTAATAAATGGTGTGTTGATGATGAACTCCTTGCACTTGTGCTTCAAATGATAGTCTCCCCAACACTCAACTCTCTCTCACAGGATTGGATTTGGTAGAAAGAAGATTTGAGTGGAAAGCAACTTGGGGAAGGCTAGAGATGAAGATTTACGTGGTTGGAATGGAATATCTTGACCTCAACACAAGTGTAGGTGGTTCTCTCTCGGAAAATGTATGTTGGAAGTGTAGGCATGTTCTGATAGCTCTCTCCATGAATGAAGAGTGGGTGGAGGGGTATATATAGCCTCCACACAAAATCAAACTGTTACACACAGATCACCAAACTTGGCGGGACCGAATCAGAGAACTCGGTCAGACCCATTTAGTTCAAAATGTGAACGTTAGGATTTTCGGTGGGACCGACATGTCAACTCGGTGGGACCGATGTCATTAGGGTTAGGGCATAACGTAATCTCGGTAAGACCGATTACACAAAATCGGTGGGACCGATTTTGGTAATAGACAAACAGAGATTTGGTCAGGCAAACTCGGTGGGACCGATTCGCTCATCTTGGTTAGACCGAAACATTACAAAGGGGAAACAGAGAGTTTGGATTGCAATCTTGGTAGGACCGATCGCTCATCTGGGTTAGACCGAAACGTTACGAAGGGAAACAGAGAGGTTGCAATCCCATCTTGGTGAGACCGAGATCCCTATCGGTGAGACTGAAGTGACTAGGGTTTGTGGCAGTGGCTATGCCAAGTGAACTTGGTGGCGCCGGATAGAAGATTTCGGTGGGGCCGAGTTTGACTTTTGTTTTGGGACATATGTGGATATGAGAAAGTAGTTGAGGGTTTTTGGAGCATATCACTAAGCATTTTGAGCAAGAAACCCATTAAGCAACACCTCACCCCCTCTTAATAGTATTGGATTTTCCTATGGACTCAATGTGATCTTGGATTACTAAAAGTAAAATATAGAGTCTTGTGCTTTGAGCTTGAGCCAATCTTTTGTCCTTAGCATTTTGAGGGGTCCACTTTCCTAATCCATGCCATGCCAATCATTGAGCTTTCCTGAAATATTTATCTTAAAATAGCATTAGCTCAATGAGCTATATGTTGTTAGGAATTACCAAAACCACCCAGGGATAGTTGCACTTTCAATGTCCCCCTTTTTGGTAATTGATGACAACATATAGATCAAAGCTTCGACAAATGATCATAAGATTGAAATACATCGTCGCTTTGAGAAGTATGTGGTAAGCAAGAGCTCCCCCTAAATTTGTGCATTATTTAAGATTTGCTTTTGAATGCAAATGCACAATCGATTAGGATCATGGGTTACTCTTCCATGTCACCGACATCTTGGTGGAGCGCTCAAAATGATAGAAATTAAAAGCATCTCATCACCAAGCAAGTGAATGATCATATATGAGATATAAAAGATAGTATCATCCAACAAGCATTAAGGTAGCATATGACCAAACACACGATCATACAAGTATCTCACACAAGCACATAAAGTATTTAAGAAAGCACACAATAAAGTTCAACCAAAAGCAAGAGAGATAAAAAGCAACACTCTCTCTCGAAGCCTATGATCTATACATTTTTCTCCCCCTTTGGCAACAAGTTACCAAAAAGATCGAAAATGCATAGTGCTATGCGTCTCTCAGGCTTGGTCTTCGAGAGGTGGTGTAGAGAGAACTCCAAGGACGAAGGCATCTGTGTATGTAGCTGGAGCTGGTGGAGTGGTTGCTGGAGGTGGCACTGGAGCTGTAGATACTGGTGCTGATGCTGTAGCTCTAGAATCTCTCACTGGCACTGCCGCAGACCTCTGACTCCTTGGCACTCGCTGAAATGCATCTGTAGTTGCCTTGCCTATCTTCTCATCTGCTTCCTCCTGAAGATGCTCAACTGCTGTCTGCATCTTAGTTACATTCAGATCAATATCATTGAATTTTTGTTCAATGATCCTCTCCAAGCTCTCCTGATTCTGAGTCAGGGTGGCCAAGCCCTTCTCAATCCTCAAAGTTGATTAAATAAGATATGCCAGCTGATCTTGCTTGCTCTTCAGGAAAACTTGAGATGCCTCTTCAACACTTGGCATCTAGGCAGCTTTCTCAGCCTTTGCTTTGGCTCTCTTCTCCTGTGCTTGAACAGATGATGGTTCCTCCTCATTCATCACTACAGTGTTGTCTTCACAATCAGGATATAAGGGTAGATGCTCCTTATCCAACAGATAAGTTCCCGTGCCCATCTCTGAGTTGATGAGCTCCTGAATGTGTGGAGCATACCCACAGCTACTCTTCTGGTCGGCCGCTGTCCTCTTGATTGTTTCTACAATGAAACTCATAACTTTGAACTTCCGAGGGACATAAAAAATATGCAGCAAGTTGATTGAATGCCCTCTGATCATCTTGTGATCACCTGACTTGGGTAGCAATGTGTGCCTTAGGATCCAGTTGATGGTAGGCAGACCAGACAACAGATAGTGTACAGATCCAAGCTTATGTGTATCCAAAGCATCATCTGGGATCTCCTTGTACATGTTTGCCATGGAGTTGTGGTCTTTCTTCTTCTTGGCATAAACATCCAAGTCATCCTCATGCTCTTCTGGGACATTGATCAGCTGAGCCCATTCTTCAACAATGGATTGGTACCTAGTACCTTCTGACATCCAAACTATCCTCCCATCTGGATAGAAGTGAGCTGTGGAGTAAAACTGTAGGATAAGCTCATCATTCCACTTGGTGAGCTTCTGGGCAACAAATTGATCAACTCCACATGCTTTGAAGCTGTCATATACTCCTGGATAGTGATCTTCATTTTCCTTGATGTATTCCTAGTTGATCCATCTCATGTCACACAGAATTGGCTTCTTGTCAAGTAGAATTGTCTCATAAAAGTCTTGCTATTCTTTCTTATGGAACCTGTAATCAACTGCAATCCTTCTCCTTACAGCATAAGGATCAGACTGTCTCCACAATCTCAGTCCAGCATCTTTCCTGATGTGCATGTCTTCAGCTACTAGATGAGCATAATTATGGTCAGGAATCTTGGGCTTCAACTTCCTCATAACAAGTGAATCATCTTCATCTTATTCAGCTTGAGGCATTGGGGCCTTGTTCTTCTCTTCAGCAGGTATACTTCTGGTGTTCCTCTTGGGTTTTGGGGGCTTCTGAGTTTGAGCTTTGGGAGCAGACTTGGCCTTTGATGGAGCAGCCCCTGACTTTATAGCATCTCCCATAAGCTTCTGAGCTTTGGATGCTGGTGCAGCATCCTCTTCCTCTTCTTCTTCAGATGGATCTCTCATCATTGAGGGCTTGCCAATAACTCTGTCCATAGTCTCCTTGACCCTTTCCTTCCTCTTTTTGCCTTCTCCACCTTCTTTGGGTTCAAGAGTGAACTCCATTGTTGATTTTGAAGCTTCAATAGTTGAGGCTCTGGCTTTTGACATGGGAACTCTTCTTGCTGGAGCCTTTGTTTTCATTCCTGGCATAGTTGCAGCTGCTGTGTCATATTCCTTCTTTAGCACTTTCTTTCTGGAGCTTACTTCGTCCTCAGTGGCAACATAATCCTCATCCTCAGATTCTGAGATTCTCTTCTTTCTAAATCTGGTGGATGCCTTTGGCAAGTTGCTTGGAGTGCTCCTGCTGCCATCATCAGAAGTACTTGAGGATCTAAACCCTCACTCATATGCACCTGTTCCTCTGACCTGTTTTGACTGTCACTGATCAAACATCTCTGCAAACTTACTGACAGCAGACCCTGTGAATAGATATAGATGAGGTAGAGTGGATGAGCATCACAAAGTGCAGAGTTTTTGCAAAACAGATGACTTAAAAACTTAGTTTTAGTTCTTCACAGAAAACATTTCGGATCTACCGATTTGCAAACTTGGTGATACCGAAGCAGCTTTTGGAACCTAAACTAGTGAACTCGGTCAGACCGAGTCACAGTTTGGTGGCACCGAGACTGCTAGGGTTTCACAGTGAATTGAACTCGGTCGCACCGATTTGCCATTTCTGGTCAGACCAAAAATCGCATGTGCAATGGTCTAAGCCAAATCGGTGAGACCGATTTCTACAACTCGGTCGGTCCGAGATGAATTCGGCGGAGACCTAACCCTAAATCTTCTAATCAAATCTAAGCCAAGGGATGTTTTCAGTGGATAGAGTGTTTGCATATGTGGTGATGATCATGGCAGAACAATGTGCTATGAATCAGAGGTAAAAAAATAGCACAAAGGATCGAACTCGTACCCTAGTTCGGTGGAGTTCGCTATGGCGGCAACGGAGGGGCAGAATTCTATTGACGGCGATGGAAACCAGTGGCGGGAGGTTGCTAGCGGCGAGAAGACGATCCGGAGACCCGAGGCGGCAGAGCAGGATACGCGTGGGCTGAGAGGTTTGGAAGAAATTTCCAAAATCTCACCCGTGGATATATATCCCGACCCTGTCGGTGTGACCGAGTGGAACAACTCAGTGGCACCGAGATGCAGAATCACAAGCGGTTACTGCAACTCGGTGTGACCGAAAAGTTCAAATCGGTTGCACCGAGATTGAAAACCTAGATCAACTTAGTGATCTCGGTGTGACCGAAATGGATGACTCGGTCATACCGAAACGCACAAAGAGGTTTTGGAAGTTTAAGTCTATGACGAATCGGGGACTCCGAGTGCTCCTCACATAGAGTGGTTCAAATCTGACTTGATCAAACTTTGTGATGTAGCATGAATAGAGTTTGAGACGAGAAAAGCATAGATAGCTAGAGGGAGTTCTTAGGCATTCTTGTCCATCCATTTGGCAGAAGATAAAAAGCCAAACAATCAAAGCAACAAATGGATGTCCTCGAATGAGTAAAATATGCAACCAACATGCTCACACAATAAAATGACAAATGAAATATGTGACAAAGCATGCACAAACACTCTAGCATCTATCAAGCAATTGGCGATGACTAGGTCATCTATATATGAGTATATTGACTTAGGAGTCAAATGAGAACATTTGATCATAGGTCATACTCATCGTTTAAGCACAAGTGGGGTTACCACTTTTGCATAAAGCATTGTTGTGCTCACATCATTAGAGTTGCTCTAACTCAATTCTTAGAGTAAAGCTCCCCCTAGATGTGATATCCCCCCTAAGAGGGATGAACCAACCTTGGGTTTTGTCGATGATGACTTCATGTAGGTGTTGAAGATGTGGGTGCTCAATATTGATGTAGATCATTCGGAGCAATCCTTTGGAGTGAGTTGCACTTTCAATACCTACACGGGTTAGTCCCACAAGGATCAAACAAGGATATCCATAGACATAGAGTGATATTCACATGAGATGATGTCCATGAAAGCATTAGGTTACCTTGTCCCTTGTCTTACCAACAAGAGGGTTTGTGACTCCTTGAACTAGTGCAAGATATGGAAGTTGTTTGCACTTGTCCTTGCCAAAATGATAAGAGTGAAGTATGTTGGTGGAGTCACCCTCAAGAACTCTCTAGTTCTTATTCTTTGGGATCCACACCATCTTGATGGGAATCCTTGGGGTTGTGGTCGTACTTGATGAAGTAGAACTTGATGTAGTCTTGGAAACCCACTTCACCAAGGCCTTAGGTGCTTCTTCAAATGCATCAATCTCCTCTTGAAGCTTGTCCTTGCCTTTTAGCTTGTGGTCTTGTGGTGGATGATCATCTTTAGCTTGTGTTCCTTGGAAAGAAGTAGGATCATACTTCTCTTGTTGAGGAACAAACTTTGTCTTGGGGTATTGATCTTCTTCCCACTCAACTCCATTGGCATTGAACTTTCGTTCAAAACCAACACCTTGATTATTCCGGTGTCTTCCTTGCTTGCGTACAATTTCCTCAAATTGCTTACTTCCAGCAAGACTCTTGTAAACACCTTTCTCTATAATTCCCTTCAATAAGCTGTTTTCTTGCTCAAGTGTAAATTGGCTAAGAGAATCATTAGTGGAATCAAGAGAACTACTAGAAGCAACAACATTGGATTTAGCATGATTGTTGTTACTACTAGAGGAAGAATCTTTCTTGTTCTTGTTGCTAGATTTAACTTGTGGCATGTAAGTAGATAAAAGTAAATGCTTGGAAATGTAAGAAGAACTTTTCTTACGAAGATTATCATTGATTGCCTTTAAAATTCATGCTCTAGCTCAAGGTTGAGCTTTCCAAAGTGTACCTTCTCATGAGTGTTCAAAAGTTCTCGGTGATCTTCCAAGGTAGTTTCATGAGCTAACTTAAGAGTGTTTAGTTCTTTAGTTAGACGCTCAATCTCCTTCTTATCATCGTCATTCGTTTTATCTTGATTATCATGATTAATAGCAAGTTCATCATAGTTTTCATAACTAGAGTTGTCAACAAGTAAATCATCACCTCCTAGCAAATCATCTTCATCGCTATTGAAATCAACATACTCGGGGTGTGTTACCTTTGGACCTTTAGCCATGAAGCATCTCCCAATTCCTTCATTTGGTGAGTCCAATATGTCATAGGAGTTGGTTGACACAAGTGCTAGACTGGCAACACCTTCATCTTGAGTATATTTGGAGTCGGAGTGATAACTTCTTTCGGAGTGATTGTCGAAGTTTGAGCCGGATACCCATTCACCAACATGAGCTTGATGTCTTCTTTTTGTGTAGCTCTTTGATGATTTTTCTTTCCTCTCCGAGTCCTTGCTTCTCCGAGAGGGTCTTCGTTCATAACAATCATCTCTACTCCTTCTCTCTCTTGGTGGTGATTCTTCCCTCCTACTCCTTTTGGGAGAATCTTCTCTTCTTTTGTAGGGAGCCGTACAGTCGTTGGAGTAGTGTCCGGGTCTTCCACATTTGTAGCAATTTCGTTCACGACTTGAAGATCTCTTGTCATTGTAGGACCTTGACTTGGAGCTTCTTTCCTTGCTTCTACTCCTGTAGAATTTGTTGAAGTTCTTCACCATTAGGCTCAATTCTTCATTGAAGGTTTGTTTCTCACTTGATGATGTGGGAGCTTCACATGAGGCTTTGTAAGCACCAGTTGACTTGTTGTGGAGCTCTTCCTTATCCTTAAGTGACATCTTGTGATCTACAATTCTTCCAATGACTTTTGTTGGCTTGAGATCTTTGTAGTTGGGCATCATTTGGATCAATGTGCACATGGTATCATATTTTCCATCCAAGGCTCTTAGGATCTTCTTGATGATGAATCTATCGGTCATCTCTTCACTTCCTAAGCCGGCAATCTCATTTGTGATGAGAGCAAGCCTAGAGTACATTTCAGTGACACCTTCACCATCCTTCATTTTGAACTTGTCAAGTTGACTTTGAAGCACATCAAATTTGGATTCCTTGACGGAGTCGGTACCTTCGTGCATATCAAGATGGCTGATTTCCTTTACATTCTCAAGACGGCTGATTTTGTTGAATTCTTCGGGGCACAATCTGTTGAAGAGAATATCACAAGCTTGAGCATTGTATTGCAGCATCTTCAACTCTTCTGCGGTAGCTTCATGGTTTGGTTCTCTCCCATCAAACAATTCACCTTGCAAGCCAATACACACAATAGCCCAAACGGCGGGGTTATGTCCAAGAATATGCAATTTTCATCTTATGCTTCCAACTAGCAAAATTAGTACCATCAAAGTAAGGACCTCTATGGTGGTAATTTCCCTCACTAGACGCCATACTCTCCTAGGTTGTGAAACCAAGGCTATGATCACCAAAAGCTATGGAAATCAAAGCAAATGGAGACCAAAGCTCTGATACCACTTGTAGGATCGAAAGTATGTCTAGAGGGGGGTGATTATACTACTTGACTAAATAAAAATCTAGCCTTTTCCATATTTTAAGTCTTGGCAGATTTTAGCAACTTAGTACAAATCAAGTAATCAAACTACACATGCAATTCTAAGAGTATAGCAGCGGAATGTAAAACAATTGCATGTGAAGGTAAAGGGAGGAGTTTGGAGGGAGCAAACGCAATGTAGACACGGAGATTTTTGGCGTGGTTCTGATAGGTGGTGCTATCGTACATCCATGTTGATGGAGACTTCAACCCACGAAGGGTAACGGTTGCGTGAATCCACGGAGGGCTCCACCCACGAAGGGTCCACGAATAAGCAACCTTGTCTCTCCCACCATGGCCATCGCCCACGAAGGACTTGCCTCACTATGGTAGATCTTCACGAAGTAGGCGATCTACTTGCCCGTACAAACTCCTTGGTTCAACTCCACAATCTTGATGGAGGCTCCCAAGTGACACCTAGCCAATCTAGGAGACACCACTCTCCAAAAGGTAATAGATGGTGTGTTGATGATGAACTCCTTGCTCTTGTGCTTCAAATGATAGTGTCCCCAACACTCAACTCTCTCTCATAGCATTGGATTTGGTAGAAAGAATATTTGAGTGGAAAGAAACTTGGGGAAGGCTAGAAATCAAGATTTATGTGGTTGGAATGGAATATCTTGACCTCAACACAAGTGTAGGTGGTTCTCTCACAGAAAATTTATGTTGGAATGTAGGCATGTTCTGATAGCTCTCTCCACGAATGAAGAGTGGGTGGAGGGGTATATATAGCCTCCACACAAAATATAACCGTTACACACAAATCACCAAACTTGGTGGGACCGAATCAGAGAACTCGGTCAGACCGATTTAGTTCAAAATGTGAATGTTAGGATTTTCGGTGGGATCGACATGTCAACTCGGTGGGACCGATGTCGTTAGGGTTAGGGCATAACGTAATCTCGGTAAGACCGATTACACAAACTCGGTGGGATCAATTTTGGTAATAGACAAACAAAGAGTTGGTTAGGAAAACTCGGTGGGACTGATTCGCTCATCTCGATTAGATCGAAACGTTACGAAGGGGAAACAGAGAGTTTGCATTGCAATCTCGGTGGGACCGATCGCTCATCTCGGTTGGACCAAAATGTTACGAAGGGAAACAGAGGGTTTGCAATCCCATCTCGGTGAGATCGAGATCCCTATCGGTGAGACCAAAGTGACTAGGGTTTGTGGCAGTGGCTATGTCAAGTGAACTCGGTGGTGCCGGATAGAAGATTTCGGTGGGGCCGAGTTTGACTTTTGGTTTGGGACATATGTGGATATGAGAAAGTAGTTGAGGGTTTTCAGAGCATATCACTATGCATTTTGAGCAAGAAACCCATTAGGCAACACCTCACCCCCTCTTAATAGTATTGGCTTTTCCTATGGACTCAATGTGATCTTGGATCACTAAAAGTAAAATGTAGAGTCTTGTGCTTTGAGCTTGAGCCAATATTTTGTCCTTAGCATTTTGAGGGGTCCACTTTCCTAATCCATGCCATGCCAATCATTGAGCTTTCCTGAAATATTTATCTTAAAATAGCATTGGCTCAATGAGCTATATGTTGTTAGGAATTACCAAAACCACTCAGGGATAGTTGCACTTTCACTTTGATGGGAATGACCCTTGGATAAATGTACGAACCCAAACTCCGATAGAGTCCGTGAGATAATTAGCCTCTGAGTCACCTGTGAAGGGAACATAAGAAAGAAAAAGGTAGTTAGAAGAAATAGGAGAGGCTGTGGAAGTGCTTGCAAGTCCTTCCGTATTGTGCTTCCGCCGATGCCCATTGTATTTCAAGTGCATAATTATGTATGCGTAGTACCAAATTCACAGGCGTTTTAGGCGAATGGCGGAAGCCGAATTGTTAGTCCAATATGGACATTAATTGGTCATGTTGAATGGAGACCGGTGGCTTAATGGCCGATGAGGTGTGCGGTGTGACAGGGCCGCTGTGCAGTTCGGCTGAGTTAGCCGTGGCGTTCTCTTCTATACAGAGGGAGTGTTCCGTCCGTTCCCCTGTAGGAGTGTGCGTTGCATATGCCATGTTCACCGTTTTTACTTCGAGGGGAAACTGCTTTTGACCCCTGGTATTTGTTTGGTGAGTTTCTTCGTTGTCGCTATCACCGGGTGGCCTATTCCCCTTGTGTCCAGCGTTGAGCTTGCCAGCCTGTTTGAAGACCCAACAACTTCTGTTGGTATGATTGGCTGGTTTGTCAGGGTGGCCATGAATCTGGCAGGGCCTATCTAGTATCTTGTCTAAAGCGGATGGTCCATCCTTGTTTGCCTTGAATGGCTTTTTCTGTTGACCCGGTTTGGGACCGCTGAAACCAGTGTTGTCCGCTGTGTCGTGCATTTTTTCATTGTGTTTGTGCTTGCTGCGTCGCGGCTTGCCATTGCTGTCTCGGACTTTGGACGTGCCCAGATCGCTGGCGCTGCTGCTTTTGTGAGCCAGCCAGCTGTCTTCGCCCGCGCAAAAGCGGGTCATCAGAGCGGTAAGGGCTGACATGGATTTTGGTGTTTCTTGTCCGAGGTGGCGGGCGAGCCATTCGTCTCGGACGTGTGTTTGAAGGCCGCTAGGGCTTCCTTGTCCGGACAGTCGATGATTTGGTTCTTTTTAACTAAGAATCTAGTCCAGAGCTTCCTGGCTGACTCTCCAGGCTGTTGGACAATGTGACTTAAGTCATCGGCATATGGTGGCCGGACATATGTTCCTTGGAAGTTGTCGCGGAAGGTGTTTTCCAAGTCCTCCCAGCTGCCGATACAGTTTTTCGGTAGACTGTTTAACCAGTACCGAGCTGGTCCTTTGAGTTTTAGTGGTAGGTATTTGATGGCATGGAAGTCATCTTCGCGAGCCATATGGATATGGAGGAGAAAATCTTCGATCCACACTGCGGGGTCAGTTGTTCCATCGTATGATTCGATATTCACGGGTTTAAACCCTTCTGGGAATTCATGCTCCATTACTTCATCAGTGAAGCAGAGTGGGTGTGCGGCGCCTCTATATTGGGCCACATCGCGACGTAGCTCAAATAGAGTCCGTCTGTGGTTTTCGGCCCAGGCGCGACTAGGTTTGTCACGTCCGAATAGATAGCCGTCGTTGCGTGTCAAAGCATGTCCTCACGATTCGTAGATTGATCTGGTATGTCCTGCTCTACTGTCCAGGTCCCGTCGAAGGTCATATGTAGAACCTCGAGCCGTCTTATCTCTGTTTTTTCATTGCGGTGGGGCGGGCTGCTGTTCGGCTTGGGTTGCCGTTATATCTCGACCGCGTTGTGGTCGGTCGGCCGCATTGTCTCGACCGCGTGGTATAAGTTCTGTTGCCTCCTCGTTGAACTGAGGTAGCAATCTGCACTTCGGGTAACACTTGGTTGGGCGCTTGAGGCCGTATTCCTCGGCTACTAGGATATCTGCCCATCTATCATTGAGCAGGTCTTGGTCGGCTTGAAGCTGTTGCTGTCTGATACGTCTCCGTCGTATCTACTTTTGCAAACACTTTTGCCCTTGTTTTGGACTCTAACTTGTATGATTTGAATGGAACTAACCCGGACTAACGCTGTTTTCAGCAGAATTGCCATGATGTTGTTTTATGTGCAGAAAACAAATATTCTCGGATTGACCTGAAACTCCACGGAACATCTTAAAAAAATAATAAAAAATCATCGCCAAAGATGAAGACCAGGGGGCCCACACCCTGTCCACGAGGGTGGGGGGCGCCCCCCTACCTCGTGGGCGCCCTGGAAACCCTCCGACGCCAACTCCAACTATATATATCTGCTTTCGGAGAGAAAAAAATAGGAGAGAAGAAATCATCGCGTTTTACGATATGGAGCCGCCGCCAAGCCCTAAAACCTCTCGGGAGGGCTCATCTGGAGTCCGTTCGGGGCTCCGGAGAGGGGGATTCATCGCCGTCGTCATCATCAACTATCCTCCATCACCAATTTCATGATGCTCACCGCCGTGCGTGAGTAATTCCATCGTAGGCTTGCTGGACGGTGATGGGTTGGATGAGATTTATCATGTAATCGAGTTAGTTTTGTTAGAGTTTGATCCCTAGTATCCACTATGTTCTGAGATTGATGTTGCTATGACTTTGCTATGCTTAATGCTTGTCACTAGGGCCCGAGTGCCATGATTTCAGATCTGAACCTATTATGTTTTCATGAATATATGTGAGTTCTTGATCCTATCTTGCAAGTCTATAGTCACCTACTATGTGTTATGATCCGGCAACCCCAAAGTGACAATAATCGGGACCACTCTCGGTGATGACCGTAGTTTGAGGAGTTCATGTATTCACTATGTGCTAATTCTTTGTTCCGGTTCTCTATTAAAAGGAGGCCTTAATATCCCTTAGTTTCCAATAGGACCCCGCTGCCACGGGAGGGTAGGACAAAAGATGTCATGCAAGTTCTTTTCCATAAGCATGTATGACTATATACAGAATACATGCCTACATTACATTGATGAATTGGAGCTAGTTCTTTGTCACCCTATGTTATGACTATTACATGATGAACCGCATCCGGCATAATTATCCATCACTGATCCGGTGCCTACGAGTTTACCATATACTGGTTTACGCTTATTTACTTTCCCGCCGCTACCTCTTGAGCTTGCGTTGGTTTTCCCCAAAGAGGAGAGGATGATGCAACAGAGTAGCGTAAGTATTTCCCTGAGTTTTTGAGAACCAAGGTATTAATCCAGTAGGAGGCCACGCTCAAGTCCCTCGTACCTGCACAAAACGGTAACTACTCGCAACCAAAGCGATTAGGGGTTGTCAATCCCTTCACGGTCACTTACGAGAGTGAGATCTGATAGATAGTGTTTTTGGTATTTTTGGTATAAAGATGCAAAGTGAAAAGTAAAAGGCAAAGTAAAAACAAAGCAAGATTAAAGTGATGGAGATTGATATGATGAGAATAGACCTGGGGGCCATAGGTTTCACTAGTGGCTTCTCTCAAGAGCATAAGTATTCTACGGTGGGTGAACAAATTACTGTAGAGCAATTGACAGAATTGAGCATAGTTATGAGAATATCTAGGCATGATCATGTATATAGGCATCACGTCCGTGACAAGTAGATCGAAATGATTCTGCATCTACTTCTATTACTCCACTCATCGACCGCTATCCAGCATGCATCTAGAGTATTAAGTTAAAAACAGAGTAACGCTTTAAGCAAGATGACATGATGTAGAGAGATAAATTCATGCAATATGAAATAAACCCCATCTTGTTATACTCGATGGCAACGATACAATACGTGCCTTGCTGCCCCTTCTGTCACTGGGAAAGGACACCGTAAGATCGAACCCAAAGCTAAGCACTTCTCCCATGGCAAGAACTACCAATCTAGTTGGCCAAACCAAACGGATAATTCGAAGAGACTTGCAAAGATAACCAATCATACATAAAAGAATTCAGAGAAGATTCAAATATTGTTCATAGATAGACTTGATCATAAACCCACAATTCATCGGTATCAACAAACACACCGCAAAAAGAAGAATATTACATCGAATAGATCTCCACAAGAGAGGGGGAGAACATTGTATTGAGATCCAAAAAGAGAGAAGAAGCCATCTAGCAAATAACTATGGACCCGAAGGTCTGAGGTAAACTACTCACACTTCATCGGAGAGGCTATGATGATGTAGAAGCCCTCCGTGATGACGGCCCTCTCCGGCGGAGCTCCGGAACAGGCCCCAAGATGGGATCTCGTGGATACAGAAAGTTGCGGCGGTGGAATTAGGTTTTTCGCTCCTCATCTGTTCGTTTGGGGGTACATGGATATATATAGGAGGAAGAAGTACGTCGGTGGAGCTTCGGTGGGCCCACGAGGGTGGGAGGCGCGCCTGGGGGTGTAGGGCGCGCCCCCCTACCTCGTGCCGACCTCAAAGCTTCCTTGGCGTAGGGTCCAAGTGTCCTGGGTCATATTCGGGAAGAAAATCACGTTCCAGAAAGGATTATTCTGTTTGGATTCTGTTTGATATTCCGTTTCTTCGAAACACTGAAATAGGCAAAAAACAGCAATTCTGGGCTGGGCTCCGGTTAATAGGTTAGTCCCAAAAATAATATAAAAGTGGAAAATAAAGCCCAATATAGTCCAAAACAGTAGATAATATAGCATGGAGCAATAAAAAATTATAGATACGTTGGAGACGTATCAGGCATCCCCAAGCTTAATTCCTGCTCGTCCTTGAGTAGGTAAATGATAAAAACAGAATTTTTGATGCGGAGTGCTACTTGGCATAATTTCAATGCAAAATTTCTTAATTGTGATATGAATATTCAGATTAGAAATATTCAAGACAAAAGTTCATATTGACATAAATAATAATAATACTTCAAGCATACTAACAAAGCAATTATGTCTTCTCAAAATAACATGGCCAAAGAAAGTTATCCCTACAAAATTATATATTCTGGCTATGCTCTATCTTCACCACACAAAGTATTTAAATCATGCACAACCCCGATGACAAGCCAAGAAATTGTTTCATACTTTAACATTTTCAGAACTTTTTCGATCTTCACTCAATACATGAGTGTGAGCCATGGATATAGCACTTATATGTGGAATAGAATGGTGGTTGTCGAGAAGACCAAAAAGAGGGGAAGATAGTCTAACATCAACTAGGCGTATCAACGGGCTATGGAGAAGCCCATCAATAGATATCAATGTTAGTGGGTAGGTATTGCCATGCAACGGATGCACTAGAGCTATAAGTAAATGAAAGCTCATCAAAAGAAACTAAGTGGGTGTGCATCCAACTTGCTTGCTCACGAAGACCTAGGGCAATTTTGAGGAAGCCCATCATTGGAATATACAAGCCAAGTTCTATAATGAAAAATTCCCACTAGTATATGAAAGTGACATAACGAGAGACTTTCTATCATGAAGATCATGGTGCTACTTTGAAGCACAAGTGTGGTAAAAGGATAGTAACATTGTCCCTTCTCTTATTTTATCTCATTTTTTTATTTGGGACTTTTCTCTTTTTTATGGCCACTTTTTTTATTTAATTTTTATTTTTCATCCGGAGTCTCATCCCGACTTATGGGGGAATCATAGTCTCCATCATTCTTTCCTCACTTGGGACAATGCTCTAAAAATTGATGATCATCACACTTCTATTTTTCTTACAACTCAACAATTACAACTTGATACTTAGAACAAATATGACTATATGAATGCCTCCGGCGGTGTACCGGGATATGAAATGAATTAAGAGTGACGTGTATGAAATAATTATGAACGGTGGCTTTGCCACAAATATGATGTCAACTACATATTCTTGCTAGCAATATGACAATAATGGAGCGTGTCATGATAAACGGAACGGTGGAAAGTTGCATGGCAATATATCTCGGAATGGCTATGGAAATGCCATGATAGGTAGGTATGGTGGCTGTTTTGAGGAAGGTATATGGTGGGTGTATGATACCGGCGAAAGGTGCGCGGTATTAGAGAGGCTAGCAATGGTGGAAGGATGGGAAAAAGTGCGTATAACCCATGGACTCAACATTAGTCATAAAGAACTCATATACTTATTGCAAAAATCTAGAAGTTATCAAAGAAAAGTATTACGCGCATGCTCCTAGGGGGATAGATTGGTAGGAAAATACCATCGCTCGTCCCCGACCGCCACTCATAAGGAAGACAATAAATAAATAAATCATGCTCCGACTTCATCACATAACGGTTCACCATACGTGCATGCTACGGGAATCACAAACTTTAACACAAGTATTCTTTAAGTTCACAACTACTAAACTAGCATGACTCTAATATTATCACCTCCATATCTCAAAACAATTATCATGCTTCAATCTTCTCTTAGTATTCAACGCACTCAAAAGAAAGTTTCACAAATCTTGAATACCAAGCATATTATTATTGAGCAAATTACCATGCTATTAAGACTCTCAAAATAATTTAAGTGAAGCATGAGAGATCAATAGTTTGTTTAAAACAAACCACCACCGTGCTCTTAAAGATCTAAGTGAAGCACATAGAGCAAAATTATAATGCTCAAAAGATATAAGTGAAGCACATAGAGCAAAACTAAATAGCTCAAAAGATATAAGTGAAGCACATAGAGTATTCTATCATATTCAAATTCATGTATGGCTCTTTCAAAAGGTGTGTACAGCAAGGATGATTGTGGCACACTAACAAACAAAGACACAAATAATACAAGACGCTCCAAGCAAAACACATATCATGTTGGTGAATAAAAATATAGCTCCAAGTAAATTACCGATGGAAGTGGACGAAAGAGGGGATGCCCCGGCTTTGACTTTTTGGTGTTCTTGTATTATCTTGGGGGTGCCATGGGCATCCCCAAGCTTAGGCTCTTGCCACTCCTTGTTCCATAATCCATCAAAAGAATTCACCCAAAACTTGAAAACTTCACAACACAAAACTCAATCGAAATCTCGTGAGCTCCGTTAGAGAAAGAAAACAAAAGACCACTTCAAAGTACTGTAATGAACTCATTATTTATTTATATTGGTGTTAAACCTACTGTATTCCAACTTTAATGGATTATAAACTATTTTATTAACCATAGATTCATCAAAATAAGCAAACAACACACGAAAAACAGAATCTGTCAAAAACAGAACAGTCTGTAGTAATCTGTAACTAACGCAAACTTCTGGAACCCAAACAATTCTACCAAAATTGGACGACCTAGAAAATTTGTTTATTGATCAGCAGCAATTGGAATCAGTATTTTATCACGTTCTGGTGATTCTTAACAATTCGGCCACTGAACGCAAAGTTTCTGGAAATTACAGCAAGATCAAATAACTATCATCCAAGAAGATCCAATAGGTCTAACTTGGCACAAACACTAATTAAAACACAAAACCACATCCAAACAGAAGGTAGATGGGTTATTTATTCCCTCACAGAAGAAAAACACAAAAAACTAAAAATAAAATTGGGTTGCCTCCCAACAAGCGCTATCGTTAACGCCCCTAGCTAGGCATTGATAATTCTAACGATGCACACATAAAAGATAAGAATTGAAGCTCAAAGAGAGCATCATGAAACACATGACAAACACATCAAAGTATAACATACTTCCTATGCATAGGCATCTTATACGAAAACAAATTAGCAAGACAAGCAAGATCGAGCATATGCAAGGAAGAAGAATGAAACAATAGCAATCTCAACATGACGAGAGGTAATTTAGCAACATGAAAATTTCTATAAACATATTTTCCTCTCTCATAATAATTACATGTGGGATCATAAGCAAATTCAACAAAATAGCTATCACATAAAAGATTTTCAACATGATCCACATGCATGCAAAGTTGACACTCTTCCAAAATAGTGGGATTAACATTAACTAAAGTCATGACCTCTCCAAACCCACTTTTATCAAAAATATCATAAGATTGAACATTCTCCAAATATGTGGGATCTAAAGTTGACACTCTTCCAGACCCACTTTCAATATTATTGCAAACAATATTATCAATCTCATATTTATCATGGGGATTAAATAAATTTTCAAGATCATAAGAAGAATCACCCCAATCATGATCATTGCAACAAGTAGTAGACATAGCAAAACTAGCATCCCCAAGCTTAGGGTTTTGCATATTATTAGCAAAATTGAAATCAATAGAATTTATCTTAAAATAATTGCAATCATGCTTTTTATTCAAAGATCTATGGTGACTCACTTTATAAAGCACTTCATCACAATTTTTAGATTCATGGATTTCAGGCAAAACCTTATAAAGATAATCTAGTGCATCCAAATCAATAGCAATAGGTTCTACATAATTGGATCTCTTAAAGAGATTAGCAAGTGGATGAGGATCCATAAACTCTTAGCAAGCAAAGATGCAAGCAAAAATAAGGCGCATGGTAACGCAAGATCAAACGGAAGAAGGGCGAATAAAACGGCAAGGGTGAAGCGGGGGAGAGGAAAACGAGAGGCAAATGGCAACTAATGTAATGCGAGAGATAGGGATTGTGATGGGTACTTGGTATGTTGACTTTTTGCGTAGACTCCCCGGCAACGACGCCAGAAATTCTTCTTGCTACCTCTTGAGCTTGCGTTGGTTTTCCCCGAAGAGGAGAGGATGATGCAGCAGAGTAGCGTAAGTATTTCCCTTAGTTTTTGAGAACCAAGGTATCAATCCAGTAGGAGGCCACGCTCAAGTCCCTCGTACCTGCACAAAATGATAGCTACTCGCAACCAACGCGATTAGGGGTTGTCAATCCCTTCACGATCACTTACGAGAGTGAGATCTGATAGATAGTGTTTTGGTATTTTTGGTATAAAGATGCAAAGTGAAAAGTAAAAGGCAAAGTAAAAACAAAACAAGATTAAAGTGATGGAGATTGATATGATGAGAATAGACCTGGGGGCCATAGGTTTCACTAGTGGCTTCTCTCAAGAGCATAAGTATTCTATGGTGGGTGAACAAATTATTGTTGAGCAATTGATAGAATTGAGCATAGTTATGAGAATATCTAGGCATGATCATGTATATAGGCATCACATCCGTGACAAGTAGATTGAAACGATTCTGCATCTACTACTATTACTCCACTCATCGACCGCTATCCAGCATGCATCTAGAGTATTAAGTTAAAAACAGAGTAATGCTTTAAGCAAGATAACATGATGTAGAGAGATAAATTCATGCAATATGAAATAAACCCCATCTTGTTATCCTCGATGGCAACGATACAATACGTGCCTTGCTGCCCCTTCTGTCACTGGGAAAGGACACCGCAAGATCGAACCCAAAGCTAAGCACTTCTCCCATGGCAAGAACTACCAATCTAGTTGGCTAAACCAAACGGATAATTTGAAGAGACTTGCAAAGATAACCAATCATACATAAAAGAATTCAGAGAAGATTCAAATATTGTTCATAGATAGACTTGATCATAAACCCACAATTCATCGGTCTCAACAAACACACTGCAAAAAGAAGAAGATTACATCGAATAGATCTCCACAAGAGAGGGGGAGAACATTGTATTGAGATCCAAAAAGAGAGAAGAAGCCATCTAGCTAATAACTATGGACCCGAAGGTCTGAGGTAAACTACTCACACTTCATCGGAGAGGCTATGATGATGCAGAAGCCCTCCGTGATGACGGCCCTCTCCGGCGGAGCTCCGGAACAGGCGCCAAGATGGGATCTTGTGGATACAGAAAGTTGCGGCGGTGGAATTAGGTTCTTGGCTCCTCATCTGTTCGTTTGGGGGTACGTGGATATATATAGGAGGAAGAAGTACGTCGGTGGAGCTTCGGTGGGCGCACGAGGGTGGGGGCGCGCTTGCGGGTGTAGGGCGCGCCCCCTACCTCGTGCCCACCTTGAAGCTTCCTTGGCGTAGGGTCCAAGTCTCCTGGGTCATATTCGGGAAGAAAATGACGTTCCAGAAAGGATTATTCTGTTTGGACTCCGTTTGATATTCCGTTTCTTCGAAACACTGAAATAGGCAAAAAAACAGCAATTCTGGGCTGGGCCTCCGGTTAATAGGTTAGTTCCAAAAATAATATAAAAGTGTAAAATAAAGCCCAATATAGTCCAAAACAGTAGATAATATAGCATGGAGCAATAAAAAATTATAGATACGTTGGAGACGTATCAGGCATCCCCAAGCTTAATTCCTGCTCGTCCTCGAGTAGGTAAATGATAAAAACAGAATTTTTGATGCGGAGTGCTACTTGGCATAATTTCAATGCAAAATTTCTTAATTGTGATATGAATATTCAGATTAGAAAGATTCAAGACAAAAGTTCATATTGACATAAAGAATAATAATACTTCAAGCATACTAACAAAGCAATTATGTCTTCTCAAAATAACATGGCCAAAGAAAGTTATCCCTACAAAATTATATAGTCTGGCTATGCTCTATCTTCACCACAAAAAGTATTTAAATCATGCACAACCCCGATGACAAGCCAAGCAATTGTTTCATACTTTAACATTTTCAGAACTTTTTCGATCTTCACGCAATACATGAGTGTGAGCCATGGATATAGCACTTATATGTGGAATAGAATGGTGGTTGTGGAGAAGACAAAAAAGAGGGGAAGATAGTCTAACATCAACTAGGCGTATCAACGGGCTATGGAGAAGCCCATCAATAGATATCAATGTGAGTGGGTAGGTATTGCCATGCAACGGATGCACTAGAGCTATAAGTAAATGAAAGCCCAATATAGGAAAAAAACAACAATTCTGGGCTCGGCCTATGATTAATAGGTTAGTCCCAAAAATAATATAAAAGTGGAATATAAAGCCCAATATAGTCCAAAACAGTAGATAATATAGCATGGGGCAATAAAAAATTATAGATACGTTGGAGACGTATCACCCGCTGCTACTGTTGCAATCACTACAAAATACCAAAAACATTACTTTTGCTGTCTTTACTTTTGCTGCAGTTACCACCACTATCATACTACTTTGCTACTAAACACTTTGCTGCAGATACTAAGTTTGCAGGTGTGGTTGAATTGACAACTCAGCTGCTAATACTTGAGAATATTCTTTGGCTCCCCTTGTGTCGAATTAATAAATTTGGGTTGAATACTCTACCCTCGAAAGCTGTTGCAACCCCCTATACTTGTGGGTTATCAAGACCAATTTCTGGCGCCATTGCTGGGGAGCATAGCTCTATTCTTTGAGTCACTTGGGATTTATATCTGCTAGACACTATGAAGAACTTGAAAGACGCTAAGACAAAAATTTATCCCTCAACTACGAGGGGAGGTAAGGAACTGCCATCTAGCTCTGCACTTGATTCACCTTCTATTATAAGTAAGCTAGCGACACCTAATCCTGCTTCTGCTATTCGTTCCGATATGTCGCATGTTATTGATGATGCCACTTCTGCTATGCATGATACTTATGATGAAATTGCTTCTATGCCTAATACTACTGTGCCCCTTAGTGAATTTCTTGATGAACAAATTGCTAGGGCTAGAGAAAAAGAAATTGATGAATCTGAATACGATGATGAAAGTGATGATGAAAATATGCCTGTTATTCCCGAGGGTTATCTTTTTGATAAAGAATCTTCTTTAGCTATCTTAGCTTGCAAAGATAGATATGAGCTCAAGAGGTTATTAGTTAAATGGAACAAAGAATCACTTAGAGATAATATGAAACCTGACCCTGCTTTTGCTACTTCACCTATCTGTGTTCCTGATAAGGATTATGAATTCTATGTTGATCCTGAAATAATTACTTTGGTTGAATCTGATCCTTTTTACGGCTATGAATCTGAAACTGTTGTGGCACATCTCACTAAGTTAAATGATATAGCTGCCCTGTTCACTAATGATGAGAGATCGCGTTACTTCTATATACTCAAAATATTTCCGTTCTCATTAAAGGGTGATGCTAAGATATGGTTTAATTCTCTTGATCCTGGTTGTGTGCGTAGTCCCCAGTATATGATTTATTACTTCTCTGCTAAATATTTCCCTGCTCATAATAAACAAGCTGCTTTGAGGGAAATATACAACTTCGTGCAAATTAAAGAAGAGAGTCTCCCACAAGCTTGGGGGAGGCTTCTCAAGTTACTTAATGCTTTGCCTGATCATCCTCTTAAGAAAACTGAGATACTTGATATCTTTTATAATGGACTAACCGATGCTTCCAGAGATTACCTGGATAGTTGTGCTGGTTCTCTTTTCAGGGAAAGAACATCGGACGAAGCTGAAATTCTATTGAACAATATGTTGACAAATGAAAATAATTGGGCACCTCCTGAGCCAGCTCCAGAGCCAGCTACTGCTCCAATTACTGAGCCTATTCCTAAACCAACTCCGAAGAAGAGAGGTGTTCTATTTCTCAGTCCCGAAGATATGCAAGAGGCAAAGAAATCTATGAAAGAAAAAGGTATTAAAGCTGAAGACGTTAAGAATTTACCTCCTATTGAAGAAATACATGGTCTTAATCTACCGCCTGTTGAAGAAACATATGATCTTGATCACTTATTTACTGAAGAACCTCCTGATCCTGATATCCCGACACAGGTAGTAAAGGTAAATTCTCTCTATAGATATGATAAAGCTGAAGTCCCTCGTACTAAAATTGCTAGTCAGTGCTTGGATGAGTTTGATAACTTTATGTTTAAGCAAGACGACTTCAATGCTTATTTTGGTAGACAATTAAAAGAAAATGCTTATATGATTAGACGCTTGGGTGATTATATGGCTAATATTAAAGGTGAACTTAAACTTGTTAGCAAACATGCTTCTATGGTTACCACTCAAGTAGAACAAGTACTTAAAGCTCAAAAAGAAGTGCTTGATGAAATGAATAGTAAGAAAAATGATTATGCTGTTAGAGTGGCTACTAGAACTGGTAGAATGACTCAGGAACCTTTGTATCTTGAAGGCCACCCTAAGAGAATCGAGCAAGATTCTCAGAGATATAATATTGATATTCCTAGTTCTTCTAAAAAGAAGAAAAAGAAAAATGATAGAACTGTGCAAACTTCTAGTGAACCTATTGCTGAACCACATGATAATCCAAATGATATATCCATGTCTGATGCTGAAACACAATCTGGTAATGAACATGAACCTAATACTAATGATGATGTTCATGATGATGCTCAACCTAGTAATGATAAGGATGTAGAAATTGAAACTGTTGTTGATCTTGATAACCCACAATCAAAGAATCAACGTTATGATAAAAGAGACTTTGTTGCTAGGAAACATGGTAAAGAAAGGGAACCATGGGTTCAGAAACCCATGCCTTTTCCTCCCAAACCATCCAAGAAAAAGGATGATGAGGATTTTGAGCGCTTTGCTGAAATGATTAGACCTATCTTTTTGCATATGCGATTGACTGATGTGCTCAAAACAAATCCTTATGCTAAATATATGAAAGATATCATTACTAATAAAAGAAAGATACCAGAAGCTGAGATTTCCACCATGCTTGCTAATTATAATTTTAAGGGTGGAATACCAAAGAAACTTGGAGATCCTGGAGTACCTACTATACCTTGCTCCATTAAAAGAAATTATATTAAAACTACTTTATGTGATCTTGGAGCTGGTGTTAGTGTCATGCCTCTCTCTTTATATCGTAGACTTGACTTGAATAAGTTGACACCTACTGACATATCTTTGCAAATGGCTGATAAATCAACTGCTATACCTGTCGGTATTTGTGAGGATGTGCCTGTTGTGGTAGCAAACGTTACTATTTTAACGGACTTTGTTATTCTTGATATTCCCGAGGATGATAGTATGTCTATTATTCTTGGAAGACCTTTTCTTAATACTGCAGGGGCTGTTATTGATTGCAACAAAGGCAATGTCACTTTTCATGTTAATGGTAATGAGCATACGGTACACTTTCCGAGGAAACAACCTCAAGTTCATAGTATCAACTCCATTGGAAAAATTCCATCGATTATAATTGGAGGTTTTGAATTTCCTCTTCCTACGGTCGAAAAGAAATATGATATACTTATTATAGGGGATGTGCATATCCCCGTTGAGGTAACTTAGTGTTACTCGAAATTTCTCCGGTTTCATGATTATCGGAATGAGTTTGTTAACAAGACTTGATCAACCTTGTTAGTGGATTCTTTTTTATGAGCATGAGATGGATGAAACTAGAAGCACAACCTTCTGTACCATCTCTACATTTTCTGTTAATTAGTAGAAATAAAATAAAATTAGTATTTTCTGTCTGTTTCTTGGCTTATCCGTGCAATATAAAAATATCCCGAAAATAAAAGTTCTCAGAATGACATGCCACTTTAATATGATTTTTTTGGGAATATTTGAGGATTTACTGTGCAAAAATACCGCGGGAGGAGCTGCCACCTGGCCACGAGGGTGGTGGGCACGCTCCCTGCCTCGTGGGCCCACAGTGGCCCTCCTCCACTTATCCCAGCACCCATCTTCTTCCTCTGTCTCACACAAACCCGAAAAACCAACTCAAGCATGAGTTCTAGCCACTTTTGCTGTGTTTTTCGATCTCCTTGCTCAAAGCAACTCTCGCAAAACTGCTTGGGGAGATTGTTCCTTGGTATGTGACTCCTCCATTGGTCCAATTAGTTTTGTTCTAGTGCCTTATTCTTTGCAAATTTGTGCTGCATAGGTGATCATGTTCTTGAGCTTGCATGTCAAATTTATATGGCTCCAAGTAGTTCTAATGCTTAATATAGGCTCTAGGCACTTGTAGGAGTAGTTGCTATCAGTTTTATTGAAGTTGGTTCACTTTTGTTTGAAGTTACTAAAAATTTCAGAATTTTTCAGAGAAAAACCATATGCTTAGGAAGATGTTCCAAGGTGGTTCCTCTAAGAAGCAAGGACCCAGGATTGCTATGCGTTTTTCAGAGAAAAACCATATGCTTAGGAAGATGTTCCAAGGTGGTTCCTCTAAGAAGCAAGGACCCAGGATTGCTATGCGCGATGCTGATGAGGATCCACCAAGAGACGCTCCAGTACGACCCTATGAATGGCCGTCAGAAAATTTTATGGACCGTGCGGGAATTAAATAAGAATTCAAAGCATATTTATGCAATGTCGGTCTTGAGGATTTTGAGGCTAACAAATGCCCCCAGTATCATGATCTCACAAGTTCATTTGTGAGGAGGTTTGAGTATTCATCTTCGTGAATTCTCCTTCAGTCATGTTTGATCTCTATGACAAATCTTATACCATGGAGTTAGAGGATTTCACTTCTGCTTGCAAACTTCCATCATGGGGTAGTGTTAGGGATCCCCCTAAATCTGAATTTAGAAACTTACTTGCTAGTATAACTGTGGGGGAATCTAGAGATATAACGCAGGCCACCATAGGGAGCATTCACTTTCCTGCTTTACATTATTTCGCTCTCTTCATCGGTAGATGCATAAATGCTAAGGATGAAGCATGCCACATGTGTGTCCTTGATCTTAGCATTCTTAGGAGTGCTGTGTTAGGAGACCAATCTTATCATATGGGAGCCATTGTAGCTCGTAGGTTGCATCATAATAGACATAATGGAGATTTCTTCGGAGGAATTTATGCAACCCGCTTAGCTCATTTTCTTGAGATAGACATTTGTGAGAGTGATAAAGAGTTGCCTACTGCCTTTTTAGATTATAACTCTATGGCTTCGCACCAGTTTGTCGAGAGGCCTGAATCGCCCCTCTTATATCATTTAATTTTTGACAAATGACGTGTTTTCCGTATTACTCTCCCTGCTCCTGCCTTCTTTGATTCACAGACAAAAAGAAGATATGTTATTACCAGAGAGGAGGCAGAAGAGTACGAGAGGAGAGAGGAGGCAGCTCGACTCCACGCTGCAGCTCAACAGGCGATAACCGCTCCACATCAGTATGATCCCAACTATTCTTCGTCACAGTATGACCCCAGCTACACCTACGGGTATCCACCAGGCTATCCCTGGCAATAGACCAACTTAGGCCAAAAGCCTAAGCTTGGGGGAGTACGTATTTCTCACCGACATTACATTTATGCTCACACACACTCATTACTAGATGTCGGTGCTCATACTCCTTCACTGTAATATCCATGCTAGTTTTTTTCTTTTTCCTGCTTTCTTCTTGTGTGTTTGTTAAACCTTAAGAAAAACAAAAAAAAGTAGTAGTTTATTTTCCTGCTGTAGTAGTAGTAATAAAAAAAGAAAAAAACCCAAAAATATTTCCCGTTCTTCTTTTGCTTGTTGGGAGCTTTCCCGTGTAAATAGTTTTTATTTCTTTTCTTTTCTTTGGGGGTCAATAGGAGAAGACCATGATCAAATTGTTAAAGTGGCTCTTATATGCATTATTGTTGATTTAACCAAGAGCCCTTGTTGCCTTGTCTTCTCCTGTTTATTGAATGCTCGCAGATTCCAGCTTAGTCCAATGCACGTGCACTCTTATTATTATTCACATCGTTCGGTCGTGCAAGTGAAAGGCAATTATGATGATATATGATGGGCTGACTGAGATGAGAAAAACTGGTATGAACTCGACCTCTTTTGTTTTTGTAAATATGATGAGCCCCTCGTTCTTGATTCAGCTTATTATGAATAAACATGTTTGCAATGACAATTAGAGATCATAGTTGCTTGTGCCATGCTTGATTAGCTATGAGTTATAATGGTTTACCTTGTGTGCCAACATGCTATTGAGATGATTATGATGTGGTATGATAGGGTGGTATCCTCCTTTGAATGATTTAAGTGACTTGACTTGGCACATGTTCACGCATGTAGTTGAAACAAATCAACATAGCCTTCACGATATTTATGTTCATGGTGGATTATATCCTACTCATGCTTGCATCCAATGTTTATTAATTTTAATGCATGTACATGACTGTTGTCGCTCTCTAGTTGGTCGCTTCCCAGTCTTTTGCTAGCCTTCACTTGTACTAAGCGGGAATACTACTTGTGCATCCAATCCCTTAAACCCCAAAGTTATTCCAGATGAGTCCACCATACCTTCCTATATGCGGTATCTACCTGCCGTTCCAAGTAAATTTGTATGTACCAAACTCTAAACCTTCAAATAAATATTCTATTTTGTATGCTCGAATAGCTCATGTATCAACCAAGGATGTCCTTATCTTCCGTGTTAGGCGGGTTATTCTCAAGAGGAGTGGACTCCGCTCCTCACTCACGAGAAAATGGCTGGTCACCGGGATGCCCAGTCCCATGCTTTATGCAAACTAAATCAAAATTAATAGCAAACAAAACTCCCCCTGGGACCTGATGTATGTTGGAGACACTCGTTGTTTCGAGCAAGTCATGGATTGATGCTTGTTGGTGGAGGGGGAGTATAAACTTTACCATTCTGTTTGGGAACCGCCTATAATGTGTTTAGCATGGAAGATATCGCCATCTGTTAGTTGCTATGTTGACAATGAAAGTATGCCGCTCAAAATATAATTTATCTCTATTTCAAAACCGAGCTCTGGCACCTCTACAAATCCATGCTTCCCTCTGCGAAGGGACTATCCATTTACTTTTATGTTGAGTCATCACCCTCTTATTAAAAAGCACTAGCTGGAGAGCACAGTTGTAATTTGCATTCATCATTGTTAATTTATATTGGGTATGACTATGATTGGATCTCTTTTACCATGAATTACAATGTCTAGTCAGTCCTTGATCTTTAAAGGTGCTCTGCATTTATGTTTTGCAGTCTCAGAAAGGGTTAGCGAGATACCATCTTGTTATATCATATTATGATTGTTTTGAGAAAGTGTTGTCATTCGAGATTTATTATTATGGCTTGCTAGTTGATTATGATATTTATATGAGTAATTATGAGACCTGAGAATTATTGCAAATGTGGTTAGTTATGATCTTTGCTGAAAACTTGAATACTGGCTTGACATAGTTACAACAACAAGAGCAAACAGAGTTTGTAAAAGTTTTTCTTTCTTTCAGTTTGTCAACTGAATTTCTTGAGGACAAGCAAGGGTTTAAGCTTGGGGGAGTTGATACGTCCCCGTCGTATCTACTTTTCCAAACACTTTCCCAAACACAGGCCCACACCCTGTCCACGAGGGTGGGGGGCGCCCCCCCCTCTAGGGTGCGCCCCCTACCTCGTGGGCCCCCTGGAAACCCTCCGATGCCAACTCCAACTCTATATATATGCTTTCGGAGAGAAAAAAATAGGAGAGAAGAAATCATCACATTTTACGATACGGAGCCGCCGCCAAGACCTAAAACCTCTCGGGAGGGCTGATCTGGAGTCCGTTCGGGGCTCCGGAGAGGGGGATTCATCGCCGTCGTCATCATCAACCATCCTCCATCACCAATTTCATGATGCTCACCGCCGTGCGTGAGTAATTCCATCATAGGCTTGCTGGACGGTGATGGGTTGGATGAGATTTATCATGTAATCGAGTTAGTTTTGTTAGGGTGTTATCCCTAGTATCCACTATGTTCTGAGATTGATGTTGCTATGACTTTGCTATGCTTAATGCTTGTCACTAGGGCCCAAGTGCCATGATTTCAGATCTGAACCTATTATGTTTCCATGATTATATGTGAGTTCTTGATCCCATCTTGCAAGTCTATAGTCACCTACTATGTGTTATGATCCGGCAACCCCGAAGTGACAATAATCGGGACCACTCCCGATGATGACCGTAATTTGAGGAGTTCATGTATTCCTATGTGCTAATTGTAGGATTGAAAGTATGTCTAGAGGGGGTGATTAGACTACTTGACCAAATAACAATCTAGCCTTTTCCCAATTTTAGTTCTTGGCAGATTTTAGCTATCTTAGCACAAGTCAAGCAATCTCCACACAATTCAAGCAAGCATGCAAAAGAGTATATGAGCAGCGGAAAGTAAAGCATGCAACTTGCAAGAAAATGTGAAGGGAAGGGTTTGGAGGATTCAAACGTAATTGGAGACACGGATGTTTTTGTCATGGTTCCGATAGGTGGTGCTATCGGACATCCACGTTGATGGAGACTTCAACCCACGGAGGGTAACGGTTGCGCGAGTCCACGGAGGGCTCCACCCACGAAGGGTCCACGAAGAAGCAACCTTGTCTATTCCATCACGGCCTCGCCCACGAAGGACTTGTCTCACTAGCGGTAGATCTTCACGAAGTAGGCGATCTCCTTGCCCTTACAAACTCCTTGGTTCAACTCCACAATCTTTGTCGGAGGCTCCCAAGTGACACCTAGCCAATCTAGGAGACACCACTCTCCAAGAAGTAACAAATGGTGTGTTGATGATGAACTCCTTGCTCTTGTGCTTCAAATGATAGTCTCCCCAACACTCTACTCTCTCTCATAGGATTTGGATTTGGTGGAAAGAAGATTTGAGTGGAAAGCAACTTGGGGAAGGCTAGAGGTCAAGATTCATATGGTTGGAATGGAATATCGTGACCTCAACACAAGTGTAGGTGGTTCTCTCTCAGAAAATGTGTATTGGAAGTGTAGGTATGTTCTGATGGCTCTCTCCATGAATGAAGAGTGGGTGGAGGGGTATATATAGCCTCCACACAAAATCTAACCGTTACACACAGTTTGCCAAACTCGGTGGGACCGAATGGTTAAACTCGGTCGGACCGATTCAGCAAACCTAGTGACCGTTAGGATTTTCGGTGGGACTGAGATGCAACTCGGTAGGACCAATATGGTTAGGGTTAGGGCATAACGTAATCTCGGTGTGACCGATTACACAAACCTAGTGGGACTGATTTTGGTAATAAGCTAACCAGAGAGTTGGTCAGGTAAACTCGGTGGGACCGATTCGCTCATCTCGGTGAGACCGAAATGTTACAAAAGGGAAACAGAGAGTTTACATTGCAATCTCGGTGGGACCGATCGCTCACTTCGGTTATACCGAAACGTTACGAAGGGAAACAGAGAGATTACAATCCCATCTCGGTGAGACCGAGATCCCTATCGGTGAAACCGATTTGGCTAGGGTTTGTGGCAGTGGCTATGACATGTGAAACTCGGTGGCGCCGGATAGAAAGAATCGGTGGGGCCAAGTTTTACTTTTGGTTTAGGTCAAATGTGGATGTGGGAAGGTAGTTGAGGATTTTGGAGCATATCACTAAGCACATGAAGCAAGAGGCTCATTAAGCAACACCTCATCCCTCCTTGATAGTATTGGCTTTTCCTATAGACTCAATGTGATCTTGGATCACTAAAATATAAAATGTAGAGTCTTGAGCTTTTAAGCTTGAGCCAATCCTTTGTCCGTAGAATTTTGAGGGATCCACTTTCCTCATCCATGCCATGCCATTCATTGAGCTTTTCCTGAAATATTAATCTTGGAATAATGTTAGCTCAATGAGCTATATGTTGTTAGGAATTACCAAAACCACCCAACGATAGTTGCACTTTCAATCTCCCCCTTTTTGGTAATTGATGACAACATATAGATCAAAGCTTCGACAAATGATAATAAGAGTGAAAGATATAGTCGCTTTGAGAAGTATGTGAAAAGCAAGAGCTCCCCCTAAATTTGTGCATATCTTAAGATTTGCTTTGGACTGCAAATGCACAATGAGTTAGGATCATGGGTTACTCTTCCATGTCACATACATCTTGGTGGAGCGCTCAAAAAGATAAGAATTAAATACATGCACTCATCACCAAGCAAAGTGAATGATCATATAAGGATAAGTAAGATAATATCATCCAACAAGAATAAGTGTAGCTTATGATCAAACACATGATCATCAATGTCTCACAAATAATAGCATAGTATCTCAAGCAATCAAAAGCAAACAAAGTTCAACCAAGAAGACAAGAGAGAACAGAAGCAAACTCTCTCTCTCTCGAAGCCTATGATCTATACATTTTTCTCCCCCTTTGGCAACAAGTTACCAAAAAGTTCCTAGAAAATGCATAGCACTAAATCGTCTCTCAGGCTTGGTCTTCAGGTGGTGGTGTCCGGAGAACTCCAAGAACAAAGGCTTCAGTCGATGCAGATGGAGCTGTTGGAGTAGGTGCTGGAGCTAGTGGCACTGAAGCTGTAGCTGGTGCAGATGAAGTGGCTCTGGTGTTAGTTACTGGCACTGCAGATGATCTCTGAGCTCTAGGCATTCTGGCAAATGCATCAGTGGTTGTCTTACCCTTCCTCTCCTGCATGTCATCCTGTAGCTACTCCACAACTGACTGAATCTCAGTTACTTTGACATCTAAATCATAGAATTTTTGTTCCATGATTCTTTCCAGGCTCTCCTGGTTTTGAGTTAGGGTGGCCAACCCCTTCTCAATCCTCAGAGTTGATGCTATCAAGTAACGAAGCTGGTCCTGCTTGCTCTTCAAAAAGTACTCAGATGCCTCCTCTTGAGTTGGCATCTTGGCAGCCTTCTCCTTCTTTGCTTTCTCCTTCTTTGCTTGTGCTTGCACTGAGGATGGTTCATCTTCATTCATCACAACTTGGTTGTCCTCAAAATCTGGGTAGATGGGCAAGTGTTCCTTATCCAACATGTATGTGCCTGTGCCCATCTTTGAGTTTATCAACTCCTGGATCTATGGGGCATATCCACAACTTCTTTTTTGGTCAGCTGCTGTCCTCTTGATAGTCTCAACTATAAGGCTCATGACCTTGAACTTTTGTGGCACATCAAATATATGTAGCAAGTTAATTGCATGGCCTCTGATCATTCTGTGATCTCCAGACTTGGGCAAGAGAGTGTGCCTAAGGATCCAATTGATTGTAGGTAGCCCTGAGAGCAAGTGTTTTACTGACCCAAACTGATGAGTCTCAAGATCATCTTCAGGAATCTCCTTGTACATGTTTGCCATAGAGTTGTGATCCATCTTCTTCTTGGCATAGACATCCAAGTCATCTTCTTGCTCTTCTGGGGCATTGATCAGATTGGCCCATTCCTCAATAGTTGAATGGTACCTTGTACCTTCAAACATCCATACTATCCTGCCATCTGGATAGAAATGTGCTGTGGAGTAGAATTGCATAATGAGCTCCTCATTCCACTTTGTGAGCTTCTGCCCAACAAAGTCTGCAACTCCACAAGCACTGAAGCTGTCATACACACCAAGATAGTGTGCCTCATTTTCCTTGATATACTTCCTGTGAACCCACCTCATTTCACACAGTATGGGTTTCTTGTCCAACAACACTGTCTCATAGAAATCCTGTTGTTCCTTTGTGTGGAACCTGTAATCAATAGCAGTCCTTCTCCTTGTAGCATATGGATCTGTCTCTCTCCATTTCCTCAACCCTGAATCTCTCCTGATCTTCATGTTCTCAGCCACAGGATGAGCATCATTGTGGTCTAGAATCTTGGGTTTGAGTTTCCTCAGAACTTGTCCTTCATCATCTTCCTCAGTAGCAACTTCAGGCATTGGAGCCTTGTTCTTCTCAGCAGCAGATATGTTCCTGGTATTCCTCTTAGGTGCACTCTTGGGCTTGGAGGCAGCTTTGGGTGCTTCTTTGGGCTTTGATGTTGCAGCCCCTGACTTTATAGCATCTCCCATAAGCTTTTGTGCCTTGGGTGCTGGTGCAGCAACCTCTTCCTCTTCTTCTTCTTCTTCTTCTTCTTCTTCTTCTTCTTCTTCTTCTTCAGAATCTCTCCTCATAGAGGGTTTGCCAAGAACTCTGGCAGTAGTGGTTCTGACTCTCTTTTTCTTCTTATCTTGGCCAATAGCTTCCTCTTCTGACTCAATGGTAAACTTCATGGTTTCTCCAGTGGCAACCTTCCTAGGTTTGGAAGTGGGAACTCTCCTTGCAGGTGCCTTCTTCTGCATACCAGGCTTTGTGGCTGCAGCTGAGCCATATTCCTTCTTGAGAACCTTCTTCTTTGATGTGGCTTCCTCTTCCTCTGCCACATAATCTTCATCCTCAGATTCTGAAGTTCTTTTCTTGCTTGCTCTAGTGGCAGCCTTTGAAAAATTGCTTGGGGTGCTTCTGCTACCCTCATCTGAGCTGCTAGTTGGACTAGTGCCCTCACTCATGTGAATCTGCTCCTCTGACTTGTTCTGGCTGTCACTTTGGTCTGACATGCTGCAAACACTGACTGCTGACCTTGTGAAGAGTTATAGATGAGATAGAGTGGATGAGCATCACAAAATGCAGAGGTTTTTGCAAAAGAATGAGTCAAAAACTTGGTTTTACTTTTCCACAGAAAGCATTTCGGATCAACCGATTTACAAACTCGGTGATACCGAAGCAGTTGTTGGAACCAAAACTAGTGAACTCGGTCAGAACGAGTCACAGTTCGGTGGCACCGAGACTGCTAGGGTTTCACAAAGTCCTAAACTCGGTCACACCGATTTGCAATTCTCGGTCAGACCGAGAACCACATGTGCAATGGCCTTGGCCGATTGGTGGAACCGAGTTCTGCAACCTGGTGGGTCCGAGATGGTTTCGGTGGAAACCTAACCCTAAATTTTTGATTCAACTCTAATCTACGGAGTGTTTTGACTAGATAGAAGCGTTTCAATCGTGGCAAGATTCATAATGAACACAATGTGCAAGGAATCGGACGAGGATAGCACTGTGATCGAGTCCATACCCTAGTTCGGCGATGAACTCGCTACGGCGGCAACGGCGGGGATGAATTCTGTTGACGGCGGCGGAGACCAGCGACAGGAGGCGGCTGGCGACGAGGAGGACGATCCGGAGACCCAGGAGGCAGAGCGAGCTATGCGCGGGCGAAGGGGTTTCGCAGAAATTTCCAAAATTTTGCCCGTGAGTATATACAGCCCGACCCTGTCGGTGTGACCGAGTGGAACAACTCGGTGGCACCGAGATGCATAACTGTTGACAGTTACAACAACTCGGTGTGACCGAAAAGTTCAAATCGGTTGCACCGAGATGAAAACCTAGATCGATTTAGTGATCTCGGTATGACCGAAATGGAGGAATCGGTCAGACCGAAACACACAAAGAAGTTTTGGAAGTTTAAGTCTTTGACAAATCAGGGACTTCGAGTGCTCCTCACACAAAGTGGTTTGAATCTGACTTGATCAAATTTTGTGATGTAGCATGAATAGAGTTTGAGATGAGAAAAGCATAGATAGCTAGAGAGGGTTCTTAGGCATTCTTGTCCATCCACTTGGCGAAAGAAAAGAAAACCAATCAATCAAAACAACAAGTGGATGTCCTCGAATGATTAAAATATGCAATCAACATGCTCACACAATAAAATGGCAATTGAAATATGTGGCAAAGCACGCACAACCAATTCTAGCATCTATCAAGCAATTGGCGATGACTAGGTCATCTATATATGAGTATATTGACTTAGGAGTCAAATGAGAACATTTGATCATAGGTCATACTCATCGTTTAAGCACAAATGGGGTTACCACTTTTACATAAAGCATTGTTGTGTTCACACCATTAGAGTTGCTTTAGCTCAATTCTTAGAGTGAAGCTCCCCCTAGATGTGAGATCCCCCCTAAGAGGGATGAACTAACCTTGGGTTTTGTCGATGATGACTTCATGTAGATGTTGAAGATGTGGATGCTCAATGTTGATGTAGATCATTTGGAGCTATCCATTGGAGTGAGTTGCACTTTCAATACCTACACAGGTTAGTCCAACAAGGAACAAACAAGGATATCCATCGACATAGAGTGATGCACACACAAGATGATTTCTATGAAATCTTTTAGGTTACCTTGTCCCTTGTCTTACCAACAAGAGGGTTTGTGACTCCGTGAACTAGTGCAACATGTGGAAGTTCATTGCACTTGTTCTTGCCAAGATGATAAGAGTGAAGTATGTTGGCGGAGTCACCCTCAAGAACTCTCTAGTTCTTCTTCTTCTGGATCCACACCATCTTGATAGGAATCCTCGGTGTTGTAGTTGTACTTGATGAAGTGGAACTTGAAGTAGTCTTGGGAACCCACTTGACCAAGGCCTTAGGAGCTTCTTCAAATGCATCAATTTCCTCTTGAAGCTTGTCCTTGCCTTTTTTGCTTGTGGTCTTGTGGTGGAAGATCATCTTGAGCTTGTGTCCCTTTGAAAGAAGTAGGATCATACTTCTCTTGTTGAGGAACAAACTTCGTCTCGGGGTATTGAAATTCTTCCCACTCAACTCCATTGGCATTGAACTTTCGTTCAAAACCAACACCTTGATTCTTCCGGTGCCTTCCTTGCTTGCGTACAATTTCCTCGAATTGCTTACTTCCGGCAAGGCCCTTGTAAACACCTTTCTCTATAATTCCCTTCAATAAGCTATTTTCTTGCTCAAGTGTAACTTGGCTAAGAGAATCATTAGTGGAATCAAGAGAACTACTAGAAGCAACAATATTGGATTCAGCATGATCATTGTTACTACTAGAGGAAGAATCTTTCTTGTACTTGTTACTAGACTTAACTTGAGGCATGTAAGTGGATAAGAGTAAACGTTTGGCAATGTAAGAAGAACTTTTCTTATGAAGATCATAATTGATTGCCTTTAAGAACTCATGCTCTTGCTCAAGGTTGAGCTTTTCAAGGCGTAATTTCTCATGAGTCCTTAAAAGTTCTCGATGATCTCCTAAGATAGTTTCATGAGCTAACTTAAGAGTGTTTAGTTCTTTAGTTAGAGACTCAATATTCTCCTTATCATTGTTATTTGTTTTATCTTGATTAGCCTGATTAATTGACGTTTCATCATAGTATTCATCACTAGAGTTGTCAACAAGTAAATCATCATCACCTAACAAGTCATCTTCATCACTATTGAAATCAACATACTCGGGGTGTGATACCTTTGGGCCTTTAGCCATGAAGCATGTTCCAACTCCTTCATTTGGTGAGTCAAATATGTTGTAGGAGTTGGTCGTCACAAGTGCTAGACCGGCAACACCTTCATCTTGAGTATATTCGTAATCGGAGTGATAGCTTCTCTCGGAGTGGTTGTCGGAGTCGGAGCCGGATACCCATTCACCAACATGAGCTTGATGTCTTCGTTTTGTGTAGCTCCTTGATAACTTGTCCTTTCTTTCCGAATCCTTGCTTTTCCGTGAGGGTCTTTGTTCATAACGATCATCTCTGCTCCTTCTTTCTCTAGATGGTGATTCTTCTCTTCTACTTCTTCTCTTGGGAGAATCTTCTCTTCTCTTGTAGGGGGCCGTACACTCATTGGAATAGTATCCAGGCCTTCCACAATTGTAGCAGTTTTGCTCTCGACTAGAAGATCTTTTGTCATTGTAGGACCTTGACTTGGAGCTTCTATCTTTGCTCCTACTCTTGTAGAACTTGTTGAAGTTCTCCACCATTAAGCTCAATTTTTCATTGAAGGTTTGTTTCTCACTCGATGATGTGGGGGCTTCACATGAGGCTTTGTAAGCACCACTTGATTTGTTGTGAAGTTCCTCTTTATCCTTGAGTGACATCTCGTGAACAACAATTCTTCCAATGACTCCCGTTTATTTGAGATCTTTGTAATTGGGCATCATTTGGATCAATGTGCACACGGTATCATATTTTCCATCCAAGGCTCTTAGGATCTTCTTGATGATGAATCTATCGGTCATCTCTTCACTCCCTAAGCCGGCAATCTCATTTGTGATAAGAGCAAGCCTAGAGTACATTTCAGCGACACCTTCACCATCCTTTATTTTGAAATTGTCAAGTTGACTTTGAAGCACATCCAATTTGGATTCCTTGACGGATTCGGTACCTTCGTGCATATCAATCAAAGTATCCCAAATTTCCTTTGCATTCTCAAGACGGCTGATTTTGTTGAATTCTTCGGGGCACAATCCGTTGAAGAGGATATCACAAGCTTGAGCGTTGTATTGCAGCATCTTCAACTCTTCCGCGGTAGCTTCACGGTTCGGTTCCTTCCCATCAAAGAATTCACCTTGCAAGCCAATACATATAATAGCCCAAACGGCGGGGTTATGTCCAAGAATATGCATTTCCATCTTACGCTTCCAACTAGCAAAATTAGTACCATCAAAGTAAGGACCTCTACGGTGATAATTTCCATCGCTAGACGCCATACTCTCCTAGGTTGTGAAACCAAGGCTATGACCGCCAAAAGCTATGGAAATCAAAGCAAATAGAGACCACAGCTCTGATACCACTTGTAGGATCGAAAGTATGTCTAGAGGGGGGGGGGGTGATTAGACTACTTGACCAAATAACAATCTAGCCTTTTCCCAATTTTAGTTCTTGGTAGATTTTAGCTATCTTAGCACAAGTCAAGCAATCTCCACACAATTCAAGCAAGCATGCAAAAGAGTATATGAGCAGCGGAAAGTAAAGCATGCAACTTGCAAGAATGTAAAGGGAAGGGTTTGGAGGATTCAAACGCAATTGGAGACACGGATGTTTTTTTCGTGGTTCCGATAGGTGGAGCTATCGTACATCCACGTTGATGGAGACTTCAACCCACGGAGGGTAACGGTTGCGCCAGTCCACGGAGGGCTCCACCCACGAATGGTCCACGAAGAAGCAACCTTTTCTATTCCATCACGGACGTCACCCACGAAGGACTTGCCTCACTAGCGGTAGATCTTCACGAAGTAGGCGATCTCCTTGCCCTTACAAACTCCTTGGTTCAACTCCACAATCTTGTCGGAGGCTCCCAAGTGACACCTAGCCAATCTAGGGGACACCACTCTCCAAGACATAACAAATGGTGTGTTGATGATGAACTCCTTGCTCTTGTGCTTCAAATGATAGTCTCCCCAACACTCAACTCTCTCTCACAGGATTTGGATTTGGTGGAAAGAAGATTTGAGTGGAAAGCAACTTGGGGAAGGCTAGAGGTCAAGATTCATATGGTTGGAATGGAATATCTTGACCTCAACACAAGTGTAGGTGGTTCTCTCTCAGAGAATGTGTATTGGAAGTGTAGGTATGTTTTGATGGCTCTCTCCATGAATGAAGAGTGGGTGGAGGGGTATATATAGCCTCCACACAAAATCAAACCGTTAAACACAATTTGCCAAACTCGGTGGGACCGAATGGTTAAACTCGGTCGGACCAATTCAGCAAACCTAGTGACCGTTAGGATTTTTGGTGGGACTGAGATGCAACTCGGTAGGACCAATATGGTTAGGGTTAGGGCATAACGTAATCTCGGTGTGACCGATTACACAAACTCGGTGGGACCGATTTTGGTAATAAGCTAACCAGAGAGTTGGTTAGGTAAACTCGGTGGGACCGATTCGCTCATCTCGGTGAGACCGAAATGTTACAAAAGGGAAACAGAGAGTTGACATTGCAATCTCGGTGGGATCGATCGCTCACTTCGGTTAGACCGAAACGTTACGAAGGGAAACAGAGAGATTGCAATCCCATCTCAGTGAGACCGAGATCCCTATCGGTGAAACCGATTTGGCTAGGGTTTGTGGCAGTGGCTATGACATGTGAAACTCGGTGGCGCCGGATAGAAAGAATCGGTGGGGCCGAGTTTGACTTTTGGTTTAGGTCAAATGTGGATGTGGGAAGGTAGTTGAGGATTTTGGAGCATATCACTAAGCACATGAAGCAAGAGGCTCATTAAGCAACACCTCATTCCTCCTTGATAGTATTGGCTTTTCCTATAGACTCAATGTGAGCTTGGATCACTAAAATATAAAATGTAGAGTCTTGCGCTTTTGAGCTTGAGCCAATCCTTTTTCCTTTGAATTTTGAGGGATCCACTTTCCTCATCCATGCCATGCCATTCATTGAGCTTTTCGTGAAATATTAATCTTGGAATAATGTTAGCTCAATGAGCTATATGTTGTTAGGAATTACCAAAACCACCCAGGGATAGTTGCACTTTCACTAATGCTTTGTTCCGGTTCTCTATTAAAAGGAGGCCTTAATATCCCTTAGTTTCCAATAGGACCCCGCTGCCACGGGAGGGTAGGACAAAAGATGTCATGCAAGTTCTTTTCCATAAGCACGTATGACTATATACGGAATACATGCCTACATTACATTGATGAATTGGAGCTAGTTCTGTGTCACCCTATGTTATGACTGTTACATGATGAACCGCATCCGGCATAATTATCCATCACTGATCTGGTGCCTACGAGTTTTCCATATACTGGTTTACGCTTATTTACTTTCCCGCTACTACTTTTGCAATCACTACAAAATACCAAAAACATTACTTTTGCTGTCTTTGCTTTTGCTGCCATTACCACCACTATCATACTACTTTGCTACTAAACACTTTGCTGCAGATACTAAGTTTCCAGGTGTTGTTGAATTGACAACTCAGCTGCTAATACTTGAGAATATTCTTTGGCTCCCCTTGTGTCGAATCAATAAATTTGGGTTGAATACTCTACCCTCGAAAGCTGTTGCGATCCCCTATACTTGTGGGTTATCACTATCTCTTTTTCAGGCTCCTTGCAGTGGCTATTAGCCAGCGTTTAAAGTGCTCCTGCTCGAGAGGTTCCTTAGGCACGATGAAATCCTCGTTGCCGAGGCTCTCCTCATCCTCGGAGAGTGGCAGATAATGACTGTCCTCCGAGTCTTCATGTGTGGACTGTTCACCGTGCCAGTTTCTTTGTTCCTCCTATTCGGAAGTTATTTCAATAGGGCCTTCATTGTTTTTGGCATCGTCCGGAGTATTATTTTCTCCGGTGCCAGTATTGTTGTTTTCGGAACGATGTGACTTAGAGCGGAGGCGGGAGCGCCGGCGTTTGAGCTGTGTCTCAGGGGGTTTATCCTCAACTGGATCTTCCTTAGGTGTATCCACCATGTATACGTCGTGCGAAGAAGTGGCCGTCCAGCGTCCAATAAATGGTGGGTTTTGGCCTTGCTCCTTATCGGCATCGTCGTCCATACCGTCGATGTCTTCGGAGCCGTAATCGAGCATGTCGGTTAAGTCCTCGATAGTGGCTATGAAGTGGGTGGCGGGTGGGAAACAAAATTCTCCATCATCAGCCTCCCGTTCGGACCGGACATAATTCGGCTGTGAGTCCCTCGCCAAGGACAGATTCTTTAATGAGTCTAGCACGTCGCCGAAAGGCAAGTGTCGGAAGATGTCTGCGGCGTTAGCGGACGCACATTGTTTGGAACTTATAGCCGGAAACGAGTCCGGAGTTCCGGTGACACAGATATCACATGAGGCTAAGTCTCTGTGCGGCTCCAACGCCGCGGAATCTGTGGCCTCCATGGTGGGGTTGAGCTTCCCGTCCTCGAATGGCGCGATTTGCTCCGGATCCAAGGTCAGAGTAGTTATAGGAGCTATCTCCTGGATGTGGTCCGATGACAGATTTAAGTCATGTGCATCGAGGTGACAGGGAGCGGCTGCCACGGTCACTAATCCGTCGAAGATCAAGTCTCCGCAGATGTCTGCGACATAATTCAAGCTCCCAAGTCTGACTTGTTGGCCAGGGGCGTAGCTTTCGATCTGCTCCAGATGGCCAAGCGAGTTGCCCAGCAGTGCGAAGCCGTCGAATACGAAGATCTGTCCGGGGAGGAAGACTTCCCCCTGGACAGCATCATTGTAGATGATTGAAGGAGCAATCAAACCTTTTGACGACGGCACAGTGGAACTATCAATGAAAGCACCAATGTCGGTGTCAAAACCGGCGGATCTCGGGTAGGGGGTCCCGAACTGTGCGTCTAGAATTGATGGTAACAGGAGACGGGGGACACAATGTTTACCCAGGTTTGGGCCCTGTCTATGGAGGTAATACCCTATTTCCTGCTTGATTGATCTTGATGAATATGAGTATTACAAGAGTTGATCTACCACGAGATCGTAATGGCTAAACCTAGAAGTATAGCCTGTATGACTATGGTAATGAGTCTTCGATCCTATAGACCTAACCCTTCGGTTTATATAGACACCGGAGGGATCTAGGGTTATGATACGTCTCCAACGTATCTATAATTTTTGATTGCTCCATGCTATATTATCTACTATTTTGGACTATATTGGGCTTTATTTTCCACTTTTATATTATTTTTGGGACTAACCTGTTAACAGGAGGCCCAGCCCAGAATTGCTGTTTTTTTGCCTATTTCAGTGTTTCGAAAAAACGGAATATCAAACGGAGTCCAAACGGAATAAACCTTTCTGGAACGTGATTTTCTTCCCGATTATGACCCAGGAGACTTGGACCCTACGCCAAGGAAGCTTCGAGGTGGGCACGAGGTAGGGGGCGCGCCCTATACCCCCAGGCGCGCCCCCACCCTCGTGGGCCCATCGAAGCTCCACCGACGTACTTCTTCCTCCTATATATACCTACATACCCCCAAACGAACAGATACAGAGCCAAAAACCTAATTCCACCGCCGCAACTTTCTGTATCCACGAGATCCCATCTTGGGGCCTGTTTCGGAGCTCCGCCGGAGAGGGCCGTCATCACGGAGGGCTTCTGCATCATCATAGCCTCTCCGATGAAGTGTGAGTAGTTTACCTCAGACCTTCGGGTCCATAGTAATTATCTAGATGGCTTGTTCTCTCTTTTTGGATCTCAATACAAAGTTCTACCCCTCTCTTGTGGAGATCTATTCGATGTAATCTTCTTCTTTTTGCGGTGTGTTTGTTGAGACCGATGAATTGTGGGTTTATGATCAACTCTATCTATGAATAATATTTGAATCTTATCTGAATTCTTTTATGTATGATTGGTTATCTTTGCAAGTCTCTTCAAATTATCAGTTTGGTTTGGCCTACTAGATTGGTTTTTCTTGCCATGGGAGAAGTGCTTAGCTTTGGGTTCGATCTTACGGTGTCCTTTCCCAGTGACAGAAGGGGCAGCAAGGCACGTATTGTCTCGTTGCCATCGAGGATAACAAGATGGGGTTTGCTTCATATTGCATGAATTTATCTCTCTACATCATGTCATCTTGCTTAAAGCGTTACTCTGTTTTTAACTTAATACTCTAGATGCATGCTGGATAGCGGTCGATGAGTGGAGTAATAGTAGTAGATGCAGAATCGTTTCATCTACTTGTCACAGACGGGATGCCTATATACATGATCATGCCTAGATATTCTCATAACTATGCTCAATTTTGTCGATTGCTCAACAGTAATTTGTTCACCCACCGTAGAATACTTATGCTCTTGAGAGAAGCCACTAGTGAAACCTATGGCCCCCGGATCTATTTTCATCATATCAATCTCTATCACTTTAATCTTGCTTTTCTTTTTTACTTTGCCTTTTACTTTTCACTTTGCATCTCTATACCAAAAATACCAAAAATACTATCTATCGGATCTCACTCTCGTAAGTGACCGTGAAGGGATTGACAACCCCTAATCGTGTTGGTTGCGAGTAGCTATCGTTTTGTGCAGGTACGAGGGACTTGAGCGTGGCCTCCTACTGGATTGATACCTTGGTTCTCAAAAACTGAGGGAAATACTTACGCTACTCTGCTGCAGCATCCTCTCATCTTCGGGGAAAACCAACGCAAGCTCAAGAGGGAGCAGGTTACACAAAGTCGGTTACGGAGAAAGGAATCTTCATGTTTGATCGCCAAGCTTGCCTTCCATGCAAAGGAGAGTCCCATCCGGACACTTTCAGAGTCTTCGTTCTTCATATCTTCACAACCCATCAGTCCGGCCCATGGCTAACAGGCCGGACGCCCGAGGACCCCTTAGTCCAGGACTCCCTCACGAACCTCCAGGTCTTTCCAATAGGGTAGGTCCCAAAATATAGATTTCTTCTTCCACATGGGTGCGTCCCTCAGTGTCATTCGGAACAGATAGTCTGTCGAGACCCTTTCCAAACATCACTAGGGTCATCTTGTCTGATCTTATACCGCAATGCACCGCATACCGGGCATGCGTTCCAATCCTCGTACGCACCGTGGTAGAGGATGCAGTCATTAGGACATGCATGTATCTTCTGCACCTCCAATCCTAGAGGGCATTCGACCTTCTTTGCTGCGTACGTACTGTCGGGCAATTCGTTATCCTTTGGAAGCTTCTTCTTCAATATTTTTAGTAGCTTCTCAAATCCTTTGCCAGGCACAGCATTCTCTGCCTTCCACTGCAGCAATTCCAGTATGGTACCTAGCTTTGTGTTGCCATCTTCTCAATTGGGGTACAACCCTTTTTTGTGATCATCTAACATGCGATCGAACTTCAACTTCTTCTTTTCACTTTCGCATTGTGTCCTTGCATCAACAATGACCCGGCGGAGATTATCATCAGGCACAATATCGTCTGGTTCCACTTGATCTTCAGCAGCTTCCCCCCTTGCAGCATCACTGTATTCCGGGGGCACATAGTTGTCATCGTCCTCTTCTTCTTCATTGTCTTCCATCATAAACCCTATTTCTTCGTGCCTGGTCCAAACCTTATAGTGTGGCATGAAATTTTATAAAGCAGGTGGCTGTGAAGGATTTTCCGATCAGATTAAGACTTCGTATTCCCACATATAGGGCATGGACATCACATAAAACCATTCTTCTTGGTTGCCTCAGCCACTTCAAGAAAATTATGCACGCCCTTAACGTACTCGGAGGTGTGTCTGTCACCGTACATCCATTGCCGGTTCATCTGTGTGCATTATATATAATTATGTGTGTCAAAAACCATTATAGACTCACATGGATAGATAAGTGACCAAATTAATAGAAGTTCATCATCACATTAAAACCAAAGTACATACATAGTTCTCATTGAACAATATATAGCTCTCCAGAGCATCTAATTAAACCATACATTGAAACTATGTAAAACCTTTCAATGCAACAACAAATGCAATCATAATCACAACCAAGGTAACAATTGATCCAACGGCATAATGATACCAAGCCTAGGTATGAATGGCATAATTTCTAATCTTTCTAATCTTCAGCCGCATTGCGTCCATCTTGATCTTGTGATCATCGACGACACCTGCAACATGCAACTCCAACATCATCTTCTCCTCCACAATTTTTTTATTTTTTCCTTCAAATAATTGTTTTCTTCTTCAAATAAATTTAACCTCTCGACAACAGGGTCGGTTGGAATTTCCGGTTCAACTACCTCCTAGATAAATAAAATCTATGTCAACTTGATGGGTATAATTGTCATAAACAATAAATGAACCAAATAGTTGTAAAAGATAATATATACCACATCCGAATCATAGCCATGATGAGGGCCGACGGGGGTGGATACCAAAACCATCGCACTATATAATAACAAGCAATAATAAAAGTAAGAAAATTAGACAAGTATCTATCTAAAGTAAGAATTTTTTTCTTTCAGAAGAAGATAAGAACAAGAGGCTCACCACGGTGGTGCCGGCGACGAGATCGGCGTGGGCGATCGACGGCGGTGAAGACAGGGACGGGACGTGACAGACCGCTAAACCTAGACAAATCTTGGGGAAAATGGAGCTTGGAGGTCGAGCTTCGAGAGGAGAAAGCTTAACTAGTGTGGCTTGGGCATTTCATCGAACACCTCATGTGCATAGGAGGTGAGCTACAGCACCACAAAGCTCTCCCCTCACCGGCCAGAAAAAATAGAGCACTGTGGAGTTCTCTTCTCGCGGGTGAGGGGTATATATAGGCAACTCATTGGTCCCGGTTCGTGGCTGGAACCGGGACTAAAGGCCCGCCTTGTGTCCCGGTTCTAGGCACGAACCGGGACCAATGGCTGTGGGCCAGGAGCGAAGGCCATTGGTCTCGGTTCGTGCCGAGAACTAGGACAAATGGGTCCACACGAACCGGGACAAATGATCCCGAGGCCCGGCCAGCCCCGTGGGCGCACGAACCGGGACATATGGCCCCATGGGTCCCGGTACGTGACAGAACCGGGACTAATGGGCCGGCCAGGCCCCAACCAAAGCCCTGTTTTCTACTAGTGGTACGAGCATACATATGAATCAATTATTTACATATTTAAAGTTTCAGATCTTTTGTTTACTTCGAATGTGCTATTCATCTCTGGAGCGATTTTATTTCTGTTTCTATAGTATTTAGTCATATATGTATAATACTGCAATATTTAGTAAAAAGGTGGCTCAAATTTTCAACATAGTTCTGTTTGATCTTTGATGTACTCTCAGAGACGAGCCATTATTCTGGGTTGGTCATGCTTTAAAAATGTGGCATTTTCTTCCCAGCATGCTCCATTTATTTGCGTTCACAGCCTGTTTACTAAAATGGATTGATTGGTTTACTAAAATCTTGTGCACCCTGTTTTGGCCATTCAGATGGACTAAATAGTACATATATGTAACTTAAATGTCATCGCTGCAATTCCTAGCGCAACGAAGTTTGCATATCCACGTATACTTGATTGAAAGATGAAATATACAGAAAAGTTATTTTCTGTCCTTCGGTTAACAAATTTTATTATTGACATCTTTAAATAAAAACTCTAAATCTGTCACTATATTCTGTTATGACTGACTTTTATAAAGAGAAGATGTACAGGGGCAACTCCCATGAGAATATGATCTGAGAACAAGATTGGTGACATCGGCAAGCTTCTTAACATCTTAAAAAGAAACTTCTTCCTAGGTGGTACTCAGTAGCTAAATCATGCTTTGGAAGGTAAAAGAAGAAATGTCAGGCTGACAGTGAAGGATGTAAAGGAATCAGCAGAGTTGATTGACTTAGAGATCATATATATATTGTCGGTACTGCAGTAGTAGACGCAAATGATTGATCTGCATTTTGATATAAGCGACTATTTATTATTTTCCTTAGGGGATGTCGTTTTGGTGCCACTGTGCAATGTTGTCCTTCACCCTATTGACCAATTAAACATTTTCGTAAGTAGATTTCAGCGAACACATTGAAATGAGGAAAGATGTCACTGCAATCCCCACTGTGCTTCCGGCGCAGCAAAGCGCGCGAATCCTTCTAGTATGTTTGATATGTGGAAAAGGTACTGAATCTTTGTTTCTATGCCTTGATGACTTGTGACACACTTCAGAACATGCAGCTTCCTGGCAATCAAGAGTGGCACATGGACTCTAGAGCATCATCCCATATGGCATCCGATCATGGTATTCTCTCCTCCTCCCAACCCTCCTCTGCTCACACTGTCACTATTGGTAACGGTGCCTCCCTTCCCATCTCTCACATCGGCACACACACCCTGCCCTCTCTTTCGAAACCTTTATATCTTAACAATGTTCTTGTCGTTCCACATATCATCAAAAATCTTCTTTCTGTTCGCGAACTTAGCACTGATAATTTTGTTTTGATAGAATTTGCCCCTTGGGGTTTTTCTGTGAAGGCACTTCCCACAAGGATCGAGATTCTTCAATGCAATAGCGCCGGACCACTCTACCTAGTATGTCGTCCCACACCCGCCGAAGCACATGTCATCACCACCACCCTCGACCTTTGGCATCGCCGACTTGGACACCCAGGTCATCACACCATGAAGCGTCTTCAAAGTTCTCGCCATATCTCCTACAATAAAGTCATGCTGTCCATTTGTCATGCTTGTCACCTTGGGCGACATGTTAGATTACCCTTTTGTCCATCTGTCTCTTATACTAGAAAACCTTTTGCATTATTACACTGTGACCTTTGGACTTCTCCCATTCCAAGTACGTCTGGCTTTGCCTATTATCTTATACTTGTCGATTATTTCACTCATTATTTTTGAACTTTCCCACTACGCAAGAAATCTGATGTCTATGCAACACTTCTCACCTTTCATGCTTATGCTTGCACTCAATTTAATCTATCTATTTTAGCTTTCCAATGCGACAATGGACGAGAGTTTGACAATACAAAAATAGATACGTTCTGTGCCTCTCATGGTATTCTTCTTCGCTTCTCCTGTCCATACACCTCACAACAAAACGACAAGGCTGAATGAGCTATTCACACCACCAACAATGTCATACGTACCCTTCTGGTTCAAGCTTCTCTCCCCCATCCTTCTGGGCCGAAGCACTACACACTGCCACCTTTCTTATAAACATTAAACCGACGTCATCTACCAAATTTCTCACACCGTATGAAACTCTTCTTGATTCATCACCACCATATGACTCACTTGGTGTGTTTGGTTGCCTCTGTTACCCTAACACTACGTCCACCTCTCCCAACGAAATATCCACACGCTCCACAAAATGCATCTTTCTTGGCTACCAGACACACCATAGAGGTTATCAGTGTCTTGATTTAACCACATGACGGATCATCATCTCTCGTCATGTAGTTTTTGACGAGTCCTCCTTCCCTTATGCACCCACCCCAATTCCTAGTCCACCATGTTGTACCGAAATTTTTGACCCACCTAAACTGATAACCCACAAGAATAAGGGATCGCAACAGTTTTTGAGGGTAGAGTATTCAACCCAAATTTATAGATTCGACATAAGGGGAGCCAAAGAATATTTGAGGGTATTAGTAGCTAAGTTATCAATTCAACCACACCTGGAGATTAATTATCTGCAGCAAAGTGATCAGTAGCAAAGTAGTTTGATAGTTTTGATAGTAGTGACAGCAACAATAGTAACAGTAACAGTGATAGCAGTATTTTGTAGCAAGTGTAACAGTAGCAGAAGCAGTAGTAACTTAGCAAGATCAATATAGGAAAAATTCGTAGGCATTGGATTGGTGAATTGTTGGATGATATTCATCATGTGACAGTTATAACCTAGGGCGATACGGCACCAGCTCCAGTTCATCGATATAATGTAGGCATGTATTCCATAAATAGTCATACGTGCTCTAGTTCATCGATATAAAGCAGGTGCAGGCAAGGGGATAACATCACGAGTGTCAACGCTATAGACCAAGTTATAAGGAATGGCAACATCAGGGCAATCATGTGCAAGAAAGTGATGGTGATACATGGCTGCCTGGTCTAGGTAAACCTTGGTCAGAGGGTAATCATGAGGGCGTATCTCAACCTCAAAGTGAGAATCCAAACGAGTAGCAAAAATCCCACCATGTATCTTACCTTGAGATTTATTAAGATGGAGGCAACGAGCCACAATAACTCCCAAGCTATAAGTGTTGTCGCCCTCTATTGCACGACATAAAACAGCAAGGTCTGGTGAACTAAGTGCACCCAAATTCTCCCTAGCAAGCAAGCATTTGATAATGAAATATGCAAAGTAACGAACAGCAGGAAAATGTAAACCACCGGCAGTGATTGCTGACACTCCCCTCTCATCACCCACTGTCAAAGTGCGACAGAAGTCCTCAAACTTTGCTGGCCTAGGCTAAGCCAAGCTCCCATCGAAAGGGATCAAGCATATGTTACAAAACTCAGTAAGTGGTATCTGATGGTTTTCAGCATATAAATCAAAACTCACTTCAGGAGGATTATTCCTAGGTAGGAAAGTAAAACTTTGAACAAACATGTTTGTGAGGATTTGATGTTAGTGACACTCATCCGCGATAAAGTCGGTGAGACCGGCATTGGCGATAAATTGCATGAACTCCTCATGAATTCCAGCCTCTTGCAAGAACAGGGTGTGTGGCCATTCGCACGGCCGTACCTCCGCCAACCTCCGAGGGCGGAGGTCACTGTCAGAAGACTCCCCAATAACACCCTTGGAGTTTTTCTTAGAGCCATATTTCCTGAAGATATTCATGTCCGCGTACAATTTTTCCTATGAACAAAAATCTGAATTTTTAGTTCACAAAATTTTTCCAACAAAACTTCACAAAATTAATTAGTAGCACCTACTCATAAGGATACATAAAGGCCATAGCAAGCATTCAAACTACTTAGAACACTAAGAATTGAACATGCAAGCAGATCTACAGCAACACCAAGAGTAGCTAATTATTAGTATAAACCACTAAAACAAAAACTAATTGGACAAATGGTGGAGTCACATACCAAGCAACAATGGCCCGAAACAGTTTCTGAAACGGAGCTTCGAGCAAAGAGATCGAAATCCGCGGGTTTGAGCTCAAGAACACGGGAGAGAGAGTAATGGGTATTTTTTTTTCTGGAGGTGAGTGATGATGTGGGCTAAAGAGGTAAGTGAGGGGGCCCACGTGGGGACCACAACCCACCAGGACGCGCCTGGGGGTCCTGGCACGCCTAGGTGGGTTGTGCCCACCTGGTGCACCTCCCTCTGGTATTATTTGCACCAAGAATTCTTAAATATTCAGAAAAAATCATATAAAATTTTCAAGGCATTCCGAGAAATTTTATTTTTGGGTCATTTTTTATTGCACGGGAAATTCAGAAAACAGACAAAACATGTTATTTTATTTTATTTAACTAATAAAAACAGAGAATAAAAAGTAGGGACAGAAGGTAGTGCTTACTAAATTCATCAACTTCATATCGTTCAAAAATGATTCATTAATAAGGTTGATCAAGTCTTATTAACAACCACTTTCGATTAGCATGAAACCGAAGAACTTTCGTATATCACTAAGTTACCTCAATGGGGATATGCATTTCCCAACAATAAGCATTTCATATATTTTTTTGACAGTAGGTAGGGGTATTTGAAAACTTCCAATAGAGATTGTCGCAGATTTTTCAATAACATTAATACCATTCACTTGGAATTGTTTCTTCGGAAAGTGCACCATATGCTCATTGCCATTGATATGAAAAGTGACTTTGCTTTTATTGCAATCAATAACAGCCCTTGCAGTATTCAAGAAAGGTCTACCAAGGATAATCGACATGTTGTCATCCTCGGGCATCTCAAGTATAACAAAGTCAGTCAAAATTGTAACATTAGCAATAACAATGGGAACATCCTCACAAATACCGATAGGTATGTTAGTTGATTTATCAGCCATTTGCAAAGATATTTCAGTAGGTGTGATTTTATTCAAGTCAAGTCTTTTATATAAAGAGAAAGGCATAACACTAACACCAGCTCCTAAATCACACAAAGCAGTTTTCACATAATTGTTTTTTATAGAGCAAGGTATAGTAGGTATTCCTGGATCTCCAAGTTTTTTTAGGTACTCCATCTTTGAAAGTATAATTAGCAAGCATAGTGGAGATTTTAGCTTCCGGTATTTTTCTCTTATTGTGATGATGTCTTTCATATACTTTGCATAAGGAGGCATTTTAAGGATATCAGTCAAGCGAGTACGCAAAAAGACTGGCTTCAGCATTTCAGCAAAGCGTTCAAATTCTCCATCATCTTTCTTTTTAGTTGACTTTGGTGGAAAAGGCATAGGTTTTTGAACCCACGGTTCTCTTTCTTTACCGTGTTTTCTAGCCACAAAGTCACTTTTATCATACCTTTTATTCTTAGGTTGTGGGTTATCAAGATCAACAGGTGGTTCTATCACAACAGCATTGTCTGGTTCCTTATCATTATTTGGTTGAGTGTTTTCATGAACCTCATCACTATCTTTTTCATTATCACTAGGTGAGCGTTCATTACCAGATTGAGTTTCAGCATCAGAGATAGAAGTTTCATTATCATTAGCAAGAGGTTTCTCTATTTCAGGTTCACTAGAAGTGTGCAAAGTCCTATCATTTTTCTTTTTCTTTTTCTTTTTAGAAGGACTAGGTGCACTAGTTTTATTTCGTTGTGAATCTTGTTCAATTATTTTTGGGTGTCCCTCAGGATAAAGTGGTTCCTGAGTCATTTTACCTCCTCTAGTTGCAACTCTAAGAGCAAAGTCATGCATATTATGATTCATTTCATCAAGTAATTCTCTTTGTGATTTACACTACTAGGGAAAACCCTAGTAGTAGCGCGGGTTTAATGCCCAGTAGTAGCGCAGGCTGCCATGCTACTAATAAGGCGCTACAGCTATTACTTAGCAGTAGCGCGTGCGACACGTGCTACTGCTAAGACACATAGCCGCAGAGCATGTTCTCTCCCGCGCTGCTGCTAATCTAGCTAGTAGCAGCGTGTTTACTATCCATCGCTACTAGTATTCTTTTTTTCATTTCTTTTTATTTTTAGTGTATTTATACGCCGTTATACAAATTTTGGTACAATACCAATTATGAGGTTTATATCATTATGTCCATAACAGTGTGTCAAATGAAGGTGGATTAGGTTCAAGTGGAGGCAATATGTGGTGCATGTCAAAAGTATACTACTAATCCAAACTTGATCTAGTTTGGACTAGTAGTACTTTCGATGTGCACCACATGTTGCCTCCACTTGAATCTAATCCGCCAGCACAAGCTATTTAATCATCATCATAATCATTACCACCAAAAGTATTTATTTAATCATCATAGTCATAGTGTAGCACATCATCATCTTCAAACTCATTCTAGCTAGCTAATCACCACCAACACTAGCTGTGGTAGCTATCTAATCACCACCAACACTAGCTAATAATAATCATCATAGTCATTACCACCAACACTAGCTATTTAATCATCATAGTCATAGTGTAGCACATCATCATCTTCAAACTCATTTCTAGCTAGCTAATCACTCTTGCTACTCTCTCTCAGGTAAAATAACATAAAACATGTGTAGCACTCCTCCTTCATCAAGTTGGAGCATGCAGATGAACCTGTCTCCTAATCGTGGGCTGCGCTTCTGATTGTTGCCCCCTAGTACTTCTTTGCGATCGTTCACAATTTTGCTCCAGTCTTTCACTATTAAGCATTCCTCGCTATTAGAAATCCTAAATGCACTAAAGTGCATTGTAGGATATCTTGGCTGTAAGCTAACAATACTCATGGTACCTTTAGTCTCGATCCAATGAGGCACAACATTCATCGGGAGTCCCTGTTGAAGAACATCGTATAGTAACATACTTAGCAATGAAGTTTAGCTTAAAAAATAATGTATGCAAAAGATGCACTGATGAAAAATAGTAAAAATCTTACCATTTTCCTGAATAGATGTGACTGTAGTTCACTACGAACACTATTGGTCGCACGTTTTGAGTACTAACATTTCTAAGTGCAGGAAGAAAATTTGTCTTGATAGTATGAAGATCCTCAAGCCATGAAACATAATGACTTATCTCCTTGCAGTTTAGTTCAGCCCCGGGACAGTAGTAGGTCCTCTCTACCAAGCGTTGGACATGTTTGCTTGAACGGAAATAAGCTGACAATAGAAATTAGTTGTCAACTATTTTTGAATAAACAATATCAAAGACATAAATATGGTTGAGAAACTCACATAATGGTATAACTGGAGGCGTTTGCACATCGACCCAGATGTCGATATTACCTTCAATATCATCTTCTGGACGAATATCAAAGGTGATAACCATATCAGGCTCAAATGCATAAGTCTTACATAGTGCTTGCCAAGTTTTGCATCCAAAATAGGTGTAGTCGTCTGCGTTGTATAATTTTGCGTGGAAAATACAACCATGCTCGGTCTTCAACTAAACTCTCTTTACCTCCATAGTATGACTGAAACCTATCTTATCTAAGACAAAAACTCTTGCATGGCAGGGGATACGCTAGTAGAATAGTAAAAAAATAAATTATAAGTTGAACCAAATGAAGCAGATGTCGTGCTTAATTACGAAAAAAGACTTGTCGTTGTGACTTACTGTGTCCACTTCGAAGTTCTCGTCTAGCTTGATGCTGAAGCGCCTATCATCATCTAGGAAGATTCCGTCGCACAAGCCGCCCTCGTCTTCGCAGTATTTGCAAATACCGAAATCCTTTTCGTCGTCAGACATTTCCTATGTTCATAGTTGAAACATTAGTTGAAAATCGATCGAAGACAACTACCAGGATACTCAACACACAAATCCGGAGAACTCGATATTTCCTACATATTCTGGCACAAGTCATGCCAAAATTCACGGAAAAATCCGGCACGACCTTTGCTAAAATAGGACATATCGAGCGCCTGAAATTTGCCGGAACGGAAATGAATCAACACTCCGGCAAAACATAGGCCACTCGGAGGTGTAACCTGCAAACATGACCGGCCACTTGGGCAAGCACATATCCTATTTGAGCAACACAAGATATACATTTCAAAATATCTTATAGGACTCATATTGACATGAGCATTCAATACGCAAAACCAAATCATAAAATAGATAAGTACTCAAATTAGCATGCATTCAATAAGCAAAAGTAAATCATCTCATGCGTCCGTACATCGTCGAATATTATCACTAATATATCCCGAATAGTATCATACATATAACATCACTAATACAACTAAAACCCTAGCGCACGACGGGTATCGGCGCGGGCGGTGGACACCCAAAGAGAAGGAACCATCATAGGATCATAGCTCCAGTGAGATCCCTCAAGAACCTGCCAGGTATTGGAGAACCTGTGCTCCAGCACAAACAAGTAGCGACGGACGTGCGTGTCCTCCTCGCTGACACGGTGACGTACCACCTCCGCGGGGTCCTCAAGCCTCTGCACCGTCACTAGCCCACGCGACCGCCACCAAAGAAGGTTCGGGTCAACGATGAAATGGCTCCTCACCAAGCTGCGCCCCCCGGTAAGTAGCATCTCCCAGTACCAGCCCGGCGGAGCCCAGTCCCGGACATGGCCCATCTGGTCAAGCGGGTGTTCTCCGCCGAGTCGACTACGAGGATGTGGGATAGGCATTGTCGACGTCGATGCGAAAAAAATTGCTTTAACTAAAAAAACAACAACAAGTTCTTACTAACTAGTTCTATTAATTCAACTAGTTCTTACTAAAAATAAACTTACTATAAATAAAAATAAACTAGTACCTAACTAGTACCTAGTTCTTACTAACTAATTACTACCTAGGAACTACTGCCCTAATTACCATCTAATTTGATGAACCAAGGGGTGGAAAGTAGTAGCGGATATTCCAATTATCCAACTTAAAAGTGAAATAAGTGGTCAAATTTTACCCATTTTATTATCCATTACAATAGTGTTTATTCATCATCTAAGAAAACATCCGAGCTGCATCTGGATCTGATAACATCCGCATCAGATTCATTTCCACCCATAGATGAACCCTAACTAATTTGATGCAACTAAAATTTGAAGAACCCTAGCTAGGTAGAGGTAGGGGAGGGGGAAGAGCAGGCGTGCTCACCTTGGGTGCCTGCGGCGAGGGAGGTGCAGGCGGCGTCGAGGTCGGGGTCGGGGCTCGGGCGCTCGGCGGAGGGCAGCGTCGAGGTCGGGGTCGGGGGCGGCGTCGAGGGTGTGCGGAGAGCGACGGGAGAGCGCGCGGCGGCCGACAGGCGACGGCGGCGGCGTCAGCGGAGGAGTTGGATTAGGGGAAGTGGCCGTGCGGAAGAACGAGCGCGCGGTTAAGTCAGAAGTAGCAGTAGCGCGTTCCGGGAAGTGCGCTACTACTAAGCTAGCTACAGCGTTTTCCTCGATACGCACTACTGCTATTCCTTTCTCTTTTTCCCCCTTTTTCATTTATTTTTCTTCACATTTTATTTTTTTCCTTTCACCTTTTTCTATTTCTTTCATTTTCATTTACTTTTCTATTTGCTTTCCATTTAATTTTATTTCCTTTAGCAGTAGCGCATATCATCGTAAACACGCTGCTACAAAGCAAGTAGCGGTAGCGCGGTTCTACGTAGATCGCTACTACTATGTGTAGCCTATCGGCTAAGCCATGGGAATTTTAGTAGTAGCGCTTTTATCTTCAGGCGTGCTACTGCTAAAATTGTATCTGTAGCGCCGTTTACACCAGCGCGCTACTTCTACTTAGCACCAGTGTGCTTTTTTAACATGCGCTACAGCTAAAGTTCTGTGTATAAGGTTTTCCCTAGTAGTGTTAGCAACTTGTTCTAGTTGAGTTTGAACCAAAGAAGCATGTTTTCCAACACCTCTAACATAATTTGGTATTCTAAATAACAAGTCGCTCAAGCGCGCAATCATATCAGAATTATATTTCAATTATTTCATAACATTTGCAATGAAGTGATCTTGTTTTCTAATATAGTTTTCAAACTCATAAAGGCATTGACTAGGATGCATATTGTGAGGATTATCATTTTCATTAAACTTCATAAGAGAATTTACCTCTACCACCTTAGGCAGTGGTGGTGTATTAAGCCCATGTATTTCTTCAATAGGAGGTAAATTTTTAACGTCCTCAGCTTTAATACCTTTTTCTTCATAGATTTCTTTGCCTCTTGCATATCTTCAGGACTGAGATATAATATACCCCTATTCTTCGGAGTGGGTTGAGCCGGTGGTTCAGGAATAGTCCAATCATCATAATTTTTCAATATGTTATTCAATAATTCTTCATCTTATCCAATAGTTTGTTCCCTGAAAACACAAGCAGCACAACTATCTAGGAAGTCCCTAAAAGCATCGGTTAGTCCATTATAGAAGATATCAAGTATTTCATTTTTCTTAAGAGGATGATCAGGCAAAGCATTAAGTAACTGGCAAAGCCTCCCCAAAGCTTGTGGGAGACTCTCTTCATTAGTTTCCACAAAGTTAAATATTTCCTATAAGTCAGCTTGTTTCTTATGAGCAGGAAAATATTTTTCAGGGAAGTAGTAAATCATATCCTGGGGACTACTCACACAATCAGGAGCAAGAGTATTGTACCATGCTTTAGCATTACCCTTCAATGAGAAAGGAAATAATTTGAGAATAAAGTAATAACATGATTTCTCATCATGAGTAAAAAGGGTAGCTATATCATTCAACTTAGTAAGGTGTGCCACAACAGTTTCAGTTTCATAACCATGGAAAGGATCAAATTCAACCAAAGTAATTAACTCTGGGTCGACAGAGAATTCATAATCCTCATCATCAATCAAAATAGGCGAAGTAGCAAACTTAGGATCACATTTCATTCTAGCATTCAAATATTTTTCTTTAGGGATTTTTATTTCTGTGCCCCTGGTTCGTTAGTTCTACTCATTCATCCCCACGCTCTTAACTTTTGCTCACTTATCCCCACTGCCTTGCCCGAAACCCTCAGAACTGGTCACAGCGGACGTTGTCGTCGGGTCAATGGCTTGACTGTTAACTCTGACTAGTGGGGCTGCGTAGGGCGGAGTCCACATTTTGACCGTTACGTGGTAACCAGTGGGGCCGCGAAACTGACACTCACTATAACCTGAATCAGATCCAGTCGCTTCCGCGCCGCCCCCTCCGCCGCCGTCGTGCCGCCTCCGCCGCACTCTTGCCGCCTCCGCCGCATCTACCCTCTCTCCCCATATAGGATTAGGAAGCGATGTCGGGAGGGCACCCTGTCCGTCCCATCTACCATGGAGATGATTGGGTCGAATCAGAGGCTGATAATTCAGGGATTCCACCTGGGTAAGCATCATTTTCCTCTCAAATTGATTAGGATATCCGTAAATTAGGCTATATTTGACCACCATTGGCGTGAATCAGCGCAATTTTATCTGAAACTTTTTGGCCTAACTACGCCCTTTATCTTATTTCAGTCGAATAGGGTTGATCCTGCACTTGCTTTTCGGCTGCCGGTTAGAATGGAAACTAGCGAGCTGCGTGGAGCTAAACCGTGTGTGATTTTTGGATTTTTCTATCCTAAAGTGGAAGAAACCAGCGTTTCGTTCAGAGATTTCCATGAGGCACTCTGTTGTGAGTATCCGTGGAGCCCTGCCGATGATGTTGAACTGAGATATTTCGACAGTGCCGGGCAGAGATTTCTCCCATTAACTTGTGATGAGCATCTGGGATTGCTATTTAGTTTGAATGCTGATAGCCGTTTTGGTAAAGTCCATATCGGTGTGCTTCAGGCATGCAAACAAAGTATCCCGAAGGGTGTTCAGACATCATCTATCTTCGCTAATAGAGACCATCCTCGCACTCCTTGTAGGTTGAGACCAAGTAAACCTAGTGGTTGTGAAAGCCACAACATGCCGGCTGCCGCTAATTCTGCCACTTCTCCTGTCCCTTCTGCACCTGATGTAAAAGTAGATGCAGAGCCTGACGAGGAAGTGCATCGACATGATGATGAGGATGAGATTCTATTCCCTGAACTGGTAGATAGAGTCAGTCAACAGGCAGTGGAAGATGAATATGCAGAGGAGCTTAGCAGCCATGCTAGATTTGATGACATTGATGATGAAGAGAGGGAGGAGAACATCGACTCCTTAGTTTTACATGAATATGATGGTAAGGACATGCCAACAATTGAGTGGAACAGGGAGAATCCTGACCTTACTCCAGGAACCGTATTCGAATCGATGGTGGACTGTCGTAATGGAGTGACTACGTATTGCATTCTCACTGAAAACTCTTATGAGCTTGATAAGAGTGAGCCAGGAAGATTCTCTGTTCATTGCCCTTATGATAGGTGTAGGTGGATATTGCATGCATCCACTATGCGAAAGAGCACATTGATTTAGGTATTACAACTGAATATTGTTATCAGATAATTTATCCATTCTATATTCAGATCATGTGTACTGTTTCTTAATTGTATTTGATATCATTTTCATTTTGTTTCAGATAAAAAGCAATCCACACGGGCACACTTGCCCACCTGCAGGGGGAGGGGGAAAGGACAAATCTAAGCTTGCAAAGACTAGGTGGGTGGCAGATGCAATCTTGGATTGGGTGAGGGAAACACCAACAATTGGTCCAACAACACTCCATGGGAAGCTATTTGAGAAGTACAATATTAGTGTACAATACATTAAGATTTTCTATGCTAAGGAAAGGTCTCTTGATAGGATTAATGGTCCATGGAATGAGAGTTTTTAGTTGCTTTACACCTTCAAAACTGAAGTGGAAACGGCTAGTCCAGGGAGTGTTGTAGAGATTGACAAGCATACATTTAAGTACAAATTAAAAGGGAAGACAATCGAGAAGGAGTGCTTCAGGAGGGCTTTTGTTTGTTTCAAGGCTTGCTGGCAGGGGTTTCTGAATGGTTGTAGGCCCTATTTGGCTGTCGATGCGACTGCTTTGAATGGAAGATGTAGAGGCCAGCTAGTAGCAGCTTCTGCAGTTGATGGACACAACTGGCTATTCCCAGTTGCATTTGGTGTGTTGGAGGTAGAGAGTGAGGAGAGTTGGGTCCGGTTTCTGCAGCAGTTGCGCAACATTATAGGTACACCCTCAGGTTTAGTTATACACAGAGATGCTTGCAAGGGTTTAGAAACTGCAGTAGAAACTATATTCCCTGGAGTGGAACATAGGGAATGTATGTGACACCTAGCGCAAAATTTTAAAAAGAAATTCAAAGGCAAAGTTTATGATGAGAATCTATGGCCAGCATCATACGCCTGCAGGTTGAGGAAGCATGAGCACCATTTGAGAGTGTTGTATGCTCATAATCCTTTGGTGAAGGAGTACATGGATGAACATCATGGAAAGCTGTGGTCAAGAAGAAAATTCAATGAAATCTGCAAAGTAGACTATGTGACCAATAACCTCGCTGAGTGTTTCAATGCAAAGTTCAAGTCAGTGAAAGGCCTTTTGTTGTGGCAAGCATTTGATAAGATCAAGCAGATGATCATGGTAAAGATGGCTCTTCGTAAAAGAATTGCAGAAACACAATATGTTGGCCATCTTATGCTCCCATCTCTGATTAAGGCATTGCATGCCAAGGCAAGAGGACTAAGAATGAAATGCATTCGACCGTCGACATACAAGGCTGAGGTGACATACACTAACTGTAAAAATAGGGAATGGAGATATCCAGTGAACCTTGCAACCAATGAATGCAGTTGTAGGCAATGGCAGATCCGTGGAAACCGTGCATACATGCCCTATATCTCATGACTGTTATTGGAGGTGAAGATGGTGAATTTGATTAGTATTGCTCTGAATATTTCTCTGTTGCCAAATTTAGGGCTGCTTATGCTGAAAATGTGCCTGCACTCTTGGGAAAAGACCAATGGAACATAGTAGACCCAGAGTTCAAACTCCATTCTCCTGTACTGACTAGACCCACAGGAAGACCAAGTAAAAACAGGATAAGAGCTGGTGAAGAGGGTCATGTAAAAAAACAGCGTAAGTGCAAAAGCTGTGGTATCTTATGGCATATTTCTATGCGTTGTACCAATCTAGTTGATGCATCATTTGGAGAAGAGGAAAAATGGGCAGCAGCAAATGTAGAGGAGCATGCAACAGCAGAGGAGAATGCAGCAAGTTTGATGATAATGCAGCAGCAGAGGAGAATGCAGCAAGTTTAGAGAATGAAGCAACTGAAGTAGCAGCTTGGTATGTGTGCAATCTATCCATTTTTTGCATTTGTTCTATTTTTTATCGATGGCTAAACTTATTTCTGCTTGACCCAGCTCTAGGATAATTAGAGGCACAAGACTGAAAAGACCTAGAGAGGAAGAAACTTTGGTTGAACCATCATCTGATGCGGAATTTGAAACCATGGCTTATGAAGTTATTTTGTCTGAAGTTCCTTTAAAGGTTAACTGATCATCACTTGCTCGATCAGTCAAAGCTCAACAAAACCGCCACCACCAGTAGTGAAGATCAGAAGAAACAAGACAAAGCTTTCAAAAGCACAAAATATCCCAGCCAGGGAAACCAGAAGCAAGATGGTTAACCCATCCCGGAACACAAGGAGCAAGGCAAAGATTTGAATTTGAACTTGAATGCAAGTCATAAACTTTGAACTTTAAAGATTTGTAATAAGGATTTTGTCGTCAATTTGAAGTACTGTGAAAACTTGTAAGGTGTAATAATTCTATATGTAAACTTTGAATTTGAACTACTGAGGCAAACTTTGAATTTTAGGCAAACTTTGAATTTGAACCAACACTTCAGTCCTTCCCCTGTGGTGTGAGTTGCACAGTCTGATGAACTATTATAAATGTTAGGTGATCAATCCGATCTCTTTTGCGTCTACAAAACTTGTAGTCATGAGAAATGTGCTCCAAATGAGCTCCCAAGCTAGGGTAAGCAGCCCCATTTGTAATCAAGTTTTTTTGGACCTACTCCAAATGAGCCAAATATTTTTTATTATCACCAAATCAATCTATAAAGTGTAGGTTCGAAGAATCACTATTTATTGAATTAATCTTTCTATTTTTACATTTTTTTCAAAAAAATACTTTAATATAAAAACCATTAAAAACACATTTACAATATGAAAATGGAAAACTAAGTTCAGATCCTTCTTATTCACTTTGAAATCAAGCTTTGGTGATCCTTCTTATTCACTTCACCTAACCCTAGCTCCCAACGTCAGCCGTCTGATCATACCCTAGCGCCAAGCGATAGCCCTCAGATGTGGTCTTCTAGAAGTAATCCAAGGGCAGGCTGCGAGCAGGCTCCGGGCCGTTGGATCACATGGACGGTTCCGCATCGCTCTATCGTGGGGCGATCCACGAGAGGCGATCCACGAGACTTGTTGGTTGTGCCTCCCCTTTCTTCAGGTACCCCCTTTGTTCTGGTGCTTATTCTGTAGTGACGAGAGGAGCCACTCCTCCTCTGCTTCTTCTTCTCCGGCGACGAGAGGAACCACTCCTCTACTTCTTCTTCTCCGGCAACTTTGGGCGATATGTCGAGCTCCACTTCAGCCTCTTGGCCCTCGTGGACCCAGTATGGTCCACTTCCCATGGAGCAATATCCTGATTGCCCATGCAGCGCGCCACTGATACGATTGACTTCGAAGGAGGTCAAGAATGGCAACTATGGGCACGAGTTCGTGAAATGCGAGAGCAAGCTAGAGGGGCAGGTTAGATCTCATGATTTTTCTCTGATTTCTTTTTCTATTTGCTTCTAATTCTTTTTCGATCTGGGATTTAGGGTTCATGTTTTCGTTTCAGATCGTGAAGAAATGCACACATTTTGAATGGCTAGATGACTATGTTAAGCAGATTAAATTCAACGGGGCCCCAACCCAGGAGCTCAATCTGCCGCCAGCAACAATGAATTTGGTCTCTGAAAGTGCTGCTCTGACACTTGGGGATACATATCTGAAGGGGGAAATAAATAAGATGAACAAGAACTTGAAGCAGATGATTCAATTGAACAAGCAGGCGAATCTGATAGCTTTAGGATTTTATCCCTTTTATTTTTGTGTAGTTGCTCTAGGATTTGCTTACTTGCTGTTCATCACTTGTTAGAGATGTTATTAGTGTGGTGGCATGTGCTCTAGGATTTGGTTAAATTTGTGGATCATGTGCTCTACGATTTGCTTAAATTTGTGTATCATGTGCTCGATGGTCTGTGTTGCTTAATTTGTGGATCATGTGCTCTATGCTCTGTGTTGCTTAATTTGTGGATCATGTCAGTTTCGGGTACCCGTCAGTTTTGTACACTTTCAGTTTCCTCAGTTTCGTCAGACAACACCGACCGCAGAAGAAGAAAAACGTAGTTCTAGGGCCCAAATTGAAACTAAGCTTTGGTTGGGCCGTCTCATTGCGTTGAGTGTCGAAGGCCCATGCGCTGGCTCTATTTTTTCCCTTGATTATTACCATGGTAAATCCATTTATTGCCATGCCGAACAAAAATAGTGCATGATGGTAAATCGATTTATTGTTGGACTTGCACATGTCAAATTTATTTGTACATATCATGGCAATTTCCTTCTGTATATTGCCTACGGCACAACACTTCCATTTTTTGACATGCCGGTATTATAAACAAGTTTTTGTTGCAAGAAAAATATTGTACGATTTTTTGTTTTTATTTTTTATTAAGAACATGTCAGACTTAATTATGTAGATCATGATATCCATCTGAAACCACGTCTAAAATAAAGTCTGGTGGCACCATTAGCCAGCATATCCATCTAGAGAGCATGTCTAGGCTCGGCTATGAGACCATATCCATCAAGAGAGCTTGTCTACGGCTCAACTACGGCACCATATCCATCGACCGATATCTCACGTAGCAAGCATACATCCATAACATAAAAAGTAGCAACCATAGCATACTTCTTACATAAAACATAGGGTACCCTAAACCATAGCATAGTCCACAAACTATTCAAAAATTTGCTTGATTTTGTTCATACAATATACGGAATAGGGCCACCAACAATTCAACTACTTCATTATCCGTGCGTGCGAAAACTTGACCCTACTCTAAATGGGCGAAAACTTGACCCTACTCTAAATGGGCGAGAACTTGCTGGTTTTCATTAAGGAATACTCAGTCATTGATTGATTTAGAAAAATGGCTCTTGTACGGCACCATATCAATCTAGCGATTTATTTCACGTCAAATAAGATAGAAATAGCAAGCAAAAACACTAATGACCAACGACATATCAAATAAGGGTAGCAAGCATAACAAAGTTCTTAGGGGATAACATGACAGAGATTAAAAGTTCACAGTACAACCAACGACATAATTAAGATAGAAATATATAAAAGATAAAAAGCCCTAACACCCTAGGGCAAGACAAGCTCACGATCGAGACCGGGACTTCACCACCATCTTCACCGCGCCTTCTCTTCACCGCTCCCTCTCCATGCCATCCTGGCCGATGTAGTAGGCGAGGTTGTGCATACCATCACGGGTGGGGAAGATGCAGTCGAAGTTTGTGAAGATGTTGTGGGTTGTGAATGCGATAAATTCACATCCACACCAAAACACCTTGCCGAGGAGGTAGTACGCATCAAATATGTTGGTGAAGGTGACGGTGAGCCCTATCGGCGGAGTCCTGGAAATTGGACGCACTTCCTCCAGTCGGAACATCACCGGCGAGCCCGCCGGGAGGGGGGCGAAGCCCGCATGGAGGAACCACTCGGCAAACCCCCTTGCACCCCTCCAGCGTGAGAACGCCCACACGTGGAGCGTCCTCTCCACGACGACGCCGTCCGGATACCGTCTCTCCGGCACGGTCGGTGGGAGCTCGAAGGTGGGGCCGGTGTACTGCATCATCGCCTCGCTTTGAGAATGCTCTGGGTTTTGTGAAGAAGAGAAGGGGGCGGCGCAAATGGATGTGTGGAGAATAGGTGAAGGGGTGATGGTTTAAATAGGGAAAGGGGAAGTGAAGGGGAGTGGCACCGGCCGCGCTTTGGATTTGCTACGTTCAAACGAGCCGCGCCGATCGATATGCCACTTTAATTGCCAACAGGTTTTAATTGCCACGTTGAATAGATGCGAGTGGATCGAAAAGTGTGAAACAATGCTCTACATCAAGGAGACACACGTGGGATATGATACGAACCAGCGGCAGCAACCGTCCCTACGTCCGTGGCGGCTCACGTGAAAATGAGGTCGGTCAGCGTCCATGGCGGCTTGATACGTCTCCAACATATCTAAATTTTTTATTGTTCCATGCTATATTATATTCTGTTTTGGATGTTTAATGGGATTTATTATACACTTTTATCTTATTTTTGGAACTAACCTATTAACCGGAGGCCAAGCCCAAATTGCTGTTTTTTTGCCCGTTTCAGTGTTTCGCAGAAAAAGAATATCAAACGGAGTCCAAACGGAATGAAACCTTCGGGAACGTGATTTTCGGAACAAACGTGATCCAGAGGACTTGCATTCTATGCAAAGCATCGAACGAGGAATGTCGGGGGTTGGGTGCGACATATGCCAAAGGATGGCTTATCATGGTGGGAGCGAGTAGAACGTCGCCGGTGCCCGGAAGCGGGATGAGGCGTAGACACGAACGCCGACGTACTTTGCCCAGGTTCGGGGCTCTCCTAGGAGATAACACCCCTAGTCCTGCTCTGTGGGTTCTCCGCATGATCACTAAGGCAAAGTGAATACAAGGTTTCTCCTCGAGTTGTATGCTGAAGGTAGGAGAAGGTAAGGCTAGCTCTCTCCTTCCTATATGATCTGGTCTAGTTCTAATGGGTTCGAACCCTTTGCATGGGTGCCCTGGGGGATTTATATAGGCCTACCCCCAGGGGTACAATGGTAATTCGGCTGGGCGCAGGGCCCAGCCGTCAGTCTCTTCGGTTGCCGTCTTCTCCGCCGACTGCTGGGGCCCGCCGACTGGTCCGGTACAGAGCCGACAGGCCGTGTCCGCCGCTTGTGGGTCTTGCCGGCTGCTGATCACCGTAGCCATGCTTCTAATGACGCGGGCTTGGTCATGGGGTCGTGGCTACAGCTCCGCCGCCTGGCGGGCGATTAGTGTAGCCACTTCCTGTCTCGTCTGGTTAATGGCGCGTGGGACCCATGGGAGGGGCATGCCGACTCCCCGGGGCCGACTCCCAATGGGTCCGACTGGTGACGCTCTCGCCGTCTTCTAGACTCTCACTGACTGGTGGGACCAGTCGTCCCTAGGTCGTACAGACAGGCCGTCATGGGTGCATGACTCTACCCACTGGTGCTGATGTCAGGGATGGCATGGCAACAGTGCCGCGCCGGACGTCTCTGCACGTACGGCGCACTGTGGCCACGCCAGCCTCTAGAAAGAGAAGGGAGTGGGCTTCACTGTAGCCACTCCCTGTCCCGTCCCCCTTGATGAGGGCATGGGTATCCGTTGGTGCCGTGGGCCAACTCCCCATGGCTGGCTTCTCTGGAAGCCACCAGATAGGAGTCGACTTGTCTTGGACTTGCCTCCCGGACTCGGCCGCGAGTGAGAAGTCGGCTGTTCCTCCAGCCGGCTTCCAGAAGGCGGCTCTTCGTCTTGGCGTTTTGAGGGGCGCAGCCTGCCCCGATGCCTAGAAAGGTTCTGGGCTTCGGGTCACCCTACCCATGGCCCATTACTCCGAAAGTAGTCCCCGAAGCTGGTGATGCACCACGGATGATCAACCGAGGAGCCTCAGCAGTTTTTCTCTCCGGGTGCTCGTGGTGAGAACCTCGTTCGACTTCTGCCGGGCAGACTAGTAGGAGTCGGACTCGCCCAATTTGACATGTCCAACATTTTCGAATGCTTCGGCGGGATCCAAGTGGCGTACTAGCTAAGCTTCCAGGCCGTCGCCCGTTTCGGGCCTGTCACATGGCAACACGCGGCCGGGCCAGTCTGCCCACCCACGCGTGTGACGGGACAGGCCTATGGGCGGGGCCTGCCACTACCGCACCCCGGCACGCGAGCGGATCCGCTGCGGTCGTGGGGGACGGTTTGGGTTCCCGTGGAGTTACTGCGCGCGGTAACTTTGCGCGATAAACATGGGGGTCGTGGGGTACACTAGTGCAAAACCGGGCAATAGCACCGGTTCGTAAGGCCCTTTAGTGCCAGTTTAGGAACCGGCACTAAAGTTTCGGCACTAAAGGCCCCCCCTTTAGTACCGGTTCAGCATGAACCGGTGCTAAAGGGGATCCACGTGGCACGAGCCAGCTCCGGGGGCCGGGAGCCCTTTAGTACCGGTTGGTAACACCAACCGGTACTAAATGGTTGTGGGGTTTTTGGTTTTATGATTTCTTTTTCATTTAATTTTGTGTTTTCCATTTTAATTCTTTTTCATTTGCTGGTATTTTACGGTACTACACATTGTACACGTTATGCATATATATATATATATAGAATTTTTAGTAGAACCAACCATATATATATATCATCAATGTCTCACAAACCACCATATTAATTTACACATACACACATGTATAGCTATATACAATTTCTCCTACATATGCATGTTGCCTTCGGAGCCAGTGGTATTAGCCTAATTGGTGCCTTCGGAGCACGATGACAATTGGAAGTGGTTCATGGGGGCGGTAGCGGGTAATAGTATTCTCCCTTCGGATTTATGACCTAGTCGAGCAAAAATCCCGCTATTTCCTCTTGAAGTGCTTCTACGCGCTCCATTGGTAGGAGCTTGTCCCGCACCTCTTTGAACTGTTAAGAAGGAGATCAATATGCATGTGTATTAGTTGTGTGACTAGATATCGATAATGGTGTAAAAATTGTGAATAGTGTTCTGACAAGTGTACCCATTCCTGTCTTTGAGATCTGCTCCTTTCGGACGCCATCATGCGAATGTTCTCGCAAACGTAGAATGCACACAGATCAGTCTCCTGCGCCTGCTTCAGGGCCTTTATTACGAGAATGGAATTTAATTTGATCAGACAATAATTAATCAAGCATGATAATTAAAGAGATGGCAGCTAGCTAAGCTAGCTAGTACTACTTAATTACTTACCTTGGATCGAAACCATTTCAGCTTTGGTTTCCATTCGCCTTCCGTGACGCTGATGAACCTTGCCCAAGCCCTACCCGCCGACAAAGAAAATGAATAAAGGGCTTATTAAATAGTTCATGTCATGAAATTAATGACGAACTAAATAGGCCGAGATATATAGTTAATAATGATTGAAATTACCTGTTGACTATCCCAAACAAGATGTTATAGTCACTATTTGCTTTGAGTAGCGAGTCCAGTATTTCAACTGTTCCGGCGTCAACTTTAATGATACACAAGATCCAGTGAAATCTGCATGCACACACGTTTGCATGTCTTAATTAAGCGGGCATATGTAAGCAAAAACATGTAGCTAGCTAGTAGGCAAAAACAGAGAATTTGTAGTACAAGAAAGTGTGACTCACTGGAAGTTGTAAGGAAGTAGTATATCTTCATTGTATTTGAGGCACTTCAAGAACTCTAGCATGCTGTCCTCTACCTCTTTTTCTTGATGCTTGTTCATTTTCCATGTGTATTCATTAACGGTGTTTGGGTCAACGAACCCAATGCCATAGCGTCCACCTTTTCTCATTTCATACATCTTCATCCTGCATAATACCACAGAAAAGAATATAGTGAGGATAATTACAGGTAATGATTGATCAAAAGGATCACTACAGCTAGCTTGAGACTTAAATTACAGAAAGAAATCACTTACAGATAATAGCAACTGACGATAGATTTGTCGAGTGCGTCTTGATTGTATAACTGAAACAGTTCAGGATACTCAACGGCCACAGCTTTCTCATGGTAGTAATCATCCTTCTTGACATTCACCATGAGGGACTCTCGATTGGATCTCTTGGTAATGTCCATGTACCATTGATGCAATTCATACATTCTCATTGGGAGCTTGTTGACATCTTCTGGCTCGACCAAAGGTTGGCCCCGGACATATTTCCGTTTTATTTCCTCCTCTGTAATCCCAAGCATGTCCTCGATCTCGAGGAGTTGTCCAACAGTGATCTTGAGTTCTTCAGCCTCCATTATATGCTCCTGGGTTATTACCACATCGCCCACCTCGGGAACGTAAACTGTTTGGCCACAATAATATTGGGCGTGCGTACTGTCACGTGTTGTTGGCGGCACAACAAGCGGGGGGGGGGGTCGATTGCGCCGCCTATTTTCCCAGCTGGGCAACGGTTTTCCTGCATTTTTTGACAGTTGCTTGTTGTTTGCTCGAGCTCGAGCTCGCCTCCTTCTGTAGACATCGTTGATGTAACTTCCTGATGTGGCGCTCATAGTCTGAGTCAACAGGCTTAGGAGCTGGTGGTTGAGCCATACGAATGAAGTGGTCAACTATTTCCACAGGAAGTTTCTCCCTTGGCGGCGCTGGCGGTTTCGGTCCAAAATGGGCGTCAACTTCTGCCTGCACTATGGCATTGGTTTGCTCCTCGGTCCTGTCGTAAGCCCTCACAGGAAGAGGAGTAGTGAGGTTTGGACCATATTTATATCGCTTGCCTCTGCCTGTACTTCCTGTACTATGACCTCGACTCGTACCGCTACGCACCATAGCTGCGGGGTGTCTCTTCTGCGACTGCTGAGGCGGCGGAGACGGCTGACGGGGCTGAGTTGGACGAGGAGGAGTGGCCTGAAGCTGTGCCGGACTTGTAGTGGCCTGAGGTTGTGCCGGACTTGGAGGAGGAGTGGACGTCTGATGCTGTGTCAGACTTGGAGGAGGAGTGGCCTGACACTTTGCCGGACTTGGAGGAGGAGGAGTGGCCTCACGCGTTGGTGGACTTGGAGGAGCGGGAGTCTGCTGACTCGGTGGCGGACTTCGACGAGGAGTCGGGTGACGCGGTGTCGGTGGCCTTCGAAAGATGATGCAATCCTTTCTCCATAGGATGACACGATGTATGGCCTCTCCCAATGTGTGCTCGTCGTCACCTCCAGGAATGTCAAGCTGTAGCTCCGAATATGGGTCCACCACCTCATCAACCAAGACACGAGCATAGCCCGCTGGAATCGGGTTGCAATGGAAGGTTGCCTTGGGGGAATTTGAAAAAGCAACGGCGTCCGCCACCTTCATGGATATGTTCTTCATTTTGAAGTGTAGCTCGCAGTTAGTGTTCTCCGTGATGTCATCCACGGGGTATCTATCTAGCACTACTGCGTCGCCCGGGGTGGAACCCACGCTGCTTCTCGGCATGGATGGGGCGGTGGTATCCAATGCTGGATCATCTGCTAGCTGCTGCAGATGCTGAGACCCCCTTTGCTGGCTAAGTGAGTCGATCTGCTCCTGCTGCCACTGGAATTTAGCTGCCAATTCCGCTTGACTTGCTTCTAGGCCTTGAAGGCGTTCATAGTCCCGCTTCCTCTGCTCCTCCTCCATCTTCCTCTTCTTCTCCTCCGCAATCTTCTTTCTCGCACGGGTTCTGTAGTCGGTGTTCCAGTCCGAAAACCCCTCATACCACGGAAGAGCGCCCTTGCCTCGTGTTCTTCCCGGGTGTTCAGGATTTCCCAAGGCACGCATAAGATCGTCATTCTCTCTGTTGGGCTGGAACACCCCCGATCGAGCCTCTTCTATTGCAACAAGTAGCGCATCGTCGGCTCCGTTCAGACATGCCTTCGTCGAAACATTGTCTGTCTTCGGGTCCAACTCCCCCCCCATGCGCATAGAACCAAGTCCTGCACCTGGGGGGCCAGCTCTTAGTAACCGGAGTGACACCTGCATCCTCCATCTCTTTCTCAGACTTATCCCACTTAGGCATTGCCACCGCGTAGCCACCTGGCCCCAGCTTATGGAACTTATCCTTTTTTTCGGCATTCTTCTTGTTTATTCTCGACCGTTCCTTAGCTAATTCTGAATCCTTGAATTTCACGAAATCGTCCCAATGAGCACTTTGATTCTCTAGTATCCCCTCGAATACTGGAGTCTTCCTTCCTCCCTTGACGTACTTCTCCCACGTCATTCTCTTGTGGTTCTTGAATGCAACCGCCATCTTCCTAAAAGCAGCGTCCTTGACTTTCCGCACATCTGCTTCTGTGAAATTATCTGGTAGGGTGAAATGTTCCATGAGAGTATCCCAAAGCAGATTTTTTTGATTCTCATCGACAAAAGTAACATCTAGACGTGGATTTGCTGGCTTTCACCATTCTTGAAGGGAGATCGGGAGTTGGTCCTTCACAAGAACTCCGCACTAACGAACGAACTTTTCCGCAATCTTCTTAGGCGCTAATGGTTTGCCATTAGGTTTGAATGCCTCGATATTGTACTTTACGCCCTCCTTCAACTTTTTGTTCGGGCCTCGTTTCGTCCTTTTGCCTGAAGATTTGCTCGATCCGGATGGCTGAAAGAAGAAAGATCGATTCGTTAATATATCTTCAACTCATTTAAAACATGCGATGATCACCAGATTCCTTCTTATATAAATATATATACCTCGCCGGTGTTTGTTGTTTCAGGATCAACATGTTCTTCGTCGTAGTTCATGACTTCATCTTCTCGGTCGTCGCGATCGAATATCATATCACCCTCTCCGGTGTTGTTTAGAAATTCGGAGCCGTCAAAATCTTCTTCATTTTGATCATCATCTGGCCCGCGTATGATATCGAACATGGTCTGTTCTCTCTCTCTGTCGGTATTGTCCGCCATAGCTTTTATTTAACTATGCCAAAAGAAATATAAAACAATTTAGTATTCAAATTACATCGTCTCGAATAATAGATATAATCTCGAATACATCGTCTCGAATAATAGATATAATCTCGAATACATCGTCTCGAATAATAGATATAATATCAAATACATCACTGGCTAGGTAGCTAATAAAGATCGAATACTACAGAAGAATCTAGGACACTCGCGGTTCCTGCGGCGCGGGCGGTGGACACCCAAAGAGAAGGAACCCTCACAGGATCATAGCTGAAGTGAGATCCCTGAAGAAACTACCAGGTATTGGAGAACCTGCCGCCCTCTAACGCAACCATGTAGCGATGGACGTGCTCGTCCTCCTCCCTGACACAACGACGTACCACTTCCGGCGGGGCCGGCTCCCTCCGCATCGAAACTGGCCCACGCGAACGCCACCAAACAAGATCAGGGTCGACGACGGGACCCGGGGCCGGGTTCCTCATCAAGCGGCGCGCCCCTCCAGGCAGCACCTCCCAGTGCCAGCCCGGCGGAGCCCACTCCCGGACATGGGTCAGCTGGACGTCGTCGCGGACGTGTCGACGGCGAGGACGCGGGCCGGGCATCGTCGACAACAAATACTATATGCCGCAAAAGTAAAGTAACATTTTTTAAATGATGGATTGTGATGATTTCATATATGCAAATTCTAAATTTTATAACTAAAAATATAAGAAACTAAAAAAACATCGATCATCGTCTAACAATTTGAAATTAATCTAATTCATCTAGCTAGCTAAAACTAACATTTCAAAAATTTCTAACATTTCTAACATTTCTATAACATTTGACATTATATATATTATAACTAACATTTCTATATACTATTTGACATTAATCTAATCTAACTAATTAATTCATCTAAAACTTTGTATGAAAAACAGAAAAACAGAAAAAACTAAAAGCTAAAAACAGAAAAATTGTGTGTGTGTGCACGTGTAGTGTGTGTGTGTAGTGTGTGTCTGTGTGTGCATGTAGTGTGTGTGTGCGCGCACGCGTGTGTGTGCGCTACGGTCGGCGCCGGCGCGCGGTGTGGCTTTGATCGATTGGAGGGAGGAGAGGGGCCGGGGGAGGGGCTCACAGCGCGCGCGGGCAAGGTCGAGGAGACGGCGACGGCAAGGCAAGGTCGATCCAAAGGCGACGGCGACGGCGAAGCGAGGGGACGGCGACGGGCCGGTGCGGCGACAGGGACGGCGACGGGCCGGTGCGGCGACAGGACGGCGACGGGGGCGCCACAGAGTCGACGGGGACGACGCGGCGAGGATGGGGGCGTCGCGGAGTCGACGGGGACGGCGCGACAGGGGCGGCGACGACGCGGGACGGGGCGGCGGCAGAGAGAAGTGGGAGATGAGAAACTGAAAATTTTCGAAGTGTTTCTTATATAGGGGACACCTTTAGTACCGGTTGGAGCCACCAACCGGTACTAAAGGCCTGTTTTGGCCAGGCCAAGCGGTGGGAAGCACCCCCCTTTAGTACCGGTTCGTGGAACCAACCGGCACTAAAGGCCCCCCCTTTAGTACCGGTTGGTGCCACGACCAGGTACTAAAGGGTGTGCGCTGCCAGGCGAGGGGCGCAGAAGTTTAGTCCCACCTCGCTAGCCGAAGGGCGCTCACACCTGCTTATAAGCCCCGCCGCCGTTGTTGTCTCGAGCTCCTCTCTAAAGCAGGCCTTCTGGGCCTACCTCTGCTACTCTGCCCTGTGGGGCCTATTGGGCTTGCGGGCCTACATCCTGGCCCAACAACAGGTTGGGTTTCTAGTCGTATGCAGGCCGCTGTGGCCCGGTAGGTGGGCTTTTTTCATTTAGTTTTTTCTTTTCTGCTTTATTTATTTTGTTTTATTTATTTTTAGTTGTTTTTTGCTGTATTTAGAGTTTCTTTGTGAATATTTTTGATAGTTTTTAGAAACTTTCAGTTAGTGCCGTTAGTTTTTAAATTTGAATAGTTTAAATTTTGAATTATTTGAAATTTGTGTGAATCACTAGTTTGTGAATAACTTAACTTTAAAAATACATTTTCGAGTGATTCTTTTTTCTTATGTTTAATATTAGTGTGTTTTATCATTATATTCAATTTGGTAATGCTTAAGTTATTTAAAAATGAAATGCCTTTGTAACGGATGAGTTTTTGTCCGAAACCCTGATACTTCGAGACAGATTGTCCATTTTGTACACGAAGTGCATCCAGTTTTTGCGGTAACCCTCTCTACTTTTTTGCACATGCTATGTGGGTGAAATTATGATACCATGCGAACTTTCATCCTTTTCTGAGTTCATTTGAAATGCTTTTCAATTTCAGGGTCATTTAGCTGAAAAAATCAATAAATGCATGAAAGAATTTGCTTGCACATAAAATTTCTTCGCGTTTCAAATGCCAAAACACATAACTAGCTACCCTAACTATTACAGAGATTCCCTCCTGGGTGTGAAACACAGAAGAAAGTGATGATAGTTAAGCCGATCACATCCCAGATCTTTGGGTGTGAAACTTTTTCTTCGCGTGTGTCCCTTTGCGTCGTAGCCATGGAAAATCTTCATCATTTAACGGGATGCTCGGGTCAATATTCACTGTGAATGGAGCAATTTCATCAAACTTTTCATAATCTTCTGACTTGTCTGTCTTGTCATCCACTCCCACGATGTTTCTCTTCCGAGAAAGAACTATGTGCCGCTTTGACTCATCGAACGATGCATTCGCTTCCTTATCTTTTCTTTTTCTTGGCTTGGTAGACATGTCCTTCACATAGAAAACCTGTGCCACATCATTGGCTAGGACGAATGGTTCGTCTGCATACGCAAGATTGTTGAGATCCACTGTTGTCATTCCGTACTGCGGGTCTTCCATTACCCCGCCTCGTGTCATATTGACCCATTTGCACCGAAACAAAGGGACCTTCAAACCACGTCGATAGTCAAGTTCCCACATGTCCTGTATATAACCATAATATGTTTCCTTTCCCGTCTTGGTTTCTGCATCAAAGCGGACACCACTGTTTTGGTTGGTGCTCTTCTTATCTTGGGCGATCGTGTAAAATGTATTACCATTTATCTCGTACCCTTTGAAAGTCATTATATTCGAAGATGGTAACTGGGACAGCAAGTACAGGTCATCTTCAATAAAGGTGTCATGCATGGTACGTGCTTGCAACCAGCTGGCGAAACTCCTAGTTTGTTCACCTGTAATCCAGTCATCAGACCGCTCCGGGTGTTTGGAGCGTAGCAAATTCTTGTGTTCATCCATATACGGAGCCACCAAGGCGGAATTCTGTAGAACTGTGTAGTGTGCTTCAGTGATAGAATGTCCGTCCATACATATTATTTGTTCCCCTCCTAGCGTGCCTTTTCCATCCAGTCTGCCCTTATGCCGCGATTCAGGAACACCAATCGGCTTAAGGTCAGGAATAAAGTCAATACAAAACTCAATGACCTCCTCATTTTGACGGCCCTTGGAGATGCTTCCTTCTGGCCTAGCACGGTTATGAACTTATTTCTTTAAGACTCCCATGAACCTCTCAAAGGGGAACATATTGTGTAGAAATACAGGACCCAAAACGTTAATCTCTTCGCATAGGTGAACTAGGACGTGCGTCATGATGTTGAAGAAGGATGGTGGGAACACCAACTCGAAACTGACAAGACATTGCACCAAATCATTCTGTAACCGTGGTACGATTTCTGGATCGATTACCTTCTAAGAGATTGCATTGAGAAATGCACATAGCTTCACAATGGCTAATCGAACGTTTTCCGGTAGAAGCCCCCTCAATGCAACCGGAAGCAGTTGCGTCATAATCACGTGGCAGTCATGAGACTTTAGGTTCTGGAACTTTTTCTCTGCCATGTTTATCATTCCCTTTATATTCGACGAGAAGCCAGACGGTACCTTAATACTGAGCAGGCATTCAAAGAAGATTTCCTTCTCTTCTTTGGTAAGAGCGTAGCTTGCATGACCCTGATGTATGCCGTCTTTTCCGTGCATACGTTGCTGGTCCTCCCGTGCCTCAGGTGTATCTTTTGTCTTCCCATACACGCCCAAGAAGCCAAGCAGGGTCACACAAAGATTCTTCGTCACATGCATCACGTTGATTGCAGAGTGGACCTCGAGGTCTTTCCAATAGGGCAGGTCCCAAAATATAGATTTCTTCTTCCACATGGGTGCGCGTCCGTCAGCGTCATTCGGAACAGGTTGTCCACCAGGACCCTTTCCAAAGACCACCTTCAAATCCTTGACCATATCATGTACATCAGCACCAGTACGGTGGCGAGGCTTCGTCCGGTGATCTGCCTCACCTTTGAAATGCTTGCCTTTCTTTCTTACGGGATGTCTGCTGGGAAGAAATTGACGATGTCCCAGGTACACATTCTTATTAGCCAAATATATACTGTCAGTACCGTCCAATCAGTGCGTGCATGCGCGGTATCCCTTGTTTGTCTGTCCTGAAAGGTTACTGAGAGCAGGCCAATCATTGATGGTCACGAACAACAACGCCATTAGGTCAAATTCTTCCCCCATGTGCTGATCCCACGCACATACACCTGTTCCATTCCACAGTTGTAAGAGTTCTTCAACTAATGGCCTTAGGTACACATCAATGTCGTTGCCGGGTTGCTTAGGGCCTTGGATGAGCACTGGCATCATAATGAACTTCCGCTTCATGCACAACCAAGGAGGAAGGTTATACAAACATAGAGTCACAGGCCAGGTGCTATGGTTGCTGTTTTCTCCCCAAAAGGATTAATGCCATCTGTGCTTAGACCAAACCATACGCTCCTTGCGTCATCTGCAAACTCCTTCCCGTACTTTCTTTCGATTTTTCTCCACTGCGACCCGTCAGCGGGTACTCTCAACTTTCCGTCATTCTTACGGTCTTCTCTGTGCCATCGCATCGCCTTGGCATGCTCTTTGTTTTGGAACAAACGCTTCAACCGTGGTATTATAGGAGCATACCACATCACCTTGGCAGGAATCTTCTTCCTGGGGCGCCGGCCCTCAACATCACCAGGGTCATCGCGGCAGATCTTATATCGCAATGCACCACATACCGGGCAAGCGTTCAAATCCTCGTACTCACCGCGGTAGAGGATGCAATCATTAGGGCATGCATGTATCTTCTGCACCTCTAACCCTAGAGGGCAGACAACCTTCTTTGCTTCGTACGTACTCTCGGGCAATTCGTTGTCCTTTGGAAGCATATCCTTTATCATTACCAGCAACTTTCCAAATCCCTTGTCAGATACACCATTCTCTGCCTTCCATTGCAGCAATTCCAGTGTGGTGCCCAGCTTTTTCTTGTCACCTACGCAATTCGGATACAACAATTTTTTGTGATCCTCTAACATGCGCTGCAACTTCTTCTTCTCCAAATCACTTGCGCAGTTTCTCTTTGCATCGGCAATGGCCCGACCTAGATCATCAACGGGCTCATCTGATGCCTCTTCTTCAGCTTCTTCCCGCATTGCCGGCTCAGCTTCTTCCCGCATTACCGGCTCAGCTTCTTCCCCCATTGTTGTATCATCGTATTCAGGGAACCCATGGCCAGGATAGCTGTCGTCGTCCTCTTCTTGTTCATTGTCTTCCATCATAACCCCTCTTTCTCCGTGCTTGGTCCAAACATTATAATGGGGCATGAAACCGGTCTTAAACAGGTGGACGTGAATGGTTCTTGACGTAGAGTAATTGTGACCATTCTTATAGCGAGCACATGGACAAGGCATAAAACCATCCGCCCGCTTGTTTGCCTTAGCCGCAAGCAGAAAAGTACGCACGCCCTCAATGAACTGGGGAGAGCATCGGTCATCGTACATCCATTGCCGGCTCATCTTCATTACACAACACCGAATAGACCAAATTAATACAAGTTCATACATAAAGTTCATACAACACTTAAATGCAACAAACAAATAACTCTCTAGCTAAAGCATTTAAATGCAACAACAAATACGATCAAGATCGCAACTAAGGTAACAATGGATCCAACAGCATAATGATACCAAGCCTCACTATCGATGGCATATTTTCTAATCTTTCTAATCTTCAAGCGCATTTTCTCCATCTTGATCTTGTGATCATCGACGACATCGGCAACATGCAACTCCAATTCCATCTTCTCCCCCTCAATTCTTTTCAATTTTTCTTTCAAGTACTCATTTTCTCTTTCAACTAAATTTAACCTCTCGGCAATAGGGTCGGTTGGAATTTCCGGTTCAGATACCTCCTAGAAAAAATTTCTATGTCAACTTGATGGGCATAATTTGTCATAAACACGAAATGAAACTAGTTTTAAAAGAGAATATACATACCACATCCGAATCATAACAAGGACTAGGGCCGACGGGGGCGGATATCAAAACCATGGCACTATATGTATAACAAACAACGTACGGGTAAGATAATTATACAAGTAACTATATATCCAAATCACACAAACATCAATTTTTATATAAAATTTCATGAACAAGAGGCTCACCACAAGGTGGTGCCGGCGCCGAGACGGTGCGGGCGATCGACGATGGCTACGATGGAGATTTAGAAGGCACTAAGTAAACCACACCTACATATGCAAACTAAGTGTTATTTTTGACCTCAAATTGCATATAAATCAAATACTAGCACACATATATATATTCTCCCAAATTACTAAACTCACAAATTAATCACTATATAAACCAATGCAAGAGCTAATCTAGCAATGAGAGATGAAAGGACAAAGTTGCTAACCTTTGTGATCATTTGAATGGATGAGGGCCTTCAAATCTTTACAAATTTTGGGATTTTGTGATGAACTCGAGAGGAAGAAGGGAAGAACAGAGGAGAGGGCCGGAGAGGGGAAAGGGGGAAGAACAGAATGCTGGTGGACGAAGGGTTTATATAGGACGACCTTTAGTACCGGTTCGTGGCACGAACCGGTACTAAAGGTGCTGGAGGGGCCCCACTCCGACAACATCCTGCCACCACTCTCATTAGTACCGGTTCGTGGCACGAACCGGTGCTAAAGGTTCACCATGAACCGGTACTAATGAAAGCGGCCCGGCTATCCGTTGGAACCGGCACTAATGTATACATTAGTGCCGGCTCAAATACAAACTGGCACTAATGTGCTTCACGTTTGACCATTTTTCTACTAGTGGTAGCGGGCGCAGTAAATCCCATGACCGCCCCCTCGGCTTCGCAGCCCATGAGTCTATAAGTAGGGGGAGGAAGGGGAGCAGCAGAGCACGCGCGCCCCTCCTCCACACTTCTTCTTCTTCTTCTTCTTCTTCCTCACGCCGCCGCGCCCCAAGCTACGCCGAGCACCGTGGTGACCCGCTTGCGATGAGTTCTTCTTCCGCCGCCACACCCCCTTCGGTGCACTCCGACACCTGGGATGGTTCGGAGGTCCACAACGATCACGTCGAATTCCTCCGCAAGACGTGTCGGCTCCCCGGCAAGGACTTCGTGCGGGTCCGTCTTGTGCCAAGGGGGGAAATCTCGCCGGCGCCGCCGGAGGGCGAGCGGGTCGTCTTCCGCTCGTACTGCCTGCGCGGCCTAGGCCTGCCGGCGAGTAGCTTCTTCCGCGCCTTCCTCGAATTCTACGGCCTCCAGCCGCACCACCTCACCCCCAACACGGTGGTGCTGCTGTCCGCCTTCGTTGCCTTGTGCGAAGGCTTCCTCGGTGTCCTCCCCACCATCGAGCTCTGGGGGAGTTCTTCTACTCCAAGCTCGGCACCCAAGCCGCAGGCATGCCGGCTCAGTGCGGTGCATTCATCGCCGTGCGGAGGTCGGGGGCCAACAACCCGTTTCCCTCCATCAAGCTGATAAAGTCGGTGAAGATGTGGCAGCGGTCGTACTTCTACGTAAAGAGCGTCTTCGCCGAGGGCGACCGGGTCAATCTGCCGGCTTACATGGCCGGCCCACCGGCTGGGAGGCAGCCCAACTGGTCGTATCGGGCCAGGAACCTGACGCCCGCAGGAGCCGGCGTCGTCGCGCGACTCCGAGTGCTGACGGAGTCGGAGGGTCTGACCGGTCCGGATCTGCTGGCCGCCTTTGTGGCGCGCCAAGTTCTCCAGCTCCAAGGTCGCCCCCACATGATATGCCAGACGAGCGGTCATCGGGACACGAGTCGGATGTGCACCAAGGAAATGCCTCACGAGGAGGTAGCCTATATGGTGAACTACCTTGCGGACTACAAGCTCTTGGAAGAATGGCGGTTGGGCAAGGAACTGTATTCACGTGCCAACCCACCGCCCATAGTGAGTTGTTTCTTTTTTCTCTTTTTATTTAGCTTTCTTGACTTCTTTGTTGCCGAGTCCGTCTTGTCTGATCTGACCAGTCGGCTTTGATCAGAACCCCCCTCCATCCAGCAGCCGACACCGCGGGGCTGGCCCGCGAATTCCTTGCTGACCGGGCGGGAGCGACGTCGACGACCCCGATCTGGGGGCGGCGGCCTTGGAAGATGACGCCGAGGGAGGAGGCGGCCCACGGCTCGGGGCCAGTCTCGAGGATTAGCCTGACGATGATGAGGAGGTCGCCCCCCGCCACCAGCCAGGAGTCGGCCAGCCCGACGCGAGCTCTTCTACCGCGTCAGACACTCAAGGCGGCGCGAAGAAGTGCAGGGCCGTGCCGAGCTTGTTCGGCAGCCGGCCGAAGAAGCCCAAGGGCTCGGCCGCGGCGACCAAGCGAGACGAGGCAGCCGCGAAGGCCAACTGCTTCCGCAAGGAGGTGAAGAAGCCGCCGCTGGTCTCCGTGTGAGTGCTCCTTCCTTTCGCCTTTATTTTTTCTTTGTTGATCTTGTCTGAGTCTTTACATGTTTTCCCTTGGTCTAGGGCTCCCCTCTCTCTCGAGAGGGTCGCTGCCGCCTCCGTCATGGGGTCAGCGGAGACTTCTACCACCACTTGGCGCATTGACCCCGCCGCCGACCTCCGGGAGGCGACAGAGCGGCACGCGCAAGAGGCGCGCGCAGAGCAAGAGGCTGCCCGCCTGGAGAAGGCGAAGGCCGCTGCCAAGAAGAAGCTGGCAGAGGCCGAGGGCGCCATCGCGGCGGAGAAGCAGGCTGAAGAAGCCGTGCACCGCCAATCGGCGGTTTTCGTCACTCCGCTGAACTCCGCACCACTGCCTCCGAAGTTCACGGGGCAGACTGGGGAAGCCAGCGGTGAGAATCCGGCCATGGAGGAGGATGGCGGCTACGCCTCCATGCCAGATGTGGTCGTGCCGCCATCGCCTCCATCTAGAAGCGCGCGAGGTGAGCAGCCGATGGACCCACCGGTGCCGCCGACTAAAGACGAGGTGGTAGTGGGCCTAATTCTCCAAGTCGGCACACCAACGCGTCGCCATCTTGCGAAGGCGGCCTCGGCGCCGCGCCCTTTGGAAACCGGCACCACGAGCTCCACGATCCCGCCCGCCGAGGCGACGAGCGCCACGCCAGCTGGGTTGGTGCGGGGAGGCGGGATGGGCCCATTGAACCAGGTGCTCTTGGACGTCCAAACCAAGCTCTGAGCCGAGGGCGACGCCATCCAGAACTGCACCAAGGCGCATTTGGCGTCGCGGACAGCCATCCGGGGACGTTTCCTCCTTCTTTGTTTTTGTTTCTTGTTCTTCTCTGTGGGGGTGCGCCAGCATACCCACTGGGTGTAGTCCCCGAGTTTTGAGCCGGCTGCTGAGCAGGCGGCTCGGAACTCTAATCGCTACGTTCCAAGCACTAACACTTGTCTGAGATTTTTTTCACAGGACTACCATAATCTTCGCGTGACTGCCTTCAACCGTAACGTCGAAGAACTGGCCAAGCGGACCGCCGACTTGTCGGAAAGTCGGAGTGAGTCCTCCTCCTTCTCTGGAGGGGCGCGCTGCCGCACCCGCGGGCTGTAGTACCCGAGATTCGGGCCGACTGCTAAGTAGTCGGGCCGGATCTCCCCGGCGACCTTCTTCCTTGTTGACGACTAACGCCTTTTTTCTTCTTCTTCTTCTTCAGAGGCCAACGCCACCCTGCAGCAGCAGCTGGTCGAGGCCAACACCGCGCTGCATGCCAAGGGGGAGGAGTGCAACATGCTGGCCATAGAGCGCGATCTGCTGGTCGCGCAACTGGTAGAGCAGAGGGAGCTGCTCAAGAAGACCCAGAAGGAGGCGGAAGAAAAGGAGACAGCCCTCCTTGCTGAGTTCGCGAGCAAGCGCTCCTCCTGGACTGACAAGGAAGCGATGCTGGCTTTCGGCTTCCATGAGATCGAGGATCTTATCGACGGTGAGCTTCCCCACATTTTCCTTTTCTAAGCTGCCGACTGTTAGTCGAGTCGACCTTAAGCTTTTAATCTTGCTCTTCGTCCTTTGTCTTGGCAGACATCTTCCCTGGCCACTCGCAGGATGCCAAACAAGCCATCGAGGCTAATCGCGAAGGGCAGAGGGTGGATGGCGCAAAGATCACTGCCGACGCCCCCCGAACTCTTGACGAGCAGATCCTGAGCATCGAGGCTCGCCTTCGGCCGGCCCACCAGATGCTGCGCCGGCTTCAACGTGTCGGCACCCAGGCGATTGCTGCCCTGTGGCCGGATATGCAGGCCCCACGCACTCCCAGTCGGACTACCGACTGGCTGGAGGTCGTGGCTGGCCGTCTTGAGGCATGGAAGGGCTCCTCGGCCCGGGCCGGAGTGCGCCGGGCCTTGGAGTTCATCAAGGCGTAGTATCCTGGGCTGAGTCTAGACCAGCTAGCCACGTTTCGGCTAGAGGCCCAGGAGGAGTTGGCAGTCGTGGAAGACGCTCTCGTCAAGCGCGCGGCGTCGATTGCCGAGTACACCGACACCAGCATCTTCGTCCCAGAGCGGGCTGAAAACTGTGAAGAGGCGCCGCCGGAGTGGTTTTGGATGAATCCAGATGACAGCGAGGACTCGGGGGAGGTGATCGGCTCAAGTGGCGAGGAGGAAGGCGAGGCGGAGGAGGGAGGTGAAGGGGAAGCACCAGAAGATGGAGCGGACGGCCAGCCTCAGCTCGACCGCACCTCCAGCAACGAGCCGTGCCCGACCGAGCCGGCTACCGCCGGAGGGGATCAAGCTGAGACCGACCAGCCGGCCGCTCCAACGACTGGCACCGCCGACTCCTCCGATCCTCCGAACCCGTTTGCCGCTTCCTAGGCTGCCACTTTATCTTTGTTTTTATCTGCTCAATAGTCTTGAAGAACTTGTTAATTTGCACAATTCCACCCACGGCATGTATCTTGAACTTCCGTTCGAAGATTTGGCCAAGGGCCTCTGCTATGTAAATATTTCTCCAAGTTCTATCTCTTCTTGCTTATTCCTCCTTTGGCTTTTTCCTTTGCCGCCTTCCCTTCGTTGCCGTCTTGCCAGCCGGACAGCCGCTCTGCGGACCGCTGCTGGGTCAAGTACTTAGCTACTTTGGGAAGGCAAGTACTTAGCCGTTTAGAGTTTTCTATCAAGTTGAGTAGAAAGCGGCGAGCCGGCTACTCAAGAGTCGGTTATAAAAGGCTGGAAGCCGGCTTAAACTGTGTTCATGCTTTGAGTCCTTAGCCATTTTTCATGTGGACACACATTCTACCTTACTCCTGCCCACCAGATAGTCGCTCTGCGAGCTGCGGCTTCTGACAGGAGATGGCTTAAGTGCCACACAATACTTGTCCGACTGCAGGAAGCATTTCATAGTGCAAGACGGCAAGTCCTCGGGCCGACTAGTCGAACCCGGTGCCAAGCGGCATAACAAAGAATAACATACTCGTAGGCATAATTCTTTTAATATAGATAAAAGAGGGCAGTCCTCGAGCTCTTCTCGGGGGCGCCCGAAGTCTTCGTACTTTAATACAAAGGGTAGCGTGGTACATACTGCATCAACTGTAAAATCTTTGGAGGAGATTAGCATTCCATGGGCGCTCCGTCTCTTTGTTGGAGTCGTCCCTCTTGCATGCTCGGGGCTTCTGAGCGTCGATCAGGTCGTAGGAGTTGTTGCCCAACACTTTGCTGATGATGAAAGGGCCTTCCCAAGGTGCTGAGAGCTTGTGCTAGCCGACTGTTCGTTGGATCAGCCGGAGCACAAGGTCTCCTTCTTGGAAAGATCTCGGCTTGACCTTCCGGTTGTAGTATCGGCGCAGGCTCTGCTGGTAGATGCTGGACCGGCTGAGTGCCAACAGCGGGCTCTCTTCAAGCAGATCGACGCCGTCTTGACGTGCCTCTTCTGCTTCCTCCTCGGTGTACATGGTGACTCGGGGGGAGTCGAACTCTATGTCCGTTCGGATGACAACTTCGGCACCGTAGACGAGGAAGAAAGGCGTGAAGCCGGTTGACTTGTTTGGAGTTGTGCGTAGGCTCCAGAGGACGGCTGGCAACTCGTCGAGCCAGCAGCCGGCCGAACGCTCCAGAGGCTCGACCAGTCGAGGCTTGATGCCGGACAGGATGAGGCCGTTTGCTCACTCTACCTGGCCGTTTGACTGCGGATGGGCAACGGACTCTAAGTCCAGTCGGGTGCCCTGCGTCGCGCAAAAACGGGCCAAGGCACCTTTGGCAAAATTAGGGTCGTTGTCGTTGATGATGCTGTGAGGAATGCCATATCGGATTGTGATGTCGGAGACAAAAGTCACGGCAGTCGGACCATTCAGCTTCTTGATCGGCTTTGCTTCTATCCACTTGGTGAACTTGTCCACTCCGACAAGTAAGTGAGTCAGGCCGCCTCGTGCCGTCTTGAATGGTCCCACCATGTCCAGGCCACAAATAGCAAAGGGCCAGGCAATGGGAATAGTCTTGAGTGCAGAAGCCGGCTGATGCGGCTTGGAGCGGAACTTCTAGCACCCTTTGCATTTTTGGACCAAGTCCTTGGCATCTTCTAAAGAAGTCAGCCAAAAGAAACCATGGCGGAACGCTTTGGTGACGAGTGCTCTTGAAGTCGCGTGGTAGCCACACTTGCCTTGATGGATATCTTTGAGAATTGCTTGGCCTTGCCCCGGCTCCACGCAGCGCTGGTAGACGCCAGTGATGCTACGCCTTACAAGCTCTCTATTGACTATGGTGTAGGCTGCAGCTCGGCGTTGCACTTGCCGAGCTAGGATCTCATCAGTTGGAAGCTCTTTGCTCACCAAGAATTTGAGGATGGGCTGGGCCCATGAGGGTGCTGCGATTTCTTTGACTATCAGAACTGTGACTTGGACGAGGGCGGCTGGGCCGGGAGGCGGCGGGTTGGAGTCAGCAGCCGCTTGCTGGATCGATGAAGTCCCTGGGCCAATTGGCGCAGTCCCTGGGCCGAGTTCTGAAGTCTCCGGGCTGACCGCCGCAGTCCCCGGGCCGGGTTCTAAAGTCCCCGGGCCGGCTTCGACTGTCGTGATCCCGAGGCCACCTGCCAGAATTCTTGTGCCGTCTGCTGGGTCTCTTGAGTCCGATCCGACTGCTTCAGGAGTAGCCGGCACAAAGATCGAGTCTGATTCTGGTGAAGGCTTGACAGACGGCTTGAGGAGGCGCTGAAGGGCGACGCCGGATGGTATTGCTTGACGGGTAGAGCCGATTCGTGCCAAGGCATCTGCTTGCTCGTTGTCGTTTCTTGGCATGTGGAGAAACTCGCACCCCTCAAAATATCCACTGAGTTGCTGCACGAGGAAGCGGTAGATCGCCATATTTGCATCTTTGGCGTCCCAGTCACCGGACGACTACTGGACCACCAAGTCGGAGTCACCATAGCACAGGATCCGGCGAATGCTGAGTTCTTTGGCAAGCCAGAGCCCGTGAATGAGTGGCTTGTATTCGGCGACGTTGTTGGAGGCGGCAAAATGGATTTGCAGCACATATTTGAGCTTGTTGCCTTTGGGAGAGGTGAGTATGATGCCGGCTCCCAAGCCGGTGCGCATCTTGGAGCCATCAAAATGCATCCGCCAATGGGTGGAGTCGGGCGCTGGCAGTAGGTACTGGGTCTCGGCCCAGTCGACGAGGAAGTCGGCCAATGCTTGCGACTTGATGGCGGTGCGAGGCTGGTAGTAGATGGTGTAGGGGGCCAACTCTATGGCCCGGCTTCCGATGATCTCGGCTAGTGGAGCTGTGCAGACCATAGTGATTGGGTGCTCTTGAAAGTAAGGCTTCAATTTCTTGGCGGCAAAGTGCACGCCGTAGCACATCTTCTGGTAGTGGGGGGTAGTTTTGCTTGGAGGTCGACAGTACTTCACTCAAATAATATACCGGCCTCTCGACCGGTAGTGCCTTGCCTTCCTCCTTGCACTCTCCCACGATGACTATACTGACCACTCGGCTGGTGGCGGCGATGTATAGGAGCATGGTCTCCTTAGGAGTCGGAGCCGCCAGGACAGGTGGAGTAGTCAATATCTTCCTAAGCTGGAGAAAAGCTTCGTCAGCCTTGTTGTTCCACTCAAAAAAGGTGGTTTTCTTCATGAGTTGGTACAGGGGAAGAGCCTTCTCTCCCAGCTGACTGATGAAGCGGCTGATGGATGCCAAACAGCTAGTGAACTTCTGCACGTACAACAGTCGGGTGGGCGCTTCCATCCTCTCGATGGCCTTGATCTTCACGAGGTTGCACTCTATGCCGCGTTCGGAGACCAGGAAGCCAAGAAGTTGGCCGGCTGGTACTCCGAAGACGCATTTCTCTGGATTGAGCTTGATTTGAAACCGCCGCAGGTTCTCGAAAGTCTCCTTGAGGTCTTCCAGCAATGTTCCACACTTCTCCGACTTCACCACCACATCGTCCATGTAAACGTGGGCGTTTCTGCCGAGTTTCTTGAGGAGGCACTTCTGCATGCAACGTTGAAAGGTGGCGCCAGCATTCCTCAAGCCGAACGTCATGGTCAAGTAGCAGAAGGCTCCAAACGGCGTGATGAAGGCGGTCTTCAGTCTGTCTGCCGCGTTTAACTTGATCTAGTGATATCTTGAATATGCATCTAAGAAACTCAACAGCTCGCATCCGGCTGTGGAGTATATCACCTGATCGATCCTTGGCAAAGCGAACAGGTCCTTGGGGCATGCTTTGTTGAGGCTAGTGTAGTCAATACACATTCGCCACTGCTTATTCTTCTTCAGCACTAGGACCGGGTTGGCTAGCCACTCTAGAAAGAATACTTCCATGATGAAGCCGACCGCTAGAAGGCGGGCTATCTCTTCTCCAACGACTCTTCTCTTCTCTTCCGACAGGCGGCGCAAGGGCTGCCTGACGGGTTTGGCATCAGATCGGACATGTAACTTGTGCTCGGTGAATTCCGTCGGAACACCTGGCATGTCTTTGGGGGACCATGCGAAGATGTCCCGATTCTCATGGAGGAAATCGACAAGCTCGCCTTCCTATTTGCTGTCGAGGTTTGCACCTACGACAGCGTACCTCTCCGGGTGTTCCGAGTCCAAGGGTATCTTCTTCGTCTCTTTGGCCCGCTTGAACGAGCCCTCAGCTTCCGACTCCTTGGGGTTGGGTGACATCTCCGGCTACTTGCTTGCCATCCCCACAACCCGGTCAAGGAGCCGCTTCTCAGCTGCGATCACGAGGGACTCGGCCAGCCGACTGCTCTCAGCCGCGTAGGCGGATGACTTTCTGTAGTCTCCGGCTATGGTCAGAATCCCCTTGGAACTCGGCATCTTCATCTTGAGGTAGGCGTAGTGGGGGACAGCCATGAACTTGACTAGGGTAGGCCGGCCAAGTAACGCATGGGGGACAGCCATGAACTCCACCACTTCAAACCAAACTGACTCTTGGCGGAAGTGACCTTTGTCTCCGAAGAGGACATCTATCAGCATTTTGCCGATTGGTGAGCAGGAAAGGACAGGAACTATGCCATGGAATACAGTCCGGCTGTTCTGAAGCTGTCTTTGCTTGATTCCTAAGTTCTCCATGGTGTCCTTGTACAGGATGTTGATGCTGCTGCCGCCGTCTATCAGGACTCGGGAGAAACGAGCAGCTCGCCTGTCTGTGGCAAACGTGGCATCCAAAACCATGGCATAAGAGCCAGGATTGGGCATCACCTTTGCGTGGTCAGTTCTGCTCCAGCTGATGGGCTTCTCAGACCAATGCATGAACTCTGGTGTCTCTGATGCTACTGCATTCACTTCTTGCTGCTGCAGCCGCCTGCTGCGTCGATCATCGACTACGCTGGTGAACACCATGTAGGCTCCATGCTCTTCTGGGTACTCGTCTTGTACTGCGCCGACTGGTCTGACCGCCGGCTGCTGGGGCGGAGGAGGAGGCGGCTGCCCAGCAGGCGGGGGAGGCAAGAGGCCGTCTCCCTTGGCAATCCTGGTGAGCCAGTGGCATTTCCGGGTGGTGTGGTTGGACGGCTTCGCACCGCTATGGAATTTGCAAGGACCATCTAAAGTCTACTCATATGAGAAAGCCGACAACCAGTTGGGCATGCCGCCCTTCTGACGTTTGGTTGGAGGCTGCCCTTCTGGCTGCTGGTCTTCGACTGTTGCCACCTGCGGGCTACTGGAAGCTGGCTGTGGGGCCTCGCACTTGTGGTCGTTCTGCTGTTGATGCCGACTGACGTCTCCAGCCGGGGTTTGAGGAGCCTGAGGAGCCACTTTGCTAGTCGCACTAACTTGAATCTCCGCATTCATGGAGGAGTCGGCCGTGGCATATTTGTCTGCTATGATCAGTAGCTCATCGAGGGTCTCTGGCTCATCGTAGAGAAGCTTGTGCTTGAGGAGGGTGCCTTCTCGGCACCCGGCGGTGAAGTACTCGATAGCCTGCACCTCGTCCACACCCTCACAGGAGTTACAGAGCTCGGCCAATGCGTAAGGTAGTCACGAGTTGATTCGTTGGGGCCTTGCATGCACAAGGAAAGCTGGCGAGGCTTGGGCGGCCGCTTGTACGTGCTGGTGAAGTTGCGTACGAAGGCGTCTATGAAGTCGACCCAACTGTTGATGCTGTGGGGCTTCAAGCTATTTAGCCATGTCCGGTCCATGCCCTGGAGCATGAGCGGAACGTACTTCACGGCAACACGCTTGTTGCCGTTTGCTATGTTGACGGCCATGGAGTAGTCAACTAGCCAGTCTTCCGGCTTCGCGGAGCCGGTGTATTTGGGTGTGTCTCTTGGGAGTGTGAATCCTTTGGGAAAGGGCTCGTATCGAATGCGGGGGCCAAAACACGGCGGTCCCAACTCATCTTCTTCTTCTAGCGACAGGGATCGGTGGAGTCGGTCGATCCGGTGACGGGCATCATTCTCTCCGACTCCTTCTCGGCGGCCTAGGCGATCGCCGAGTGTCGGGTGATCAACAGGCGGTAGGGAGACTCGCCTTTCCCTGCGAGGGGGAGGAGGCGGACAGTCGTCCCGTCGTTCCACTGCTCTTGGGCAGCCGTCTTGTTCGCGCCTTATGGTGATGCGAGTCCGGCTGCGGCTCGCAGCCGACTCCTTGTCTTTTCTTCCACGGACGCCACCAGTCGGTGTCCGGGACATCGCGCCTTGGTCTCGGCGGGGAGGCGGATCATCGTTTTGCCGTTGTGGCGCATCTGTGCGGCAGCCGGCCTTGTTCTGCTCGACGGCCGCGTCGAGGAGCCGCTTGACGCGCTCCGTCATCAGGCGACGTTCTTCGCCCTCGAAATTGTCCAGCTCGTCCGCCGCCTGGGCGGCTCAGATGTTCTCCACATGCGTGGTGTAAATGGGGCGATTCGCCCCGAACAGGTTGGCGATGGCCACGCCGCGCTGCTAGACCGTGCCAAGGCGGCTAGGCCCAGTTGGAGCTGGCGTGCCACCCACAGCGCGGTCCATCTCGCGCTGGTAGGCTTCTGATAGGCGTCTCATACTGGCCAGCTTCTTGGCGCCTTCGATGAGCCGAAGGCGGCACGCCTCCAGCGTCTCGGCGTCGGCGTCTTCAGGAATGGGCGCAGTCAGGTCTTGCAGCGCCGCATCAAGTGGGTCATGAGCTCCTCCGCCGGAGTGCTCGCCATGACCGATGACAAGCACCTCTGTGACGGTACTTCCGTCGCTCTCCGCGCGAGGGAGCGACTGGTCATAGACCACCACGTTGGTGGGGAACGCGTCGAGCGATGCGGTGTCGGAGTCGACCAACATCGGATCGGTGGATCCTACGGACTCCAGGTCCACAGCTGGCTCGCTGGCGACGTGGAGTTGATCGAGGAGGCCCATGAGGAGGCTCTCGGGGCCGCCTGTGCCCGCGTCGGATGCGGGCTCGTCGGAGAGGCGAACCTCACCGACAAGATCGGAGAGGCAACTGGCCGCGCAGGCGATTTCAGCGCCATGCAGCGCGTCGGCGCAGACTCCGTCTAGCGTGCCGGGCTGGCTGCGCTCACCAGGGAGGAAAAGGGTTCCCGTCTAGAGCAGGTCTCCAGACAACGATGCACCTTGCCCCACGTTGGGCGCCAAATGTCGGGGGTTGGGTGTGACATTTGCCAAAGGATGGCTTATCATGGTGGGAGCGAGTAGAACGTCGCCGGTGCCCGGAAGCGGGATGAGGTGTGGACACGAATTCCGGCGTGCTTTACCCAGGTTCGGGGCTCTCCTAGGAGATAACACCCCTAGTCCTGCTCTGCGGGGTCTCCGCATGATCACTAAGGAAAAGTGAATACAAGGTTGCTCCTCTAGTTGTATGCTGAAGGTAGGAGAAGGCAAGGCTAGCTCTCTCCTTCCTATATGATCTGGTCTAGTTCTAATGGGTCCAAAGCCTTTGCATGGGTGCCCTGGGGGGTTTATATAGGCCTACCCCCCAGGGGTACAATGGTAATCCGGCTGGGTGCAGGGCCCAGCCGTCAGTCTCTTCGGTTGTCATCTTCTCCACCGACTGCTCGGGCCCGCCGACTGGTCCGGTACGGAGCCGACAGGCCGTGTCCGCCGCTTGCGAGTCTTGCTGGCTGCTGATCACTGTAGCCGTGCTTCTAATGACGCGGGCTTGGTCATGGGGTCGTGGCTACAGCTCCGCCGCCTGGCGGGCGATTACTGTAGCCACTTCCCGTCTCGTCTGGTTAATGGCGCGTGGGACCCGTGGGAGGGGCAGGCCGACTCCCAACGGGTCCGACTGGTGACGCTCTCGCCGTCTTCTGGACTCTCACTGACTGGTGGGACCCGTCGTCCCTAGGTCGTACAGACAGGCCGTCATGGGTGCAGGACTCTGCCCACTGGTGCGGATGTCAGGGATGGCATGGCAACAGTGCCGCAACGGACGGAGATCTCTGCGGCTACGGCGCACTGTGGCCACGCCAGCCTCTGGAAAGGGGAGGGAGTGGGCTTCACTGTAGCCACTCCCCGTCCCATCCCCCCTGATGAGGGCATGGGTATCCATTGGTGCCGTGGGCCGACTCCCCGTGGCCGGCTTCTCTGGAAGCCTCCAGATAGGAGTCGGCTTGTCTTGAACTTGCCTCCAGGACTCGGCCGCGAGTGGGCAGTCACCTGTTCCTCCGGCCGGCTTCCAGAAGGCGGCTCTTCGTCTTGGCGTTTTGAGGGGCGCAGCCTGCCCCGATGCCTTCAAAGGTTCTAGGCTCCGGGTTAGCCTACCCATGGCCCAATACTCCGACAAGGAAGGCACGAGGTAGGGGGCGTGCCTACCCCCCTGGGCGCGCCCTCCACCCTCGTGGGCCCCTCACTGCTCCACCGACGTACTTCTTCCTCCTATATATACCCATATACCCGGAAAATATCAGGGGCAGAGCCAAAACCCTAGTTCCACTGCCACAACCTTCTGTAACCGTGAGATCCCATCTTGGGGCCTTTTCCGGCGCTCCGCCGGAGGGGGCATTGATCACGAAGGGCTTCTACACCAACATAATAGCCTCTCAGATGATGTGTGAGTAGTTTACTTCAGACCTTCGGGTCCATAGTTATTAGCTAGATGGCTTCTTCTCTCTCTTTGGATCCCAATACAAAGTTCTCTGTTTTTCTCGTAGAGATCTATTCGATGTAATCTTCTTTTGCGGTGTGTTTGTCGAGATCCGATAAATTGTGGGTTTATGATCAAGATTATCTATGAACAATATTTGAATCTCCTCTGAATTCTTTTATGTATGATTGGTTATCTTTGCAAGTCTCTTCGAATTATTAGTTTGGTTTGGCCTACTAGATTGATCTTTCTTGCAATAGGAGAAGTGCTTAGCTTTGGGTTCAATCTTGCGATGTCCTTTCCCAGTGACAGCAGGGGCAGCAAGGCACATATTGTATTGTTGCCATCAAAGATAAAAAGATGGGGTTTATATCATATTGCTTGAGTTTATCCCTCTACATCATGTCATCTTGCCTAATGCGTTACTCTGTTCTTATGAACTTAATACTCTAGATGCATGCTGGATAGCGGTCGATGTGTGGAGTAATAGTACTAGATGCAGAATCGTTTCGGTCTACTTGTCGCGGACGTGATGCCTATATACATGATCATACCTAGATATTATCATAAGTATGCTCAATTATATCAATTGCTCGACAGTAATTTGTCTACCCATCGCAATACTTATGCTATCTTGAGAGAATCCACTAGTGAAACCTATGGCCCCCGGGTCTATTTTCCATCATATTAATCTTCCAACACTTTACTATTTCTATTTATGTTTGTTTTACTTTGCATCTTTATCACAAAAATATTATCCTATTATCTCTATAAGATCTCACTCTTGTAAATGACCGTGAAGGGATTGACAACCCCTTTGTCACGTTGGTTGCGAGGTTCTTGTTTGTTTGTGTAGGTGTGCGGGACTCGCGCGTGGTCTCCTACTGGATTGATACCTTGGTTCTCAAAACCGAGGGAAATACTTACGCTACTTTGCTGCATCACTGAAAGTGCAACTATCCCTGGGTGGTTTTGGTAATTCCTAACAACACATAGCTCATTGAGCTAACATTATTCCAAGATTAATATTTCTGGAAAAGCTCGATGGATGGCATGGCATGGATGAGGAAAGTGGATCCCTCAAAATTATAAGGACAAAAGATTGGCTCAAGCATCAAGATCAAGACTCTACATTTTATATTTTAGTGATCCAAGATCACATTGAGTCTATAGGAAAAGCCAATACTATCAAGGAGGGATGAGGTGTTGCTTAATGAGCCTCTTGCTTCATGTGCTTAGTGATATGCTCCAAAACCCTCAACTATCTTCCCACATCCACATATGACCTAAACCAAAAGTCAAACTCGGCCCCACCGATTCTTTCTATCTGGCGCCATGGAGTTTCAAATGTCATAGCCACTGCCACAAACCCTAGCAAATCGGTTTCACCGATAGGGATCTCGGTCTCACCGAGATGGGATTGCAATTTCTCTGTTTCCCTTCGTAACGTTTCGGTCTAACCGAAGTGAGCGATCGGTCCCACCGAAATTGCAATCTAAACTCTCCGTTTCCCTTTTGTAACATTTCAGTCTCACCGAGATGAGTGAATCGGTCGCACCGAGTTTACCTGACCAACACTATGGTTAGCTTATTACCAAAATCGGTCTCACCGAGTTTGTGTAATCGGTCACACCGAGATTACGTTATGCCCTAACCCTAACCATATCGGTCCGACCGAGTTGCATCTCAGTCCCACCGAAAATCCTAACGGTCACTAGGTTTGCTGACTCGGTCCGACCAAGTTTAACCATTCGGTCCCACCGAGTTTGGCAGATTGTGTGTAATGGTTAGATTTGGTTTGGAGGCTATATATACCCCTCCACCCACTCTTCATTCGTGGAGAGAGCCATCAGAACACATCTACACTTCCATTACTCATGTTCTGAGAGAGAACCACCTACACTTGTGTTGAGCTCAAGATATTCCATTCCAACCATATGAATCTTGATCTCTAGCCTTCCCCAAGTTGCTTTCCACTCAAATCTTCTTTCCACCAAATCCAAATCCTGTGAGAGAGAGTTGAGTGTTGGGGAGACTATCATTTGAAGCACAAGAGCAAGGAGTTCATCATCAACACACCATTTGTTACTTCTTGGAGAGTGGTGTCTCCTAGATTGGCTAGGTGTCACTTGGGAGCCTCCGACAAGATTGTGGAGTTGAACCAAGGAGTTTGTAAGGGCAAGGAGATCGCCTACTTCATGAAGATCTACCGCTAGTGAGGCAAGTCCTTCATGGGCGACGGCCATGATGGAATAGACAAGGTTGCTTCTTCGTGGACCCTTCGTGGGTGGAGTCCTCCATGGACTCGCGCAACCGTTACCCTCCGTGGGTTGAAGTCTCCATCAACGTGGATGTACGATAGCACCACCTATCGGAACCACACCAAAAACATCCGTGTCTCCAATTGCATTTTAATCCTCCAAACCCTTCCCTTTACATTCTTGCAAGTTGCATGTTTTAATTTCCGCTGCTCATATACTCTTTTGCATGCTTGCTTGAATTGTGTGGAGATTGCTTGACTTGTGCTAAGATAGCTAAAATTTGCCAAGAACTAAAATTGGGAAAAGGCTAGATTTTTATTTGGTCAAGTAGTCTAATCACCCCCCTCTAGACATACTTCCGATCCTACAAGTGGTATCAGAGCTTTGGTCTCCATTTGCTTTGATTTCCATAGCTTTTGGTGGTCATAGCATTGGTTTCACAACCTAGGAGAGTATGGCGTCTAGTGAGGGAGATTACCACCGTAGAGGTCCTTACTTTGATGGTACTAATTTTGCTAGTTGGAAGCATAAGATGAAAATGTATATTCTTGGACATAACCCCGCCGTTTGGGCTATTGTGTGTGTTGGCTTGCAAGGTGACTTCTTTGATGGGAAAGAACCAAACCGTGAAGCTACCGCGAAAGAGTTGAAGATGCTACAATATAACGCTCAAGCTTGTGATATCCTCTTCAATGGATTGTGCCCCGAAGAATTCAACAAAATCAGCCGTCTTGAGAATGCAAAGGAAATTTGGGATACTTTGATTGATATGCATGAAGGTACCGACTCCGTCAAGGAATCCAAATTGGATGTGCTTCAAAGTCAACTTGACAAGTTCAAAATGAAGGATGGTGAAGGTGTCGCTGAAATGTACTCTAGGCTTGCTCTTATCACAAATGAGATTGCTGGCTTAGGGAGTGAAGAGATGACCGATAGATTCATCATCGCGAAGATCCTAAGAGCCTTGGATGGAAAATATGATACCGTGTGCACATTGATCCAAATGATGCCCAATTACAAAGATCTCAAGCCGACGGAAGTCATTGGAAGAATTGTTGCTCATGAGATGCACTCAAGGATAAAGAGGAACTTCACAACAAATCAAGTAGTGCTTACAAAGCCTCATGTGAAGCCCCCACATCATCAAGTGAGAAACAAACCTTCAATGAAGAATTGAGCTTAATGGCGAAGAACTTCAACAAGTTCTACAAGAGTAGAAGCAAAGATAGAAGCTCCAAGTCAAGGTCCTACAATGACAAAAGATCTTCTAGTCGAGAGCGAAACTGCTACAATTGTGGAAGGCCCGGACACTATTCCAATGAGTGTACGTCTCCCTACAAAAGAAGAGAAGATTCTCCAAAAGAAGAAGTAGAAGAGAAGAATCACCATCTAGAGAAAGAAGGAGTAGAGATGATCGTTATGAAAGAAGACACTCACGGAGAAGCAAGGATTCGGAAAGAAAGGACAAGTCATCAAGGAGCTACACAAAACGAAGACATCAAGCTCATGTTGGTGAATGGGTATCTGGCTCCGACTCCGACAACCACTCCAAGAGAAGCTATCACTCCGATTCCGAATATACTCAAGATGAAGGTGTTGCCGGTCTAGCACTTGTGTCAACCAACTCCTACGACATATTTGACTCACCAAATGAAGGAGTTGGAACATGCTTCATGGCTAAAGGCCCAAAGGTATCACATTCCGAGTATGTTGATTTCAATAGTGATGAAGATGACTTGTTAGGTGATGATGATTTACTTGTTGACAACTCTAGTGATGAATACTATGATGAAACGTCAATTAATCATGGTAATCAAGATAAAACGAATGACAATGATAAGGAGAAGATTGATTCTCTAACTAAAGAACTAAACACTCTTAAGTTAGCTCATGAAACTATCTTAGGAGATCATCGAGAACTTTTAAGGACACATGAGAAATCACGCTTTGAAAAGCTCAACCTTGAGCAAGAGCATGAGTTCTTAAAATCAATCAATGATGATCTTTGTAAGAAAAGTTCTTCTTACATTGCCAAGTGTTTACTCTTATCCACTTACATGCCTCAAGTCAAGTCTAGTAACAAGAACAAGAAAGATTCTTCCTCTAGTAGTAACAATGATCATGCTAAATCCAATATTGTTGCTTCTAGTAGTTCTCTTGATTCCACTAATGATTCTCTTAGCCAAGTTACACTTGAGCAAGAAAATATCTTATTGAAGGGAATTATAGAGAAAGGAGTTTACAAGAGCCTTGCCGGAAGTAAGCAATTCGAGGAAATTGTACGCAAGCAAGGAAGGCACCGGAAGAATCAAGGTGTTGGTTTTGAACGAAAGTTCAATGCCAATGGAGTTGAGTGGGAAGAAGATCAATACCCCAAGACGAAGTTTGTTCCTCAGCAAGAGAAGTATGATCCCACATCTTTCAAAGGGACACAAGCTCAAGATGATCTTCCACCACAAGACTACAAGCAAAAAGTCAAGGACAAGCTTCAAGAGGAAATTGATGCATTTGAAGAAGCTCCTAAGACCTTAGTCAAGTGGATTCCCAAGACTACTTCAAGTTCCACTTCTTCAAGTACAACTACAACTCCAAGGATTCCCATCAAGATGGTGTGGATCCAAAAGAAGAAGAACTAGAGAGTTCTTGAGGGTGACTCCGCCAACATACATCACTCTTATCATCTTGGCAAGAACAAGTGCAATCAACTTCCACATCTTGCACTAGTTCAAGGAGTCACAAACCCTCTTGTTGGTAAGACAAGGGACAAGGTAACCTAAAAGCTTTCATAGACATCATCTTGTGTGTGCATCACTCTATGTCTATGGATATCCTTGTTTGTTCCTTGTGGGACTAACCCATGTAGGTATTGAAAGTGCAACTCACTCCAATGGATAGCTCCAAATGATCTACATCAACATTGAGCATCCACATCTTCAACATCTACATGAAGTCATCATCGACAAAACCCAAGGTTAGTTCATCCCTCTTAGGGGGGATATCACATCTAGGGGGAGCTTTACTCTAAGACTTGAGCTAAAGCAACTCTAATGGTGTGAACACAACAATGCTTTATGTAAAAGTGGTAACCCCACTTGTGCTTAAACGATGAGTATGACCTATGATCAAATATTCTCATTTGACTCCTAAGTCAATATACTCATATATAGATGACCCAGTCATCACCAATTGCTTGATAGATGCTATAATTGGTTGTGCATGCTTTGCCACATATTTCAATTGCCATCTTATTGTGTGAGCATGTTGATTGCATATTTTACTCATTCGAGGACATCCACTTGTTGTTTTGATTGATTGGTTTTCTTTTCATTTGCCAAGTGGATGGATAAGAATGCCTAAGAATCCTCTCTAGCTATCTATGCTTTTCTCGTCTCAAACTCTATTCATGCCACATCACAATATTTGATCAAGTAAGATTCAAACCACTCTGTGTGAGGAGCACTCGGAGTCCCCAATTTGTCATAGACTTAAACTTCCAAAACTTCTTTATGTGTTTCGGTCTGACCGATTCCTCCATTTCGGTCATACCGAGATCACTAAGTCGACCTATGTTTTCACCTCGGTGCAACCGATTTGAACTTTTCGGTCACACCGAGTTGCTATAACTGTCAACAGTTATGCATCTCGGTGCCACCGAGTTGTTCCACTCGGTCACACCGACAGGGTCGGGCTATATATACTCACAGGCAAAATTTTGGAAATTTCTCCGAAACCTCTTCGCCCGCGCATAGCTCGCTCTGCCTCCTGGGTCTCCGGATCGTCCTCCTCGTCGCCAGCCGCCTCCTATCGCTGGTCTCTGCCGCTGTCAACGGATTTCGTCTCCACCGTTGCCGCCGTAGCGAGTTCACCGCCGAACTAGGGTATGGACTCGATCACAGTGCTATCCCCGTCTGATTCCTAGCACATTGTGTTCATTAAGATTCCTGCTACGATTGAAACACCTCTATCCAGTCAAAACAATCCTTAGAATAGTTGCGATTCGAAAATTTAGGTTTAGGTTTCCGCCGAAACCATCTCGGACCCACCGGGTTGCGGAACTCGGTTCCACCAATTCGGCCACGGCCATTGCACATGTGGTTCTCGGTCTGACCGAGAATTGCAAATCGGTGTGACCGAGTTCAGGACTTTGTGAAACCCTAGCAGTCTCGGTGCCACCGAACTGTGACTCGGTCTGACCGAGGTCACTAGTTTTGGTTCCAAAAGCTTCTTCGGTATCACCGAGTTTGCAAATCGGTTGATCCGAAATGCTTTCTGTGGAAAACTAAAACTAAGTTTTTGACTCATTCTTTTGCAAAAATCTCTGCATTTTGTGATGCTCATCCACTCTATCTCATCTACAATCTATTCACAGGGTCTGCAGTCAGTGTTTGCAACATGTCTGATCAGAGTGACAGCCAGAACAAATCAGAGGAGCAGATTCACATCAGTGAGGGCACTAGTCCCTCTAGTAGCTCTGATGAGGGTAGCAGGAGCACCCCAAGAAACTTGCCTAAGGCTGCAACTAGAGCTAACAAGAAGAGAACTTCTGAATCTGAGGATGAAGATTATGTGGCAGAGGAGGAAGCCACATCTAAGAAGAAGGTGCTCAAGAAAGAATATGGCTCAGCTGCAGCCACAAAACCTGGAATGCAGAAGAAGGCACCTCTAAAGAGAGTTCCTACCTCTAAGCCTAGGAAGGCTGCAACTGAAGAAACCATGAAGTTTACCATGGAATCTGAAGAGGAAGCAGGTGGCCAGGACAAGAAGAAAAAGAGAGTCAGAACCACTACTGCCAGAGTCCTTGGCAAACCCTCCATGACGAGAGACTCTGAGGAAGAAGAGGAAGAAGAGGCTGGTGCACCAGCACCCAAGGCACATAAGCTTATGGGTGATGTCATAAAGTCAGGGGCTGCTTCATCCAAGCCCAAAGAAGCACCCAAAGCTGCCTCCAAGCCCAAGAGTGCACCTAAGAGGAACACTAGGAACATATCTGCTGCTGAGAAGAACAAGGCCCCAGTGCCTGATGTTGCTGCTGAAGAAGAAGAAGAAGGACAAGTTCTCAGAAAGCTCAAGCCCAAGATTCCAAACCACAACGATGCTCATCCTGTGGCTGAGGACATGAAAATCAGGAGAGATTCAGGGCTAAGGAAATGGAGAGAAGAAGATCCATATGCTTCAAGGAGAAGAACTACTGTTGATTACCGGTTCCACACCAAGGAACAACAAGATTTCTATGAGACAGTGCTACTGTACAAGAAACCCATAGTGTGTGATATGAAATGGGTTGACTGGGAGTATATAAAGGAGAATGAAGAACACTATCCTGGAGTGCTTGACAGCTTCAAAGCTTGTGGAGTTGCAGACTTTGTTGGGCAGAAGCTCACAAAGTGGAATGAGGACCTCATAATGCAATTCTACTCCACATCACATTTCTATCCAGATGGCAGGATAGTATGGATGACTGAAGGCACAAGATACCAATCTACAGTTGCAGAATTGGCTCAGCTGATCAATGCCCCAGAAGAGCAAGAAGATGAATTGGATGTCTATGCCAAGAAGAAGATGGATCACAATTGCATGTCAAACATGTACAAGGAGATCCCAGACAAATCACTTGAAACCTTCAAGTTCGAATCAGTTCACTTCCTTCTGTCAGGGCTGCCTACAATCAATTGGATTCAAAGGCACACTCTCTTGCCCAAGTCAGGTGATCACAAGATGATCAGAGGCCATGCAATAAACTTGCTTCACATATTTGATGTGCCACAGAAGTTCAAGGTAATGAGGCTCACAGTTGAGACCATCAAGAGGACAGCAGCTGATCAGAAGAGGAGCTGTGGATATGCCCCACAAATTCAGGAGTTCATTAACTCAAAGATGGGCACAGGCACATACCTGTTGGATAAGGAACACCTGCCCATCCATCCAGATTTTGAGGACAATCAAGTTGTGATGAATGAGAATGAACCATCATCAGCACGTGCTCAAGCAAAGAAGGAGAAGGCAAAGATGGAGAAAGCTGCCAAGATGCCAACTCAAGAGGAGGCATCTGAGTACTTTTTGAAGAACAAGCAGGAGCAGCTCGGTTACCTGATAGCATCAACTCTGAGAATTGAGAAAGGACCGGCCACCCTGACTCGAAACCAAGAGATCCTGGAAAGAATCATGGAACTAAAGTTCTATGACCTAGATGTGAAAGTAACTGAGATTCAGTCTGCTGTGGAGCAACTACAAGATGATATACAGGAGAGGAAGGGCAAGACCACAACTGATGCTTTTGCCAGAGTGCCCAGAGCTTAGAGATCATCTGCAGTGCCAGTTCCTCACACCAGAGCAACTACTTCTGCACCAGCTACAGCCTCACTTCCACCAGCTCCAGCTCCTACCCCAGCAGCTCCATCGACTTCAACTAAAGCCTTCGTCCTTGGCGTCATCCGGACTCCACCACCAGAAGACCAAGCCTGAGAGTCATTTTAGTGATATGCATTTTCAATGAACTTTTTGGTAACTTGTTGCCAAAGGGGGAGAAAAATGTATAGATCATAGGCTTCGAGAGAGAGAGTTTGCATTTGTTCTCTCTTGTCTTCTTGGTTGAACTTTATTTGCTTTTGAGTGCTTGAGATACTATGCTTTTATTTGTGAGACATTGATGATCATGTGTTTGATCATAAGCTACACTTAATGCTTGTTGGATGTTATTATCAGTTTATCCTTATCTTGATCATTCACTTTGCTTGATGATGAGCGCATGTATTTAATTCTTATCATTTTGAGCGCTCCACCAAGATGTATGTGACATGGAAGAGTAACCCATGATCCTAACTCATTGTGCATTTGCAGTCCAAAGCAAATCTTAAAATATGCACAAAATTAGGGGGAGCTCTTGCTTTTCACATACTTCTCAAAGCGACGATATATTCCACTCGTATTATCATTTGTCGAAGCTTTGATCTATATGTTGTCATCAATTACCAAAAAGGGGGAGATTGAAAGTGCAACTATCCCTGGGTGGTTTTGGTAATTCCTAACAACATATAGCTCATTAAGCTAACATTATTCCAAGATTAATATTTCAGAAAAAGCTCGATGGATGGCATGGCATGGATGAGGAAAGTGGATCCCTCAAAATTATAAGGACAAAAGATTGGCTCAAGCTTCAAGATCAAGACTCTACATTTTATATTTTAGTGATCCAAGATCACATTGAGTCTATAGGAAAAGCCAATACTATCAAGGAGGGATGAGGTGTTGCTTAATGAGCCTCTTGCTTCATGTGCTTAGTGATATGCTCCAAAACCCTCAACTATCTTCCCACATCCACATATGACCTAAACCAAAAGTCAAACTCGGCCCCACCAATTCTTTCTATCCGGCGCCACCGAGTTTCAAATGTCATAGCCACTGCCACAAACCCTAGCAAATCAGTTTCACCGATAGGGATCTCGGTCTCACCGAGATGGGATTGCAATTTCTCTGTTTCCCTTCGTAACGTTTCGGTCTAACCAAAGTGAGCGACCGGTCCCACCGAGATTGCAATGTAAACTCTTTGTTTCCCTTTTGTAACATTTCGGTCTCACCGAGATGAGCGAATCGGTCCCATCGAATTTACCTGACCAACGCTCTGGTTAGCTTATTACCAAAATCGGTCTCACCGAGTTTGTGTAATCGGTCACACCGATATTACGTTATGCTCTAACCCTAACCATATCGGTCCTACCGAGTTGCATCTCAGTCCCACCGAAAATCCTAACGGTCACTAGGTTTGCTGACTCGGTCCGACCAAGTTTAACCATTCGGTCCCACCGAGTTTGGCAGATTGTGTGTAACGATTAGATTTTGTGTGGAGGCTATATATACCCCTCCACCCACTCTTCATTCGTGGAGAGAGCCATCAGAACACATCTACACTTCCATTACTCATGTTTTGAGAGAGAACCACCTACACTTGTGTTGAGCTCAAGATATTCCATTCCAACCATATGAATCTTGATCTCTAGCCTTCCCCAAGTTGCTTTCCACTCAAATCTTCTTTCCACCAAATCCAAATCCTATGAGAGAGAGTTGAGTGTTGGGGAGACTATCATTTGAAGCACAAGGGCAAGGAGTTCATCATCAACACACCATTTGTTACTTCTTGGAGAGTGGTGTCTCCTAGATTGGCTAGGTGTCACTTGGGAGCCTCCGACAAGATTGTGGAGTTGAACCAAGGAGTTTGTAAGGGCAAGGAGATTGCCTACTTTGTGAAGACCTACCGCTAGTGAGGCAAGTCCTTCGTGGGCGACGGCCATGATGGAATAGACAAGGTTGCTTCTTCATGGACCCTTCGTGGGTGGAGCCCTCCGTGGACTCGCGCAACCGTTACCCTCCGTGGGTTGAAGTCTCCATCAACGTGGATGTACGATAGCACCACCTATCGGAACCATGCCAAAAACATCCGTGTCTCCAATTGCGTTTGAATCCTTCAAACCCTTCCCTTTACATTCTTCCAAGTTGCATGCTTTACTTTCCGCTGCTCATATACTCTTTTGCATGCTTGCTTGAATTGTGTGGAGATTGCTTGACAGGTGCTAAGATAGCTAAAATCTGCCAAGAACTAAATTGGGAAAAGGCTAGATTTTTATTTGGCAAGTAGTCTAATCACCCCCCTCTAGACATACTTCCGATCCTACAATAACCCTTTCCTCTTCAAGGGAAAACCAATGCAGTGCTCAAGAGGTAGCAAGAAGGATTTCTAGCGCCGTTGCCGGGGAGTCTACGCACAAGTCAAGACATACCAAGTACCCATCACAAACTCATCTCCCTCGCATTACATTATTTGCAATTTGCCTCTCGTTTTCCTGTCCCCCCTTCACCCTTGCCATTTTATTCGCCTTCTCCTTTCCGCTCGCCTTTCTTTCACCATGTCGGAACCAAAAAGGGTTGGAGGTTCTCTCCTGAGTTTTAGCACTTTGGACAATCCTTCTATTCTTGCTACACTCATAAATAATGATGTTATAGAAAGACCTACCGAAGTTATCAATGAATGTCTTAATAATATTGATGAGGATGATTCCGGAATTTTTCGTTATTTACTCGATGAATCTTTCAAAGATGCTTCGGACAGACTATTAAGGATCCGGGCAAGCTATGTGCCCCAATACCAAATTGAAATTCACTTAAAGAGCTTTTATGTTGCCCTACCTTCTTCGTTTAAGCATGTCTTAGACTCTATTTTTGAAGAAGGTTTTCTTAAGGGGGATGCTATAGATACTTATGAAAAGATGAAAACTATATTTGGGCACCCCATGAATGAGAAAGTTGAATCTACCACCCTTTTGTGCTTTTATCAGAATGAAATTATCAAAGAAATGAAGGCTAGCCTAGATGCAAATTTCCGTAACGTGCTTAATCTTTCTTCTAGTATTAATGGCCACGTGCTTTCTCAAAATAGAAAGATAAATGCGATAGATAAGGAATTTTCTCTGTTCTTTCCTAATACCAAAGATGGCAATACTTAGATCTATGCTTGCTTTTATGCCTAGCTAGGGGCGTTAAACGATAGCGCTTGCTGGGAGGCAACCCAATTTATTTTAGTTTTTTGATTTTTGTTTCTGTTTAGGAATAAATATTTGATCTAGCCTCTGGTTAGATTCGTTTTTGTGTTTTAATTAGTGTTTGTGCCAATTCAAACTGTTAGGATAACCTATGATGATAGTTATTTGATCCTGCTGTAAAAAATAGAAACTTTGCGCGCACGAGATTAGTTTTCATAAATCACAGGAACGTGATTTTCAGTTGATTCTTTTTGCAGTTGATCAATAAACAAATTGTCTACAACTTCCTAATTTGGTGGAATTTGTTGCGTTCCAGAAGTTTGTGTTAGTTACAGATCTGTTCTGTTTTTGACAGATTCTGTTTTTCGTGTGTTGTTTGCTTATTTTGATGAATCTATGGCTAGTAAAATAGTTTATAAACCATAGGGAAGTTGGAATACAGTAAGTTTAACACCAATATAAATAAATAATGAGTTCATTACAGTACCTTGAAGTGGTGTTTTGTTTTCTTTCGCTAACGGAGCTCATGGGATTTTCTGTTAAGTTTTGTGTTGTGAAGTTTTCAAGTTTTGGGTAAAGATTTGATGGATTATGGAACAAGGAGTGGCAAAAGCCTAAGCTTGGGGATGCCCATGGCACCCAAAGATAATCTAAGGACACCAAAAAGCCAAAGCTTGGGGATGCCCCGGAAGACATCCCCTCTTTCGTCTTCATCCATCGGTAAGTTTACTTGGAGCTATATTTTTATTCACCACATGATATGTGTTTTGCTTGGAGCGTCTTGTATGATTTGAGTCTTTGCTTATTAGTTTACCACAATCATCCTTGCTGTACACACCTTTTTAGAGAGACACACATGATTCGGAATTTATTAGAATACTCTATGTGCTTCACTTATATCTTTTGAGCTATATAGTTTTTGCTCTAGTGCGTCACTTGTATCTTTTAGAGCGCGGTGGTGGATTTGTTTTATAGAAATTATTGTTCTCTCATGCTTCACTTATATTATTTTGAGAGTCCTACAAAACAGCATGGTAATTTGCTTTAATCATGAAATTACTCCTAATATGCAAGGTATTCAACATTAGTAAAAACTCTCTTATGAGTGCGTTGAATACTAAGAAAAGTTTGATGCTTGATGATTATTTTGAGATATGGAGGTAGTAATATTAAAGTTGTGCTAGTTGAGTAGTTGTGAAATTGAGGAATACTTGTGTTGAAGTTTGCAAATCCCGTAGCATGCACGTATGGTAAACGTTGTGTAACAAATTTGAAACATGAGATGTTCTTTGAGTGTCATCCCTTGTGTGGAGGTCGGGGGCGCGCGATGGTTAACTCCTACCAACCTTTCCCTAGGAGCATGTGTTTAGTGCTTGGTTTGATGACTTGTAGATTTTTTCTATAAGTATGTGAGTTCTTTATGACTAATGTTGAGTCCATGGATTATACGCACTCTCACCTTTCCATCATTGCAAGCCTCTTCGGTACTGTGCACTGCCTTTTCTCACCTTGAGAGTTAGTGCAAACGTCGCCGGTGCATCCAAACCCCGTGATACGATACGCCCTATAACACATAAACCTCCTTATATCTTCCTCAAAACAGCCACCATACCTACCTATTATGGCATTTCCATAGCCATTCCGAGATATATTGCCATGCAACTTTCCACCGTTCTGTTTTTCATGACAAGTTTCATCATTGTCATATTGCCTTGCATGATCATGTAGTTGACATCGTATTCGTGGCAAAGCCACCATGCATATTATTTCATACATGTCATTCTTGATTCATTCCCGGTACACCATCGGAGGCATTCATATAGAGTCATACTTTGTTCTAGTATCGAGTTGTAATCATTGAGTTGTAAATGAATAGAAGTGTGATGATCATCATTCATAGAGCATTGTCCCAAAAAAAGGAAAAAAAGAAAAAGAAGAAGAAAAAGAAAAAGGGGCAATGCTACTATCCTTTTCCAAACTTGTGCTTCAAAGTAGCACCATGACCCTTTTGATAGGTAGTCTCTTGTTTTGTCACTTTCATATCCTAGTGGGAATTTTTCGTTATAGAACTTGGCTTGTATATTCCAACAATGGGCTTCCTCAAATGCCCTAGGTCTTCATGATCAAGCAAGTTGGATGCACACCCACTTAGTTTCTTTTGTTGAGCTTTCAAACATTTATAGCTCTAGTGCATCCGTTGCATGGCAATCCCTACTCCTCACATTAACATCAATTGATGGGCATCTCCATAGCCCGTTGATTTGCCGCGTTGATGTGAGACTATCTTCTCCTATTTTGTCTTCTCCATATAACCCCCATCACTATATTCTATTCCACCCATAGTGCTATGTCCATGGCTCACGCTCATGTATTGCATGAAAGTTGAAAAAGTTTGAAAATTCTAAAGTATGAAACAATTGCTTGGCTGAAACCGGGGTTGTGCATGGTTTGAGTATTTTGTGTGACGAAGATGGAGCATAATCAAACTATATGATTTTGTAGGGATGAAATTTCTTTGGCCATGTTATTTTGAGAAGACATAATTGCTTAGTTTGTATGTTTTAAGTATTATTACTTTTATATCAATATTAAACCATTATCTTGAATCTTTCAGATCTGAATATTCATACCACAATTAAGAGGGTTACATTAAAAATTATGCTAAGTAGCATTCCACATCAATAATTCTATTTTTATCATTTACCTACTCGAGGACGAGCAGGAATTAAGCTTGGGGATGCTTGATACGTCTCCAACATATCTATAATTTTTTATTGTTCCATGCTATATTATATTCTGTTTTGGATGTTTAATGGGCTTTATTATACACTTTTATCTTATTTTTGGGACTAACGTATTAACCGGAGGCCCAGCCCAAATTGCTGTTTTTTGCCCGTTTTAGTGTTTCGCAGAAAAAGAATATCAAACGGAGTCCAAACGGAATGAAACCTTCGGGAACGTGATCCAGAGGACTTGGAGTCTACGCAAAGCAACGAATGAGGAAGGCACGAGGTAGGGGGCGCGCCTACCCCCTGGGCGCGTCCTCCACCCTCATGGGCCCCTCGTTGCTCCACCGATGTACTTCTTCCTCCCATATATACCCATATACCTGGAAAACATCAGGGACGGAGCCAAAACCCTATTTCCACCGCCGCAACCTTGTGTACCCGTGAGATCCCATCTTGGGGCCTTTTTCGGCGCTCCGTCGGAGGGGGCATTGATCACGGAGGGCTTCTACATCAACACCATAGCCTCTCCGATGATGTGTGAGTAGTTTACTTCAGACCTTCGGGTCCATAGTTATTAGCTAGATGGCTTCTTCTCTCTCTTTGGATCTCAATATAAAGTTCTCCTTGTTTCTCTGGGAGATATATTCGATGTAATCTTATTTTGCGGTGTGTTTGTCTAGATCCGATGAATTGTGGGTTTATGATCAAGATTATCTATGAACAATAATCTCCTCTGAATTCTTTTATGTATGATTGGTTATCTTTGCAAGTCTCTTCGAATTATCAGTTTGGTTTGGCCTGCTAGATTGATCTTTCTTGCAATAGGAGAAGTGCTTAGCTTTCGGTTCAATCTTGCGGTGTCCTTTCCCAGTGACACCAGGGGCAGCAAGGCACGTATTGTATTGTTGCCATCGAGGATAAAAATATGGGATTTATATCATATTGCTTGAGTTTGTCCCTCTACATCATGTCATCTTGCCTAATGCGTTACTCTGTTCTTATGAACATAATACTCTAGATGGATGCTAGATAGCGGTCGATGTGTGGAGTAATAGTAGTAGATGCAGAATCGTTTCGGTCTACTTGTCGCGGACGTGATGCCTATATACATGATCATACCTAGATATTCTCATAGCTATGCTCAATTCTATCAATTGCTCAACAGTAATTTGTCTACCCATCGCAATACTTATGCTATCTTGAGAGAAGCCACCAGTGAAACCTATGGCCCCCGGGTCTATTTTCCATCATATTAATCTTTCAACACTTTGCTATTTCTATTTATGTTTGTTTTACTTTGCATCTTTATCATAAAAATACCAAAAATATTATCCTATTATCTCTATCAGATCTCACTCTCGTAAATGACCGTGAAGGGATTGACAACCCCTTTTTCATGTTGGTTGCGAGGTTCTTGTTTGTTTGTGTAGGTGCGTGGGACTCGCACTACTAGAAAAAGGGCTAAAGATGAAATTGACACTAATGGCGCACCCGAGAAGTGGTGCACCACTACTATATACTAATGGCGCACCAGGTGGAGATACGCCATTAGTGTGGATGACACTAATGGCGCACCAGGCAAAAGGTGCGCCACTAGTAATTTTTTTTTTCATTTTTTCAAACATACTAATGGCGCATCCGGGCAAAGTGCGCCATTAGTAGTTAGAACTACTAATGGCGCACCGGCGACAAAGTGCGCCAGTACTTTTTTTTTACCTTTTTGCAAAACTGCTAATGGCGCACCGTTGTACAGTGCGCCATTACTAGTTTAAACTAGTAATGGCGCACTGTGCCACGGTGCGCCATTAGTATAAAAATTATTTTTTTACTTTTTTGCAAAACTACAAATGGCGCATGTCTCTGTGGTGCGCCATTAGTATGTTGGGTTACTAATGGCGCATGGCTTAGTGGTGCGCCATTAGTAACCTGGGACCAGCTAGATATTTTTGGACAGCCACACCTACACACTCACTTTCCCCACTTCATTCCCCCCACCTCCTTCTCTAAGCTTGTCGGCTGCCTCCTCCTCCTCACCTCATTTGCACCATAGAGTCATCAAAATTAAGGGGTGAAATTGCCTTTTTTTGATAGGTAAGTAAGGGGAAAGCTATCTTCATGTTGTAGATCTACTTTTTTTCTCCCTAGCTCGCTCCAACAATGTGCACATGCACTTTTTGTGGCCTAGCTAGATCTATGTATGTCTGTGGTCTTGCATATGTTTGTGGTGTTGCATATATGTTTGTGTTTGCAGGTACCGGTATTTGAAATGCGATAGTTGCCAATATTTTGCCAGAATGTTGATTCATTTCTGTTTCGGCGAAAATTTTGGCACTATGCATTCTTTTCGGTCCTATTTTTAGGGAAAGTCATGCCAAATTTTTTCTTGGTTCTAAAGTATCGTTTTGCTCTACCCCGCAGGCGACCTTGGTCCGCACGATGACCGAAGGCATCGTGAATAGGCTTTTGAGCTCCGCGAAGGCCGAGATGCTTCAAAAGAACGAGACGGAGATAAGATGTCTGTGTAGAAGATGCAAGCTGAAGAGCCTTATTGCGGACCTGGATTCCGGGCAGGTCGGCGAAAATTTTGGCACTATGCATTCTTTTTGTTCCTATTTTTAGGGAAAGTCATGCCAAATTTTTTCTTGGTTCTAAAGTATCGTTTTGCTCTACCCCGCAGGCGACCTTGGTCCGCACGATGACCGAAGGCATCGTGAATAGGCTTTTGAGCTCAGCGAAGGCTGAGATGCTTCAAAAGAACGAGACGGAGATAAGATGTCCGTGTCGAAGATGCAAGCTGAAGAGCCTTATTGCGGACCTGGATTCCGGGTAGGTGCGGCACCACCTGCTCTTGCGTGGTTTCATGGATGGCTATCGGTGGCAAGGTGATGAAGATGACTATGAAGTCGTCCATGGGGGGCGGGCAAGAAATGAGGAAGGGCAGCAAGACAACCACCGTGGCTCGGGCGGGCGAGAAGACGAAGAATCTCCAGGACATGATCACGACGGTGATGCTGTACCCAGTCATCATGTAGAAGATGCCAGACATGATGATGAGGAAGATCAAGACGAAGGGCATGATCATGAAGATGAAGATGCCGGAGCAGACGACGATGGAGGCTGGGTGCAGGACCCTCATATTCAAGAGCTGCTTCTCAAGCAGACGGATAACGCAAGAGCTGCCGCCCGAGAGAAAGCCAAGTTGGATCAACTGGAGATAGATGCGGCTACTCCATTGTATGAAGGATGCAGGCCCGAGGATACTGCCTGAAAGTAATGCTCATGGCTCTGGAGATGAAGGTAAAACACAAAATGACCGACTCATGCTTGAACGAGAACATGTCATTCTGGCACGAACGTCTTCCCAAGGGGAATAAGTGCCCGACCAGTTTCGAGGAGGCGAAGAAAATCGTGTGTCCTCTGGATTTACCGCACGTGAAATACCATGTGTGCATGAACAATTGCATCATTTATCGGGACGAGCACGCGGAGTCTACCATATGTCCGGTGTGCGGCGTCACTCGATACAAGAAGAGGAAGAAAGCTCCTCCAAAATCGGTGTGGTACTTTCCAATCACTCCTCGTCTGCAGTGGTATTTCGCGGACCCTAAGGTAGCAAAGCTCCTGCGTTGGCACACGGATAGGGAGGAGAAGAAGCGGGAAGATGACGGAAATGATCCGGAGATAAATAAAAAAGACAAGATGCTGAGTCACCCTAAGGATGCGAGCCAGTGGCAAGCGTTGAACTTCGAATACCAAGAATTTGGGAAGGATCCAAGGAACATCATGCTGGGCACGAGCACCAATGGAGTCAATCCGTTTGGCAGCCAGAGAAGCACACATAGCACCTGGCCTGTGTTTGTGTGGATGTACAACCTTCCCCCTGGTTGTGCATGAAGAGGAAGTACATTCACATGAGTATGCTAATTGAAGGGCCGAAACAACCAGGGAACGACATCAATCTGTATCTGGGGCTGCTGAAAGAGGAGCTAGACACGTTGTGGAAAACGCCAGCCAATATGTGGGACGCCGCAGAGAAAGAATATTTCCCTATGAGAGTCGCACTGCTCACGACGGTGCACGACTATCTCGGTTACGGATATCTCATGGGGCAGGTAGTCCACGGATTTTCTGGATGCGTAAGGTGCATGGATGACACAACGTATCGCCAGCTAGATAGAGATCCCGGGTCTTCGAAAACCGTGTTCATGGGACATCGAAGGTGGCTTCGCGACGATGACCCATGGAGGAAACGCAAGGATCTGTTCAATGGTGAAACCGAACCCCGAAAACGCCCGCGTACGAGGAGCGGCGAGGAAATAGACGAGCTGTTGAAAAATTGGAAAGATTGCCCACTGTCGGGAAAGAAGGAAAAGGCGGCAGAGCCGGGAAAGAAGCGAAAGGCGCCAGAGCCACTGCTGAAGGTATGGAAAACGAGGTCTGTTTTCTGGGACTTGCCGTACTGGAAGATCCACCGTGTGACTCACAGCCTTGATGCCATGCATATCACGAAGAACGTGTGCGAGAGTTTGCTTGTTACCCTGCTCAACATGCCAGAGAGGACCAAAGATGGGCCGAAAGCAAGGGCAGACTTGAAATCAATGGGCATCAGGTAGGAGCTTCACGCTAATGATGATGATGATGATGATGATGATGATGAGACGAAGCAGGACACAGAAACTCGTCGCAAAGGCAAAAAGGCCAAGAAGACCGGAAATGACTACCCTCCCGCGTGCTTCACTCTAAGTCAGGAGGAGATCGAGCAGCTTTTCACCTGCCTCGTAGGAGTAAAACTTCCTAACGGTTACGTGGGGAAGATAAGCAGATACCTAGACCCAGCGAAGCAGAAGTTCAGCAGGATGAAGTCTCACGACTGTCACGTGCTGATGACGCAGATACTTCCAGTTGCAATCCGTGGGATCATGGACGTGCACGTCCGTGAAATGCTATTTGGCCTATGCAAATTTTTCGACGTCATCTCTCGGAAGTCGATTGGCGTGAGGCAACTCAGAAGGCTACAGGAAGAGATCATGGTGATAGTATGCGAGCTTGAGATGTACTTCCCGCCCGCATTCTTCGATGTCATGGTGCATCTGCTGGTCCATATCATGGAGGATATCATCCAACTCGGGCTGACGTTCCTGCACAGCATGATGCCATTCGAAAGGATGAATGGTGTCATCAAAGGATACGTTCGCAACATGTCATGTCTAGAGGGAAGCATAGCCAGGAGCTTTCTGACCGAAGAGTGCATCTCCTACTGCACGAATTATCTTGGCATCGAGAACCCCGTTGGTCTGCCCGTCAACAGGCACCTCGGCAGGCTCGCTGGATGGGGTCACTGTGAGGGTCGCCGCGAAATGCATGTCGACTTCGACGGTCGACTCGCCGACTTTGAAAGAGCAAACCTAGTCGCGCTACAACACATAGACGTGGTCGATCCTTGGGTGGTAGAGCACAAAACCTTTATCGAGAAGACGTACAATGACTGAGGCCAACAGAGTACGGACGGAGATATAATCAAAGAGCACAACTCATGTTTCACGCGTTGGTTCAAGCAGAAGCTCCTGACGTACCCTTTACATGATGATTCTTCCACGGAAGAACAACTCATATTCGCCTTGTCACAGGGCGCCGAGCACAACCTGATGACCTATGAGGCGTACGATATCAACGACTACACATTCTACACCGAGGATAAGGACATGAAGAGAGATGGTTATCAGAACTCCGGGGTAACAATGGAATCCTACATTGGTAACGACAAGGACAGATACTACGGAAGAATCGAGGAGATCTGGGAGCTGAGCTACGCTGGAGAGAAGGTCCCGATGTTCCGTGTCAGATGGGCCAAGAGCATCCTAAAACAAGACCGGTATTTCACCACCATGGTTATACCCAAAGCCAAATCCAAGACCGTGCGCGCAAACGTCACCGCGAAAAATGAGCCATGGGTACTGGCTTCCCAAGTGGACCAATGCTTCTTCATTACCGACCCGTCAAAGCCCAGTCGTGTTGTCGTGAGGAGAGGCAAAAGGAAGATCATTGGAATGGATGGAGTAGCCAATGAGCAAGACTTCGACAAGTACGGCGACCGGAAGATCGAACATGACGACGACAATGAAGTAGCAGCACACACCACAAGAAGAAGCAGGACCACCCTACCTAAAGGACGTCCGTTCCATAGAAGAACTCCATTTGCAAAAAAGAAGGGCAAGAAGATTCTGAACAGATAGCTAGCTAAGATCGATTGTATTTAAATCGTAGTCTTCATTTCTCGATTGTATTTCATGGGGACTTTTTGATATCATGAATATTTTTAAATTTCATGGGCACTTTTTGAATTCATGAGGACACTCGATCTCGATCCCCCTCCATCTCGATCTCGATTCCACCCGCACCCTCCCCCGCTAGCTCCGCCGCCGCCGACGACCCACCGCACCCTCCCCCGCTCCACCGCCGCCGACGAGCACCCTCCCCGCTCCACCGCCGCCGACGAGCACCCCCCCGCACCCTCCCCCGCTCCACTGCCGCCGCCGATGATATTTTCAAATAACAAATTTGATGATATTTTTAAAAAAATAATTACTGTTTTTATAAAAAATTATTACTGTTTCATATTCATATTCATTTATTAAAAAAAATATATACTAATGGTGCACCGGCCTGGTGGTGCGCCATTGCTATCTAAAAAAAAGATTTCTAATGGCGCACCGACGGGTGGTGCGCCATTAGTAAGCTTCCCCCCTATAGCTAAGTCCTCCCTCTCCCTCGCCAGATCCCCTTCGTCCCTCTCTCCCTTGCCAGACCCACGACGACGCCGCCCCGACCCACGACGCCGCCGCCCCGACCCCCGCCGGACTCCACCCCCGCCGCCCCCGCGCCCCCGCGTCCCCACCCCCGCCACCCTCGTGCCCTCGTGCCCCCGATTCCATCTCTCCCTCTCGGTCCCTGCATCCTCCAGGCCTCCGCCATCCAGCCCCTCCCCTCCCCCATCAATGAGAGGAGCATCCGGTGCCCCCGCCGTCGAGTTCGTCGATGACGCCGTCCTCCAACCGCTGCCGCCGCAGCCGCCGTCCTCCCGCCCAGGTACCTCTCCTCCTTCCTCCTTCCTCCCTCTCCTGTGTGAAGTGACTTATGGAAGTAATTTGTTAATCTGAATTTTGTTACTGATGATGACGGGAGATTTGTGCACTGTAGTTTGTTAATCTGGAAAGCTTAGTAGCTAATGCATTCAGTTAACCAAAGTTTAGTTCTTGTGTACTGTTATTTGTTAATCTGTTACTCCATTTGTTACTGAATTTTTCTCTTTGGGTTTAGTAGTGAGAACATGCATGGTCCAACATTCAGTTGGAGTATTGCCTAGGTTCAATTAGGTTCAGTAGTGCTACTAGGTTTAATATCGTTGCTCCTGTGCTATACTTTGGCAGCCTGGAGTATTATTTCCAAATTGGAGTAGTAGTGACCATGTAGTGTAGTGCTGTGTACTATAGTTCCCGCTCTTCTCAAATTGGGGTATCTAGTGTAGTGTAGTTCCCTCCTCAAATTACTTGCAAGCATATTGTAACTATTTTCACTCTGTCCTGAAGGTTTTTGACTACACAATCTGTGGTGACCCATACTCTGTTGGTTCACACTCACTGAGTTCGCTCGTGAAGGTATTATATGTTCACATGGTACATTTATGTTTTTCAGCAGCTAATTGATGGTTTGATACATGATACATTTCATGCACAGGGTGCTAGAGCTGCACTTAACTTGCTAAAATCATCCCCTTGTTCTTACTGGTTATAGAAATTCATTGCTTGTCCTATGTTTTCTGTCAGGGTATAGCTTGCTTGAGTTTGTGTCCTTTAATTTGTAAATCTGCTGTTCTAGCCACATTTAGGATAAGTTGTTGTATATACTGTCATAAAGTTCAGCAAGAACAGGGCATCAACAGTGCTACTCTAGTATCTAGTTGGGGAGGGACAAATGGACAGGGCATCACTGTAGCTGTACTGCACAACAAACTATTAGTCTTAGGATTAACACTCCTCATATGAGATGAGAGGATTTTTTTAAATGGCTTCTTGCAGTTTTGAAAATTCAGTTTATTCGGTTACTAAAAATTCAGTTAATACAGTTAGGGAAACAAATTTCAGAACTTTTGTTTGCTGTAACATATTGATGTGCTTTGTAAAACTTGTTCATGTACCGAACTACTAATGCCTTGTGATGCTCTGAATTACTTGTGATGCCTCTGAATTACTTGTGATCACATTGAGAAAGACATGCAAAGATGATGATCAAAGATATATATTTCAGATTTGTATAGTTTCAGAGATTTGTATGACCAAAGATACAGTTCAGATTTGAATTGTTTCAGAAATTGGTATGACCAAAGATGCTATTGTATATAAATGGGCTGCTGTAGAACTGTTCTTCATCTTTATAGTGCTGTTGTGTAGAAATATGCTGAGTTTTCTGCTCTGATTGTTGCTCAAAGAAATTTAGCAAAAAATGGGCTCCTGGGAGACGCCGCTGCTGGTTGAGGCCCTTGAGAGGCCCTTCGTGTCGTGATGATTTTGCAGGTACCCTGAGAGGCCCTTGAGTTTGACGGAATGTCGATTAACTTCCGTTCCGGCAAATTCGGGTACTCCATCTGTCCTATTTTCAGCAAAGGTCATGCTGAAATTTTCCGTGAATTTTAGCATGACTTTGCTAAAAATCGGACATATGAGCTACTTGCGACTAATGTTGATTATCTTCTGCTCAAAATTTATGCTGCTATAATGTTGTATGATAATGTTGTAAGGGTACTAATTGGTCTCTTCTGCTGTTTATCAGAGATGGGGGGAAGCAGCCACCGCCGCTCTGCCTCACCGGAGTACGAGTTGGATGCTTTCGAGTTCTTCACTATCATACTTTCTTCTTCAGTATCAGCCAGGAGGCAGGTATATAAAACGAGAGATCTCCCATTCACCCATCTCATTATGATAACTCTGTTGTTTGCTACATCACTCCTTGTCGCAAATTGCAGAGGCTGCCTGACGCTTTTATGAAGATGCTGGGTGAAGATCCGCCAGATAATGTGAAGCTCCGACAGGCTGGCAGCGGGGTTCGCAGGCTGTGGGACGTGGATTTGGTGATCGAGGAGGGCCACATGTACCTGTGACATGGCTGGGAGAAGTTCTACAGTGCCTACGACCTGTGGACCGGGTACTTTCTTCTCTTGAGGTACGACGATGACGCCACAATGCTCATCATGAAGGTTTTCAACACGACTATGTGTCGCATGCGCTACGCTGAAGATGAAGATGCCAGTGCGTTCTGCCTCTTCTTATTCCTCTACATTTGGCTTTGTCTCACATCGATTGTTAACGGTCATTGTTGCATTTGGGCAGGCAATGGGAGCAGCAGCAGCGACACTGGCTACAGCGATTCTGGCAGCAGCGATTTTGGCAGCAGCGATGATTCTGGCAGCAGCAATTCTGGCAGGAGTGAAGACAACAAGAAGGATGATCCGGAGTGGAGTGGGGGAGAAGAGGAGCAGTGTAGGGATGAGGAGCTGCAGGATGACGATGGGCATCAGGCTGAGGATGACCTAGCGCTGGTGGTGGCTGACCAAGGGTAAGAGATGGTGGTGGCTGACCAGGTGCAAGAGATGGTGGTGGCTGACCATGCGCAAAAGATGGTGGTGGCTGACCATGGGCAAGAGATGGTGGTGGCTGAGGGTGGCCTCGCGATGGTGGTGGTGCCTGACAATTACCACGCACCGGTGGTGGTGCCAGCGATCCCACAGCTGGGCGACATGACCACGCCAATTGTGGTAGAATACTACATCCCACAGCTGCCTCCACCGCCTCGCCGCTCTTGGCGCATCAGGCTGAGGAAGGAGAAGGAGAAGAACAATGAGAACTGAACTATGTCAGGTATGTCAGATCTCCAAAATGATATATATATATACTTAGTTACCTATTTATCTCTACTATGCTTAGTTTCCTATAGGTTAGCTCCAAAATTACTTATGTTAGCACAAAATGATCAAGTTTACATAATAAGCTTATAGTCTTCTTCTTATTCTTCTTCTTATCCAAAATGACATAGGTTAGCTTCATTTTACCTAAGTTGGCTCTAATATGCTAACTTGGAGCTTATATGCTTAGTTTCCTATAGGTTAGCTCCAAAATTACTTATGTTAGCACAAAATGATCAAGTTTACATAATAAGCTTATAGTCTTCTTCTTATTCTTCTTATTCTTCTTCTAGTCTTCTTCTTCTTCTTCTCTTCTTCTTCTTCTTCTTCTTCTAACTTCTTGTTTATCATTTTGCAGATTTGATTTAATTCACGGAAGCTTACATGGATGGAGTGCTTCTTTTCCATTTGTGTTTTTATTTTGTATCAATGTGAAACTTTTGTGAATTGATGGATAGCGGTATTGAATGAACATTGTGAAACTTTTGTAATATGTAACGATGGAACTATGTGTTGGCTATGTATGTATATATGATGAAACTTGTGTGTTGGATATGATCTGGTGGACGTAGGTAACATCGTTACATATGGCCCCTTAGATCTCTAATATTTTTTAACCTGTGAAAATATCAGAAATAAAAAAAATTCCCTAATATTCATACTAGTAGCACACCACACAAGACACTAATGGTGCACTGTGATAATCACACTAATGGCGCATCACCCAACAGTGCGCCATTAGTATGCCAAAGCACATGGTTAAATATGGCCCCTGGGAGGCATACTAATGGCGCATGGTGTTCTATACTAATGGCGCACTGTGTGGTGCGCCATTAGTATACCATATACTAATGGTGCACCAGTGGTGCGCCATTAGTAATAAATACTAGTGGCTTGACACTAATGGCACATCAGTGATGCGCCATTAGTAGGGAAAACTGGTGCGCCATTAGTGGGCCTTTTCCTAGTAGTGTCGCACGTGCTCTCCTACTGGTTTGATACCTTGGTTCTCAAAACTGAGGGAAATACTTACGCTACTTTGCTGCATCACCCTTTCCTCTTCAAGGGAAAACCAACGCAGTGCTCAAGAGGTAGCATGGCTCGCGTGAAAAAGAGGCTGGTCAGTGCATCGTGGCGGCGGGCGGCGGTGCATGCAGGTAGGCAAGCTACGTGCATGCATGCAGGCTAGCTGGACATGTCTTGCATGCATAACAGGCTTCTGTCGTTGCGGCACGCGCACGGCCCAAGTCTAACCACGGCCCAACGAGCTAACTGTGGCACCGTCCGCGCGACCCCACTCATCAGGTCCAACGGGCGACACAGTGAGGGCGGTCCCACTCGTCAGAGTTAATGGTCAAAGCACTGACCCGATGGCATCCACCGTTTGTGACCAGTTCTAAGGGTTTTGGGCAAGGGACTAGGGAAACACTACTAGGGAAAAGCCTAGCAGCAGCGCGGGTTTTGGGCCTTTTAGTAGCGCGGGGGCCGACGCTACTAATAAGGCGCTACAGCTAACGTATAGCAGTAGCGCTGGTTCACCCGCACTACTGCTACACAAGTGTTGCAGCAGCGCGCTTAAAGGAAGCTCGTTGCTGCTAATAGCTATAGCGCGCTTCCCGTGTGCGCGCTACTGCTACAACCACACTGCTGCTAACTTTTCTCCACTCGCTACTGCTAATTTTAGTAGTTTTTTGTTTTTTTCGGCATATTTGTTTTGTATTTGAACAGGCTTTATAGAAGAATCTTTAGCACATACAAATGTCATCATGATACACATACAAATGCCTACGAGACCTCAAATGTAATTATAGCATATACATACAAATAGTCTCGTCATAATCATCATCCAACACAAAGTGGTATCTTGTCATCATCTCGAAAATAGCGATACATGCAAGTCTCGAATACTTGCACCTACAACGTCATCCATCTAAAGAAAGGTATACGTGAGAAGAGCTATCACTATGAGTGAGAGCGGAACTATGCAGTACATGAGATGGCGGTTATGAGTCCTCTCTCGCGCTAGCGTGAACCTCAAGTAACTAGCTTCTCCTTCTTGTCTGCTTTTGAAGCCTTTATGGCTGGCGTCCGAGAACCCATTCACTTGCCCCTGACACTCATGCCACTCGTTGTACACCCCCGGAACCTTCCCTTTGTACACGACATAGCAGTTCCATCTCACCATCAAGAAACTAGGTACCTGTTAGAGATGCATGTTCATGAAGAGGATGTACAATCATATATATATGCAACAAAATATACTAGAGAACACCGAAAAATAAAGGGTTAGCAACTAGATGTAACATACAGTACGCAAATTAATTAACTAGAGGTACGCAGGTCATCGTACGCAAACTGACAAAGTAGCGTTACGCAAGTTCTGCAGGGATCGTGGACATCACAAAGTTTCATCGCTACAAATACTATACAAGTTCAACCAACACATATCATCATCGGCATCATAAATCACTAGAAGTTCCATCCTTCCATATCATCGAGGATGGACCCTAGCTTCTTGAACGGCATGAGGTCTAGACGTTGCATGCCTATGCGAGTTCGGACGTCAGCTCGTGATATAGGGCCATGGTGGAACATCCCCTTCTCATCGACGACTTCTTTCATGATGATCGTTGCAATGTCGCTTTGGATGCGAAAGAAGTCATCTCTAAGTTTATACTCCGCTTCCCCATGAGATTCTAGCCACTTGTGGATATGATCATCATTTCTTCTTCTCATGCGAAGCTTTTGGTGATCCGTGTTGAACTGAATCATGAGATGGAGGATGTAGAATCCATCCTTCTTGCTTGGTTTTGGGACATGGATGCAGGAGAAGTTAGTTTTATGCGCGAAACCCATCTTCTTGTTCCTTTGTTTCCTGATCTGCATGTGGCCACCTCTAAAGTTGAAGCCTTGGAGAGCATCATCTAGAATATTCATTATGTGGGTGTAGTCTTTTTTCTTGTAGTCTCTGGAAGGGTCAAAATACACGGCATGGGAGACTTGCTGATAAAGAACGATAAGGACGGCGCGCCCGTGGCTGCGGGGAAAAGACACCTCAAATTATTCCCCATAGAGAGAGAAGGAATGATTGAAATGTATGAAAGGGTTGTTCGAAATTGACTTACTTTGGATGATAAGGCACGAGGAAAATTTCCCGGTCCTTATTCTGTACCATGAAGTTTTGGAGGTACTCCCTAGCAGTTTCACGCTCAAAGTCGCCGAGACTCAAGAAAGACTCGTGCATGTAGTACGGATCTGCCACACAGATTTGCGAGACTTCTTCACTGTTCATGACGGAGCTCATATGTAGCGCAAAAAGGCGGACGATTGTAAAATCGAGCCGCCTTGTCAGAAACATCTCAAAGATATGGTCAAACCGCAGGAAGAACACCTCCACGGGCCGTGTCTCGACGTAGCACTTCCCCTCAGGCACACGAGCCGCGTATGTCGGATATCCTGGATCCTTTGAGGCTAGTAGGCTTTTCTCAGTCGACAGCACATGGTCGTGCAGTCTCCTGAGATCCCCTGATAGTGCCTCCAGCGGTTTCGGCGGTAGCATCGGCTCGCCCGTGAGATGGAACATGGCCGCACCTTTCACGGGTACACACTCTTCAGAATGCATTGTCTGGCTGCTATGTGCTCTGGCTTGTTTGGAGGCAGCTATCTTCCCCGATCTCTTTCTCTCCTTTTTCTTGGGCACACCTTCTAGACCCTTCCTTAACCCCTGCCCCAGTGTTTCCGGGCTAAGTATTGTACGACCCTCGCGCTGGGATAGTTGAGCCTGTGTTGAGGTGGCATCTTCAGGCATGTCCTATGAGGATTTCATGAAGAGAGACTTTTTGCAATCCCTGCTACGACCTTCCTGCCTAGGCATATCATCCATATCCTCATTAGCACGCTGATAGCCCGATTCGTCATATGGTTGACTCATCAATTCTATGTCACATTCATACGCGTTTGTATTGAGGAAATCCATAGGGTCGACCTCCGTCTCATCATCCATTCTCTGTTCTACAGGACAAATTACATCTGCCAGCACTATTGCACCCCCTTCATCATGTCGTCCGCCGCTCTCACCCGGCACTACAGGAGCTGGTAATTGCGTAGGCGGGGTGGTGGTCTCCGCACATGCTTGTTGATGTGTGGTTATTGGTGTGCTCTCGGCCGGCTCCAGACGAATAAGATTCTTCGGCCATAGCAGCACCCAACCGTTGCAACTTCCAATCCGCAGCGGGGTCTTGTCGTCCGCTCCCACATGCTGTACTGGAGGAGGCAAATCCTCGTGCCCCGATTTCACACTGGACAAGCTAACCCTGAAGTGCCCAGCAAGGATCGGCTGGTTGTGGAACGTGGGTTGCAAGGGGTCCATTATCATCCCCTTTCCCACGTCCACCTTCTGGCCTTTGATCAAGTAGAGTATGGTGCACGGGGTTTCTTTTGCCTGCAAACACATATGTCTGTGGCGTAAAACATCCAAAAGGCAACAAAAATGGAATATTATATATATATGGTGGTGCGATATGTAATTACCGTGATGGCGTCGAGCTCAGCCAAAGACGAAGGCCCACCGAGCGCGCCAGAGACTAAGGACGGGCTGCTATGAGCGGGAGCGGCTGCGAGAGGAGGCCCGGTTGCGTGGGCAAGTGATCATGCGATGATGTTGTTTTTCATGGAGTTGCTCCCGTTGAAACTGGGCAACGGGAAATCATGTACCGTCTTGTCTGGATTTTCCTTTGTCCAGTTGATGATAACTGGAACCAAGTTAGTAGCGAAATCATTTCTGCAGGCAGTTACAGTTGCATTGACTGCCTGGTGTAACAACTCATATTTGTCCTCGGCTGCTTTTTTCGCGTCCTCAGCTGCTTTTTTCTCGACCGCAAGCTTCACCTTCGCGTCGATGTCCGCTTGACTAAACTTCTTTTTCTGCTTCTTGGCCTCCGGGCCCTCGTTGTAAAACACCTTCCACGTAGCGCCATCTCCAGCGCCGTGCACACGACCATATTGCGGCCGCTGGCCCAAAGGGAGTCCCTTAAGTTCGTTCAAGGCCCGATTGAGAGGGGTGTCCCACTTGGGCCTCATCGGAGAAGTAGGGCTTTCGGATGCAAGCTGGTGTTGCTTCTCCAGTAGTCTAATCAATTTCCTCGTGATCTTGTCCGTGTAAAAAACCTTTTTTTCCTTGTCCCACTTGTAGCAGGCCCTGATGAAGTCATGCTCCAAGGGGTTGGTGAACTTCATGAAGGGGTCTGGGAGACCCGCGGCTTCACGTTCCGCGTCCTCCTTATCCCATATGGGCCTTTTACCGAGGTAGCCACGGCTTCCGAGGCGATGCTTCCCCGTGTTCCTTTGCTGAAGGCTCTTGAATTTCGCAGCCTTAGCCTTGGCGTCCTCGGTAGCGCAAGTGTCTTTGAACTTTTCGAACTCCTCTTCCGTAAGTGTCGGATTTTCCTCCAGAATCTTGGACAGGGGTTCCTCAGCCTCAATAGCTCGTTTCACCCTCGATTTCTAGGAGGCCAAATCATTGCTGAACATGCCCATGGCGTGATTTTTAATCTTTTTCATCTTCGGATCATCCCATGGTTGTTCTATGTTATCATCCCGGTCGGGGAACTTGAATCTCTTGTGCAACTTCATTAGGAGCAACTACGTCAAATGTTCTTTACTCCTTAAGTCATCATCGTTGATGCTCGCGCATTCCCGTAGGATGCATCCTAGTTGGTTCCCATAGCACTTGCGAGGTTCTTCCGGCTCTAACGGCTCAATCTTGCCAGGTGCCATCTTTGTGATCACAAGTCGTCCAATCCCTAGTTTGTTAGGTTTTCGTATCCTCTGCTTCTTATGCTTCCTCTTTTCGGTACCGGCATAGGCGCCGGTACCTTCCCCGCTGGTATCTTCCCCGCCGGTACCTTCCCCACTGGTCTCGGCGCCGCCATTGGTGCCGGCGCCGTTGGTGTCGGTGTCGGCGCCAGTACCATCATCGAGGCGGACCTGCAAACCTTGCTTAGCAGTCAAAAAGTCGAGGTAGTCTTGTTCACCCTCATAATCCATCTCGTCTGCATCTTGGTCAGAAGGCCCATTTTCTTCGTTGTTCGACATGTTTCCTATGATTAAGTGTCCTCATTTATTTCTAAAAGTATGAATAAATGAGAGATGAGATAAAAAAGAAATCTATGTGCCAACACTCGATATGCCAACTATGTAGCACAAATCATGCCTTTATTCTCCGGAAATTTCGGCATGACCTTTGCTAAAAAATGGACATATGGAGCGCCTGGAATTCACCGAAACGGAAATGAATCAACATTCCGGCGTAACATAGGCCACTCGGATCATTTACCAAAACATGACATGTCCAAAACATGACATATCCACATATCACATGTCCAGTTCAAATTTGCATATAAATTCAGCAAATTTTGAAACCTATCTAAATTCATAACTAAATAGATAACCTAATTAACATAACTAAAACCTAAGTAAATTAACCCTAGCTAGCAGAGAGAGAGAGAGGGGGTGGTTTACAGAGGGTGCAGGGCGAGGAGGCAGGCCCGACGACGGCCGAGGTTGGGAGGGGAGGGAGCAGAGGAGGGAGGCGAGGGCCGACGGGTCGGGGGCGAGCGCGCCGGGGTCGGGGGCGAGCGCCGGCGCCGGGGCCGAGCGCGCCTGGGTCGGGGGCGGCGGGGTCGGGGGCGAGCGTGCCGGGGTCGGGCGCGGCGGGGTCGGGGGCGGCGGGGTCGGGGGCGAGCGCGCCGGGGTCGGGGGCGAGCACGCCGGGGTCGGGGGCGGGCGCGGCGGTGCGACGGGGCCGGGGAAGAGAGTGGTGATTTGGGGGAAAAGAGGCGGGATGAAGCAGGGAGAGGGAGAATTTTGGGTTAAGTGGACGTAGCAGTAGCGCGTTTACACGAAACCCGCTACTGCTATTACGAGCAGCTATAGCGATTTTCTCCAGAAACCGCTACTGCTACCTTGACTAGATGTAGCTCTTTTTCACTAAAGCGCTACTGCTATAACCAGTTTCCCTTTTTTCTTTTCCTCAGCATAATAGGAACATATATATTACATCATTGGACCCTTGCATAATAATGGCTAAGTGTGTATACAAGATAGGAACATATATATATTACATCATTGGACCCATGCATAATAATGTCTAAGTGTGTATACAAAATAGGAACATATATATATATTACATCATTGGACCCATGCATAATAATGGCTAATTAAGTGTGTATACAAAATAGGAACATATATATATATATATTACATCATTTGACCGATTCCTCAGCGCTGACGTTTTCGTTTTTGAGTCAGCTTCTTTCCCTTCTTGTTCGTCGAAGAATAATTGAGCCCCTCATTGTGACTTTGCCTTTTCCATGGAGTACGATTTTTCTTTGGTAATGTAGTATTGATTCTTCTTTTGACGTATACTTCATCATCATCGTCATCTTCCCTCATTGGGTTGCCGTACTGATCATTCCAATGATGTTTCTTTTGCCTTTCCTCACGACAACACGACTGGGATTGCATGGGTCGGTTATGAAGAAGCATTGTGTCACGTGCTTAGCGTGTACCCATGGCTCGTTTTTTGCGATAGCGTTCACGGCAGCGCTCTTGGCGTCGGGTAGAGTCATGGTAGTGAAAATCCGGCTTTCTCTTTCGACATTCTTAGCCCATCTGACACGGAACATCGTCATGTTGTGCAGTCCAGAGTAGTCAAGCTCCCAGATCTCCTCAACCCTTCCATAAAATCGTTCAGTTGCGCCGTTGTCGCTGTCGGTCATGCATTCCATCGTCACCCCTGAGTTCTGATATTCATCACTATCCATATCTTTGGCCTCCATGTAGAACGCGTGTATCCGTTGATATCATATGCCTGATAGGTTACGAGGTTGGGCGAGGGGCCATGTTCTAAGGCGTATATGAGCAATCCGTCCTTAGAGCCCTCCTCCGGGGGATTAGAAATAATATGCTCTTTGAACCAATGCAGGAAAGTGGAGTTGTGCTCTCTAGTAACTTCAGCGTCTGTCCTGCATACCCCCCGGTCACGATACTTCTTTGCGATAATTTCTTTGTGCAGTGCCACGAAAGGATCTACCTCGTCTAGGTGTTGTAGCACTACCAGGTTTGCTCTGTCAAAGTCGCTGCGTCGATCTGAGTATGCCACGTGCAGTTCCCTGCGACCGTTGCAGTGACCTTCTCCTTCGAGCCTCCCATCGTGCTTGTTCACGGGCAAACCAACACTAACACCAGGCGGCTGGTCTGCGCCATATAGAAAATTCTCACAGAAAGAAATGCACTCTTGTGTCAAATAGCCCTGGATGATGCTTCCATCTGGACGGGACATGTTACGAACGAATCCTTTGATGATCCCATTCATCCTCTCAAACGGCATCGTGTTGTGCAGGAATGACGGCCCCAGGTCTATTATGTCATCCACAATATGGACACACAGAATCACCATCACGTCAAAGAACGCGGGCGGGAAGTACATCTCAAGCTCATTCAGTATCACAACGATCTCTTCCTGTAGCCTTCGGAGCTGCTTCACACTGATCGACTTTCGAGAGATGACGTCGAAAAAGATGCAGAGACCAATAAGCGTGTCACGGACATGCTTGTCCATTATCCCTCTAAGGGCAACAGGTAATATCTGCGTCATCATCACATGACAGTCATGAGACTTCATCCCGCTGAACCTTTTCTTGTCTGTGTCTAGATATCTACTTATCTTGCCACAGTAACCGGAACAAACTTTGTCTCCGGTAAGGCACTTAAAGAATTGATTGATCTCAGCCTGACTTAAGGTGAAGCAAGAAGGGGGGCAATAATCCTCATTCTTTATTTTCTTGCCCTTCTTCTCCCGTGCCTCTGTCTCCGTCTCTGTCTCGTCTGACATTTTATGGGGCGGCATGTGCAGATCTTCCCTGATTTTCAAATCTTGCAAGTCTTTTCTTGCCTTCGGACCTTCCTTGGTCTTATCCGGCATGTTCATCAGTGTTGCGAGCAAGCTCTCAAGGACATTCTTACAGATATGCATTTGATCAAGGCAATGAGGTGTATCGAGTTTGTGCCAGTACTCCAAGTCCCAGAACACAGACCTCGTCTTCCATACCTTCAGCAGCGGCTCCGGCGCCTTTCACATCGTCTTTCCTGGCGCAGCGCACTCCTTCCAGTTTTTCAACAGCTCATCGATTTCGGCACCGCTCCGCTTACGTCGAGGTCCTCGATGCTCAGCGTGACCATTGAATAAATCTCCACGGTTTCTCCATGGGTCATCCTGTTCGAGCCATCATCAATGCCCCATGTACAGGATTTTCCCAGACCTGCCATCTTTCCTTGATGTTAGCTGCTGAGATGTCGTATCATCCATGCACCGCGTGCATCCGCAATATCCATGGCACACCTGGCCTGCCACATATCCGTAACCAAGATAGATGTGCATTGTCGTGATCAGCGCGGCTCTCATGTTGAAATACTCGCCTTTGCTGGCGTCTCATGTCTTGGCCGGTGTTTTCCATAACGTGTCTAACTCCTCCTGAAGTAGCCCCAGATACAAATTAATATTATTTCCTGGTTGTTTCGGCCCTTGAATAAGCATGCTCATGTGAATGTACTTCGATTTCATGCACAACCAGGGGGGAGGTTGTACATCCATACAAACACGGGCCATGTGCTATGGTTGGTGCTCTGGTTGCCAAACGGATTCATGCCATCAGTACACGCGCCGAGCACGATGTTCCTTGCATCACATTCAAAATACCGATAGAAGCTGTTCAACGCTCTCCACTGGCTTCCATCCTTGACGTGTCTCAGCTTCGGATCATCTCCATCATCGGGCTTCTTCCTCTCCGCGTGCCAGCGCATTAGCTTTGCTTCCTTGGGATCTACAAAATACCTCTAGAGACGGGGAGTGATCGGTAAGTACCATACCACTTTCTGGGGACATTTCTTCCCGACCTTCTTGTATCGAGAAGCATTGCACACCGGACAACTTGTTTTTTCCACGTGCTCCTTCCGATAAATTATGCAATCGTTGATGCATGCATGGTATCTAACGTGTGGCAGATCAAGAGGGCACACGATCTTCTTGGCCTCATCAACACTACTAGGACATAAATTACCCTCGGGAAGAACATCCTTTAGGTACTTGAGATGCTCATCGAGGCTCGTGTCGGTCCATTTGTTTTTAGCCATCGTATTCAGGAGTTGGAGCATGAAACTCATGCGGGTCACCTCAGGATTGCAACCATCATACAATGGAGTGTTCGAGTCTACCACCAGTTGCTCCAGCTTAGCCTCCTCTCTAGAAGGAGCTCTCTCAGTACTCGTCTACTTGCGAAGCAATGCTTGAACATGAGGGTCCCGCATGATTGAACTTAGTACCGACGAACTCTACTGCGTGGAGTCCATGTCGTTCTCTCTACCGCCATGTCCGGCCCCTTCTCCGCCGCCATGTCCGGCCTCTTCCCCGCCACCATTATCGATCATCTCTTCGTCTTGCCCCGTGTCATCATTACCTGCCCCATCAGCATCCTCAACATCGTAATCCTCATCTTCAATTATCCACCGAGTATAGCCATCCATGAAACCAGTCATGAGCAGGTGCGCTTCGACACAACCATCGACATGGGGGTCAAGCCAAACTATTCCTTTGCATTTTTTACACAGACATAAAACATCTATCAAGTTATTTTCCTTCATGTCGTGCACCGCCGACCGCAACCACCTGTCCACCATCATTCCACTGACCATCGTCAACTCTGCACGGTAATAATAAACAAATTGATTATAAAAATGCGTGCATTCATCAAAGTCATACAAAAATTCGGCATGACCTTCCTTAAAAATAGGACATATATAGATCTAGAGTTTGCCTGGAATTCGCCGAAACAGAAATAAATCGACATTTCGGCAAAACATAGGCAACTCAAATGCACAATTTGGCGTCAACTCATGGCACACACACAATTTCCATAAAAATATCACAAACATATGCATAAACATATTTCCATTTTGCAAAAGCATGAAATATTAATCACACCTCTATCTCGAGATCGAGCACACAGTGGAGATGATGATGTAGGGAGGTCAAAAGTGCACAAAGCTCTTCTTGACAAAGAAAGATCTAGTTAGGGGGCGAATAGGTCACTTAACTAAAAGCTACATCTACCTAGCTAGCTAATTTGGGAGGAGACAACTTCAACTAGTGGAGGGGGGAGGAAAAAGAGAAAGGAGATGAATTAATGGAGGTGGTGTAGTTATAGCTAGGAGTAATGAAGAGAGAGAAAGGTAGGTAGAAGAGGGAGAGTAATGGGGGAAGAAGTATTGAGGAAGAAGAAGAGTGAGAGAGGGAGGATGTGGGAGGTAGGGGAAAGGGAGGAGAGGAGATGAGGAGGGGAAGGGGGAAAAGGTGGTGGGTGCTGCGTCTTAGCAGTAGCGCGGGAGAAAAAGTGCGCTGCTGCTAAGAGCGTAGCAACAGCGCGCTTTCCTGTCATGCGCTACTGCTAAACGGGCCAACCCTGTGCACAATTTCAAAATTAGCAGCAGCAAGGTGACAAAAAAGCGCGCTACAAATATGGCATTAGCAGCAGCGCGCTTCCTGGCGCCGCGCTACTGGTAAACTTATGTCGCTGTGTACTGTCGGTTGATTTTTGTAGCAGCGCGGTTTAAGCGTCACGCGCTACTGCTAAGTTTGCACCAGTAGCGAGCTTTCCATAGCCGCGCTGCTACTACTTAGCAGCAACGCCTCTTTTTATGCCGCGCTGCTGCTAAGATTCTGTGTATAAGGTTTTCCCTAGTAGTGAAAAGTGAGCAAAAGTTAAGAGCGTCGGGATGAATGAGTATGGCTAAGGAACCAGGGGCACCGATGTAAAAATCCCTTTTATTTATACTTGCGTAATAATTTCTCTAGATCATCTCTATCCCTACAAACAAGAATATCTCTAGTTGCTTCTTCACTCATAACATAGCCTTCTGGTACCTTAGGCAATTCGTATCTAGGAGGGCTAGCTCTAGCAATTGTTTCAGGAGTTTTTGTTTCAAACTCATCATCAGATTCAACAACATCATGTTGTATAACTCTAGCAATTTGTTTATCAGGAAAATCACCAAGTGACACATCATCATTATCAAGCATGGTACTTGCATCATCATAAGCATCATTCATAGCAGAAGTAGCATCATCAATACTTGCGATATATCAGAATTAATAGCATGTGGTGGTGGTGTTGCAAGTTTACTCATAACAGAAGGTGAATCTAAAGCAAAACTAGATGGCAGTTGCTTACCTACCCTCGTCCTTGAGGGAAATATCTTAGTCTTTGGATCCTCCAGATTCTTCATAGTGATAGTATGATAATAATCCCAAGTGACTCAACAAATATAGCTATGCTCCCCGGTGAGGGCGCCTGAAAAAGGTCTTGATAACCCACAAGTATAGGGGATCGCAACAGTTTTCGACGGTAGAGTATTCAACCCAAATTTATAGATTTGACACAAGGGGACCAAAGAATATTTGAAGGTATTAGAAGCTGGGTTGTCAATTCAACCACACCTGGAGATTAATTATCTGCAGCAAAGTGATCAGTAGCAAAGTAGTTTGATAATTTTGATAGTAGTGACAGCACCAATAGTAATAGTAACAGTGATAGTAGTATTTTGTAGCAAGTGTAACAGTAGCAGCAGCAGTAGTAACTTAGCAAGATCAATATAGGACAAATTTTTAGGCATTGGATCAGTGACTTGTTGGATGATATTCATCATGTGACAGTTAGAACCTAGGGAGATACGGCACTAGCTCCAGTTCATCGATATAATGTAGGCATGTATTCCGTAAATAATCATACATGCTTTATTAAAATAACTTGCATGACATCTTTTGTCCTACCCTCTTGTGGCAGCGGGGTCCATATTGGAAACTAAGGGATATTAAGGCTTCCTTTTAATAGAGAACCGGAACAAAGCATTAACACATAGTGAATACATGAACTCCTCAAACTACGATCATCACCGAGAGTGGGCCCGGTTGTTGTCACTCCGGGGTTGTCGGATCATAACCATAGTAGGTGACTATAACTTGCAAGATCGGATCTAAAACATGGATATAACGATGAATTCGTAAACGGTTCAGATCTGAGTTCATGGCACCTGGGCCCAAAGTGACAAGCATTAAGCATAGCAAAGTCATAGCAACATCAATCTAAGAACATAGTGGATACTAGGGATCAGGCCCTACCAAAACTAACTCAATTACATGATGAATCTCATCCAACTCCTCACCGACCAGCGAGCCTACAAAGGAATTACTCACTCTCGGTGGGGAGCATCATGGAATTAGCGATGGAGATGGGTTGGTGATGACGAACAACGAAGATCCCCCTCTCCGGGCCCCAAACGGACTCCAGATCTGCCCTCCTGAGGAAGAACAGGGCTTAGCGATGGCTCCATCTCGTGGATCTCGATAATTCTTTCTCCCTTATTTTTTCTAGAATAATGTAAATTTATAGTATTAGGGGGGTCGTCTGCGGAGCCACCAGGTGGGTACAACCCACCTGGGCATGCGAGGAGAGGGGGGCGCGCCCTGGTGGGTTGTGCCCAACCAGGGGCCCCTCTCTGGTGGGTCTTGGCTCCAGAAATTCTTATTATTGATATAAAAATCCTCGCAAAGTTTTGTTCCATTATGAGAACTTTTATTTCTGCACAAAAACAACACCATGGTAGTTCTGCTGAAAACGGCGTCCGTCCGGGGTTAGTTTCATTCAAATCATGCAAATTAGAGTCCAGAACAAGAGAAAAAGCGTGAGAAAGTAGATATGTTGGAGACATATCATGAACCAATCCATCCGCTCGTTCCCCCTGCCATGCATGCATCCGCTCCACCCGCGCCCGCTATGCATGCACCCAACACCCCGCCACCAACGCCTCCTTCTTGTAGCTCATCTTCGACACCGCCTACTAGCACCCCGCTCACTTCTCCACCACTGGGATCTTCTTCCATTCACAGGGTGCAGCCTAGCCCACCTGTGAAGTCCACCCCACCTGGCTCGCCATCACCTACCCCCATACCACCATCCGCTCCACTACATCGTACATGCTCCACTACTGTCCTGCTTCCTCCACCCATCGACTGCCTTAACCTCTCCGCTATTGCTTCTTCTCCACTCCCAGACAACTATCTTATGGCATTACGCGATTCCAACTGGCGTCAAGACATGCAAGAAGAGTTTGATGCTCTCATCCTAAATCAAACATGGACTCTTGTCCCTACTCCTCCCAGTGCAAACGTTGTGAGTGGTAAATGGATATTCCGCCATAAATATCACGCCGACGGCTCTCTCGCTCGTCACAAAGCTCGTTGGGTGGTCCATGGTTTTTCCCAACAACCAGGAATAGACTTTGATGAAACCTTCAGTCCTGTTGTTAAACCTGCCACTATTCGCATTTTTCTCTCTCTTGCTATCTCTCAATCTTGGACCATACACCAGCTTGATGTAAAAATGCCTTCCTCCATGGTCGTATTGATGAAGTTGTCTATAGTCAACAACCCTCTGTCTTTGTTCATCCAAGTTACCCCACTTATGTGTGTCGTCTTCTTAAATCTCTATATGGTTTAAAACTATCTCCCCGCGCATGGTTTCAGCGGTTTGCCACCTTTGCGCACTCCATTGGGTTCGCTGAATCCAAATCCGATGTCTCTCTTTTTATTTTTCATCAGGGCACCAACTTAGCATATCTCCTTTATGTCGATGACATCATTCTTACTGCCTCCACCCCATCCACTCTTGATACTATCACCCATGCCATGGCACGCGAATTTGCTATGAAGGATCTTGGCCCCCTACATCTCTTCCTTGGCATTTCTGTCACACGTACATCTAGTAGCCTCCACCTCTCTCAACGAAACTACATTCTTGACATCTTGAATCGTGCAGGCATGTGTGATTGTCATCCCATCACTACATCTATTGATACCAAAGCAAAACTCTTGTCCACATCCGGGTCCCCCGTTTCTGATCATCCTCAGTATCGTAGCTTAGACGGTGCACTACAATATGCTACACTCACTCGTCCTGACATTGCTTACACCGTGCAACAAGTATGTCTCCATATGCACGATCCACGAGAACCCCATTTCTCTCTCATAAAACGCATTCTCCGCTATCTCCATGGCACCCTTGACCTTAGTCTTTCTCTGCATCGCATTTCTTCTCACTCTCTCATTGCCTACTCAGATGCCGATTGGGCTGGTTGCCCGGGTACACGACGCTCTGCGTCTGGATTTTGCATGTACCTCGGTGATAATCTCATTTCTTGGTCGCACGACGACAAGCGAACGTCTCCCGCTCTAGTGCCGAGGCAGAGTATAGGGCAGTAGTTGCGGCTGTTTCGGAGTCATGTTGGGTTCGGCAGCTCCTACAGGAACTTCGAAGGCTGATCTCGACTGCCACCATTGTCTAATCTGATAATATCAGTGCCGTGTACTTGTCTGCCAACCCCGTTTAGCATCCACGGACCAAGCATATTGAGCTGGATATTCACTTTATTCGGGAGAAGGTCGCCCTTGGAGACGTGCACATTTTACATGTACCCTCGTCCTCGCAGTTTGCGGACATTTTCACGAAGGGTTTGCCTACTACTCTTTTTCAAGAGTTTTGCTCCAGTCCTCAGGTCGAGAGCTCTCCCGGTTTAGACTGCGGGGGCGTGCTAGAGTCAGACCATCCGGCGGTGCCGCATCATGATGAGGAACGTCAGGTGCAAGTCAAGCAGCTACCAAGTAAATAGAGTAAATTGCCAAAAACCACCGCAATTGTGTCGCTCGGTGCGAAAAGCCACCATTTTTCATAAAAGTTTGCTGAAAACACCATTTTTTCAGTAATGCATTGTCGACAGCACTAACAGGTGGATTGAGAGCCGTTTGATGCAAAAATGACAGAAGGGGCCCACTTTCAGTACTGATGTGGCACCAAAATTGAACGCCGTAGGCTCAAACTTTAAGTTAACAAAAGGGCCCACTCATCAGCACGGTCATTTTATCGAACACATTATGTGCAGCGACCGGCCGCTACTCGTGCCACCCGCACCTCACGGCTCCGCGCCGCCGTCCGACGACGGACTCCGGTGAGCTAAGCATTGCCAGCCCCGCCTCTAGCGCCCTTCTCCTCCTTCCTTCCGTACCCCTGAGCTACAACTGCCTCATGCCCGACATGCGCCGATGGCCGCGATGCCGCATGACCTCCGACCACAACCTCCCTGTCAATCGCCGGTGCGGGCCGCAGGTGTTGGAAATATGAGCAATGTACCAAATGATTTTATTAACAGAAATACTAGATAGAGCACGACTAGTATAGCAGTGATAAAGCAAGTCATGCGATTTGGCAGAGAGAAGGTAAACAACAACTTCACATATGAACTGTAACTAAACACATCTAGAGCAGACAGTACAGCAAGTTGCATATATGAAGTAGAACCTAACACATGTAGGGAAGAAACTAGAGCAAATAACTGTGGCAGGACTTCTAACAGAAAGAGCATAAATGCGTACGGGACAGCAGCAACAGAAGCACCGGACTTGTAGTCGATGTCCTCTCCAGCCATGTCGTTGATGAGGTCGTCGACGTCGGGGAAGAAGTCGTCATCGGGGAAGTAGTCGTCGGAGTCCGTGATGAAGAAGTCAGTAGTCGCGCGGAGCTCCCCAAAAACCTTATCACCCTTCTCCCGTAGAGGACTCAAAGAGGTGCGGTTTCAGAGGCCTACTGTCCCGACTCGCGGTGCACGCCGCAAACCGGGATGAGGAAGACAGCGGTAGCTCAAAGAATGGAACCGGTGGCGAGAGGAAGGAGAAGTTCTGGTGCGTCTCTCTGGGAGGAGCGACCTCCCTTTTATAGGCGCAAGAGAAGGAGGCGAGAGGGCAGCGACGGGAGACGAAACGAAGAGACGGAGGCGAAGCGAACAGCCAGCAGCCGAAGTGCTGCACCATTCGCATTCAAACGCCACTTTCGCAAAAATCTTTTCAGCTCCCGTGTGACCTTTCGTATACCCGTAGTGCGTGGCAAAAATTTTGATATCGGCTCGGCTCATTCCCGCAACCCGCGGTGCGTCGTGACGAGGCGTGGCGTGGCGAGGCGGGTGGCGGAGGAGGAGCGCGCGTGGATATCCCTCTTATTCTCATGCTCGTACAAGTGGGTAAAGAACCTCCCTTATAAGGAGGTCCAACTCCCACTAAACTAGCAATGTGGGACTAAACTTTAGTAGTATCCCTTGCCTTGCACAAATGGGCTGAGTGGGCCTCTAGGATTTATTAGGAATTTCTCAAATAGTTATTGGGCTGCCCAAAATAGACTAAATTCCAGCAATCCCCCACCAGATCCCAGAGGCACACAGAAATTTGCCTTGGGTTCCAAAACACTGTTTTATATACCGGTACTGTGGTGGAGATTGTTAAGTTGAACTTCCACCTATAACTCTATGCTACACTAGTAAGCATCTTGAACAGTGGACTGGGCCTTGAACTGCAAGTTTTCTGCGAATCTAGCTTCACATAAAGCCTTGACCGATACGTGGCTACTGTGGGTCTTCCCCGTGGGTGGAGCTTATGCGTCATACTCCGTGACCTTTCATGAGTTTACTAGAGAGAACCCTACTCTCATAGATTGTGACGTTTGACAATCAGACTCATATAGGTGTGTTCTTCAAAAGATGTTCTGCAGGATAACATCTCTGCTTAAATAAGCCACTTAGAACACATTAAGATATACATCAACCTGCCATGTAGATAAGGAGAGTATTGCATCTTCATGGAGTGGTATTGTAAATAGTAAGGATACTCTCCTCTCAGTTGACCAACAGCTTGTCTTCCACATCTAATTCACGGGATCTCCGATCACAAAGAATAGGTTACCACTGTGAACAACTCATATTGTGGGTCTCATACCCATCTCCCTCGATGCATTATCTATTACATTACGTGATAGACCCTTAGTAAAAGGATCTGCCAGAGTTTTAGACGTTTGGATATAATCCAAAGCAATAACTCCGGAGTTTTCCATTTTCCTGACAGACTTTAACCTTCTCTGAACGTGTCTTGATGACTTCATGTTATCCTTTGAGCTGCTCACTTTCGTGATCACAGTTTGATTGTCGCAGTTCATAAGGACACCCAGTACAGGTTTCTCAACAACCGGCAAGTCATTCAAGAGCCGGCGAAGCCAATCTGCTTCAACTGTAGCTGTATCTAGTGTTGTGAGTTCTGCTTCCGTTGTTGACCTCGTTAAGATGGTCTACTTGCAAGACTTCCAAGAAAGAGCGCCACCTCCACGAGTGAATACATAACCGCTCATGGCCTTTATCTCATCAGCATCTGAGATCCAGTTCGAGTCACTATACCCTTCAAGCACCTTTGGATGCCTGGTGTAGTGAATTCCATAATTTGTAGTGCCTTTCAAATAACGCAAAACTCTCTCTAGAGCTTTCCAATGCACATCTCCTAGTTTTGAGACAAACCGACTCAGTTTGCTAACAGCAAAAGAGATGTCAGGTCTTGTAGCACTTTCTAAGTACATAAGCAAGCCAATAATCTGAGAATATTTCAATTGATCTCTGGCAATTCTTCGATTCTCTCGAAGTAACACACTCGCATCATATGGTGTTGGAAAGGGCTTGCAGTCACTATAGCCAAAGCGACTCAATATCTTTTCCACATAGTGAGATTGAAGCAAAGTAATCCCACCATCATCGTATCTCAATAACTTGATGTTCAGAATGACATCAGCCACTCCTAAATCCTTCATCTCAAAACAACGAGATAGGAAATCCTTGACCTCCTTAATAACATTCAGATTTGTTCCAAAAATCAGTATGTCATCAACATACAAGCACAGGATAACTCCCTCGCCCCCACCATTTAGATAGTACACACATTTGTCAGCTTCGTTCACAACAAAGCCTGCAGCTATTAAAGTTCTTTCAAACTTATCATGACACTGTTTGTGTGCTTGCTTAAGTCCGTACAAAGACTTCATCAACTTGCACACTTTCCCTTCCTGACCATCTAGTATAACCCATCTGGTTGTTCCATATAAATTTCCTTGTCTAACTCTCCATTTAGGAAAGCAGTCTTAATGTCACGATCAGCTTTCCAATAAAAATGTTTATTGAGAAACCAATCTTTTGAGTCCAGTATGAGAAAAATCCTCCTTACTGGTAGACAAATTCTTGATACAATAAGCCAGTAGCATAAAATATATTACAGGGTCGAGCTACGGTTGCTCAAACAAATTATTACAAGCACGCCAATAATTATACATAATGGCGGATATGACACAGTGGTGTGGAGGCATACTACTGACTCAAGGATAGGGTGGTGGTGGAAAATCACAGCGGGGAGTGAGTTACATGACTCTAAAACTGGCATCTCAACGAGCGTCGAGGTGAGGCTCGATGAATTTATTTGGTAGCGGAAGCGGATATAATACAGTGACCAAATCCAGGGTCGTACGAGACTGACTGGGATTCCTCTAGGCGTCAGACTCGCTATCAAATTCTTCATCCATGAGATCGCCTTCGTCAGCATGTGGCCAAATCAACAAGCCAAGTGAGTACTTTGAAAGTACTCGCAAGACAATTCGGACGTAAGATATAACAAATGCATGCATGGATGCGTCATGATTAATTGACCAATGCACATTCAAAATTTAGCAAGCAAGGTAAGTAAAAAGGGAATCGGCAGTAGTCCGCCTGAAAACCCAACAAAAAGAAAGAATAGGAAACCGATCGGGTGTCTGAAGCGACGCCTCGAAGGGTGAACAAATAAATAAAGATCATGCCGCAGTCGGGCGTCTAAGCGACACCACGTAAAGGGCTTAAACTAAAAATAAAAGACATGTGTGCCACAGTCGGACGTCGGGGCGACATCACAGAAAGGGCTTATATTGAAAGTAAATAACAGTACTGCCACAGTCGGACGTCTGAGCGACATCGCAGAAAGGGCTTTTATTGGAAGTAAATAATAACAATGCCACAGTCGGACGTCTGAGCGACATCGTAGAAAGGGCTTTTATTGAAAGTAAATAATAACAATGCCAGAGTCGGACGTCTGAGCGACATCGCAGAAAGGGCTTTTATTGAAAGTAAATAGTAACAATGCCACAGTCGGACGTCTGAGCAACATGGCAGAAAGGGCTTTTATTGAAAGTAAATAATAACAATGCCACAGTCGGACGTCTGAGCGACATCGCAGAAAGGGCTTTTATTCACAAGTAAATAATACTCATAATAAATATTCAATTCATGATAATAAACGGGTTAGTCCATCCAGAGGAATAAACATTTAACCGGACTTAGCACTCATGTGATTCACCGGAGTCTCTGTCATCAAAACTGACATTTGTCAGGATAAGATAATACCGAACTTGGACATGGAATAGATGATTCATAGGAATATATGACTCTGCAGAGTTTGTACGAAAAAAAATTCCCACAGCCAACGGATTTCCGTAGTCACGAAGGACTAGTTCCGTTTACGGTATTTCGGAAGAAAACACAGCTAACCAGTACACACCCATCCTACCTCTCGATGCCAGGAATCACCCTAGACATCGTCCAAGAAAAACTTTTGAGACGCGGAGATCACAATTTTGAATAGCATGGGATCAAATTTATATACGCGCGCTCTAAGGGGTTCCCCCCTCTCGGTCCCAACCGGAAACACCCATGCCCCCTGACCGGATGACTGGCTTTAATCCAGGGCCATGGAACCATCATCACGGCCTCTCCTTTTGGTGTGTACCAAGAAAGCGGTTTGCAACTTACTAAGCCATATTCCTTGTGGAAAACATGTGGTAGTACAGGGAAGGAAAAATGGAAGGAACTGGACCGCTACGGGTTGACACTGAAGTCATATAGTCTGGCATAAGACTGGCATGCTACAACACTACCATCTTACCCATCCTCATGCCAACACATGGCCATGCATACTCACATCCATCCACTTATGGATTTTCGAAACTCACTTGCCTCATCGTTGCATGTAACATGACATTCGTCGGTATGCTCATCAACATGCCATGAAACTACTTAATGCAAACATGCCAAAACAATCATCATATCAAAAGTTCAAACATGCTTGCCTGGTTCAGAGTAGTCGGAGCCTAGCTCGGTGAAGTTTGCGGTCCCGTCACCTCCTTCGGTATCTACGGTATAAAGAAAATATACGCGCTATCGTGAATACCGTGAGGTGCACAAAAAATTCTCCAAATATTTTTCAAACAAATCTGATAAAAAACTAGACAAAATTTCAAAGAGGACAGAAAAAGAATCAATCAAAAATACTCTTCTGTTTAAAAGTTATTAGTGTTTTTGTCCAGGGACCTATCTATAATGAAACAGAAACTTTCCAGGGTTTTCTTTATAAAAACAGAACATGCTTCAGTCCCGAATACGTCAGTCCAGTGGGGAAGACGTACTTTTCCCAAAGGCATTTCCAGAAAACGATTCAAAAAGAATAAAAAGCTGATGGGGCGGACCCACCCGTCGGGTTTGAAAATGAAAACAGAGAGTTGGCGCCAGAGGGCCGCGGCGATCGCCGGCGACGATCCACGGCGAGGCAGGAGGATCGGAGGGTACCTCCGTGTTCAGGGCATCATTCCGCATCGGTTGGTGGTGGTGGTGGTCGCTGGCGAACAACACGTCGGCGGCGGCCCTTGCTCCGGCGGACGGTGGTTCGGGCGTGGATGGAGCTTGCCGGAGAGTGCTGCGGAGGGCAAATTGAGGAGGGGGTTAGACCTCTGGTAGCTAGAGGAGGTTACTGACGGAGTTTGGGCGCCAGGGACGGCCTCACCGGAGTGAAACGGGGTGGAGGCCGAGGCGGAATGGAGCGGCCGGAGTTGGGGGAGGAGACCTCCTTGAGGTCCTCCTAGTGGCCTGGCGGGGCGTTGGTGAGGTGCAGTGGTGGTGCGTGCTCGAGGGTGAGCTCGGGGTCCCCTTTTATAGGCGATCCGAGGCGGTGGCCGTGAACGGAGTTCTCCGGCGGTGGATTACAGCGGTGCAGTGCTTGGTCGGGAAGGTTCAGAGGTTGAGCGTTGTCATGGATGTTCCCTGGTTCCATTTAGGTGCTAACCGCAGCGGGATTTGGTTGCTTAGGGGGAGCTCGACGGAACGGGGCGGCGCGGGCCCGTCGGCGGCAGGGAGCGCGCTCTGTGCGTGCCGCGCCACGGCGACGATGCTGCATGCGTGCGCTGGCGAGGAAATGGCCACGCGGAGCCACCAGGGGGTTTGGGCGGTGCCGAACGGCGTTATGCCGCCGTTCTGCTCCCTGTCGGCCGCTACGGTGGTTTGGCCGCCGCAAGACATGCCGGCGCAGGCGGGCCAGGGTGCCACCGATGCCAGGAACGTGCCAAGCGCGCGTGTGAGGCTCCGGACAAGCAAGCTAGGCCGTGAGCAACGTGCCAAGTGCACTGTGAGCATGTGACTGAATTTCTGACGAAGATCGACACTGAAACTCTGAACTTAACTGAAGATGAACAGAAACAGTGCATGCAAGGTGTTCGACAGAATGATCTAGGCATGTAGGGATTTTTCCTTGAGTTGAAACTTGGTGGGGTGGCCTCTCATTGCACTAGGGGGCTGCCTGAATTTTTGTGGAATTTTTGGAGAAGAGGAGATATGAATTTCACCAAATTTGGCAAATCTGGTCCAAACTTGCAGAGACTGAAATTTGAAAAATTTGAAAAGAGGGAGAGTGGATCAAGATGGTTCTGGGTTGTGGATGCTAAGGACAATCCAGAGGAGTTGGCTTGAGATAAAAACTCAAAGGCAATGAGGTACTTGCTTTGAAAATTACTTAGGCTCATAATGAAAGGCAGAATTGTTTTGGGAGATAAAATAAATGAAATAAAATTAAAAAACGGTGTGGACTTGATGGGACAGAGAATTTAGATTGTTCCAAAGTGGAGGGAGGGGTTTTGGGAGGTCTTTCCACATGAGGCAAAATAAAATCATGGGTGGTTCCAAAATGAGAAAAGCCCCAAAAACTAGGGTTTTCCTTTTAAATGAAAATAGTCAAATTCAAAAAAATACATTTGAGAGGAGAAGAATTCAGAAGAAAAGTTTCCATAATTCAAACACCCAATTTGAAAAGGATGTAAATGAAAATCCTTGCCAAAGGTGAAAGTTTTTAAGAGAGAGGTTTTCTGAAAAAAAATTTAAATGGCCTCTCTTCAAAAACCAACAAAGTTTTTGCTAAAAACCAAAAGAAAATTTTGGAGTGTCACACTTAACATCCATTTGATGAATGAGAAGACCATGCGAGGCAGCTAGTGAAAGTAGAACTCGCATAGTGGTCAGTCGAGCCATAGGTGAGTAAGTATCAAAGAAGTCTTCACCTTCCTTTTGGGTATAACCCTTAGCCACGAGCCGAGCCTTGTACTTTTCAATAGTACCATCAGGCCTAAGCTTCTTCTTGAATACCCTTTTGCATCCTATAGGTTTGAACCCATAAGGACGATCAGTTATCTCCCAGGTTTCATTCGCCAAGATGGAATCCATCTTGCTACGAATGGCTTCCTTCCAGTAGTCAGCATCTTCAGATGCATAGGCCTCTGAAATAGAACTAGGAGTGTCATCTATGAGATACAGAAGAAAATCATCACCAAAGGACTTTGCAGTCCTCTGTCTCTTGCTCCTAGTGGGAACTTCATTGTTCTCCTCCACAGGACTTTCAAAGTGTTCCATCGGAATGGCAGGTTCGGTAATTGTAACTGGTTCCTGATTCGATGAACGAGGCATCTCCTGATTAGATGAGGTAGCTATATCCTTCATGGGAAAGATATCTTCAAAGAAAGTCGCATCATTCGACTCCATGATCGTAGCGACATGTATGTCAGGTACCTCAGATTTTACAACCAAGAATCTATAGCCAATGCTATGAAAAGCATATCCCAAGAAAACACAATCCACAGTCTTTGGTCCAAGTTTCCGCTTCTTTGGAATTGGAACATTGACTTTCGCCAAACAACCCCATGTTCGTAGATAAGAGAGTTTTAACCTTTTCCTCTCCCATTCCTCGAATGGAGTTATCTCTTTGTTCTTTGTGAGAACTCGGTTTAGGACATGACATGCAGTCAATATCGCCTCCCCCCACCATGCCTTGGATAGACCCGAAGTATCTAACATGGCGTTAACCAAATCTGTTAGAGTACGGTTCTTTCTTTTGGCCACCCCATTTGAATGAGGTGAATAGGGAGGCGTCCTCTCATGGATTATGCCATGTTCCGCACAAAAAGCATCAAATTCATTGGAAAAATACTCTCCACCACGGTCGGACCTAAGCCTCTTGATTTTTCGATCAAGTTGATTTTCCACTTCAGCTTTATAGATCTTGAAAAAGTTCAAAGCCTCATCCTTAGATTTCAGAAGATACACACAGCAGTATCTAGTGGAGTCATCAATTAGCGTCATGAAATATTTCTTTCCACATTTTGTCAAAACAGCATTCATTTCACATAGATCTGAATGTATGAGCTCTAGTGGTGCAAGATTTCTCATTTCCGCAGTCGTGTGAGACTTACTAGGTTGCTTAGCTTGCACACACACTTGACACTTAGATCCCTTGACAGTGGTGAAACTAGGGATTAAGTTCAACTTCGCTAGTCGCGACATGCAACCAAAGTTAACATGACAAAGTCGTGAATGCCACACATTGGATTCACTATTGTTGCAAACGTCTGATAAGGATAAACGAAACAGGCCTCCTGACTCATAGCCTTTACCAACAAAGGTTCCATACTTGGATATTACAAATTTATTCGACTCAAAAACAAGCTTGTAGCCATCTCTACATAGAAGAGATCCGCTAACAAGATTTTTATTGACGGAGGGGACATAATGCACGTTCTTCAGCCGCACAATCTTCCCCGAAGTAAACTTCAGATCAACCGTGCCAACACCACGAAAAGAAGCACTTGAACCGTTTCCCATCAGCACGGTTGAAGTCCCTACGGTCTAATAAGACGAAAACATGGAAATATCACCGCATACATGCACATTAGCACCCGTGTCAATCAACCAGTCAGGAGAATGACATACTGAAAGAATAGTGGGAAATATACCATACCCAGCATCCTTCATGTCAGTGTCTCCAATGACAACATTAGCGGTCTTGCCGCCTTTCCCAGGATCACGCTTGTCAAAGCGATTAGGGCAACTAGGAGCCCAATGATCAGGATCCCCACACACATGACAAGCACCTTTCTTCTTGCCATTCTTCTTCTTGAAGTTCGTGTGTTGCACAGCCTTGTTCTTCCCATCAAACTTTGCTTTACCATCAAACTTGCCCTTGTTCTTGAACTTGTGGGGCTGGAAGTTCTGCTTCTGTACCACATTGGCACTAGATCCTCCCTCAATACCTCGAGCATGTGTGTCCTTTGCTCTCGCCTTTTCTTCCACATCAAGAGTGCCAACGAGATCCGGAACGGAAAACTCCCACCTCTTATGCTTCAGTAAGGTAGCAAAGTTCCTCCACGAAGGAGGAAGCTTAGTGATGATACCTCCGGCAACAAACTTGTCCGGTAGCATACAACTGAAGTGCTCAAGCTCTCTAGCAAATGACTATATCTCATGAGCTTGCTCAACCACAGAGCGCTCTTCAGTCATCCTATAATCATAGAATTGCTCCATGATGTACAGCTCAGTGCCAGCATCCGAGACCCCAAACTTGGCCTCGAGTGCATCCCACATATCTTTTCCATTATCAATTAACGCATAAGCATCAACTATGTTCTCACCAAGAACACTCAAGAGAGCAACCTTAAACAGAGTATCCATTTTCTGAAAGGCTTGTGCCTGTTGAGCATCAAGCTCCCCTTCAGGTTTGCCAAGAGTGGCGTCATAGCAACTCATGGTTTGAAACCATAAGACTGCTCTCACGTGCCACCTCTTATAGTGGATACCCTCAAACATAGGAGGTCTCATGGAAGCAGCAAAACCACTTGGTGTAAATTGCCTATAATAAGGTTTCTAGATTGTTGGAAATATGAGCAATGTACCAAATGATTTTATTAACAGAAATACTAGATAGAGCACGACTTGTGTAGCAGTGATAAAGAAAGTCATGCGATTTGGCAAAGAGAAGGTAAACAGCAACTTCACATATGAACTGTAACTAAACACATCTAGAGCAAACAGTACAGCAAGTTGCATATATGAAGTAGAACCTAACACATGTAGGGCAGAAACTAGAGCAAATAACTGTGGCAGGACGTCTAACAGAAAGAGCATAAATACGTATGGGACAGCAGCAGCAGAAGCACCGGACTTGGGGTCGACGTCCTCTCCAGCCATGTCGTCGACGAGGTCATCAACATTGGGGAAGTAGTCATCGGAGTCCGTGATGAAGAAGTCAGTAGTTGCGCGGAGCGCTCCCCAAAAACCTTATCACCCTTCTCCCGTACAGGACTCAAAGAGGTGCGGTTTCGGAGGCCTACTGTCCCGACTCGCGGTGCACGCCGCAAACCGGGATGAGGAAGACAGCGGTAGCTCAGAGAATGGAACCGGTGGCGAGCGGAAGGAGAAGTTCTGGTGCGTCTCTCTGGGAGGAGCGACCTCCCTTTTATAGGCGCAAGAGGAGGAGGTGAGAGGACAGCGACGGGAGACGAAACGAAGAGACGGAGGCGAGATATCGGCTCGGCTCATTCCCGCAACCCGCGGCTCGTCGTGACGAGGCGTGGCGTGGCGTGGCGAAGCGGGCGGCGGAGGAGGAGCGCGCGTGGATATCCCTCTTATTCTCATGCTCGTACAAGTGGGGAAAGAACCTCCCTTATAAGGAGGTCCAACTCCCACTAAACTAGCAATGTGGGACTAAACTTTAGTAGTATCCCTTGCCTTGCACAAATGGGCTGAGTGGGCCTCTAGGATTTATTAGGAATTTCTCAAATAGTTATTGGGCTGCCCAAAATAGACTAAATTCCAGCAGCAGGAACCGGCGGAGCTGCTAGTGGTGGTTTGGATAGTTTGATTAGGGTCGTCGGGCTAGGAGCCTCCTGAGGCCGAGTCGCCGGAGTCGACGTGTTGCGGGCCGCCATGGCCAGCGGGGCCCTGGGTGGAGTGGCGTTAGTGGCCATGGCCGGGATCTTGTCCAGCGTCTGTGTGGCGTAGTCTCAGAGTCGATGGAGGAGTTGAGGAAGTCGATGATGTTGTGCTGTTGACGAATTTTGGAGAGGATGGTGTGCGCCCAGAGAGGAGGAAGAAGACCTGCGCGTCGCGGTCAGGAAGCGTCCGTCCAGTTGTGCAGGAGGACGTAGAGGAAGAGGGCGATGTTCTTGGACATGGCTGCGAGGTCGACGGAGGCCATTAGCCGCGCAGTCTATGGTGGTCATCCTCAGGCGGAGCTCTCTCTCTCTCTCTCTGGACAGAAAAAAAAGGAGGAGGAAGCCTCATGCTCTCCAACTATGGTGAGACACGACTTGGCCTTGCTTTGCTCACGTCCAGGCTCGCCGGCCGGCGCTCTGGCGGGTGTGGCTGCCGTTTGTCCTGCGCGTGGCAGCGGATCGAGGCACTGGCTTGTGGGGAGATAAAGAGAGAAAAAAATCTTTATGTTTTCTTCCTATGACAAATGGACCCCACCTGGCAGAAACATTGACCGGTTCAGTCCAGTCGAACCAGGTCAATGTGAGCCACGTTAATGGCCATGTGGACCTGACTGGTGGGGCCGAGATGTCAGGTTTGCTGTGAAAACACGATCAATTCATCAGTTAGTGCTTTCGGCAACGTGATTACTGGAAAGCGGTGTTTTCAGCAAAGTTTTATAAAAACGGTGGGTTTTTGCACCAAGCGACGCAATTGTGGTGGTTTTTGGCAATTTACTCCAAATAGATAGTTTCCATCTCTGTTGGTCTATTCGTATTGTACACAAACTCTGTAATTTCTGGATGCATATATATACGGGGAGGCTGTATCGTGGCTGGCATTGAGCTGCCCGGTGTATTCCAACTTACAGTAAAGATGCTTCTCCACCGGAGGCTTCCACTGAATTTCTTCAATTCTATATGAGATCATTTCAACTGGTAAGAGTATTCAGTGCAGACGAAATTATGAAAGGCAAGATAACACTAGATGATTTTGGACTAGTCAAGGAAATGTAAAAGGCCGAGCCTGCACTAAGATGGCTGCCACCACATGCTAGATAGGTGGCCTTGTCGGTTGACAAGGCATTTTTAGCAGCTGACCAGAAAAGGCCTGATGGAAGTGTTATATTTGCCGTGTTGAAAGCACAAGTGCTCCCTAGGTGGTTTTGGTAATTAATGTCAACATATCTCTTGTCGGACTAACACTTTTACCTAGTACTTCCTCCGTCCGAAAATACTTGTCATCAAAATGGATAAAAAGAGATGTATCTAGAACTAAAATATGTCTAGATACATCCCCTTCTATCCATTTTGATGTATCTTGTCATCAATTACCAAAAAGGGGGAGATTGAAAGCACAAGTGCTCCCTAGGTGGTTTTGGTAATTAATGTCAACATATCTCTTGTTGGACTAACACTTTTACCTAGTATGTTTCAGATAAGTTCAACAACGAAGTGGCATGGACTAGAGGATGTGGAACCCCTTCTAGATGCTAAGGACAAAGGATTGGCTCAAGCTCCAAGCTCAAGACTCTACATTTTCTATTTTAGTGATCCAAGATCACATTGAGTCTATAGGAAAAGCCAATACTATCAAGGAGGGATGAGGTGTTGCTTAATGAGGCTCTTGCTCAAAGTTCTTAGTAATATGCTCCAAAGCCCTCAACTGCTTTCTCACATCCACATATGACTTAAACAAAAAGTCAAACTCGGCCCCACCAATTCTTTCTATCCGGCGCCACCGAGTTCAGATGTCATAGCCACTGCCACAAACCATAAGCAAATCGGTCACACCGATAGGGATCTCGGTCTCACCGAGATGGAATTGCAATCTCTCTGTCTGGATCTATTACCAAAATCGGTCTCACCGAGTTTGCGTAATCGGTCCTACCGAGATTGCAATGTAAACTCTCTGCTTCCTCTTCGTAACATTTCGGTCTCACCGAAATGAGCAAATCTGTCCCACCGAGTTTACCTGACCAATTCTTTGGTTAGCTTATTACCAAAATCGGTCTCACCGAGTTTGTGTAATCGGTCACTCCGAGATTATGTTAAGCCCTAACCCTAACCATATCGGTCCTACCGAGTTGCATGTCGGTCTCATCGAAAATCCTAACGGTCACTAGATTTGATGAATCGGTCCGACCGAGTTTATCAATTCGGTCCCACCGAGATTGGCAAGTTGTGTGTAACGGTTAGATTTTGTGTGGAGGCTATATATACCCCTCCACCTGCTCTTCATTCATGGAGAGAGCCATCAGAACAAACCTACACTTCCAACTTACCTTTTCTGAGAGAGAACCACCTACACTTTTGTTGAGGCCAAGATATTCCATTCCTACCATATGAATCTTGATCTCTAGCCTTCCCCAAGTTGTTTTCCACTCAAATCTTCTTTCCACCAAATCCATATCATGTGAGAGCGAGTTGACTGTTGGAGAGACTATCATTTGAAGCACAAGACCAAGGAGTTCATCATCAACACACCATTTGTTACTTCTTGGAGAGTGGTGTCTCGTAGATTGTCTAGGTGTCACTTGGGAGCCTCCGACAAGATTGTGGAGTTGAACCAAGGAGTTTGTGAGGGCAAGGAGATCGCCTACTTCGTGAACATCTACCGCTAGTGAGGCAAGTCCTTCATGGGCGACGGCCATGGTGGGATAGACAAGGTTGCTTCTTCGTGGACCCTTCGTGGGTGGAGCCCTACGTGGACTCGCGCAGCCATTACCCTTCGTGGGTTGAAGTCTCCATCAATGCGGATGTATGATAGCACCACCAATCAGAACCACGACAAAAACATCTGTGTCTTCTATTGCGTTTAAATCCTCCAAACCCTTCCCTTTACATTCTTGCAAGTTGCATGCTTTACTTTCCGCTGCTCATATACTCTTTGCATGCTTGCTTGATATGTATTGTGTTTGTTAAACTTGCTCCACTTCAACTTAAAGAAATTAAAAACTGCAACTTTTGGTACTTAGCGTCTAATCACCCCGCTCTATGTTGGGTAACGTAGTAATGTCAAAAAAATTCCTACGCACACGCAAGATCATGGTGATGCATAGCAACGAGAGAGGAGAGTGTTGTCCACGTACCCTCGTAGACCGAAAGTGGAAGCGTTAGCACAACGCGGTTGATGTAGTCGTACGTCTTCATGATCCGACCGATCAAGTACGTAACGTACGACACTTCCGAGTTCAGCACACGTTCAGCCTGATGACGTCCCTCGAACTCCGATCCAGCCGAGTGTTGAGGGAGAGTTTCGTCAGCACGATGGCGTGGTGACGATGATGATGTTCTACCGACGCAGGGCTTCGCCTAACCACCGCTACAGTATTATCGAGGTGGACTATGGTGGAGGCGGGCACCGCACACGGCTAAAAGATCAAATGATCAATTGTTGTGTCTCCAAGGGGTGCCCCCCTCCCCGTATATAAAGGAGTGGAGGAGGGGGAGGGCCGACCCTCTCTATGGCGCGCCCTAGGAGGAGTCCTACTCCCACCGGGAGTAGGATTCCCCCTTCCAAGTAGTAGGAGTAGGAGTCAAGGAAAGGGGAGAGAGAAGAGAAGGAAGGAGGGGGCGCAGCCCCTCCCCCTAGTCCAATTCAGACTAGGCCTTGGGGGGCGCCCAGCCTCTCCTTTCTCTTTCCCCTAAAGCCCAATAAGGCCCATATACTCCCCGGCGAATTCCCGTAACTCTCTGGTACTCCGAAAAATACCCGAATCACTCGGAACCTTTCTGATGTCCGAATATAGTCGTCCAATATATCGATCTTTACGTCTCGACCATTTCGATACTCCTCATCATGTCCCCGATCTCATCCGGGCCTCCGAACTACCTTCGGTACATCAAAACACATAAACTCATAATATAACCATCATCGAACTTTAAGCGTGCGGACCCTACGGGTTCGAGAACAATGTAGACATGACCGAGACACGTCTCCGGTCAATAACCAATAGCGGAACCTAGATGCTCATATTGGCTCCCACATATTCTATGAAGATCTTTATCGGTCAAACCGCATAACAACATACGTTGTTCCCTTTGTCATCGGTATGTTACTTGCCCGAGATTCGATCGTCGGTATCTCAATACCTAGTTCAATCTCCTTACCGGCAAGTCTCTTTACTCATTCCATAATACATCATCCCGCAACTAACTCATTAGTTACAATGCTTGCAAGGCTTATAGTGATGTGCATTACTGAGTGGGCCCAGAGATACCTCTCCGACAATCGGAGTGACAAATCCTAATCTCAAAATATGCCAACCCAACAAGTACCTTCGGAGACACCTGTAGAGCACCTTTATAATCACCCAGTTATGTTGTGACATTTGGTAGCACACATAGTGTTCCTCCGGTAAACGGGAGTTGCATAATCTCATAGTCATAGGAACATGTATAAGTCATGAAGAAAGCAATAGCAACATACTAAACGAATAAGTGCTAAGATAACGGAATGGGTCAAGTCAATCACATCATTCTCCTAATGATGTGATCTCGTTAATCAAATGACAACTCGTGTCTATGGCTAGGAAACTCAACCATCTTTGATTAACGAGCTAGTCAAGTAGAGGCATACTAGTGACATTATGTTTGTCATGTATCAAGTTTCCGGTTAATACAATTCTAGCATGAATAATAAGCATTTATCATGAAATAAGGAAATAAATAATAACTTTATTATTGCCTCTAGGGCATATTTCCTTCAGTCTCCCACTAGCACTAGAGTCAATAATCTAGTTCACATCGCCATGTGATTTAACACCAATAGTTCACATCACCATGTGATTAACACCCATAGTTCACATCGTCACGTGACCAACACCCAAAAGGTTTACTAGAGTCAATAATCTAGTTCACATCGCTATGTGATTAACAGCCAAAGAGTACTAAAGTGTGATCATGTTTTCCTTGTGAGAGAAGTTTAGTCAACGGGTCTGCCACATTCAGAGTCATATGTATTTTGCAAATATTCTATGTCTACAATACTCTGCATAGAGCTACTCTAGCTAATTGCTCCCACTTTCAATATGTATCCAGATTGAGACTTATAGTCATCTGGATCAGTGTCAAAACTTGCATCGACGTACCCTTTACGACGAACCTTTTTTCACCTTCATAATCGAGAAACATATCCTTATTCCAGTAAGGATAATTTTGACCGTTGTCCATTGATCTACTCCTAGATCACTATTGTACTCCCTTGTAAAACACAGTGTAGGGTATACAATAGATCTGGCACACAGCATGGCATACTTTATAGAACCTATGAATGAGGCATAGGGAATGACTTTCATTCTCTTTCTATCTTCTGTCGTGGTCGGGCTTTGAGTCTTACTCAATTTCACACCTTGTAACACAGGCAAGAACTCTTTCTTTGACTATTCCATTTTGAACTACTTCAAAATCTTGTCAAGGTATGTACTCATTGAAAAAACTTATCAAGTGTTTTGATCTATCTCTATAGATCTTGATGCTCAATATGTAAGCAGCTTCACCGAGGTCTTTCTTTGAAAAACTCCTTTAAAACACTCCTTTATTCTTTGCAGAATAATTCTACATTATTTCCGATCAACAATATGTCATTCACATATACTTATCAGAAATTTTGTAGTGCTCCCACTCACTTTGTTGTAAATACAGGCTTCACCACAAGTCTGTATAAAACTATATGCTTTGATCAACTCATCAAAGCGTATATTCCAACTTCGAGATGCTTGTACCAGTCCATAGATGGATCGCTGGAGCTTGCACATTATGTTAACACCTTTAGGATCGACAAAACCTTCTGGTTGCATCATATACAACTCTTCTTTAATAAATCCATTAAGGAATGCAGTTTTGTTTATCCATTTGCCAGATTTCATAAAATGTGGCAATTGCTAACATGATTCGGACAGACTTAAGCATAGATACGAGTGAGAAACTCTCATCGTAGTCAACACCTTGAACTTGTCGAAAACCTTTTGCGACAATTCTAGCTTTGTAGATAGTAACACTACTATCAGCGTCCGTCTTCCTCTTGTAGATCCATTTAATCTCAATGGCTCGCCGATCATTGGGCAAGTCAATCAAAGTCCATACTTTGTTCTCATACATGGATCTCATCTCAGATTTCATGGCCTCAAGCCATTTCGCGGAATCTGGGCTCATCATCACTTCCTCATAGTTCGTAGGTTCGACATGGTCAAGTAACATGACCTCCAGAACTGGATTACCTTACCACTCTGGTGCGGATTTCATTCTGGTTGACCTACGAGGTTCGGTAGTAACTTGATCTGAAGTTACATGATCATCATCATTAGCTTCCTCACTAATTGGTGTAGGAGTCACAGGAACAGATTTCTGTGATGAACTACTTTCCAATAAGGGAGCAGGTGCAGTTACCTCATCAAGTTCTACTTTCCTCCCACTCACTTCTTTCGAGAGAAACTCCTTCTCTAGAAAGGATCCATTCTTAGCAATGAAAGTCTTGCCTTTCGGATCTGTGATAGAAGGTGTACCCAACTGTCTCCTTTGGGTATCCTATGAAGACACATTGCTCCGATTTTGGTTTGAGCTTATCAGGATGAAACTTTTTCACATAGGCATCGTAGCCCCAAACTTTGAGAAATGACAACTTTGGTTTCTTGCCAAACCACAGTTCATAAGGCATCGTCTCAACGGATTTTGATGGTGCCCTATTTAACGTGAATGCAGTTGTCTCTAATGCATAACCCCAAAACGATAGTGGTAGATCGGTAAGAGACATCATAGATCGCACCATATCTAATAAAGTACGGTTACGACGTTCAGACACACCATTACACTGTGGTGTTCCAGGTGGCGTGAGTAGTGAAACTATTTCACGTTGTTTTAACTGAAGACCAAACTTGTAACTCAAATATTTTACCTCTGCGATCATATCATAGAAACTTTTATTTTCTTGTTACGATGATTCTCCACTTCACTCTGAAATTCTTTGAACTTTTCAAATGTTTCAGACTTGTGTTTCATCAAGTAGATATACCCATATCTGCTCAAATCATCTATGAAGGTGAGAAAATAACGATATCCGCCACGAGCCTCAACATTCATTGGACCACATACATCTGTATGTATGATTTCCAACAAATCTGTTGCTCTCTTCATAGTACCGGAGAACGGTGTTTTAGTCATCTTGCCCATGAGGCACGGTTCGCAAGTACCAAGTGATTCATAATCAAGTGGTTCCAAAAGTCCATCAGTATGGAGTTTCTTCATGCGCTTTACACCGATATGACCTAAACGGCAGTGCCACAAATAAGTTGCACTATCATTATTAACTTTGCATCTTTTGGTTTCAATATTATGAATATGTGTATCACTACGATCGAGATCCAATGAACCATTTTCATTGGGTGTATAACCATAGAAGGTTTTTATTCATGTAAACAGAACAACAATTATTCTCTAACTTAAATGAATAACCGTTTTGCAATAAACATGATCAAATCATATTCATGCTCAACGCAAACACCAAATAACACTTATTTAGGTTCAACACTAATCCCGAAAATATAGGGAGTATGCGATGATGATCATATCAATCTTGGAACTACTTCCAACACACATCGTCACCTCGCCCTTAACTAGTTTCTTTTTATTCTGCAACTCCCATTTCGAGTTACTACTCTTAGCAAGTGAACCAGTATCAAATACCGAGGGGTTGCTACGAACACTAGTAAAATACACATCAATAATCTATATATCAAATATACCTTTGTTCACTTTGCCATCCTTCTTATCCACCAAATACTTGGGGCAGTTTCGCTTCCAATGGCCAGTCCCTTTGCAGTAGAAGCACTTAGTGTCAGGCTTAGGTCTAGACTTGAGCTTTTTCACTTGAGCAGCAACTTACTTGCCGTTCTTCCTGAAGTTCCCCTTTATTCCCTTTGTCCCTTTACTTGAAACTAGTGGTCTTGTTAACCATCAACACCTGATGCTCTTTCTTGATTTCTACCTTCGTCGATTTTAGCATCGCGAAGAGCTCGGGAATTACTTTCGTCATCCTTTGCATATTATAGTTCATCACGAAGTTCTAGTAACTTGATGATAGTGATTAGAGAATTCTGTCAATTACTGTCTTATCTAGAAGATTAACTCCCACTTGATTCAAGCAATTGTTGTACCGAGACAATCTGAGCACATGCTCACTGGTTGAGCTATTCTCCTCCATCTTGTAGGCAAAGTACTATCAGAGGTCTCATACCTCTCGACACGGGCAAGAGTATGAAATACCAATTTCAACTCTTGGAACATCTTATATGCTCCATGGAATTCAAAACATTTTTGAAGTCCTAGTTCTAAGCCTTAAAGCATGGTGCACTTAACTATCAAGTAGTCATCATAGCAAGCTTTTGTCAAAACGTTCATAACGTCTGCATCTGCTCCTGCAATAGGTCTGTCACCTAGCGATGCATCAAGGACATAATTCTGCTGTGCAGCAATGAGGATAAACCTCAGATCACGGATCCAATCCGCATCATTGCTACTAACATCTTTCAACTTAGTTTTCTCTAGGAACATATCAAAAATAAAACAGGGGAGCTAAACACGAGCTATTGATCTACAACGTAGATATGCAAATACTACCAGGACTAAGTTCATGATAAATTAAAGTTCAATTAATCATATTACTTAAGAACTCCCACTTAGATAGACATCCCTCTAATCATCTAAGTGATCACGTGATCCAAATTAACTAAACCATAACCAATCATCACGTGAAATGGAGTAGTTTTCAATAGTGAACATCACTATGTTGATCATATCTACTATATGATTCATGCTCGACCTTTCGGTCTCAGTGTTCCAAGGCCATATCTGCATATGCTAGGCTCGTCAAGTTTAACCTAAGTATTCTGCGTGTGCAAAACTGGCTTGCACCCGTTGTAGATGGACGTAGAGCTTATCACACCCGATCATCACGTGGTGTCTGGGCACGACGAACTTTGGCAACGGTGCATACTCAGGGAGAACACTTTTATCTTGAAATTTAGTGAGAGATCATCTTATAATGCTACCGTCAATCAAAGCAAGATAAGATGCATAAAAGATAAATATCACATGCAATCAATATAAGTGATATGATATGGCCATCATCATCTGGTGCTTGTGATCTCCATCTTCGAAGCACCGTGACGATCACCATCGTCACCAGCGCGACACCTTGATATCCATCGTAGCATCATTGTCGTCTCGCCAACTATTGCTTCTACGACTATCACTACCGCTTAGTGATAAAGTAAAGCAATTACAGGGCGATTGCATTGCATACAATAAAGCGACAACCATATGGCTCCTGCCAGTTGCCGATAACTCGGTTACAAAATATGATCATCTCATACAATAAAATATAGCATCATGCCTTGACCATATCACATCACAACATGCCCTACAAAAACAAGTTAGACGTCCTCTACTTTGTTGTTGCAAGTTTTTTACGTGGCTGCTATGGGCTGAGCAAGAACCGTTCTTACCTAAGCATCAAAAACCACAACCATAGTTCGTCAAGTTGGTGCTGTTTTAACCTTCGCAAGGACTGGGCGTAGCCACACTTGGTTCAACTAAAGTTGGAGAAACTGACACCCGCCAGCCACCTGTGTGCAAAGCACGTCGGTAGAACCAGTCTCGCGTAAGCGTACGCGTAATGTCGGTCCGGGCCGCTTCATCCAACAATACCGCCGAACCAAAGTATGACATGCTGGTAAGCAGTATGACTTATATCACCCACAACTCACTTGTGTTCTACTCGTGCATACGACATCTACGCATAAAACCAGGCTCTGATACCACTGTTGGGTAACGTAGTAATTTCAAAAAAATTCCTACGCACACGCAAGCTCATGGTGATGCATAGCAACAAGAGGGGAGAGTCTTGTCCAGGTACCCTCGTAGACCGAAAGCGGAAGCGTTCGCACAACGCGGTTGATGTAGTCGTACGTCTTCACGATCCGACCGATCAAGTACCGAAATTACGGCACCTCCGAGTTCAGCACAAGTTCAGCCCGATGATGTCCCTCGAACTCCGATCCAGCCGAGTGTTGAGGGAGAGTTTTGTCAGCACGACGGCGTGGTGACGATGATGATGTTCTACCGACGCAGGACTTCGCCTAAGCACCGCTACAGTATTATCGAGGTGGACTATGGTGGAGGGGGGCACCGCACACGGCTAAAACATCAAACGATCAATTGTTGTGTCTCCAAAGGGTGCCCCCTCCCCGTATATAAAGGAGTGGAGGAGGGGGAGGGCCGGCCCTCTCTATGGCGCGCCCTAGGAGGAGTCCTACTCCCACCAGGAGTAGGATTCCCCCCCTTCCAAGTAGTAGGAGTAGGAGTCAAGGAAAGGGGAGAGAGAAGACATGGAAGGAGGGGGCGCAGCCCCTCCCCCTAGTCCAATTTGGACTAGGCCTTGGGGGGCGCCCAGCCTCTCCTCTCTCTTTCCCCTAAAGCCCAATATGGCCCATATACTCCCCGGCGAATTCCCGTAACTCTCCGGTACTCTGAAAAATACCTGAATCACTCGGAGCCTTTCCGATGTCCGCATATCACTAGTGCAGAACTGGGCTTGAGCGCCGGTTCGTAAGGGCCTTTAGTGCCGGTTCTGCAACCGGCACTAAAGAGTGGGGACTAAAGGTCCCCCCCTTTAGTACCGGTTCATCATGAACCGGCGCTAAAGTGCCACCACATGGCAGGAGCCAGGCCCGGGTGCTGGTAGACCATTAGTACCGGTTGGTAACACCAACCGGTACTAAATGTTTGGGGGGTTTTTGGTTTTTTTCCATTAATTTTGTGTTTGCTGGTATTTTACGATATTACATATTGTACATGTTATGCATATATATAAATAGTTTTTCTCGTAGAACCGCATATATATATATATATAAATATATATTAGGGAATGTCTCACAACCACCACCATTAGTTATTCACACATACACATGTATATATATATATATACAATTTCTCCTACATGTTGCCTTGGTGCCTTCGGAGCACGATGACAAGTGGTTCATGGGGGCGGTAGCGGGTAATAGTATTCTCCTTTGGGATCTATGACCTGGTCGAGCAAAAATCCTGCTATTTCCTCTTGAAGTGCTCGTATGCGTGCCGTTGTTAGGAGCTTCTCCCGCACGTCATGGAACTGTTAAGAAGGAGATCAATATTGATAATCATGTAAAAATTGTGAATAGTGTTCTATGAAACGTACCCATTGCTGTCTATCAGATCTGCTCCTTTCGGACACCATCATGCGAATGTTCTCGCAGACATAGTATGCACACAGATCATTCCCCGGTGCCTGCTTCAGGGCCTTTACGAGAATGGAATTGAATCAGATAATGATTAATCAAGCATGATAATTAATTAATGGTACTGAAACAAGAATTAAAGAGATGGTAGCTAGCTAGCTAGTACTAGCTACTTAATTACTTAGCTTGGGTCGATACCAGAATAGCTTTTGTGGCCATTTTCCTGGAGTCACCTTGATGTACTTTGCCCAAGCCCTGCCCGCCGGCAAAGAAAATTAATAAAGTGGTTATTAAAAATAGTTCATATGAGGAAATGAAGAACTCAATAGGCCGAGATATAGTTAATAATGATTGAAATTACCTGTTGACTATCCCCTTCACGATGTTGTAGTCACTATCTTTTTTAAGTAGTGAGTCCAGTACTTCAACTTTTGCATGGTCAACTTTAATGTCTAACAAGATCCAGTGGAACCTGCATGCGCATACGTTTGCATGTATAAATTAAGCGGGCATGTGCATAACACTAATCAACTATAACCCTAAACCCAATACACTTAACATCTAGCTACTAAGCAAAAATAGAATTTGTAGTACAACACAGTGTGACTCAATCAAAGTTCTAAGGAAGTAATATATCTTCATTGCAATTGAGGCGCATCAATAACTCAAGCATGCTATTCTCTACATCTTGTTTACAGTAGTCCAATTTCCATGTGTATTCATTAACGGTATTTGGGTCAATGAACCCAATGCCATAGCGTCCACCTTTTTTCATTTCGTACAACTTCATCCTGCATAATACCATAGAAAAGAATATATAGTGAGGATATATAATTACAGGTAATTAATGATCAATCAATGATCACTAGAGCTAGCTTGAGACTTAAATTACAGAAAGAAATCACTTACAGACAATAGCAACTGATGATAGATTTGTCGAGTGCATCTTGATTGAATAACTGAAATAGTTCTGAATACTCAACGGACAGAGCTTTCTTATGGAAGTAATGATCTTCCTTGACTTTCACCATGAGGGACTCTCGATTGGAAATCTTGGTAATGTTCATGTACCATTGATGCAATTCATACATTCTCGTTGGGAGGTTCTTGACCTCGTCTGGCTCGACCAAAGGTTGGCCCCAGACATATTTCCGTTTTATTTCCTCCTCTCTAAGCGGAGACATGGGCTCGATCTCGAGGAGTTGTCCAATAGTGATATTGAGAATTTCAGCCTGCGTTATATGCTCCTCGGTTATTACCACATTTCCCACCTCGGGAACATAAACTGTTTGCCCACAATAATATTGGGCGCGCGTACTCTCACGTGTTGTTGGCACAACAAGTGGGGGGATCGATTGCGCCGCCTGTTCTCCTAGCTGGGGAACGGTTTTCCCGCATTTTTTGACAACTGCTTGTTGGCTCGAGCTCGACCTCGCTTCTTTCTGTAGTCATGCTCGATGTGCCTTCCTGATTTGGTGCTCATAGTCTGCGTCAACAGGCTTGGGAGCTGGTGGTCTAGCCATACGAATGAAGTGGTCAATCTTTTCCTCAGGCACTTTCTCCCTCAGCGGTGTTGCCGGTTTCGGTCCAAAATGGGCGTCCAATTCTGCCCGCACTATGGCATTGGTTTCCTCCTCGGTCCTGTCGTAAGGCCTCTGAGGAAGAGGAGCGAGGCTTGGACCATATTTATATCGCTTGCCTCCGCCTGTACTTCCTGTACTATCTCGACTCGTACTGCTACGCACCATAGCTGCGCCGTGTCTCTTCTGCGATTGCTGAGGCGGCGGAGATGGCTCACGTGGCTGAGTTGGAGCAGGAGGAGTGGCCTGACGCTGTGCCGGACTTGAAGCAGGAGGTGTGGCCTGACACGGTGTCGGACTTGAAACGGGAGGAGTGGCCTGAGGCTGTGCCGGACCTAAAGCAGGAGTCTGCTCACGCGTTCGTGGACTTGAAGGAGCGGGACTCTGCTGACTCGGTGGGGGACTTCGAGGAGGACTCGGCAGACGCGGTGTTGGTGGACTTCAAAAGATTATGCAATCCTTTCTCCATAGGGTGATATGATGTATGGCCTCTCCCAGTGTGTGCTGGTCGTAACCTCCAGGAATGTCAAGCTGTAGCCCCGAATATGGGTCCACCACCTCATCAACCAAGACACGAGCATAGCCCGCTGGAATCGGGACGCAATGGAAGGTTGCTTCGGGGGTAATTGTAAAAGCAACTGCGTCCGCCACCTTCATGGATATGTTCTTCATTTTGAAGTGTAGCTCACAGCTAGTGTTCTCTATGATGTCATGCATAGGGTATGTATCGAGCAGTGCGTTGCCCGGGGCGGAACCAACGCTGCTTCTCGGCATGGATGGGACGGTGCTATCCAATGCTGGATGATCATCAGCTTGCTGCTGCCGCTGCTGAGACCCCCTTTCCGGGCTAAGTGAGTCGATCTGCTACTGCTGTTGCTGGAATTTGAGTGCCAAGTCCGCGTGCCTTGCTTCTAGGCCTTGAAGGCGTTCCGCGTCCTGCTTCCTCTGCTCCTCCTCCAGCTTCCTCTTCTTCTCCTCCTCCATCTTCTTTCTTGCACGGGTCATGTAGTCATCGTTCCATTCCGAAAATCCCTCATACCATGGAATAACGCCCTTGCCTCGTGTTCTTCCTGGGTGTTCAGGATTTCCTAGGGCGCTCGTAAGCTCGCAGTTCTCTCTGTTGGGCGTGAACACCCCCTTTTTAACATCTTCTATTGCGTCAAGTAACTTTTGACTTGCTCCTTTTAGGCTTGCCTTCTTTGAAACCAGGCCAGTCTTCGGGTCCAACGGCCCCCATGCCCATAGAACCAACTTCTGCACCTGGGGAGCCAGCTCCTAGTAACTGGAGTGACCCCTGCATCCTCCATCTCTTGCTCAGACTTATCCCACTTAGGCATTGCCACCGCGTAGCCACCTGGACCCAGCCTATGGAACTGCGTCTTTTTTGCGGCATTGGCCTTGTTTTTTGCCGACCGTTCCTTAGATAATTCTGATTCGTTGAATTTCACGAAAGCGGGCCAGTGTTCTCTTTGCTTCTCCAGTGTTCCCTTGAATTCTGGAGTCTTCCTTTCTGCAGCGAGGTAGTTGGCCCATACAGTTTTCTTGTGGGTGTTGAATGCAATTGCCATCTTCTTAAGAGCAGCATCCTTGACTTTCTGCACATCTGCATCAGTGAAATGATCTCGTAGGGTGAAATGATCCATCAGAGATTCCCAAAGCTTTTGTTTTGCTCTGTTATCGACCCAAGTAACATCTGGACGTTTAGTTCTTGGCTCTTTCCATTCTTGAATGGAGATCGGGAGTTGGTCCCTCACAAGAACTCCGCATTGACGAGTCCACTTGTTCGCAATGTTCTTAGGCGTGAGGGGTTCGCCATTAGTTTTGATGGAGTCGATGTTGTACTTTACACCCTCCTTCAACTTTTTGCCCGGGCCTCGCTTTGTCCTGCTGTCTGTAGAAGCAGATTTGCTCGATCCGGAGGGCTGAAAGAAGAAAGATCGATTCGTTAATATATATATATATATCTTGAAATAAAAAAACATGCGATGATCACCAGATGCCTGCTTATATAAATATACCTCGCCGGTAGTTTTTGTTATTTCAAGATCAACATTGTCTGTGTCATCATACACATTGTCCGCGTCATCATAATCATAATCATAGTTCATGACTTCATCAGTTCGGTCGTCGAGATCGAATACGTTATCATCACCCTCCCCGGTATTGTTCAGATATTGGGAGCCGTCATCTGTTTCATTTAGATCATCTAGCCTGCGAGGGCTGCGTATGATCTCGGACAATTCGTCTTCTCTCTCTCTGCCGGTATTGTCCGCCATAGCTTTTACTTAACTAATACAGAAGAAATATAAAACAATTTAGTATTCAAATTACAATGCATGGATGCAATCAATAAGGAAAAACTGAATCATATATAGTACATAATATGCATCGTCTCGAATGATATATAATCTCAAGTACATCGTCTCGAATAATATATATAATCTCGAATACATCGTCTCAAATATTATATAGCGAATACATCACTGTCTAGGTAGCTAATAAAGATCGAATACTATAGAAGAATCTAAGCCACTCGCGGTTCCGGGGGCGCGAGCGGTGGACACCCAAAGAGAAGGAACCATCACAGGATCATATCTCTGGTCATCTGCCCAAAGAACCTGCCAGGTATTGGAGAACCTGACATCCATAGCAGCCATGTAGCGATGGACGTGCTCGTCCTCCTCCCTGACACGACAACGCACCACCTCCGGTGGGACCGGCTCCCTCTGCACCGAATGTGGCCCATGCGAACGCCACCAAAGGATATCAGGGTCGACGATGGGAGCCGAGGCTAGGTTCCTCACCAAGGGGCGCGCCCCTCCAGGTACCACCTCCCAGTGCCAGCCCGGCGGAGCCCAGTCCCGGACATGTGTCAGCCGGACGTCGTGGCGAACGGGTCGACGGCGAGGATGCGGGCTGGGCATCGTCGAGAACAAATACTATATGCCCGCAAAAAGTAACATTTTTTAAATGTGATTGGATTGTGATAACTAAAATTTATAAAATTTCTATATATTTAACTAAAAAAAGAAAAATTATAACATTTCTATATAACTAACATTTCAAATATTTCTATAACTAAAAACAGAAAAATTCCTAACATTTCTATAAATATTTCTAAAGCTCAAAAATAGAAAAATTTATAACATTTCTATATAACTAACATTTCTAATATTTCTATAACTAAAAAACAAAAAAATTGCTAACATTTCTATAAATATTTCTATAACTAAAAAACAGAAAAATTTATAACGTTTCTATATAACTAACATTTCTAATATTTCTAGTTTGTGTGTGTGTGTCTACACATGCATGGCGGCTGCGGGGCACAGGAGCTCACCGGGGGGCAGCGACTAGGGGCGGCGACGGCGACGGGTCGGGCGCGGCGACGGGGACGGGCCAGGCGGGGACGACGCGACGGGAGGCCGGGGCGGGGCGCGGCGACGGGGCGCGGTGCGGCGACGGGGACGACGGGGATGGGGACGGGGACGGCGACGGTGAGGCGACGGGACGGCGACGGGGGCGGCGGCGACGGCAACGGGGGCGGCGACGAGGGGCGGCAGCAACGGGGCAGAGGAGAAGAAGCAGAGTAGAATGAAACTGTCGAATTTTTTTGAAGGGTTTTCTTATATAGAACACACCTTTAGTACCGGGTCATGGCTCCAACCGGTACTAAAGGTCTCTTTTGGCCAGGCGAAGCGGCGGGAAGCGCCCACCTTTAGTACCGGGTGGTGGCTCCAACCGGTACTAAAGACCCACCCTTTAGTACCGGTTGGAGCCATGACCCGGTACTAAAGGGTGTGCGCTGCTAGGCGAGGGGCGCAGAAGTTTAGTCCCACCTCTCTAGTTGAGGAGCGCCAGGACCAGTTTATAAGCCCCGGCGCGGGCACTGCATTGAGCTCCTCTCAATAGCAGGCCTTCTGGGCCTACCTCTCCTACTCTGCCTGTGGGCCTACTAGGCTTGCGGGCCTGCATCCTAGCCCAACTATATCTTGGGTTTCTAGTCGTATGCAGGCCGCTCTGGCCCAGTAGGTGGGCTTTTTTATTTTCTTTTTTTTTGTTTTATTTATTTTTGAGTTGTTTTTTGCTTTATTTAGAGTTTATTTGTGAATATTTTTTCTTTAGGTACAAAAAATTACAAACTTTGTGTTAGTGACGGTAGTTTACAAATTTGAATAGTTTACATTTTGAACTATTTGAAATTTGTGTGAATCACTAGTTTGTGAATAACTTAACTTTGAAAATAGATTTTTCAGTGATTCTTTTTTCTTATGTTTAATATTAGTGTGTTTTATCATTATATTCAATTTGGTAATGCTTAGGTTATTTAAAAAAATGAAATGCCTTTGTAACGGATGAGTTTTCGTCCGAAACCCTGATACATCGAAAGAGATTGTCCATTTTGTACACGAAGTGCATCCAGTTTTTGCGGTAACCCTCTCTACTTTTTTGCACATGCTATGTGGGTGAAATTATGATACCATGCCAACTTTCAACCTTTTCTGAGTTCATTTGAAATGCTTTTCAATTTCAGGGTCATTTATCTGAAAAAATCAGTAAATGCATGAAAGAATTTGTTTGCACATAAAATTTCTTCGCGTTTCAAATGCCAAAATACATAACTACCTTAACTATTACAGAGATTCCCTCCTGGGTGTGAAAGCACAGAAGAAAGTGATGATAGTGAAGCCAATCACATCCCAGATCTTTGGGTGTGAAACTTTTTCTTCGCGTGTGTCCCTTTGCGTCGTAGCCATGGAAAATCTTCATCATTTAACTAGATGCTCGAGTCAATATTCACTCTGAATGGATTAATTTCATCAAACTTTTCATAATCTTCTGACATGTCTGTCTTGTCATCCACTCCCACGATGTTTCTCTTCCCAGAAAGAACTATGTGGCGCTTTGGCTCATCGTATGATGCATTCCCTTTCTTATCTTTTCTTTTTCTCGGCTTGGTAGACATGTCCTTCACATAGAAAACCTGTGCCACATCATTAGCTAGGACGAATGGTTCATCTGCATACGCAAGATTGTTGAGATCCACTGTTGTCATTCCATACTGCGGGTCTCCCGTTACCCCGCCTCGTGTCATATTGACCCATTTGCACCGAAACAAAGGGACCTTCAAACCACTTCCATAGTCAAGTTCCCTTATCTCCTCTATGTAACCATAATATGTTTCCTTTCCCCTCTTGGTTGTTGCATCAAAGTGGACACCACTGTTTTGGTTCGTGCTCTTCTTATCTTTGGCGATTGTGTAAAATGTATTACCATTTATCTCGTACCCTTTAAAAGTCATTATATTCGAAGATGGTAACTGGGATAGCGAGTACATGTCATCTTCAATAGAGGCGTCATGCATGGTATGTGTCTGCAACCAGCCGGCGAAACTCCTGGTTTGTTCACATGTAATCCGGTCATCAGACCACTCCGGGTGTTTGGAGCGTAGAAAATTCTTGTGTTCGTCCATATACGGAGCCACCAAGGCGGAATTTTGTAGAACTGTGTAGTGTGCTTCTGTGAGAGAATGTCCGTCCATACATATTATTTGATCCCCTCCTAGCGTGCCTTTTCCATCCATTCTGCCCTTATGCCGCGATTCAGGAATATCAATTGGCTTAAGGTCAGGAATATAGTCAATACAAAACTCAATCACCTCCTCATTTTCAGGGCCCTTGGAGATGCTTCCTTCTGGCCTAGCATGGTTATGAACATATTTCTATAAGACTCCCATGAACCTCTCAAAGGGGAACATATTGTGTAGAAATACAGGACCCAAAACATTAATCTCTTCGCATAGGTGAACTAGGACGTGCATCATGATGTTGAAGAAGGATGGTGGGAACACCAACTCGAAACTGACAAGACATTGCACCAAATCATTCTCTAACCTTGGTATGATTTCTGGATCGATTACCTTCTGAGCGATTGCATTGAGGAATGCACATAGCTTCACAATGGCTAATCGAATGTTATCCGGTAGAAGCCCCTCAGGGCAACCGGAAGCAGTTGCGTCATAATCACGTGGCAATCATGAGACTTTAGGTTCTGGAACTTTTTCTCTGCCATGTTTATTATTCCCTTTATATTCAACAAGAAGCCAGACGGTACCTTAATACTGACCAGGCATTCAAAGAAGATTTCCTTCTCTTCTTTGGTAAGAGCATAGCTGGCATGATCCTGATGTATGCCGTCTTTTCCATGCATACGTTGCTGGTCCTCCCGTGCCTCTGGCGTATCTTTTGTCTTTCCATAAACGCCCAAGAAGCCAAGCAGGGTCACGCAAAGATTCTTCGTCACGTGCATCACATCGATTGTAGAGCGGACCTCTAGGTGTTTCCAATAGGGCAGGTCCCAAAATATAGATTTCTTCTTCCACATGGGTGCATGTCCGTCAGGGTCATTCGGAACAGGTTGTCCGCCAGAACCCTTTCCAAATACTACCTTCAAATCCTTGACCATATCATGTACATCAACACCAGTACGGTGGCGAGGCTTCGTCCGGTGATCCGCCTCACCTATGAAATGCTTGCCTTTCTTTCTTACGGGATGCCTTCTTGGAAGAAATCGACGATGTCCCAAGTACACATTCTTCTTACAATTAGCCAAATATATATACTGTCGGTATCGTCCAAACTGTGCGTGCATGCACGGTATCCCTTTTTTTGTCCTAAAAGGTTACTGAGAAAAGGCAATCATTAATGGTCATGAACAGCAACGCCTTTAGGTCAAATTCTACCCCCATGTGCTCATCCCACGCACGTACACCTGTTCCATTCCACAGTTGTAAGAGTTCTTCAACTAATGGCCTTAGGACACATCAATGTCGTTGCTGGGTTGCTTAGGGCCTTGGATGAGCACTGGCATCATAATGAACTTCCGCTTCATGCACAACCAAGGAGGAAGGTTATACAAACATAGAGTCACAGGCCAGGTGCTATGGTTGCTGCTCTGCTCCCCAAAAGGATTAATGCCATCTGCGCTTAGACCAAACCATACGTTCCTTGCGTCATATGCAAACTCCTTCTCGTACTTTCTCTCGATTTTTCTCCACTGCGACCCGTTAGCGGGTACTCTCAACTTTCTGTCTTTCTTACGGTCTTCTCTGTGTCCTCGTCCTCTTCTTCTTCATTGTCTTCCATCATAACCCCTCTTTCTCCGTGCTTGGTCCAAACATTATAGTGGGGCATGAAACCGGACTTAAACAGGTGGACGTGAATGGTTCTTGACGTAGAGTAATTGTGATCATTCTTATAGACAAAACATGGACAAGGCATAAAACCATCCGCCCGCTTGTTTGCCTCAGCCGCAAGCAGAAAAGTTTGCACGCCATTAATGAACTCGAGAGAGCATCGGTCATCGTACATCCATTGTCGGCTCATCTTCATTACACAACACCGAAAAGACCAAATTAATACAAGTTCATACATAAAGTTCATACAAGAATTAAATGCAACAAACAAATAACTCTCTAGCTAAAGCATTTAAATGCAACAACAAATGCGATCAAGATCGCAACTAAGGTAACAATTGATCCAACCGCATAATTGAAAGTGCGTTATATCGACTAGAGGGGGGGTGAATAGGCGATTTTTATGAAAGTCTTCAAAACGTGAGAGTTATGAAGACAAACAGCGAAGATTATGCCTTTTACTATGCAGCGGAAGTTAGATTACATTAGGCCAGCCATGGTCATGTATTCAATAGAGTGAAAGCACAATGACAAGCAACTGCAGTGTAATAAGGATCAGGTAGGAAGAAGTTATGAAGCCAAACAGTTCATACATTCACGTTGTGAAGACAAAAGATAAAGCAAGCATGCAATGGCTTCACAATGTGTAACAGTAAGAAAAGGAAGTGAAGATGAAACCAGTGACTCGTTGAAGACAATGATATGTTGAGTTCCAGTTGCTATGACAACTGTACGTCTGGTTGGAGCAGCTAGGTATTTAAACCTTAGGACACACAGTCCCGGACACCCAGTCCTGAACACACAGTCAAGGACACCAAGTCCTCACTGTATTCTCCTTGAGCTAAGGTCACTTAGTCCTCGCCCAATCACTCTGGTAAGTCTTCAAGGTAGACTCCCAAACCTTCACAAACTTCGTTCACTGGCAATCCACAATGCCTCTTGGATGCTCTGAACGCGACGCCTAACCGTCTGGAGGATTCACAGTCCTCAAGTGTAATAAGTCTTTAGATCACACAGACATGAAGACTCAAGTGATGCCCAATTTGCTCTGGCTCTGGGTGGTTAGGGGTTTTCTCCTCACTAGGAATTTTCTCTCAAAGGCTTCGAGGTGGGTTGCTCTCAAACGACGAAAGCCGTGCACTGAAATCTGAGCAGCCAACCGTTTATGGTTGTGGGGGTGGGCTATTTATAGCCACTTGGCAACCCGACCTGATTTGTCCGAAATGACCCTGGGTCACTAAGGAACTGACACGTGTCTCAACGGTCAGATTTCGAACTCTCATGGCAACTTTGCTTGGGCTACAAGCAAAGCTGACTCGTCCGGCTCTGGACAAGATTCGCTCTCATTGTCTTCACTCGAAGACATAGGTTTTTGACTTAGGCATCACTTCAGTCATTCTGACTGGTTCTCCTGGACCCCACTTAACAGTACGGTGGTTCCTATGACTCAACACAACAGAAAGAAAGAAAGAAAACTACGAAAGATCTAAGTCTTCGAGCTCCATATGCTTCATAACGTGTCTTCTTTTGTCATAGTCTTCAAAGTGAATATCTTCATGTACCACCTTTGTCTTCAATGTCTTCATACATTTTTAGGGGTCATCTCCGGTAGTAAAACCGAATCAATGAGGGACTTCTACCTGTGTTTTCCTGCAATTCTCACAAACACATTAGTCCCTCAACTAGGTTTGTCGTCAATACTCCAAAACCAACTAGGGGTGGCACTAGATGCACTTACAATCTCCCCCTTTTTGGTGATTGATGACAAACTAGTTGAAGTTTTCAACGGGGAATATAAAGTGTGAAGTTTGTAAAGGATAGGGAATTGTCTTCATAAGTTGCAAGCGCTCCCCCTGAAGATGTGCATATAAGTTAGTTTGCTTTTGGAATGCAAATGCACATGGCAGGTTGTACTTGTGGAGATCCACTTCAGCTTATGATGACAATCCACTATGCATGTGAAAGTATATGAAGATAATGACATGGATAATGGAAAATGGATGTCTGCAGAATGAGATAAGTGCGGAATTTATCTTCGCAAATAGAGTGGCAAACAGGTAGCAGACGAACAACAAGTTTTAGTGTCTACAACTCAAAGAACCAAATGAAGCAAAATCAAGAGATGTAAACACGAAGCAAAAGCAAAATATAACAAAACATAAGGCACTCGCCCATATTGACCCGCTTAAAGACTATAAACATCATATGCTTCTCCCCCTTTTGTCAGAAATGACCAAAAAGGTTTGAAGACATAGAGTTTTCTTCGCGTTCCCAGGTGCAGCAGGGTCGGTGGAGTTGTTTGGCGGTGCAGAACTTGGGGGTACTGAAGCAGGTGGTGGTGAAGTAGCATCATCGTCTTCATCAATGATCCTTGCAGTAACTGTGGCAGCAGATGAAGAAAACTCAGAGTCTTCAAGTGACAGTGTGTTGCACATCACAGCCCTCCTAGGAGGTGTGCTGTCAAATTTGAAGCGCTCTGTGAAGCCATCCTCTTCAGGTTCAGCTTCAGTGCATATCATTGAGAGCCCTTTCCACGTACGACGGCAAGTCTCATGTGTAACGAAGGCATTCTTGGTGGCAAGGTTTCGCAGACGATTGACATCCACCAAGAGGCTCTTCATCTGACGTTTCAGCCAGTCGTGATGCCTATCTTGCTTTTGGTGAAGGGCCACAAGAAGCTCTCGGTCAGTGAGAGCACGAGCACGCATCTTGGGTCTTGGAGCATTTGTGCTATCTGTGGCTTCAGTAGATGCTGGTGCACGTGTAGTGCCAGCCAACGGATATACCCTGGACATGGCTTCAACACCTTCAACATTCTGCGTGAAGCTCTGGTGTTCTGCATTCTGAAGACTTATTGGTTGCTTGGCAGGCTCAGGGTATATTGCTTCAGCAGAGATATCTACATCTGGCAAGAAGATCCGATGGTTTCGGGCAGAGGGCTGATACGAGATTGCAGAGTGCAGTTTGATTAGCCTCATCACCCAAGGAGCATAGAACTTCAAACCAAATAATTCCGAGCCTGACGCTGCAAGTTGGCGTATGAAGAGATCCTGTGCGTTGAAGCATTTGCCATGCAGGATATAGAATTTGAGAGTCTTCATTGCACCCTCGATCTTGGCATGTGGTGTGTGTCCCTTAATGGGCCAGAGAGTCCGCCGGATGATGTGATATATGGTCCTGGGCAGGTACTCTAGGTCTTCAATGAAGAACTCAGTTGGATAGGGTGCATCCCGAGGCAATGGCTTCATCATTGAGAGCATCTGACTCATATTGGGTTCAGGCCTCTGGAATATGCTCTCAATAGCTTCAGAATGTAGTTGACAGCCGTCCTCAAAGAATTCGCCTGGAGTGGGCAGGCCGGTGAGCTCAATGATATCAAATGCATTGGCTTCATGGTGGATATTGCCGGTCATCCACTCCAGGATCCAAGTCTTCGGATCTCTGTTGTATCCTTTGATATGGAGAGTGGCATAGAACTGAAGCAGAAGCTCTTCATTCCAGTGCTCTTCATCAGTCACAAACGGCAGCAGACCCACTTGCTTGAAGCAATCCAAGGCTTCCTCAAGACATGGCAGACCAGCAATGGCTTCAACCTCAAGGCGCTTGTGTGGAAAGATGCGACCTTGGTTGTATAAGATGCATGAATAATAGCTGCGCTGAGAATAGCTCCAGAACCTGTCTGATACAATCCTTTCCCTTGAATAGGGGTTCTTGGAGCTATTGAAAAATGTATTGTCTGCCTTGAAGCTGTTAATATCAAAGGAGCCAGGTGCTGATGCAGGACCTGGGAACCTTGGAAGCCTTGGGACTGGCTTCTGGACATGAGGCCTGTGCTCAATGTGATAATCAAACTGTGGACCTGCAGCAGACTCAGGAACAGAGCTGTCTGGCTCAGTGGCTTCGCTGTCTGCTGAAGCATTTGGTGGGGCGGGCTCCACATTGGCTTCAGAGTTTGTGGTGGCACCCGCAACATTTTCTTCCTCCGCTTGTGTAGTTGGAGGGACAACCTCAGGCACGTTCTCCTGGAGAACTGCATCTTGATGGAGCGACGGAGTGGGTTCTGGTGGTGCTTCTTCATTGTCTTCGGCTGATGCAGCCGGAATTTCTGCAGACTGGACTTGAGGCCTTGGACCTTTGCGAAGCCTACGGAACGCAGACGACGCTTGTGGGGTTGGAGTGGGCTGGGCCTCAAAGTCTTCTTCCTCCTGAGGGCGATCCGCCCATGACTCATCTTGTGCCATTGGCGTCAGAGGACGACCAATACTGAGGAGTTCGCTTGTTTCAAGCGGAGGAAGGGCTGCATCATCTTGTACATTGTCTTGGTGACCAATGTCTTCAGCAGCTGTGGGTTCGGCTGCTGGAATATCTTTAGCTTCAGGAGCCTCTGTGGGAGCAGGCTCATGAACTGTCAGTCGTCTTTCTGCATTGGGGTGAATGACAGAAAGGGGTTCAACCATCAAGGGCTCTATGGGAGCATCCCTAGATTTCTTGGTCTTGCGCTTCTTTTTGCTGGGGGCAGTAGGAAAGGCATCAGAGCTCTTCCTTTTTCTGGCTTCAGCTTCTGCAGTTCTTGTCTTCTTTAGCACTGAAGCTGTTGACCGGCTCTTTGGCTTCGAGCCAGTCGTTGCAGTGGGGAAGACAATTTGAACCGCTTCTTGCTGAGGTGCCTCTGGTTCATTCACGGCAGGCTCCTTCTTCTTCTTTGCGGCCATCTTGGGGTCGATGCCAGGACGCCCAAGTGCCTTGCACTTTTCAGCCTCGTTGTAGGCTTGAACACATTTGTCTGCCAAAGACTTCATCCTTTCACGCGAGCCCTGAGCTTCAGCATGCTTCTTCAGAAAGTTTTCTTTGAGCTCATGCAGCATGATTTTGAAGCTCCTCACTTCCTGCACGCTGAGGCTGGCCATGTGCTTCTTGAACTGAGACTTTTCGTGATCAATTTTCTGCTTCAGCTCAACAATGCGCTGAGCAATGGCCAGTTCTGAAGCAATTGCGCCTTGGAAGGCGACGCTGAGTCCAACAGGCAACTGCAGATCATTGAAGCTTATGTCTGGTGAGTCAAACCATTCATCGATGAAGCTGTGGATGATGGCAACATCAAAAAGAGGCAGATTGTTAAAGATTTCAGCTTCTTCTTTGCTTTTGATAAGCTGCTCCAGAGCGTCATCTCCGAGATCTTCATCGCTTGATAGATCAATGGCTTCGCTGCGCAGAATGGCAGCAGCAGTGAGCTCTTTGCCTGTTTGTTGCTGCGGCTCCTTTTCCTTCAGGGGCTTGGAGACGCGGGATGCGTCTTCAGACTGCACACTGACTTCAGGAGGTGCAGTTTTCGATGGCTTTGCCCTTGAGATTTTTGAGGCATGAGCCGGCTTTGAAGCTATTGATCTCTTTGTCTGCTTTGGCTTCGGCACAGCAGGAGCTTCATCAGAATCTGAGTTAGCTGGAGGGTCATTCACAGCAGTCCCTTCGACTAAGATGAGAGTGATCAGGCCCTCAAGATTGGCAAACGGACCGATGACACTGGGTTCCGCGTCGCATGTGTCATCTGCCCTTGGTGCGGAGGGACCAGGGTTGAAGTCTAACCCAAATTTCTTCTTATTCAGCTTCGCTGACTGTTGGGCAAACTGAAGGTTGCGCTTGAAGAGATTGTCTTCACGGCACCAGAGGAGTGACGACGGATGCGCATCGTCAGGCTGTGGTCCTCTGACCATGCATGGGTAGAAGCCCTGAGCAATGGCTTCATCTCTTGTCTTGGGAACGAGGTTCTTGTATAAGATGTCCCCCCATGGCTTCTTGATGGCACTCTTTTCAGCATACTCCTGAGTGACGAATCGTTATTTGAACCACTGTTCAGCCCAGTATCGTCGAATCCATTGGATTCGGGTCTTGCACTGCCCATAGCTCTCTTCTGGATCTGTTTTGTACATTTCTGCCAAGTCTTCAGGCAGATCTTTGGAAGTTCCCTCACGTCTCTGTCTGCCCCCCTTCCTTGCTGCTGCTTCTGAAGCCATAAATTTTAACTTGAAAGGCTTCAAAGATTTCAATGGCTTCAAAGGCTTTCTTTTTCTGGACCAACAGGAACTGGCTTCAAGAGAGTTTATGTGATGCTGTAGGAATTCTGCAAATGAATGCAGACTATGAGAACCGAAGGATTCTCCCACGGACATGTACCTGTGATAGCATTAAGGTGCGACGGAAGGGGAAGAGGTCATATGCATTCTCAGAAGGTTTTGAAGATTAATCAGTTTAGAAGACATTGACCTCATCGTGCGAAGACATTCACTCATAGATAAGAAGTTGGTTCCAGATTTGTACGAACCCATAGATCAGTACAAGTGAGGAATCTAACTGCTTTATGAAGCACAAGTGAATATACTAGGCATGTTACGAGATGCAGCGAGAGATCTAACTAGTGTGAAGAGAAACTTCTTATGGTAGAAAGTGACAGAACCTTGAGATCAAAAGAGGCTGTAAAAAGAAGTTTTATTTACCACACTGGAACTGCTAGACGGAGGGGAGTTGATGCCGAGCAGTTCAGTCCTCCGTGCCCTAACTTGGCGACGGAAAACACCTACGGCGACGGCGGAGGGGACGATGTCCGCGGTCGGCGTGAGGACGGCGTTGGAGAGGTTGCGGGAACGAAGCGCTTCATCTCCGGCGTCGTCGAGTGCTAACGGTGGCGCTAGGGTTCTTGCGAGGGTGGAAGAAGGAGATAATGACTGCGGTAAGTGTGAATTTATAGGCTCAGGGGCGGCACTGTGCTATTACACATGTGCTCCTGGCGGTTCGCATTTGGGGAACGCGTGGCCAGTTAGCGGAAGTTTGGGGTTTGTTCCACGTCCCACGCACGCCTAGATTGTCGGGCGGTCGTTTCTGCTTCTCCGGATTTTATGTGGAGGAATGAGCATTAAAAATGGACTTTATGGTTGTCTCTATATCTTCAGCTGACAAGGACACAGTGAAGACATTCGACGGTTTCAACAGAATGCATATGACTTAGAGAGATAGAATTTGAGATAGAAAGCATAGAGAGATTAGGGTCCGATCACATTCACTTAGTTCAAAAGATTCAACCAAGAAGACATAGCTATAAGTGAATGCTATAGAGGACAGAACACTAGCATATATATATATCTATATAATCAACGTAATGAAGATAATCATGAAGACATGTTGAGTTCGAAGCCAACCAAATATGAAGATATTGCAAGGTAACGCCATGAGTGAAACACTTCAAAATAGAACGTTTGGTGGTGGCGTTACCCACCGTATAGGAAGTATTAGACCCAGACACGGCGCACAATTATCGTGGCGCTCCAAAGTCAAATTCCACATTAATGTATTCACACTTAGAATGTATGTCTTCATTGAACGAAGATATACTTTACTTTGTGTGTTGCACATCTAAGTCATCAATATGCATAAGTGTTAGGATGTGTGCCCGTTCACAGGACATTTGAGGATTCCAAGATATTTAGCTCACACCGTAACTTGCAAAATCTCTTCTCATCCAAGGGCTTGGTGAAGATATCCGCCAATTGCTCTTCAGTGTTGACGTGTATGATATCAATGTCTTCCTTCACAACATGATCTCTGAGAAAGTGATGACGAATTTCAATGTGCTTTGTCTTCGAGTGCTGAACTGGGTTGTTGGCAATCTTGATGGTGCTTTCGTTGTCGCAGTAAAGTGGCACTTATTTCAGATGAATGCCATAGTCCTTGATTGTTTGCTTCATCCACAGAAGCTGAGCGCAGCAAGATCCAGCAGCAATGTATTCAGATTCAGCAGTGGAGAGAGATACACAGTTCTGCTTCTTTGAAGACCAACATACAAGTGATCGTCCCAGAAAGTGACATGTGCCTGATGTAGACTTGCGACCAACCTTGTCACCAGCATAATCAGCATCCGAAAATCCAACCAAATCAAACTTGGAGCCCTTTGGATACCATAATCCTAGAGTTGGGGTGTGAGCCAAGTATCGAAGAATTCGCTTCACAGCTAAGTGATGCGACTCCTTTGGTGCCGCTTGAAATCGAGCACACATGCAAACACTAAGCATAATATCTGGCCTAGATGCACATAAATAAAGCAAAGACCCAATCATGGAGCGGTATACCTTTTGATCGAACTCTTTACCATTGTCGTCAGGACCTAGATGATGTTTGGCTGGCATTGGTGTTGTGAAGCCTTTGCAGTCTTGCATACCGAACTTCTTCAGGCAATCTTTGAGATACTTCTCTTGAGATATGAAGATGCCATTGCGTTGTTGTCGTATTTGAAGACCAAGGAAGAACTTCAGTTCCCCCATCATGGACATCTGATATTGCTCTTGCATCATATAACCAAACTCTTCACTTTACTTCTGATTGGTGTAGCCGAAGATAATGTCATCCACATATATTTGGCACACAAACAGTTCACCATCATATGTCTTTGTGAAAAGAGTGGGATCCAGGGAACCAGGTATGAAGCCTTTGCTCTTCAGGAAGTACTTGAGTGTGTCATACCAGGCCCTAGGAGCTTGTTTGAGGCCATACAGTGCCTTGTTGAGCTTGTATACCATGTCAGGATGTTTTGGATTTGCAAAGCCAGGCGGTTGTGCAACATACACTTCTTCTTCAATCTTGCCATTTAGAATGGCACTTTTCACATCCATTTGATATAGATGTATGTTATGATGATTTGCATAGGCCAGCAGTATGCGTATAGCTTCAAGCCTTGCCACAGGAGCAAATGTTTCATCGAAGTCAATGCCCTCCACTTGAGTATATCCTTGAGCAACGAGACGAGCTTTGTTTCTGACAACTTGACCATGCTCATCTTGCTTGTTGCAGTATATCTATTTGGTGCCTATTATGTTGTGCTTCCGTGGATCAGGACGCTTAACCAGTTCCCATACATTATTCAGCTCAAACTGTTGAAGCTCTTCTTGCATAGCTTGAATCCATTCAGGTTCCATGAAGGCTTCTTCAACTTTCTTGGGTTCTGATATTGATATGAATGCAAAGTGCCCACAGAAATTTGTTAGCTGAGTTGCCCTTGAACGAGTGAGTGGACCAGGTGCATTGACGCTGTCAATTATTCTATCAATTTGCACTTCATTGGCAACACGAGGATGTACAGGGCGAAGACTTTGCTCTTGCTGATCTATGTTGTTGTTGGGAGGAATGTGTTCAGGCTGAGCATTGTCTTCATGTTGATCAGGTGCTGAGATGATAAGTTCTTCTTCAGGATGAGCTTCAGAAGGTATAATCTCTCCAGTTCCCATAAGCTTGATTGATTCACTAGCTGGAACTTCATCTAGCACATTTGGCAGTTGCTCTCTTTGTGAACCATTTGTCTCATCAAACTGCACATCCACTGTTTCAACCACTTTGTAATGGAAGAGATTGAAGACTCTGTAGGAGTGTGAATCCTTTCCATATCCTAGCATAAAGCCCTCATGTGCTTTTGGTGCAAATTTTGAAGTGTGATGTGGGTCCTTGATCCAGCACCTTGAGCCAAATACTCTGAAGTAACTGACATTTGGCTTCTTGCCAATTAGGAGTTCATAAGATGTCTTGTTCAGAAGCTTGTGAAGATAAACACGATTGATTGTATGGCATGCAGTGTCAATGGCTTCAGTCCAGAATTTTCTTGGAGTCTTGTATTTATCTAGCATCGTTCTGGCCATCTCAATTAGTGTTCTGTTCTTGCGTTCGACGACGCCATTCTGCTATGGCATGTACGGAGCTGAGAATTCATGTGTGATGCCCAAGGTATCAAGATATGTATCAAGGCTAGTGTTCTTGCATTCAGTGCCATTGTCACTTCTGATGTGCTTTATCTTGGCGCCAAAGTTGTTCATAGCTCGATTGGCGAAGCGTCTGAAGACATCCTGCACTTCAGTCTTGTAAAGGATTATGTGCACCCAAGTATATCTAGAGTAATCATCAACAATCACGAAGCCATAGAGGCAAGCAGAAGTAGTAAAAGTTGAGTAGTGAGTGGGACCAAAAAGGTCCATGTGAAGCAGTTCGAAGGGTTGTGTAGTAGTCATGATTGTCTTCGAAGGATGTTTTGCCCTTGTCATCTTCCCTGCTTCACAGGCACCGCATAAGTGATCTTTCTTGAACTTGACGCCCTCGATGCCTATGACATGATTCTTATTCGCAAGGGTGTGGAGGTTCCTCATGCCAGCATGCCCAAGCCTCCGATGCCAAATCCAGCATTCTGAAGCTTTTGCAAGAAGACATACTGCAAGTTGTGGTCCTGCTGAGAAATCTACCACGTACAAATCACCTTTCCGATACCCTTCAAACACTAGAGACTTGTCAGATTCCATTAGTACCAGGCAACGATATTTTCCAAACATTACAATCATATTCAAATCGCAAAGCATTGAGACAGACATTAAGTTGAAGCCAAGGGATTCAACAAGCATGACTTTATCCATGTGTTGATCCTTTGAGATTGCAGCTCTACCTAGACCCAATACCTTACTTTTACCAGTGTCAGCAAATGTGATGTGGCTCTTGTCGGATGGACGTAATGTTGAGTCCATAAGAAGGCTTCTTTTGCCAGTCATATGATTTGTACACCCACTGTCAATAATCCATTCTGAAGACTTTGAAGTCGCTGGTGTCGTACCCTACAGTACAGTTAGGGGGATAGGCTTCATGAAGAGAATTTTGAAGCAAAAACATTTGACCAACCAATGGGTTATGAAAACTTAGATCCAGGTTAGGACTAATAGGGAGAGTAGCATGCGATTCAGGAACGAAGTACATAATGATGCCATTTGGGCATTTTATCTTGCGCCCTACAAGATTTTTAAGGTCCCCAGGAATAGCATCAGAAGATTTTGTTTTTCTGCTGGAGACCTTTCCCTGCAAAAGAGAGTTAAGCTTTCTTAACCACCCACATCTTCAAGGGTGGCTTAGAAGCAATAAGTCTAAGTGCAGCATCTGAGAATTTTGGCTTTGAAGCCTTAGCAAACAGTCTTGCAGGTGGACAATAATACTCATAGGAATAAGCAGAATAATTTTTGGTCATATGAACATGACGGTTCGATGAACCGCTCTCATATTCATATGCCTGAGTATGGTTTCCCTGCAAAACATTTGCGTTAGTGTGACTCAGGTGAGTCCTCTGATTGTATGAAGCCTTTGGACCGTATGAAGCCTTTGGTCTGAGGTTTGTCTTCTTCAAGTGAGGTGTCATGAAGACATTCACAGGAAGATTTTCCAGACACTTTTTCGGAACCCAGATCTTCTTCATAGGCGGTCCATTTCTGCAGTTAGTACCAATGTACCTGGCAAACAGTTCACCATTCTGATTCTTAAACAGTTTATAGTTTGCATCAAAGGATTCATCAATAATAATGGGGTTAGCACATGTGAAGCCAGATAAATTGGATGGATCTGCTGAAGTTTCTTTTGCAGCAACCCTTGTGGTTTTGGGGTACTGCTTAGGTTTCCAGTAAGAGCCATCTACATTTATTTTCCTTACGAACCCAACACCCTCTTTCCTAGGGTTTCGGTTCAGAATCTGCTTCTTGAGGACATCACATAATGTCTGATGTCCTTTAAGACTTTTGTACATCCCTGTTTCAAGCAATGTCTTCAACCTAGCATTCTCATCAGCAATAGCAGTGGTATCCTCAGCAGAGGGGTTAGTTACCACATCAACAGTTGAAGATATTGCAACAACAATAGTAGTGGAACATTCAGCAATAGAAGTAGCATTATCACGCTCAATGCATTTAAGACATGGTGGTTCAAATCCTTCCTGAGCGGGACTGATCTGTTCGGCGGGAAGTGACTCGTTTTCCTTTTGAAGATCTTCATGAGCCGCTCTCAATTTCTCAAGTTCTTGCTTCCTTTGAAGATAATCATAGGAAAGCTTTTCATGAGTTGTTGAGAGAGTATCAAGACGATCCTCAAGTTCCTGATACTTAACGTGAAGATTTTTTATGTCTTCAATTAAGGATTCAGATCGAGTCATTTCAGCACCCAACAGATCATCGCTTCTGTCTAACAGTTTTTGAATATGTTCCATAGCTTTCTGTTGTTCAGTTGCAATTTTAGCAAGTGTTTTGTAATTGGGTTTTGAATCACAGTCAGAGTCATCGTCAGTAGATGTTTGATAGCGATTAGTGCGTGTGTTTACCTTGGCACCGCGTGCCATGAAGCAGTAGGTAGGAGAGGAGTCGTTCTTGTCACTTGCATCGGTATCGGTGATGAAGTCATTGTCTTCAGTGTTGAAGATGGACTTGGCGACTTATGCTGTAGCCAGACTCGCAATACCAGAATCAGACTCCTCCTCAGACTCCACCTCCGCCTCCTCAGAAGCGGACTCATCCTCTGAATCCATTTCCTTGCCAACAAACGCACATGCTTTGCCAGATGAGCTCTTCTTGTGTGTCGAAGACTTTGAGGAAGACTTGGAAGAAGACTTTGAGTATTTCTTCTTCTTCTTGTCGTCAGAATCATATTCCTTGCTCTTTTTCTTCCTTCTGTTCTCATTGTCCCATTGCGGACGCTCAGAGATGAAGTGTCCAGTTTTCTTGCACTTGTGACATGTTTTCTTCTTGTAGTCATGAGCAGAAGCTTCATCATTCCTTGAGCTTGATCGTGAAGATTTTCTGAAGCCTTTCTTCTTGGTGAATTTTTGGAACTTCTTCACTAGCATTGCAAGTTCCCTTCCAATGTCTTCAGGATCATCACAACTGCTGTCAGATTCTTCTTCAGATGAGGAAACAGCTTTTGCCTTCAAGGCACGAGTTCGCCCATAGTTTGGACCGTAGATATCTCTTTTCTCAGAAAGCTGAAACTCATGTGTGTTGAGCCTCTCAAGTATGTCAGATGGATCGAGTGTCTTGAAATCAGGACGTTCTTGAATCATCAGGGCTAGGATGTCAAACGAACTATCAAGTGATCTCAGCAGCGTCTTGACGATTTCATGTTTGGCGATTTCAGTGGCGCCGAGGGCTTGAAGCTCATTTGTGATGTCAGTGAGCCGATCAAATGTGTGCTGGACATTCTCATTGTCATTTCGCTTGAAGCGGTTGAAGAGGTTGCGAAGGACACTGATTCTTTGATCTCTCTGGGTTGAGACGCCTTCATTGACCTTGGAGAGCCAGTCCCAGACCAGCTTGGATGTCTTCAAGGCACTCACACGGCCATACTGTCCTTTTGTCAGATGGCCACAAATGATATTTTTGGCAGTAGAGTCCAGTTGAGTGAACTTCTTGACATCAGCAGCGGTGACACCTTCTCCAGCCTTGGGAACGCCGTTGTCGACGACATACCATAGGTCGACGTCAATGGCTTCAACATGCATGCGCATCTTATTCTTCCAGTAGGGATATTCAGTTCCATCAAAGACGGGGCACACAGCGGAGACTTTGATTATCCCTGCAATCGACATAGCTAAAACTCCAGGTGGTTAAACCGAATCACACAGAACAAGGGAGCACCTTGCTCTGATACCAATTGAAAGTGCGTTATATCGACTAGAGGGGGGGTGAATAGGCGATTTTTATGAAAGTCTTCAAAACGTGAGAGTTATGAAGACAAACAGCGAAGATTATGCCTTTTCCTATGCAGCGGAAGTTAGATTACACTAGGCCAGCCATGGTCATGTATTCAATAGAGTGAAAGCACAATGACAAGCAACTGAAGTGTAATAAGGATCAGGTAGGAAGAAGTTATGAAGCCAAACAGTTCATACATTCACGTTGTGAAGACAAAAGATAAAGCAAGCATGCAATGGCTTCACAATGTGTAACAGTAAGAAAAGGAAGTGAAGATGAAACCAGTGACTCGTTGAAGACAATGATATGTTGGACCAGTTCCAGTTGCTGTGACAACTGTACGTCTGGTTGGAGCAGCTAGGTATTTAAACCTTAGGACACACAGTCCCGGACACCCAGTCCTGAACACACAGTCAAGGACACCAAGTCCTCACTGTATTCTCCTTGAGCTAAGGTCACTTAGTCCTCGCCCAATCACTCTGGTAAGTCTTCAAGGTAGACTCCCAAACCTTCACAAACTTCGTTCACTGGCAATCCACAATGTCTCTTGGATGCTCTGAACGCGACGCCTAACCGTCTGGAGGATTCACAGTCCTCAAGTGCAATAAGTCTTCAGATCACACAGACACGAAGACTCAAGTGATGCCCAATTTGCTCTGGCTCTGGATGGTTAGGGGTTTTCTCCTCACTAGGAATTTTCTCTCAAAGGCTTCGAGGTGGGTTGCTCTCAAACGACAAAAGCCGTGCACTGAAATCTGAGCAGCCAACCGTTTATGGTTGTGGGGGTGGGCTATTTATAGCCACTTGGCAACCCGACCTGATTTGTCCGAAATGACCCTGGGTCACTAAGGAACTGACACGTGTCTCAACGGTCAGATTTCGAACTCTCATGGCAACTTTGCTTGGGCTACAAGCAAAGCTGACTCGTCCGGCTCCGGACAAGATTCGCTCTCATTGTCTTCACTCGAGGACATAGGTTTTTGACTTAGGCATCACTTCAGTCATTCTGACTGGTTCTCCTAGACCCCACTTAACAGTACGGTGGTTCCTATGACTCAACACAAAAGAAAGAAAGAAAAAAAAACTACGAAAGATCTAAGTCTTCGAACTCCATATGCTTCATAACGTGTCTTCTTTTGTCATAGTCTTCAAAGTGAATATCTTCATGTACCACCTTTGTCTTCAATGTCTTCATACATTTTTAGGGGTCATCTCCGGTAGTAAAACCGAATCAATGAGGGACTTCTACCTTTGTTTTCCTGCAATTCTCACAAACACATTAGTCCCTCAACTAGGTTTGTCGTCAATACTCCAAAACCAACTAGGGGTGGCACTAGATGCACTTACAATAATGATACCAGGCCTCACTATCAATGGCATATTTTCTAATCTTTCTAATCTTCAAGCGCATTTTCTCCATCTTGATCTTGTGATCATCGACGACATCGGCAACATGCAACTCCAATTCCATCTTCTCCCCCTCAATTCTTTTCAATTTTCTTTCAAATACTCGTTTTCTCTTTCAACTAAATTTAACCTCTCGACAATAGGGTCGGTTGGAATTTCAGGTTCACAAACCTCCTAGACAAAAATATCTATGTCAACTTGATGGGCATAATTTGTCATAAACACGAAATGCAACAACTACTTTTAAAAGAGAATATACCACATCCGAATCATAACAAGGATGAGGGCTGACGGGGAAGGATATCAAAACCATGGCACTATGTATAACAAACAACGTACGGGTAAGATAATTATACGAGTAACTATATATCCAAATCACACAAACATCAATTTGGTAATCTAAAACATTCATGAACAAGAGGCTCACCACAAGGTGGTGCCGGCGACGGAATGGTGCGGGCGATCGACTGTGGTTACGACGGAGATTTAGAAGGCACTAAGTAAACCACACCTACATATGCAAACTAAGTGTTATTTTTGACCTCAAATTGCATATAAATCAAATACTAGCACATATATTTCCTCCCAAATTACTAAACTCATAAATTAAACACTATACAAAGCATTGCAAAAGCTAATCTAGCAATGAGAGATGAAACGACAAAGTTGCTAACCTTTGTGATCATTTAAATGGATGGGGGCCTTCAAATCTTGACAAAATTTGGGCAAAATGTGTGATGAGCTCGAGAGGAAGAGGGGAAGAACAAAGCAGAGAGGGGAAAGGGGAAGAACAGAGCGAGCTCGGGTGGATGAAGGGTTTATGTAGGACGACCTTTAGCACCGGTTCGTGCCACGACCCGGTACTAAAGGTGCTGGAGGGGCCCCGGACTGACAACATCCTGCCACCAATCACTTTAGTACCGGTTCGTGGCTTGAACCGGTGCTAAAGGTCGGCCACGAACCGGTACTAATGAAAGCGGTGGGCTAGCCATTGGAACCGGCACTAATGCACACATTAGTGCCGGCTCAAAAGCAAACCGGCACTAATGTGCTTGACATTTGACCCTTTTTCTACTAGTCTATAGTCGTCCAATATATCGATCTTTATGTCTCGACCATTTCGAGACTCCTCATCATGTCTCCGATCTCATCCGGGACTCCGAACTAGATCGGTACATCAAAACACATAAACTCATAATATAACCGTCATCGAACTTTAAGCGTGCGGACCCTACGGGTTCGAAAACAATGTAGACATGACCGAGACACGTCTCCAGTCAATAACCAATAGCAGAACCTGGATACTCATATTGGCTCCCACATATTCTACGAAGATCTTTATCGGTCAAACCGCATAACAACATACGTTGTTCCCTTTGTCATCGGTATGTTACTTGCCCGAGATTCGATCGTCGGTATCTCAATACCTAGTTCAATATCATTACCGGCAAGTCTCTTTACTCATTCCGTAATACATCATCCCACAACTAACTCATTAGTTACAATGCTTGCAAGGCTTATAGTGATGTGCATTACTGAGTGGGCCCAGAGATACCTCTCTGACAATCGGAGTGACAAATCCTAATCTCAAAATACGCCCACCCAACAAGTACCATCGGAGACACCTGTAGAGCACCTTTATAATCACCCAGTTACGTTGTGATGTTTGGTAGCACACAAAGTGTTCCTCCGGTAAACGGGAGTTGCATAATCTCATAGTCATAGGAACATGTATAAGTCATGAAGAAAGCAATAGCAACATACTAAACGATCAAGTGCTAAGCTAACGGAATGGGTCAAGCCAATCACATCATTCTCCTAATGATGTGATCCCATTAATCAAATGACAACTCATGTCTATGGCTAGGAAACTCAACCATCTTTGATTAACGAGCTAGTCAAGTAGACACTATGTTTGTCTATGTATTCACACATGTATCAAGTTTCTAGTTAATATAATTCTAGTATGAATAATAAACATTTATCATGAAATAAGGAATTAAATAATAACTTTATTATTGCCACTAGGTCATATTTCCTTCACTCTAGACACCTCTTCTCGATCCTTTCAGTTGGTATCAGAGCTTTGGTCTCCATTGCTTTGGTTTAAACACCGTTGGAGGAAGATGGATGAGTCTACTTTGGGGAGTCTTAGACATAGAGTGCCTATACTTGATGCAGAGTATTTTCATGAGTGGAAAAATGAGATGCTTGTGATTTTCAATGAATATCATTTGAACAAGTATATTTCTAGCTCTTGTGCACCTCATGTTAATCCCATGCATCCTACCATTGATGAGTCAATTGACATGATTCGCAATCTTAGAACTGCTAATCTTATCACTAGAGGCTTGCCTAGAAACTTGATTGGATGTTTGCCTACTCTTAAGTGTGCCTACACCATATGGAAATTTTTTGAGGAAGGCTTTCCAAATTATTGCTTGAAAAATCTAGATGAAATTATCCATAAGTCTATTGCCTTGAGTAAGATGAATTCCAATGATCCTATGTTTGGTGATCGTCTATTTGAGCTTACAAACCTTATGTGTACCAAAGGAGATGTTGGAATTATTAGTGATATTATTTCCGAAGCTATTAAAATTCATAAAGAAGATCATTCTCAAACTCTCTCTAACGAATCACCCTCTCTAGGATTTGATCCACCACATGACGATGTTGAACATGGATACTATGATGAGGATGACGATAGTGATTTTGATCTTGATGATGCAATGAGACACTTTGGTCTTATGGCAAATCTTTGGGGATATATGGCAGGAGGAAAGGAATGGGTTCTTGATAGTGGATGTACCGATCACATGACCGGAGATAAAGACATGTTTCGTGAGCTTGCTGAAAACAATGGTCCTCGAAAATATGTCACTTTTTGTGATAATTCAAAGGGTAAGGTGGTTGGCCTCGGTAAGGTGGCCATCTTACATGATAGCTCCATACAAAATGTCATGCTCGTTGAATCTCTTGGGTACAATTTACTTTCCGTTTCTAGACTTGTTGATTTCGGTTTCAATGTCCTGTTCACTGAAGTAGATTGCCAAGTGTTTCGTAGAGACAATCATAAAATGGTCTTTACCGGTATACATAGAGGTGATCTTTATATTGTTGATTTCACTAAAAAGGCTCAACCTAGAACTTGCTTAATTAAGGTTGGTTATGGCATAGACGATTAGGTCATGTTGGTATGTGAAACCTTGACAAGCTTATTAAAGGAAATCATATCCTTGGCGTTAACGATGTCATATTTGATAAGGATAGAATTTGTAGCGCTTGTCAAGCAGGTAAACATGTTGGAGGAAGGCATCCCGTGAAGAACATCATGACCACAAGGAGTCCACTCGAGCTACTTCACATGGATCTTTTTGGTCCTAACGCTTACAAAAGTCTCGGTGGAAATTCTTTTGGTCTAGTTATAGTTGATGATTTTTCAAGATTTACGTGGGTGTTCTTTCTCGATGATAAATTGCAGGTCCAAAAGATCTTCAAAAACTTCGCTAGGAAGGCCCAAAATCAATTTGAAGTGAAAATAAAGAAGGTTCAAAGCGACAACGGAACGGAGTTCAAGAACACAAATGTGGACACCTTTCTTGACGAAGAAGGGATTTCACATGAGTTCTTGGCTATGTACACACCTCAACTGAATGGAGTTGTTGAGAGGAAGAACCGGACACTCATCGAGATGCCGAGAACGATGCTTGATGAGTACAAGACGCCAAAGCACTTTTGGGCGGAAGCGGTTGAGACAGCTTGTCATGCAACAAATCGCTTGTATCTTCACAAGCTACTCGGCAAGACGGCATACGAGCTCCTCACCGGTAACAAACCACAAGTTGGATACTTTCGAGTATTGGGCTCAAAGTGCTACATTCTTGATAAGCATCGTCATTCTAAATTTGCTCCTAAGTCTCATGAAGGTTTCATACTTGGTTATGGCTCAAACTCTCACACATACCGTGTCAACAATAATTTCACCCGAAAGGTTGAAGAGACGGTAGAAGTGAAGTTCGATGAATCTAACGGCTCGAAAGTAGAGCAATTACCAATTTATGTAGGAGACAAAGACCCTTCGGAAGCAATCCTAGACTTGTCTATTGGCAAGATTCGTCCAACGGAGGTGAAGGAGAGTACCTCGTCCATCCAAGTGGAAGCTTCTACCTCATGATAAGGTGAACCAAGAGTTGATACGGAAGCATCCACAAGTGGGACACAACACGATGAAGAAAACGAGGAAGTGCACCAAGATGAACGCCAACAACCTCCTTGGACACCACGACAAGAGAACGACAACGTCAACAACGAAGAGGGCCAAGAAGAAGAACAAGATGAAGAAGATGTTCAACCAAGATCCAAGCAAAAGCTTTCACGAGTTCGAGCAAGAATTGCTAAAGACCATCCCGTCGAGCAAATCTACAATGATATCCAAATCGGGAGAATCACTCGCTCAAAAACTCGTTTAGCTAACTTTTGTGAACACTATTCATTCATCTCTAGCATTGAACCTATGAAGGTTGAAGAAGCTTTGGAAGATCCGGATTGGATAAATGCCATGCATGAAGAGCTACACAACTTTGAGAGAAATCAAGTTTGGAAATTAGTTGAGAAGCCCGACAACAACCACAACATCATCGGTACCAAATGGGTGTTCCGCAACAAGCAAGATGAAGATGGACAAGTAGTTCGCAACAAAGCACGTCTCGTCGCCCAAGGCTACACTCAAGTCAAAGGTATGGACTATGGTGAGACATATGCCCCCGTTGCTAGACTTGAGTCCATTCGCATCTTACTTTCCTATGCTAATCATCATGATATCACCTTGCACCAAATGGACATTAAAAGTGCTTTTCTAAATGGTGAAATAGAGGAGGAAGTTTATGTTAAGCAACCTCCCGGATTTGTCAATCCTAAGAAACCTAATCATGTTTACAAACTTCAAAAATCTCTTTATGGTCTTAAAAAAGCTCCTAGAGCATGGTATAAATGCTTGACCAAGTTCCTTATTGAAAAAGGATTTGAAATTGGAAAAATAGATTCTACTCTTTTTACTAAAATGGTTAATGGAGAACTATTTGTGTGCCAAATTTATGTCGATGATATTATATTTGGATCAACTAACCCTCATTTTAGTGAAAAGTTTGGGAAGCTAATGTCGGAGAAGTTTGAGATGTCGATGATGAGTGAACTCAAATTCTTTCTTGGTTTGCGAATCAAGCAAACTAAGGAAGGTACCTTTGTCTCTCAAACGAAGTACACCAAAGACTTATTCAAGAAGTTCAATATGCAAGAATGCGAAGGGATGACTACACCCATGCCTACTAGTGGAAATCTTGATTTAACCAAAGATGGTGAACCGGTTGATCAAAAGGTTTATCGCTCTATGATTGGTTCATTGTTATATCTATGTGCTTCACGTCCCGATATTATGCTAAGTGTGTGCGTGTGTGCACGATATCAAGACGCTCCTAAAGAATGTCATCTTAAGACCGTGAAAAGGATAGTGAGATACTTAATCCATACACCAAATTTTGGCATTTGGTATCCCAAGAGGGCCTCCTTTGATCTTGTTGGCTACTCCGACTCGGACTATGCCGGTGACAAGGTTGATAGAAAGTCCACTTCGGGTACTTGTCAATTTCTTGGTAGATCTCTTGTGTCTTGGTCTTCCAAGAAACAAAACTCAGTATCCTTATCCACCGCCGAAGCAGAATACATTGCCGCTGGATCATGTTGTGCTAAATTACTTTGGATGACCCAAACTCTTAAAGATTATGGGATATCTGTGAAACATGTTCCATTACTTTGTGACAATGAAAGTGCTATTAAGATTGCTCACAATCCCGTGCAACATTCTAGAACTAAGCATATTGAAGTTCGTCATCATTTCATTCGAGATCATGTTGCTAAAGGAGACATTAATCTTAAGCATGTTCGCACTGAAAAGTAGTTAGCTGATATATTCACGAAACCATTTGATGAGAAAGTGTTTTGCAGGTTAAGAGGTGAATTGAACATCATTGATGCTTCAAACTTGGAGTAGGAACTCCATTTGATACATGCAAGGCATGAGACTATATATTTCTCTTATGTTGACTATCATATGTCTTGGATATATTTGCATCTTGCATGTTATATAACCCGTGTAGGTACTTGGATGAATCTAAATCTATGAGATTGCAACTCACTCACATCTTGAGCAATTTCTATATCACCAAGTCTCTACACAATGGTGGATGAAGACAAGGAAGCATGCAACCATTCAAACATATCCTTTGACAAATTCTATGTTGAGTTTCATGATTGTCATTTTGGATACACAAGTGCCCTTCCTTGCAAAAACAAACCCATGTAGGTAGATGAACTCAAACTTCAAGTGGTGCTCCCAACTCTTGATGAGCTACATCAACCTTGAGCAACCCACACAAGTTCAACTACATGATCATGATCAACGCCACCACCCAAGGTATGTTATTCCATCTTAGAGAAGCTTTACTCAAAGTCACTAGACAAAGCAACTCGACAAGATGTGAATACATCAAAAAGCTTAAACGAAAAATTGTAACCCCATTTTGAGCTTAAACGATGAGTATGACCTATGATCAAGTGATCTCACTTGACTCCTAAGTCAATATACTCTAACATAGGTGACTTTGTCACCGACCAATTCTAGATGAAGTTCTCTTGTGTTCTTTTCTGTGCTCTTGCATTTGTCTCATGCATATTTGTTTCCCTCTTCAAAAAAAACTTCATCTAGACTCCTTTTTTAGTTTCTTCTCTTTTATTTTCTGTTCTGCATTCCTTGCATCCAATTCATTGCAAATCTTTCAGTTAATTCCTTGCAAATCCTTGTGAGATCTTACTTGTCTAGTGAGCTGAGGTGACAAGTGTTTTCTCTGCGATGAACTCGGTCTCAGCGGTCTGATGCTCTCGGTACAACCGAACCATACAACTCGGTGTCACCGATTTCACTACTGGAAAGACATCTTGCCACTTGTTTCTGCATTCTTTTTGATCCAGCTCCACTCAATGAATCTTGTCCTCGACCAGCATCCCATTCAACTTGCTGCTCTGTTCTGTGACTCAAGGACCAAACCCATCATGACAAAAATCCAGAAGAACCCTTCCTGGAAATTGATGTCAAAGGGGGAGAGAGAGATCACATCAAATCTTAATCATATCTATAGGGGGAGAGAATACTCAAGGGAAGAAAGAGTAATCATCAAGGACCACAGATGCTTGGTGTTCAAGAGGAGAGAAGTCACATGTCTTCAAGAGGGGAAAGACATGTTCATATTTGCTTGTTTGCATTTAGCTCGGTTTATTTCCTTTGAGCTCTGTTTTTGCTCTGATTTTCTGTTCCCTGTCTTCTCCCAGTATCTCATCCTAGATTCAGGGGGAGAAAGACATCTAAGGGATGGAAATCCTTGAATTTATTGCACATCTTTACCTTTGGGGACATGTCTATATCCAATGTGGTACTTAGTACTCACTCTACATGTCATCCTAGTATTGGTACTCTTGTGGCTTCTTTTGTTTGCTCTGGCCAGTAGGTGTATTTGTGTTATCTAACCTTGTTTCCGCAGGTTCATCCCATCCTAAGCCAATTCAAGACCACAAGGTAAGTATATGCATCACAGTCATGTGTATGAGAAATTCTTGCTGATGTACATACTGTTTGCAAGAAGGACTCATGAGCATGAAGGTACATTTCTCATATTCACATCATTTGCTCTGATGCATATAGCCAAGATACATGTAACACATTGCTTACTCTGTCATGTTTATGCATTCACATGCTCCTATGTTCCATATTCACATGATTGCATACATGTAGGGGGAGCCTATGCATCTTACATGTCTTTCCAAAGCTTTACTTGCTATTCTCTATATCTTTATCTAAAGCTTTGATGTATCTTGTCATCAATTACCAAAAAGGGGGAGATTGAAAGCACAAGTGCTCCCTAGGTGGTTTTGATAATTAATGTCAACATATCTCTTATTGGACTAACACTTTTACCTAGTATGTTTCAGATAAGTTCAACAATGAAGTGGCATGGACTAGAGGATGTGGAACCCCTTCAAGATGCTATGGACAAAGGATTGGCTCAAGCTCCAAGATCAAGACTCTACATTTTCTATTTTAGTGATCCAAGATCACATTGAGTCTATAGGAAAAGCCAATAGTATCAAGGAGGGATGAGGTGTTGCTTAATGAGGCTCTTGCTCAAAGTGCTTAGTAATATGCTCCAAAGCCCTCAACTACTTTCTCACATCCACATATGACTTAAACAAAAAGTCAAACTCGGCCCCACCGATTCTTTCTATCCGGCGCCACCGAGTTCAGATGTCATAGCCACTGCCACAAACCCTAAGCAAATCGGTCACACTGATAGGGATCTCGGTCTCACCGAGATGGGATTGCAATCTCTCTGTATGGATCTATTACCAAAATCGGTCTCACCGAGTTTGCGTAATCGGTCCTACCGAGATTGCAATGTAAACTCTCTGCTTCCTTTTCGTAACATTTCGGTCTCACCGAAATGAGCAAATCGGTCCCACCGAGTTTACCTGACCAACTCTCTGGTTAGCTTATTACCAAAATCAGTCTCACCGAGTTTGTGTAATCAGTCTCACTGAGATTACATTATGCCCTAACCCTATCCATATCGGTCCTACCGAGTTGCATGTCGGTTCCACCGAAAATCCTAGCGGTCACTAGATTTGCGGAATCGGCCCGACCGAGTTTATCAATTCGGTCCCACCGAGATTGGCAAGTTGTGTGTAACGGTTAGATTTTGTGTGCAGGCTATATATACCCCTCCACCTCCTGTTCATTCATGGAGAGAGCCATCAGAATGAACCTACACTTCCAACTTACCTTTTCTGAGAGAGAACCGGCTACACTTGTGTTGAGGCCAAGATATTCCATTCCTACCATATGAATCTTGATCTCTAGCCTTCCCCAAGTTGCTTTCCACTAAAATCTTCTTTCCACCAAATCCATATCCTGTGAGAGAGAGTTGAGTCTTGGGGAGACTATCATTTGAAGCACAAGAGCAAGGAGTTCATCATCAATACACCATTTGTTACTTCTTGGAGAGTGGTGTCTCCTAGATTGGCTAGGTGTCACTTGGGAGCCTCCGACAAGATTGTGGAGTTGAACCAAGGAGTTTGTAAGGGCAAGGAGATCAACTACTTCGTGAAGATCTACCGCTAGTGAGGCAAGTCCTTCGTGGGCAACGGCCATGGTGGGATAGACAAGGTTGGTTCTTCGTGGACCCTTCGTGGGTGGAGCCCTCCGTGGACTCGCGCAGTCGTTACCCTTCGTGGGTTGAAGTCTCCATCAACATGGATGTACGATAGCACCACCTATCGGAACCACGACAAAAACATCCGTGTCTCCTATTTCGTTTGAATCCTCCAAACCCTTCCCTTTACATTCTTGCAAGTTGCATGCTTTACTTTCCGCTGCTCATATACTCTGTGCATGCTTGCTTGATATGTATTGTGTTTGTTAAACTTGTGCCAAAACTCCACTTGAACTTAAATAAATTAAAAACTGCAACTTTTGGTACTTAGTGTCTAATCACCCCCCTCTAGACACCTCTTCTCGATCCTTTCACGTGTATAGGTTTTTATTCAACTGCAATGATGCTTTGAACACTACAAAAAAAAGACACATCCGTGACATTTTGGGCCGAACGGAATTTTTTTTCTGTCATGCATATGACACTTCTATGACGCTAATTGTGGCAAAACCCGGTATCATCATAGATGTGGTGGGCTCCTACTTCTATGACAAAAAATCATGACAGAAAATGGGCTTTTCGTCCTGGGCGGGACGGAGACGCAGCTGCATGACATTCTTTGGGCCGTCCATGATGGAAAAAACCGTGGTATAAGCGAGGGCGAGGAAAATTTTGGGGAGTTCCCGGTTATGGTGGGAGGTCGGGCGACGAGCGATGCGCGTTTCTCTCGTACACGTACGCGTGTGTGTGCGAGGCGTTGGCTCTAATTGAACCCGAGCAAGGCGTTGGGCTCTAACTGAACCCGAGCGATTGCACTGCAGGCTACGCGTTACTGAACCAGAGCGATCGATCGATGGCTATTAACTGAACCCAATCGAGCGATTCCTTCTCTACTGCTGCTAACTGAAGCCGATCGATCCTGCCTCTGGGATGAACAGTGAGCGTTGCGGGGGGGGGGGGTGGTTGAACAGTTCCCGGTGGGGGTGGATGAACAGGACCCCGTGGTGTTGCCTCTGGATGAACAGGACCCCGATCGATCAAGCCGGTTGGGGCTGGATGAACAGGACCCCGTGGAGGGCTGGATGAACAGGACCACCCTGTGGAGGGCAGGATGAACAGTAGCCCGTGGAGGGGTGGTTGAATAGGAGCCCGTGGAGAGGGCTGGTTGAACAGTAGCCGGTGGAGTAGCGCGCGGTGGAGGCTGGATGAACAGGAGCCCATGGATGAACAGTCGCAGGTGGAGGCTGGAGGAGGTCGACGGTGGATGAACAGTAGCTCGTGGAGGCTGGAGGGGGTCGACGGTGGAGATGAACAGTATCCCATGGAGTCCTGTTTTGCGGTACACCACACCCCGTCCGATGAACAGGACCCCCGTTTCGACTGTAGGAGGTCCGTTTTGCGGTACGCCACACCCCTCCCAATCAAGAGGACCCCCGTTTCGACCGTAGGAGGTCTATTTCCTCCGTTTTGCGGTACGCCTGACCCCTCCCGATCAACAGGACCCCATTCCGAACGTAGGAGGTCCGTTTCCTCCATTGTGCGGTACGCCAGGCCTCATTTCCATCGCATGTTCCGTCCAAGCCCTCCCGATGAACACGACCACGCATTCCGTTCCGACCTAGCCGGTTGGCTCCCACGCGTTCTGTTGCCTCCCGATGAACACGACGCATTCCGTTGCCTCCCCATGAACACGACGACGACGCTGTTTCTCCGTTCCGACCCAGCCATGTACACGAGCCATGGCCGTGCGCTAGTAGGCATTCGAGACCCTGCCCGTATGTATGTACGTGGCCGTATTTTCTTTCTTGCACCCTGGCCGTTGTACGTACGTGTACATGCTACGTGCGCGCCTCTACTACGACACGTACGCGCCTCTACTATGACACGTGCGTGCCTCTACATCGACCAGTATATATGTACGTACACGTTCGCGACCAGAATGACAACGCTACGTACGCTTCAACCAGGTGGGCCCCGACTGTCAGGCACTTCCTTGCCTGCGAAGATGTAGCTGGTGGGTCCCAGCAGTCAGGGGGGCGAATCGTTTTGGTTTTTTTTGCCTGGACACACTTCCTTGCGTGCGAAGATGTAGCTGGTGGGTCCCAGCAGTCAGGGGGGCAAATCATTTTTTTTGCCCGGACGCACTTCCTTGCGTGCGAAGGTATAGCTGGTGGGTCCCAGCAGTCAGGGGGGAAACATTTTTTTCGTGAAATACGGTGGCCCGTCCGGTGGGTCCCTACTGTCAGGTGGAGGAATCATTATTTTCCGCGTAATAAGGAGGCACTTCCTTGCTGCCGCCGTGGACCCAGCTGACAGCCTCTCCATGTACAGTCCACGTCCGATGGAAGTCGTTCCTTGACCACGTTGACCACGCCGCGCCGAGAGCACCAGGGCGGTGGACGATGGCGAGGCCTAGGAAGGGGACGACGCGGAGCCGGTGAAGACGCGGCAATGGATGCCCACGTGGAGAGGAGTATGAGGGTTCACTCGTTCGGCTGCGGTGTGAGGCTGCCGTCGCCGCAGGGCCTGGCCAGCGGTGGGAATAGTAGGGGGCGGTGAGGCCTCCGCGGCAGCACAGCCGGCCACGGGAGGCAGGAGCAGGCGGCACGACCGGTGCTGCTTTGGGCGGCTGGAGCAAGAAGACCAGAGGTTGAAGAAGCACTACGGCCGTTGGATGGACATCGTACGGTCACTGCAGCTAGAATCGTTTAAATTGACTAAGTTGACAAAGCCCTTGGTACGTCAACTTAGTAGGCCCACAAGTCAGCTTCCGAAACGGTGCGCCCCAGATGTCAGGGGGAGGAATCATTTTTTGGGCGGGTGAAGCTAGAATATCCGAGATTGAAGAAGAAGCACAGCATCCGTTGGATGGACATCCAACGGCCACTGCTGCTAGAACTGTGTGTTGGCTATAAGTTGACAAAGCCTTGCATACGCGTCAACTCTGTTTTTTTAGGGGACGCATCAACTTAGTAAGGCCAGAAGTGTGTGGCAGAGAACTTATAGCCCATTTGAGATTTGTAAGAATGTGTAGCCCATTTTTGAATTCTAATGGAATTTACTACGGCCCATTTACAGTTTGTTAAAAGTACAGCCCATTTCAACCAACCGTTCAAAACAGAATTCAATAAAATTTCCCACATTTTGATGGGATCCGAAATATTTTTATCCCGAAATTTCTAGTTAGATTAAAAACAATTTCAATATAAATTTATATTGTGTAAAATCCAACAAAACATTGCGCTCGCAACAATTAATGAAATTAAAATTTTCAATATCCAAAAATAATATTTTATAAAGTAATCATGTGTTTGGTGCATTTTTTTACAGTTACTGCCCAGTTTTTATAATTACATCTCATTTATTATTTCTTAAAGCCCATTTTCTTGTTAAGCCTAATGCATCCCTCCTAGGAAAGATTTGCAGCCTAGCGGGGCGGAGAATAAGAACTTGACCTTGCCTGGGTGTTCCTAAAAAAAGTATAGCTGGGCTAGCCATTTTCAGCTTGAAAAAAAATTAATATCTGGGCTGGATATCTGGCCTGGGCTAGACGGGCCACAGCCCGCCCAGTTAATACCTACAGCGATGTTTTCGTTGTTCTTCAGAGGAGAAAAATGAATATCTGGGCTAAACATCGAAAAACTCTGCAGTGCTCACACCTCAAAAACACAAATACTGCTCCAGCTGCTTGGTCCCAGCTGTCGGCCGCTTCTTGTGCAATTCTCTCGTTTATTGACTACTACATAGGTTGACAATGGTGTGGGACCGTGATGTCAGGAAACCAGGAGGAAGAAAAATAAATTACTCCGGCGAGCGCTTCCACCTCTGCCTCGTTGTCTCCCGTGGAAACCCCTTTCCTCCATTTTTTTGCTCTGACAAGGACCAATGCATGCAGCACGTCCATGCGGTTATTAGGCAAGAAATAAAAGTGCTTTGCATGCTATGAATTACGATGGCCTGCATGGGTAGCTAATAAGGCATCCTCTTAACTGTTGTGACTAAATTTTGTGTTTCGAAGAGAGAAATATTCTTCTTTTCCACCAATCTGCTTGCACCTAGGTCTTGATGCACCTTCTAATACGACTTATTCACCTAGACAGAGGGAGTATAGTTTTATACATATATATATATATATATATATATATAATAAGGAGGCACTTGCGTACGTGAGGCTATGGACCTGGTGGGTCCCCATTGTCATCCTCTCCAAGTAAAGTCATCTCCTCGCCCGCGCGCGCTTTCCGCCCGAAACAGTCAGCGCCGCCCGCCCCGCTTCCCGGTGCAGGCAATTGCTCCGCCTTCAAACGACACAAGTGCCGTCCGTTCGTCCATCTGCCGCCCACATTAATGATACGCGGTTGCTGAGGCGGCTACTCTGTCGCCACACGTCCGTCCCTCCGCCCGCCCACCATTGCTATATAAACTGCTGTGCTGGCCATAGCCGCAGTCATCCGCATCCGTTCCCTTTCTCCTGTCCACACCACTACTGCCCACCATGGCTTCCTCGCGCTCCAGCGCTCTTCGGGACAGGCGGACGACGGACCACAAGGAGATGGCAGCCGAAGGACGACGACGTCCCAATGGAGAACATGGTAGTCGACAATCCGGCGCCAACCCCCTCCTCCACGCCATCCTCGCCTGTGCATTGCACCATGACCATCAGCGAGGCCCGTGCCCAATATATGGATACGGCGAGGCAGATGCGTGAGCAGCAGTTCCGGGAGGTGCAGGCCGACACCGCCTACAACCACCATCTCCTCCAGGAGCACCTGCAGGCGGAGGAGCAGATTGCCATGGAGCGGGCGGAGCAGGAGGTGCTGCTTGACTCGTACCGCTCCGCCCGCAAGGGCCGCCTCGAGCGCTGGCGGTACCGCATGCGGGTGGCGGAGGCTGTGGCCGCCTATAAAGAGGAGAGCAAAGAGGGTAATGAAGCGGGCGGAGCACTATTTGGCGAGACCGAGGAGGAGGCAGAGGACAATGCCGGCTCCGATGAGTCCCCGCTCCGCTGGCTCGACGGGGCCCTACTCCGTCGAGGCTCCGCGGCGCCAACAACGAGGCAGAGGACACCACCGGCTCCGCCGAGGCCCCGCCCCGCCAACAACGAGGCAGAGGACATCGCCGGCTCAGCCGAGGCCCCACCCTGCCGGCAACGAGGGGGAGGATTTCCACCGCTCCGCTGAGGCGCCGCCCAGCGGCAACGAGACAGAGGACATCGCCGGCTCCGCCCCGCTGCCAACGAGGCCGCGCCACACAGAAAACGAGGAAGAGTAGAACACGGTAGGTCGCCGCCGCTCGGGTCCAAGTATGGCCACCACTGCTACCCTCCGGTTGAAGCCAAGCTAGGCGGGTTAACCATTGACGGCCGGTTAGCTTCTTGGCGGCGACGTGGAGTCGGAGAGCTGCACTAGAGAAGGACGCTGCTTCTACTTAACTGCTGGTGTATTTGGCTGACTGCCACATGTCAGTTACACAACTACACCTGCAGTTTTGTCACTGAAGCTTCTGTTCGGCTCAGCGGGACATAGGTGGGTAGCTTCGGTTAATTAATTATACCTCCAGCGCACCCCTTTTTAGTTGAAGAATGTATGAAATGTAATGAAATCCGGCATGTTTATATGAAATCCGACCGTGTATGAATGAATTTATTTCAATTAGTTCAAATTCCTGTATCACTGGCATTGGATGAACATGCAAAACAATACGTACTAGCATTATTCCCAGGGTGATCACCTTGTTTGCAGCAGTTTCACATGTACTCCCTCCGGTCCTTTCTAGTCTGCATACAAGTTTTGTCTGTAGTCAAAGTATCTCTACTTTGACCAATCTTATACAAAAAAGTATGCACTTTCACAATGTGCAAAGTAAAAAGGAACAGAAGGAGTACAAGGAGTTTGAGCAGCATTTTAGCGTTTCTGTACATTGCAATCAAACACACAGGCCTGGTAATTCATAGAGAACATTCAAAATAATCGATGATTATGCATCTCAACGACTCATATGTCACAGCCAATATTTACTTCACAACTAAAGAATAAAGAAAAAATTGATCGACGCTGCTGACAGCAAAGGGCTTCCCATTCGAAAATATCAAACGCATGTCTTGCTAAAATCAATGAGCAAAATTTGACAAGGTTGTCCCATTCCAAAATATCAAATGCCTATGATTGTGGAATGGGCAGGGTTTGCCATCAGTTCGGATATTGACATGGCACCTCGTGCTAAATAAACTAGCTGTTCTTTTTGTGCAGTTCCACCAAAATCAACCAAATTCGCACGTAGCTTGTATGATTTCTCCCTTATATGTTGCAACGCCTTGAACTTATCGGCACCTCCTTTCTTGTGGTGGAAATGAATGATTCGATGTATTCATGAACATTTTGTGCAGTTCCCATTGAAATCAAGCTGAGAACCCCTTTTTGCACAAATACAAAAAAGTGATTAGTATAAAGCAAATTGTACTATGAATTGACAGTTTCAACAGGCACATACATGGTCCATGTAGAGCACACTTTTAGAAAAATGGAACTCACTAGAAAGAATCCTAGAACAACATTGTACTCGCGCATCACAGCAAAAAAATGGAGATTTTGTCAATCCTTCTGAGCTAAAGTTAGTTTGGTCTTGTGGGGAGTAATGTAACCATCCTTCAACTGCTCCTTCTGATGATAAGATAGACAGGGCTTCTTCATCCTGGCATAATCGGAACTAGTCACTTCACGTACTCCATATTCTTCTTCAGAGGAAGATGATCCTGTTGTGCAAAGACAAGGGGACTACTAAATGCTAGCATCACTGTTTGCTTAAAAAAGGAAAGGAAATATTTAAAACAACACACATGAAGCACTTCTCAAGGACAATACCACTTTTTCATGACAGTATCTAAACAGTAGCACAACACCAATAGAGATGACAAAGCTCAATCATATGGATGAAATCAGTGGGCGAGTACCAACCTTTGTCAGGAGGCTTATTGTGTATAGCATACAGATGAAGCAATTCTCCAGAACCATCTGTTGCTATCTATGGTGGTGGCCATGCTTACTATATAATCCTCGATTATTTTAATGTTTCCAACATCTTCTTGTGCAGTTCCACTAAAATATATGGTATCTTCAAAGAAGATCCCTATTTGCACAAGTAGAGATAATTACATATTACATTAAGAGTGGCATCAAATCAGTGGCAAAACAATTGCTCGTTCCAGCCATAGCAATAAATTAAGATGCAAAACTATATCATTACTTGTGTCATCACAGTTCCAGTGCTTCATTACAGCACCGGGAGTTGATTTTTGTTTTTCTTCCACTTGTTCTTCCCCTTCATCACTTGGTTCAATAACAGACAAGCTTCGCCTTCAATGTAAGATTTGGCATGTCAATTAGGGAGCACAAGTATAGTACTAAACTTAATTTTTTGATGAAAGTGGAAAAATATAGGCCAACAGTTCTGAAATATCCTTATCTTACCTCAATGGGATATTACGGTGCATATACAGATTGGAAGTCTTGTCTCCATTTGTGTAGTTCACTAAAATCAAGCAACATTATCATACAAGTAGCACAACATATGAATGCACACTGCAGAATCATGTGAAAGAAGGCTAGTACTGACCTCTCAGGATGCGGAATTCAAACAACTCACAAGAAGAAGATCTGAACCAAATTCGCCTTAACCGATAGGAAGTAAGATCTCCTCTTGTGCAGTTCCACTAAGATCAAACAATCAAGCAACGTTGTCGGTGTGACATTTTGGTTGAACTGCACAAAACACTCTTAAAACAAAAGTGTTTTGTGTAGCGCAACAAAAGGTCACAATGGCAACGAGGTGAAGTAGATAACCCTGTTTACAAGGAGGTGCAAAGGAAACAATTAGTGGTCAATAACGGTGGATGACACAGAAGCCAACAAAAAGAAGCATCTACCTTATCTAAATGGGAAAGAAAGCAAGACAGTAGCATTTCTCAAACGGTGGCATTGATTAATATTAACATAGAGATTATATTAACAATAAAATTCGTTAAACATGTAATTTTCTTTTAACTGTGGCATTGCATCAATTTTCTAGCGGCATTATTAGAGGGTGTTTATTTACAGGGACATTTTGGTGTAGGGACTAAAGAAACTCTGTGTCAGTCCCATCTAAACCAAACAGGAGGGACTTTTAGGGACTAAAAGTAGGCATTTGGGACTAAAGAAAGAAGACCCCGAGGGAGTCTTTTTGGGACTTTTTCCAACAGTTGCCTCTACCACGCATCGCACCTTGTCTCTATTAGTTCATTACTAGGGGTAACATGGTCTTTTAGCATGTCATTTAATAACCTCTAGTCCATGTTTAGTCCCTGGAACCCAGCAGGTAGGAACTAGGGAGTTTTTAACCAAACATGGCCTTAGATTAACAACAGCTAATGAGTTGCACGGGACAGTGGACGCACCAGTACCATGTGCATCTACCGATGTACTATGGTCATGCACAGTCTGTTGCAACAAAGAACAACCAACCAAGGAGCATATTTGTATTGGTCCCAGTTTTGTTATCTTTAGACACCTTTCCCTATGTGAGCGCAGCAAATCTAGTCCTGCTCAAACTCTACAACCTTGTCCCTTCCTTTCCTTTTTGAACTAGTACTTTCGCCCCTTCCATTCCTCTTTCAACCACGTCCTAGATTTATGCGATACAACTTTCCCCACTACTTTCCCCCATTCCTTTCCTCTTTGAACCACGTCCTAGATTCATGCTATACAACTTTCCCCCTTCATTTCCGCTTTGAACCACGTCCTAGATTCATGCTATATACAACTTTTCCCACTACTTTCCCCCACTCCTTTCCTCTTTGAACCACGTCCTAGATTCCTGGTATACATGCAGCTAGAGCAATGCATGTGGCGTAAGTAAATTATACCTGAAGGTTCTTATGGCGTGGTTCGGTGGGCGACGGGACAGCGGAGAAGAAGAAGGGGTCGGAGGCCCTCCCGCGCCGCCGCTGGGTGGAAAGTGAACAGCTGCGCCGGTAGTCCCTCGCCGACGGCGACAGCGTTAAGCCTCCTTCCCTTCCCGGCGGACGGATCCTGCCGGCTCTTTGAGCAGCAGCGAGGGGAGAGAGAGGCCAGCGAAGTCTTGTTTAGATCTAGAGAGGGCGAGAGATTGTGAAGAGAGCAACTACAAGCGCTGAGGCTCCAGTGTGTATATATATACTGGAGAGAGAGTGTGAAGCGTGCAAACCCTAGAAAACATTTTGACCAGTCAAAGAATCCTCCTGGCACAAATTATACTCAAGTGTAGTTATCGAATCCGAGACCTCAAGTTTGATGAGCGAACAGGCTAACCAGCTACACAACCCTCCCGTTATGTTCAACGAGACGGAAATAACCTTTTATACATTCCTGCATTCGTGTGACAAGCATGCCGTGTTTTTTTGTGTGTGTGGGAGTCATTGGGATTTCAATCATAATCGTGTCATGCGGCATTGGTGGTAAGACTATCCACAGTGGTGCAGAAATAATGCAGCCTTAGTCACCTTACCTCTCTCCACGTAGTACGTTGGGTCCCACCAGTCAGAGGGTGAAACAAACAAATTAATAAGAAAAATTAAAAGCGCTAGCGGTGTATCTTACCTCACACATCTCGCTACTGCTCGGGAAAACTGTCCAATTGATCCCTCTGTTCGCTCACGTACTATTTTAAGTGAATCCTTATTATAACATGCACACAAATTTTTGGCACTTGTATTCGACTTAAGTCAGTGTGCCACCGTATCTCGTATACTTACTACTCCCTCCGTCTAGGTGTAATAAGTCACATTAGAAGGTGCAACGGGACCAAGGTGCGTGCGTGTGCGTGTGTGTGTGTTTAACAACATGTGTGTGTTAGAGAGAGCGACAGATCGACCTACTCCTACAGAGAGATGTTGTGTAGTGTACGATTTTAGCCGTGAGAGTCAGTGCATCCTCTCGTTTCCGGGCTTGCACGGTAGGGACATGCGGACAGCTGCCACGCCCTCTCCTGACTAGCCTGGCCCACCCAAAGCCCCTCCATCGCCCACGCGCGCTTCCCGCCCGAAAGGTCAGCGCCGCTCCAAAGAATCGGTGTCGCATTCATGCCCGGGCAGAGCGGACGCGACCTCTCACTGGCGCAAGAGTGATGGTTGCTTCGTCCGTCCAACTTACTGCTGGGTCTATGTGATTTGATGGCTCATTGCTCTTTATTACTAAGGTGGTATGATTGCTGGATGTCCCATGCTTTTGGCGAAAGGAGGTACTACTACTACATTACAATTTTCTCCATTCTTACAGTGGAGGCGTGCAAGAGCACTGAAAACACGCAGGCTCAGTGATTACATGGCCCAACTCACAATATCACCGTGCGACACCTAACTCTTTACATAGTACTCCCTCCATTCCTAAATATTACTAGATGAGTCCCCGCGCGTTGCCGCGGAACAGCGGTATATCTCTCTGCGCAAAATTATCGATTTCATAGAACTAAAAAAACTCTATAACCGCATGACCAATGTGGTAGCCAAACTAAATAAACTCCCATCATCATTTAGATCATCCCACGTAAGGAAAAAAGATCACCCAACTCCTACTGCATAATGGGATTATATTTTTCTTTTTGACATGTTAATGGGACTTAAAAGCTCACTTACATGCATGCTACCGGTGCATGCTTGCATGCAGACATGTTGATGTGATTTAAAACCCACTCACATGCATGTGCCATGGTATTTCTGCATGCTTGCATGTGGCTTAGTGTGGAGCCTCTCAACGTCTAGATCAGACGGCTATTATGGACTGATTTACTTCATCTAACGGCTACATCAATTTTGATGATGTGGCTCAAGGAGAGGATAGAGAATTCCTAGTAGTGGGGCCTAGCTATTACTAGTAGATAAGTCTTTGTAGAGATTCCACTACATACGGAACAAAATGAATGAATCTACACTTAAAATGCATCTATATACATCAGCATGTGGTTCATGGTGAAATCTCTACAAAGACTTATATTTACGAATGGAGGAACTACTAGTATAGTACGTACTGTAATTTATCAGCGAGATAAATTTGTACAATGCTATGAAGCTTCCAGCTTCTGTTACATGTATCTTGCGTCCAAGGTTGCCCGTTGCAACATTTCATCAAATACAAAGGAGATTAACATGCATGCTATTGCATCTCAATGGTTGACAGATCATAGCAAATATGTACTCCCTCCGTTTCAAAATAAGTGTCTCAACTTTGTGCAAACTTTAGTACAAAGTTGTATTACTACTAAAGTTGACACTTATTTTGGAACAGCGACAGCTAAAGAAAAAATGATCCATGCAGTCCCTAGCCCTTGAACCGTAAACCCTAACCAGGCTTTAATTTGCTGGCAACGTGGCGCTTCCTAAGAAATGAAGTTTGCAACCTTTTGACCATCGGATCATTTTGTGCAGTTTCACCAAAATCGAGATGAGCATCCCTGTGGCAAAGAAATTGAAGAAGCGTGATTAGAATAATATTACTGGGACTAGTTGATGAGACATAAACTCATCACAAATACAGTACGTAGAAGCCAGTAGAGGTATGTGTGGGGCAAAGAAGTAGAGAAATATCCACAGGGAGTGATGTGGGCAGCTGGAGCAGTGGTGCAAGCCGGCTGTAAAGGGAGTTGTACCTGAGGGACGTAACTCAACCTTGAGGAGGGCGGCGGGAGGCGGCAACTGCCCACGTCGCGGCAGTGACCAAGGGACGAAGGCAACCTCACCGGCTTTGTGAGAGAGAACGGTGGGGACCCCTAATCGGGACGTGCCGACAGTGGGTTTTCGCCGTCGGCGACGGCCACCGCATCTACACTAAGCATCCACCCCTTCCCCAAGCGGACGTGATCTGCCGGGATGTTAGAGATGTGGCCACAGTCGTTTTGTGCGAGAGAGTGTGAAGAGAGCAACCCCAGCAAGCAAACGTGTAGGCTGGCCCGTCCTGACTATGTATATAGTGGAGCGGTTTCCTTTTCTCTCCATATGAACCTATCATATTGCGTACGTGCCACTGAAGAAGAAAAACTTTATTTATAAATGACACGGCACCTACTACTCGTTCTCCTATAACCTTGCACTTGGCATCTCCAAAATACTATTAACCTTGCGATTGGCTCTTCGCCTCTTCGGTAAGTCGAGCAATAATGGTAGTGTAGTATATATCGTTCTGGCTATATGAGACTGAATGAACTGTTGCACGTCCACCACGTGGGCGAGGGTCGAGGGGCGAGGGAGAGTGCTACATACGGAGCAAAATGAGTGAATCTACACTCTAAAATACGTCTATATACATCAGTGTTTGGAGTATGTACTAGTAGTTCATATTGAAATCTACTAAAGGACATATATATTCCAAACAATATGATATAATCTCTATAACCAAGGTAGTAGGGACGACTTGAGGAGGAGTAAACGGAGGGAGTAGTAAATTTTTCTCCTCGTCCTGCGAGCCACCACGCGTATGGGCGAGGGAGCGGGCGTAAGGTGTAGTAAGCAAGCTTCACCTCATCCTGCGAGCCACCGCGCCCGTGGACGGGGGAGACGGCGTACTAAGAAAGCTTCTCCTCGTTCTGTGAGTTGATGGGACACATCAAAAGTACTCCAATGTATAGAGACTTGCCTCTAAGGTAGGCACCACATGGTTTGCCTCTTTTTTTAACATAACACGTCAAGTCGCAATTTGTTTGTTCACCCGTGATAGACGATCCTCCCTCCACCAAGTGGACAACCAGTACACGTGCCAAATTACCATGTGGGCTGCCTTTTTCATACAGAAATGAGATCCACCGTGTACCCGCATGGATGTGGTTGGGAAAGAGACGGGAGTACGTGCGCCGTGCATGCACCTCTTCTCTTCGTGCACGTCCCCCACCTACGTGGGTGTGTGTGAGAGGTACAATTGCGTTCGTGAGTGTTTTTTGTTTTGGGGTGGGGGTGGGGTGGGGGTTGATTTCGTGAATTACTTGTGGGAATATGTGTCGATGACATCTCAAACAAAATTTTGCATGCAATGTGTGTGAAATAGAGGCCTATCCATATCATACATACAGGGTCGGGCAATCCACGAGAAGAGAGGGAGGGGTCATAGCTATTGATAGAGTTGAAGAGAGGATCAAGTGGGTGGGTGCGAGATCGATGAAGAGAGCCATCGAAATTGTGTGTGCGTGCAAGTCAAAGATATAGGGCGACTGGCCTACCGAAACGTTAGAGGGCACATGTCATGTTTCTGTGTGGCAGGGAGACATGACTAGAGCGCTCGATGTATCGGTGTGTGTGGGGGGGAGGGGGTGGGGGGAGGGGTAGGCAGAGGCCTAACTATAGAGGTAGAATGACTCGTATATTTGTTGAGAAGGAGAGACCCAGCTATGTCTCGAGGGAGATCGGTCGACATCCATACATAACTGAAGGACGGGAAATATGATGGGACAGAGAGAGAGAGGAGAGAGAGAGGGAGGGAGAGGGAGGGAGAGGGGTAGAGTGCTGGATGGGTGATGGAGTTGCTTCTCGAAGATGGTGGGAGAGGCCTACTAGACAAACTGAGGGTGGAACTGCAATGTTATCAATAAGAGTGGGGATGTGTTTCTGTGTGTGCCTATGCATGATAGATCTGTCGGGACGCATCCATGGATGATGAAGGGGAACCATGTGTTTGGTAAGCAAACCTAACTAGATCGGTAGATCAATTGTTGTTTGTCGGAGGAAGGGAGAGACACGACTAATGAGGTAGATCGATTGACGTGTGGGTAAAAACGAGTTATAAGGACCTAGCTAGCTATATGTATAGCGAGAGATCGGTCAGTGTACGTCCATTTGTTAGAGGCAAATAAGGCCCAGCGAGACGGATAGACAGAGAGAATGGAGCTAGGAGGTGGTGCGAGAGGCCCAACTACTAGCTAGATAGGGGAGGAGTGTGCGGTTGTGAGATCGATGAAAAGAGGGGCGAGAGTTTACACGTGTGTCTGACCGTATGAGAGACACGAGGCAAGGACACATAAAGGAGGAGATTGAAGGTGTGTGTGTATGCTGTAGGCAGGCATCGCTGGAGAGGTTTATCGATTAGTGTGTGTCAGAAAGGAGTTGTGGAGACTATGGGAGAACGACCTAAAGAAAAAAATGAATGTGCCCGGTGGATAGAATATCGAGGGAGGGGGAGGGCGAGGAGGGCGTGTGCATGCACGAGAGAAAGTTAGTGGTAGCTACAAAGGTTAGAGGATTGTGTGGGTGTAAGAGACTAACAAAGATCATAATTTGATCTGAAAGCGGATTCATATATTTGAATAGGAGATCATAGTGTTTGAAACATTGCATGCATGAATATAGCGGTGATACACGTGATGTGCACATGTTATACCATAATGTGATAATGCATGGCGTTTGCAACTCACAGCTAAATGCCGAACAATCTAAACCATACTATACATCAAGCAATCTCACATTTTATTTGAATTTGTGATAATGTGTGGCATTTGCACTTTACAACTAAATATCGAACAATCTAAACAATACTATATATCGAACATTCTCACATTTTATTTGAATTTGTGGTAATGTGTGGTGTTTGCAACTCACATCTAAATACTTGTAGGCGTAGGGGGCGGGGCACCATACATAATGTGATAAACACATTATACATATGAGACATGGTTTAGATTATGAAGATCTAGCTACAGCTAGAAATGTAATGTGATTTGAAATCAAAATAAAGTGGATTCAAAAAATCGAGTTCGAGTTCATATAGTACACATAGTTCATATGTAACTCGAGACTAATCATTTGGTGTGCTGTGAAGATAATACCCAAACGATGGTGTAACTTGACAATAATGATGATTGTAGGTCTTACTAAAACAGAGAAATGAATTCAAATGCTTTGACTTCACAACAATCATTACTGTAGATCTTATTCAAATAGAGAATCGAATTCAAATTTAGTTCATATTGAAGCAGTAGTATATACGTTTGGAATGCACTAAAACGTTCATTTGAGTAGTAGGTTGCATGCATTATACACGTAGCGAAATATTTTAATTGAACATAACATGAATTCAAAGTTTTGAATGACATTTGTAGTGCGCATTGATTTGGTACAGTACACGTTAGGCTTGTCCAGAAATTTCAACCTGCGCCTTGTTAGCCCGAAATATTTAAGATATATCTTTGTCTCGTTGTGCTCCGACAACTCCCTCCATCTCAACCCGTGCCTTGCTATTCCGAAATTACAACGCGCACGAAAACTCCCACATCCTGTGAAATCCCGACACGTGAAATGCCCGTGGTACCCCTGAACCGAATGAACCGCCTCAAATTGGTGGGGGTACTTTCGTAACTTACCCCAAATTTCGGACAAGTGCGTCTCTAAGCCATGGTTCCCCACTGCCAACCCATCCGCCCACCCATTCGTACACCGAGGCCGCGAAAACCCGCGACGAAACACCACACCTTGCTTCGTCCGCCACCCAGCCGCAGCCTCTTCCCCGACGAATTCGTCCACAGCAACACCTCGACGTCCCTCATCCACCGTATCGGATGAGGATCCGTCGTCGATCTCATCGTCCCGCCGGTTGAGCCACCCTGTCCTCCACCTCCAAGGGACTGCCCCGACGTTCCCCTCGTCTTTCACGCCACCTCCATTCCCACAACGCCGTCTTCACCTGCACCACCGGAAGAGCATCATCATCACCGTTTCCTCGGATGAAGTTGCAGCCTAATCGGCACCACCAAAGAGGTTGTACACTAATCGCCGCATTTTCTTCTTGATTCGATCTCACGGTGCTGCTGGCGCTCGGTCCCGAGCCGACACGGTGCGGCTCCATCCACGGCGGCGTCGCCGGCCACTTCCTCCACGGCGTCGCTCCCTCGGCGGCGACGTTCACATCAGTAGGACCTGCTGCTGCTTTAGCTCTCGCTCGCGCTGATGCTCTGCTCTTGCTCTTGGTCCCCTACCTAGTCTGCTCTTGCTATTGCTCTTGCTCGCGCTGCTGCTCTCGCTCTTGCTCTTGCTTGCGATGCTGCTCCGATTTAGCTACACTTCAGTCGACTGAATTGACTTTTGGGTCAGTCGATTTTCAGGGGGTGGGGGGAGGGGGGCTCGCCGGAGAGGTACCCCACTATCTATCTTAGGGTTCAGGATGGGGGCGGTGGCCGCCGGCGGGGGCGGGGCGGTGGCGTGGGGATCGCCAGAGAAAAAGCTCGACACAGGGGGGAGGCCTAGAGGGATGGCCGGGGTGGCGGCGGACCAGTGGTGGGGAGTGTTTTTGGGGCGGGCGGGGCGGCGCTCCGCCGGCCGCAGGCGGCGGGGGGCTGCTGTTTGGCCGGCTCAGGGGGGTGGAGGTTGAAGATGAACCGCAGGCCCTTGATTTCGTATCCAACGGCTGCAAAATTGACTGACCGGAGATGAAAAAGTCAGTCAACCGACGTGTAGCCTCACCTTGCTAGTGCGTCCAGTTTCGACAGCAAAATTCAGTTTCGACAGCAAAATTCAGTTTTGACAGTTAAGTTCAGTTTCGACAGTTAAGTTCAAAGATGAGTGGCTGATGTATTTTACATCTAGCAATTTGTGGTTATGTATTTTACGTGATGTATTGGAGATGCTATTAGAATTGCACTCAGGTTAACGTTGTTCGTTGTCTCTCTTGTCCTGCTTCAGCCTCGGCGTCGTACAACTCACCGGAGCTGCTCCAACGACGAAACCATCCATCACAGCGGAGCAGTACCTCGGGCTCCATCTCCAGACGCCTAAGATCTTCTTCCCCTCCTCCGGCAGCAAAGTCAACCGGAGCATCCTCACCGGCCAACCCAATCACGCTGAGATTGACATGGCTTCGCCAAAGAGGTTGTACACTTGTTGCATCTCTTTTTTACTCTACATGTTATATATATTGTCCACTGAGCACACGGATTTATTCCTTTAGTGTCTCCTTCAAAGAAAAAAAGTAGGAATTTTAATTTTCACTTGTCCTCCTTTTCAAATTCTTATTCATGAAGCACAAGACTAAGAGATAGTAGCATAATAATATTATAACCGTACATTTTGTTGTGGTTTGACTTAATCTCACCATGCTTCTTTGCATCCTGTGATCTTCCAATTGTTGTGAATCAAACACCCAGATTGGCAGAAATCCTGTGTTTTTAAATTCTCTGTTTTGCACGTGCATTCCTATCCTATTCCTGTCTATTTCCTATCCCTGCATTGTTGGAATCCTCCAATTCAAACGAGCCCTTACAAAAATTACTTCTCTTACAGATACTTGTCAAAGAAAACCTTGCGTGGTTTGTCCCGCTCCTGCTGCATCGTTGTCCACCCCAGCTCAGCTGCTCCAATGACAGAAGGGTCCAGCACAGCAGGGATCCGGCCTCCAGACTGTCTTTCGCCGCCTCAGATCTTCTTCCCTGCCGCTTGTAGCCATGAAAACTGCATTACCATCATCAACCGAGCAGATGACCTCGAGGACTACGCGGGTCCGCAAGAGAGGTCGCACTCTTTCGTGTGTTCTTACGTTATGCATCGCTTAATATTACATGCTACTTTATCGTCCTCTTCACCGATTAGACTCTGAGTCAGCTACAAAATAATGGTCAAACTTGAGTTTTTAAATGGCTGTGGGGTACATATCGGGGCCGCTATCAATAGTATCTATCTACTATCTGGTTAATCTCTGGTGTCTACTATGAGTTTCATGTTGGGTGGGAAACAAATAGTAAAGAAGCCATTATCTGTATTTTTTAACTGAAGCCATTATCTGCCTGCTATTATTGGTTTTGGGTCTATCCACAGGTTGCTACCATCACTCTGGATTTCTGCATGCACTCCTTACATAATCTCACTATGTTTTATTCCTACGCATGACAGTTATTGTAAACAATGGAACTGAACATGCAGAGCAAAAGAGACAAGCCTTGTGTGGCAATAAAATTTCATGCAGACGTCGCTCCATGGTAGGCGCAAAGGAAGCCCCCCTCCACGCATTTCGGATTGTAATCGAGAGGAAGATATCTGTTCTGAGGGGGATTCAGAAGGAGAAGACCACTCCTATTTACCCCCTGAGGTCTTCGCTCTAACTTGGCATGCTGATGTTGGTTATATCATGCATATGGTGTCTTGCATTGCTTACTCTATACATCAAATATGTCATCTGCTTAGTTAAGACATCCTTTGTGCGAATGCCATCTGTTTAGTTTATTCATCGTTTATGTGAATTATCAACGCCATCTTGTTTAGCCAGGCATCATATATGTGAATTTTGCAATGCCATCCTGCTTAGCCAGTCATCTTATATGTAAATTATATCAGGCCATCCTTTTTTTCGTTACATATTACATTTGTCAACAATGTTAGTACATTCAACTGCTCTTCGTGTGCATCAGCCATTTGACATGGTGATGGCAAATTCTGGAGTGAAAACAAGGTCTTCAGAGCATACTATGATATCTGACGAAGCGCATATCTCGCTGGTTACAGATAGCTCCTCAGAGGAGGATTCAGAGACAGATGACCAGTCCTATCCCCCCCCCGAGGTGTATGCTCTAACTTGGCAGGGTTATGTTGCTCATATCATGCGTATGGTGTCTCGCGTTGCTATGTCATTTGATTAGTTTAGACATGCTTTGTGTGAATGCCACCTGTTCAGTGTCTAATTACCATATATGTGAATTATGCATTGCCATCTTGTTGCAAGACATTATATATATGAATTATACAATGCTATCTTGTTGCTAAGGCATTATATATGTGAATTATGCAATGCCATGCTGTTTAGCCAATCATCATGTATGTGAATTATATCATGCTATCATTTTTTTTGTATTGCGTGTTCCATTTGTCAACAACGTTTGTATATTCAACTACTCTTCCTGTGCATCGGCCATTTGAAGCGGTGATGGATGTATCTGGAGTGAAAACAAGGTATTCAGAGCAGACAATGCTACCTGCTGAAGCAGACATCTTGCTGGTTACAAAGAGCTCCTCAGAGGAGGATTCAGAGACTGATGACCAGTCCTATTTCCTCCCTGAGGTCTATGCTCAAACTTGGCAGGGTTATATTACCCATGTCATGCATGTTGTCTTGCATTGCTTAGTTTTTATATCATATATGGATTGCCATCTGCTTACTTGCTTACTATATAAATTATATATTTGAATTATATCATGCCATCATGTTTACATAGTACATACACATCATCTATCTGAATTATGGCATGGCAACCCATTTAATAAAGACATCATATAGTTATATCATCTCATCCTGTTTAGTGTTTACAGTCATCATATTTTGAATTATGGCATTCTATTCGTGAATGTATGTGAATTATGGCATGTCAACCTATTTAATAAACACATTATATAGTTATGTCATGTCATCCTGTTTACATAGTCTCATATTTTGAACTATGTCTTTCCATCTTTTTTAGTTAGCCATCATAATGTGAAATTGTGTCATGCTATCCTGTTTAGTCAGCCATCATATATGTGAAATTATGTCATGCTATCCTGTTTGGTTAGACAACATAAATATGAATTATTTCATGCCCTCTTTTATTCCCCACCATCCATTGCACCTGTCTATCATACAATGTCTATACTTTCAATTACTTTTCTTGTTTATCAGCCATATGAATTGGAGAGCGTGATGGCAGTATCTAAGGGAGTAGCAACACGGTCTTCAGAAAAGATAGTGCTACCAGTTGATGCAGATAGAACCACGGTTGTACTTGCCCAAGGAGCAGATCCACCACACATAACCCAGACTCTCGCAGATTGTACCCCTACCCAGTTGGACAGAGAACCAGCTACACCCCTTCTAACCCCAACCCCGGCAGAAAGTAACCCAGTTCCAGTTGACACGGCACTGTCTCCACCACAAAGCACCCAAACACGAGGAGTTAGTAAGGGAACTGCAGTGCCCAAAGCACGAGGACCACCACTCCGAATCCCAACTCAACGCTTAAAGGAGAAGAAGATTTGTTCTCAGGTCAGGTTCTGTAGCTATGGTTCATACTCCTTTGCTCTTGCATTACTGTATTTACTCATACCAACTATTTTCAAATTTGAAGGATGGAATTGAAACTCCAATGGCGCAACAGGTATGTTTTAAACCTGTTTCTTTAACTAGTTTGCTGTTGTAACCTGCTCTATGTTGATTTCAGTTTCAATTGAATAAACAGGTATGTTCTCATGTCATGCACATTACAATTGTTGTTATTGCTCTATAGTTACCCATACTTATATTTTGTCTATTCTGCTTTGTCTTGAACAAATATTATTTGAATTGTGTCTCTATTTTGATTTGGCAACAAAAACTAGAATGATATAGACCATAAAGTGACCATGGTACATAGATATATGTTTGTTTCATGTTGTTATCCTGTCCACTTTACTACTGAACTCATTTACCAAAATGAGTTTCATATACAACATGGTAAACATGTGATGTGTCTGCTTGTTTCTCTTTTAGAATGCGGACCAAATATTGTAGAACAGTACCGCGTCATCCAATGGTAAAGGAACTAATGCAGATAAGGTTCAAGATAGTGAGACATCCCTGTTGGTCTCCAAGAAAGCTGATAAAAACTATCTTGACGACAGTGAGGGAACCCAAAAGTCCTGTCTTGATGTAGTGTTCGAGTTACTGGCCACTACTGCTGGCACAAGCTCTTCGAACTCGCTGCCTGAATCAGTTCTTCTTCTTGAGTCTCAACTTCAAGTTGAAAGACATTGATCAGATGTGCCGTGACAGGAAGCTGAAGGACTGAGGCAGTCCCTGCAGAATTCAGATGCATATTTTCTGGTGCAACAGCAAGCGCTGGAGGATTTAAGCGCCAAACAAGAGAAAGTTAATAAGCTTGCTAAGCATCTTGCCAGCATTATGGGTACCCAGGATATTATTTCTTGAGATCTTCTCAAGTGGTTTCAGTTCTGGATTTGTTTTACTGCGGCGTTTATTTGCGCTGGTCGCCAACTTTGACAACCAGTGTATATGATATGCTGCTTTGTTCCATATATTTGCACTGGTGGCGAACTTTGAATCCCAGTGGATGTAATATGTGTAATAGCCGTGATAGCCTAGCGTTAGTTGCTTGCTTATTTATTTCCTTATTGTCTTGTTTATTTGTTTTCTTGTAGTCATTGAAGTTCTTTTTCCGCGGTTAGCTAGTGGCTGCAATAACCTATTTTTTTAAAACTAGGCCACAATAACCATGGGCTAATATTTACTGTAGTGACACTGGGCCTCCTACTGGCCCTAGAAGCAGTGGGCCTTCTGTGGGTCGTATCATCAATGGGCCTTCTGCGGGCCATATCATCACTGGGCCTTATACGGGCCGTATGATCGATTGGCCAACCATGGGCCAAACAGACCACATTATGGTCGCAAACATGCTAGATTTGGAATCATCGGTTCATGGGCCGACCATAACGGGTCATCGTTAATAGGCCGTATTTGATGACGCTATGAAAACGGCCAAACGTATTAACGGACCACAAACGGGCCGACTGTAACCACAGGCTGAATTTGGCCCACAAGCAGAAAATGACAGTTACGGGCTGTAAGTAAACGAATGCTGGAAATGAGCCCAAGAATAAATGGGCTCTGAGAAGGCCGAAAGATAACATGGGTTGGAAACGGCCCAACGGAATAACGGGCCGTTAATGGGTATAAAGTGATACACTGTTCATTACGGGCCAATTTCACCACGGGCTGTTAATGGGTGTAAAGTGATACACTGTTCATTACGAGCCAGTTTCACCACGGGCCGTTAATAGGCCAAGAGTTACATAAGGCCTCATATGGGCCGAAAGACGTCATGGGCCATACATGTGCCAAAAGTGAAAACGGGATGGAATCATATTGGGTGGCCCAGATGACGCTACTGGGCCTAATTCAGATAGGGCGTAACGGGCCTTGGGTTAGCGGGCTGTAAATGGGCTATATGCGAACAGGCTGTTAACAGGCTTTCCGTGGGCCGGCCCGCCACCTTTTGACCAAGTCAAACGGGCCGGCCTTTTCACAGGAATGGGCCTCTGTTGCGCCGTGCCATGTGTCGACGTATCATAGGCGCCTATCTGACCCACTGACGAGCTAACACATGTTTCGTCCGGCCAATAAGAATTTTACACGTGCAAATTTCCCATTGGTCAGGGCTGTTTTTGGGTTATCGGATCCAAAACCCGACCCGATAGCTTAACGGTGTTCCGTTACGATGGATGTCACGTGTCGGTCACCCTTAAAGAAAGCACTTCTGTGACGCGATTTATCGTCATGGAAGTGGACACTTCCGTGATGATAGTTTTGGCAATGTCATGGAACACTTCTACGACAGCACAGGTATGACTATCTTGATTTTGTCATAAATTTGTCATGGATATACATGCATGACAGAAAACGAGACCTACTGTGACAAACACGTATCATCACGAAAGTGTATTTTTTTTGTAGTGGATGGCCGGAATTCATGGTTAATGCAAGGCATGACACTAGCAATACAACATTCGAAAGGACCAGTGATTGTCGGAGGCACTGGCTACTTTGTCCGAAGAGGGTTTGGTACGATCAACTTATGGCCACCTTGTCTTTGAGATTAAATATTGCCTCATGACACTGAGAGTTTTTATTCCTACGAAGAATAAACGGGAACAAAATAGGGTAGTAGATCGACTGGCGTAGTCGCACTGCAGTATTGCTTCAGCTAGGACTACCATATATTGATGAACTTATGTCTATTGCCTCTTGATTATAACCCTATTATACTATGGAATAAATTACTTTCACCCCGCAAAAAAAACTATGACGAATCCAGAGAGTCCGTAATTCCGTATCCATCACTGATGTTTCAGTTCGGAGGAATTTTTTTAGAAATGGATGAGGACCCCCGGCCTCTGCATCTGGACAATGCATGCAGCCACTTTATTAATTATTCACACAAAACCTTATAAAGTCATACAAAAAGTAAGACTAAAGCCACCATGTAGGCAACATCTGTCGCTACTGCTATCCAGTTGATGAAGGGATGCTGATAGTCTGGGCCTAATACCAAACAGACCTCGCAGCCAAACCTAACATCTAAGACCTGAAGTCTCAACCAGGACGCCTGCCGGGTATGGGGCACCCACCAGTCTGGCGCACTCCTCAACCAGGACGCCTGCCGGGTATGAGGCCGCCGCAGCCACCACGACGTCTAGCCGCATGTATCTTGCCCAGTCTAGCTGCCGTCGACGCCACCACGACGCCAGACAACGCCACCATCCTGCGTTCGTCCATCATCACACGCCCACCGGCGAGACCCCACTGCTTCATGCCGCTAAGACCCGCCGTTATCGACGTGTCAGATACCACGCCACTCTTCCTCTTGTCCCCTCCAGCCAACACTTGCTCCAAAACGATGCCCCCAGGAGGGAGAACGACATCGAAACATCGCCATCATCCTATCCGGTAGACCCAGATCTAGGGTTTCTCCCGGAACCTTCCAATCAGGTTGACGTGACCTGCAACGACGATGCCTCGAAAAGGGAACGACGTCCAAGACGTCGCCATCGTCTGCCATGATCAGGTAGTCAGGCGCGATTTTCACCGGAAGCCACGTCGTCCCGATCTCGCGGTTGGCTGGAACCGAGCGGAGTCTCGCCACGAAGACGAACGCCGCCGTCGGTAAACCGACGAAGATCCGACATCTCCTCAGCGGTCCCTCCACGCGCTGCCGGTCAGCATAAGGCTACTCCGCAGTGGATCTGATCGGGGCGTTGGATCCGCAGTCGCCGCCGCCACCATCTCCGCGCAGATCAGGTACCCCGTCGGATAGGGCGCTGACACCGCCGTCGTCCATCTCAGGGCCGCTGCTCCGCCGGTTCAAGGCACTTCGGCCACCGCCGCACGGCAAGGGATCGCCGGCCCGGCCGCCGCCTTCGGATCTCATGAGAAGGCCGCCCCTGCCGCCTCAGATGAGATCTCGCCGCATCCACCCGCCCAGGTGCCTTCGGCGCCGGGCCCACCGCCACCGCGGCCCTCGCCGGCGGCAGAGGGAGGCGCGAGAGGAGGCCTGCGGCGTACTAGGGTTCGGGGGCCCCTTGCGTCGCCAGGGGGAGGCAACGCGAGGGGGAGGAATAATGAAAGCAATCGTACTAATCTAAATCTCCGAGGAGTGTCAGGAAGTTGGAGAAGGTTTACGGCCGGCACACCTATCTGGAACCATATGCCCGACCGAATCGTAGTGATATTTGAAAAGGAAACTATTACGCGTATCAGAAAAGGAATCGCAATGATTGCTGGAATCATTACGATACCAAACAACGATCCTCCTTGTATAAATTCCGTGGCTAGCTGAATAGAGATCATTGGAACAACTGTTGGCGACGTTCTCGTTGTCATGGCTGAGAACCCGGCTGCTGCTGCTGCAGTTAATCACGGCGAAGGCCTCCGGCTACCGGAGACGTCGTCGATATGCGTCACGGAGAGCGCCGCACACAACTTCGAGGTAACCAATTATGCGCTGCTCGAGGGCCTGGGCGTCGGGAAGTACATCACCTCAAGCACATTCAGGGTCGGCGGCTACGATTGGAATATCATGTTCTACCCGGACGGAAGCACGAAGGACTTTGCCGGCAACGCGTCAGCCTTTTTGTATTATCTCAGTAAGGGGAAGGACGGGGTGAGGACAAAATTCACCTTAACCCTGCTGGATGGTCAAGGCAATGCACAGGAAATCAACAAGGATTACGTAGCAGCGCACATCTTTTCTCTGGAAGCTCCGAACATGGGATTCCCGAAATTCGCCGAGAAATCCAAGCTGAAATCCTCATCTCACCTCCTGACTATACGGTGCGTTCTCACCGTGATCAAGGAACCGCCCACGGAGTGCCGAAGAAATCTCATCGTAGTTCCACCGTCGAAGCTGCCCGGCAACATCGAGCGCACCCTCAAGGACGGGAAGGGCGCAGACGTCACGCTGCTCGTGGGCGGCAGGGAGTTCAGTGCGCACAGGTTCATGCTAGCTGCACAGTCGCCGGTTTTCGACGCACAGCTCTTTGGCCCGATGATGGACGAGGACACGCGGTGCATAGAGGTTGTCGACATGGACCCGGCCATCTTTGAGATGCTTCTTCACTACATCTACATGGATTCGCTGCCCCCGCGTGACGAGAAAGGTTACGATGCTGCTTCCATGCAGCACTTGCTCGTCGCGGCAGATCGGTACGGGCTGGACAGGCTCAAGGTGATGTGTGAAGAGGAACTGTCCAAAAGCATCAACGTCCAGACCGTCACGAGTACATTGGCGGTTGCAGATCAGCACTTCTGCGAAGGGCTCAAGAATGCTTGTGAGGAGTTTCTTTCTGTGCCGGGAATAGGGACCATTGTCTCTTTAAGAAACGGGTTCAAACGCCTCATGGCAAAGCTGGAACTGGGGGACGAGGAGGCATCTGCCGAGGGGAAGGAGTAATCTAGTAAGACCAAAAAATAATATAGTGAGAAATTGCATACGATTTTTGGAGGATTAGGATCTTCAAGATTTTTTCCTAGGACGGTTATTTGATTCATAAGATTGATATCCTTAGGATCTTTTCCATAGGATTCATTTTTACAACATTTTGGAGGAAAATTTACATCGACTCAAACCGCTTTGTTGCATTTCATTGTTTTTCCTATATGCTATGAAACACACTTTCATATCCTGCAGAGGGCAAGAGAACATGACACCCTATTCCTCTGTTTTTTCTATCCTTGTATTTTGATAATCCCGCGAATCAAAGAGGCCCTTACACGGTACTAACTGAGCAAGATGGTGGCAATGCCCAAAAGGTTGGAATCGACTTTTTTCTTGAGCGAAACACACCCGGACTTTATTAATCGACAGAAAAGTTTACGCAGTCCAGGCTCCAGAAGCCACACATAGCGTCCATGATTTAAATCTAATGAGTTCCTTGCTAAATTATGAGCACGTACATTTGTATCCATAAATTCGTGTTTGAACATAACTTCAGGCCTCGGCAAAAAAAAAAAAGAACATAACTTCAGGCACAGATCTCATAATATCACATATCTCCTTAATAACCATCACATTCCCTATGAGGCTTCCGTCCTGGATACTACATATACCACTCCTAAGCAATCCGGAGCAATCCCATAGTTAGATTCCCATCTGAAATTGGGCTCTCTGAGAGTTCAGCAACTTTGGGCCGTCAGATCTCGAGCTTGATGTGATTCTAGCCATCTGTCTGGGCCTCCAGTGACTCCTGACCGTCAGATAAATATCAGGTCTGAAGAAATGAATCCCGTAGTTAGATTCCCATCTGAAATTGGGCTCTCTTAGAGCTCAGCAACTTTGGGCCGTCAAATCTCGAGCTTGATGCGATTCTAGCCATCTGACTGGGGCTCCAGTGATTCCTGACCGTCAGATAAATATCAGGTCTGAAGAAATGAATAGTAAAAAACGAATACACTTCGGGATTTTGGCCTTATTTGGCTGAACTGTGGGGCCTGGCATTCGTGGGTTGTGCATGTCAGTGACCTTGGCTGTGGGGGTGAGGGAGTCCTGGATTAGTGTTGGAAATATGCCCTAGAGGCAATAATAAATTGGTTATTATTATATTTCCTTGTTCATGATAATCGTTTATTATCCATGCTAGAATTGTATTGATAGGAAACTCAAATACATGTGTGGATACATAGACAACACCATGTCCATAGTAAGCCTCTAGTTGACTAGCTCGTTGATCAATAGATGGTTACAGTTTCCTGACCATGGACATTGGATATCGTTGATAACGGGATCACATCATTAGGAGAATGATGTGATGGACAAGACCCAATCCTAAGCCTAGCACAAGATCGTGTAGTTCGTTTGCTAAAGCTTTTCTAATGTTAAGTATCATTTCCTTAGACCATGAGATTGTGCAACTCCTGGATACTGTAGGAGTGCTTTGGGTGTGCCAAACGTCACAACATAACTGGGTGGCTATAAAGGTACACTACAGGTATCTCCGAAAGTGTCTGTTGGGTTGGCACGAATCGAGACTGGGATTTGTCACTCCGTGTAAATGGAAATGTATCTCTGGGCCCACTCGGTAGGACATCATCATAATGTGCACAATGTGATCAAGGAGTTGATCACGGGATGATGTGTTACGGAATGAGTAAAGAGACTTGCCGGTAATGAGATTGAACGAGGTATCGGAATACCGACGATCGAATCTCAGACAAGTACAATACCGCTAGACAAAGGGAATTGCATACGGGATTGATCGAATCCTCGAAATCGTCGTTCAACCGATGTGATCATCATGGAACATGTGAGAACCAACATGGGTATCCAGATCCCGCTGTTGGTTATTGACCGGAGAGTTGTCTCGGTCATGTCTGCATGGTTCCCGAACCCATATGGTCTACACACCTAAGGTTCGATGACGCTAGGGTTATAAAGGAAGTTTGTATGTGGTTACCAAATGTTGTTCGGAGTCCCGGATGAGATCTCGGATGTTACGAGGAGTTCCGGAATGATCCGGATGTAAAGAATTATATACGGGAAGTCCTGTTTTGGTCACCGAAAAAGTTTCGGGTTTTATCGGTAATGTACCGGGACCACCAGGAGGGTCTCGGTGGTCCACCAAGTGGGACCACCAGCCCCGGAGGGCTGCATGGGCCAAGTGTGGGAGGGACCAGCCACAGGTGGGCTGGTGCGCCCCCCCCCCCCCCACAAGGGCCCAAGGCGCCTAGGGTTTGGGGAGGGGGCGCCTCCACCTAGCTTGGGGGGCAAGTTTCCCCTCTCCCCCTCCCCCCTTGGCCGCCACCCTAGATGGGTTTGGGGCTGCCGCACCCCTTGGGGTGGAAACCCTAAAGGGGGCGCACCCCCCTCCCTCTCCCCTATATATACTTGAGGACTTTGGGGCTGCCAACACATGTGTTTTGACCTCTCCATGACGCAGCCCTGCCTCTCTCCCTCCACCTCTCCCCCGGTGCTTGGCAAAACCCTGCAGGATTGCCACGCTCCTCCACCACCACCACGCCGTCGTGCTGCTACTGGACGGAGTCTTCCCCAACCTCTCCTTCTCCCCTTGCTGGATCAAGGCGTAGGAGACGTCACCGGGCTGTACGTGTGTTGAACGCGGAGGTGCCGTCCGTTCGGCACTAGGATCATCGGTGATTTGGATCACGACGAGTACGACTCCATCAACCCCGTTCACTTGAACGCTTCCGCTTAGCGATCTACAAGGGTATGTAGATGCACTCTCCTTCCCCTCATTGCTAGATTACTCCACAGATTGATCTTGGTGATGCGAAGAAAATTTTGAATTTCTGCTATATTCCCCAACAGTGGTATCAGAGCTAGGTCTATGCGTAGTTTCTATGCACGAGTAGAACACAAGTTGTTGTGGGCGTCGATTTTGTCAATTTACTTGCCGTTACTAGTCTTATCTTGATTCGGCGGCATCGTGGGATGAAGCGGCCCAGACCGAACTTACACGTACTCTTACGTGAGACTGGTTCCACCGACTAACATGAACTAGTTGCATAAGGTGGCTAGCGGGTGTCTGTCTCTCCCACTTTAGTCGGATCGGATTCGATAAAAAGGGTCCTTATGAAGGGTAAATAGAAATTGGCATATCACGTTGTTGTTTTGGCGTAGGTAAGAAACGTTCTTGCTAGAAACCTATAGCAGCCACGTAAAAACTTGCAACAACAATTAGAGGACGTCTAACTTGTTTTTGCAGCATATGCCTTGTGATGTGATATGGCCAAAAGGATGTGATGAATGATATATGTGATGTATGAGTTTGATCATGTTCTTGTAATAGGAATCACGACTTGCATGTCGATGAGTATGACAACCGGCAGGAGCCATAGGAGTTGTCTTAATTTATTTATGACCTGCGTGTCAACATAAACGTCATGTAATTACTTTACTTTATTGCTAAAGCGTTAGCCATAGTAGTAGAAGTAATAGATGACGAGACAACTTCAAGAAGACACGATGATGGAGATCATGATGATGGAAATCATGGTGTCATGCTGGTGACAACGATGATCATGGAGCCCTGAAGATGGAGATCAAAAGGAGCAAAATGATATTGGCCATATCATGTCACTATTTGATTGCATGTGATGTTTATCATGTTTTACATCTTATTTGCTTAGAATGACGGTAGCTTAAATAAGATGATCCCTCACTAAAATTTCAAGAAAAGTGTTCCCCCTAATTGTGCACCGTTGCGAAGGTTCGTTGTTTCGAAGCACCACGTGATGATCGGGTGTGATAGATTCTAACGTTCGAATACAACGAGTGTAAGCCAGATTTACACAGCAATACACTTAGGTTGACTTGACGAGCCTAGCATGTACAGACATGGTCTCGGAACACGGAAGACCGAAAGGTCGAACATGAGTCGTATAGAAGATACGATCAACATGAGATGTTCACCGTTGATGACTAGTCCGTCTCACGTGATGATCGGACACAGCCTAGTCGTTTCGGATCATGTTTCACTTAGATGACTAGAGGGATGTCTATCTGAATGGGAGTTCATTAAATAATTTGATTAGATGAACTCAATTATGATGAACATAGTCTAAATTGTCTTTGCAAATATGTTATAGATAAATAGCTCCCGTTGTAGCTCCTTGTTTCAATACGTTCCTAGAGAAAGATTAAGTTGAAAGATATTGTAAGCAACGATGCGGACTAGGTCCGTAGTCCGAGGAGTGTCCTCACTGCTACACAGAAGGCTTACGTCTTTGATGCACCGCTCGATGTGCAAACCCCAACAACATCGTCTGTGGATGTTGTGAACACCTGACAGACACGTCCTGATGACTACTTGATAGTTTAGTGCACCATACTTTACGGGTTAGAATCAGGATTCCAATGACGTTTTAAACGCCATAGAACATATGAGATGTTCCAAGAGCTGAAATTGGGATTTCAGGCTCATGCCCGTGTTGAGAGGTGTGAGACCTCTGACAAGTTATTTTGCCAATAAGATGGAGGAGAATAGCTCAGCTAGTGAGCATGTGCTCAGAATGTCTGGGTGCTAGAATCACTTAAATCAAGTGGGAGTTAAACTTCCACATAAGATAGTGATTGATAGAGTTCCCTAGCCACTATCACTAAGCTACTAGATCTTCGTGATGAACTATGACATGCAAGGGATGGAGTTGATCTCGGAGCTGTTCGCGGTGCTTAAGACCGCAAAAGGTAGAAATCAAGAAGGAGCATCAAGTGTTGATGGTTTAACAAGACCACTGGTTTCAAGAAGGGCAAGGGCTAGAAGGGAAACTTCATGGATGGCAAACCAGTTGCCGCTCCCGTGAAGGAACCCAAGGTTGAACCCAAACCCGATACTAAGTGCTTCTATTGTAAGGGGAACGGTCACTGGTAGCGGAATTACCCCAAATGCATTGTAGATAAGAAGGCTGGCAACTTCAACAAAGTATATACGTGTTATTAATGTGTACCTTACTAGTACTCCTGGTAGCACCTGGGTATTAGATACTAGTTCAGTTGCTGTTATTGGTGACTTGAAGCAAAAGCTACGGACTAAACGGAGACTGGCTAAGGGCGAGGTCACGATGTGTGTTGGAAGTGTTTCCAAAGTTGATAAGATCACCATCGCACGCTCCATCTACCTTCGGGATTAGTGTTGAACCTAGATAAATGTTATCAGGTGTCTACGTTGAGCATGAATATGATTAGATCATGTTCATTGCAATACGGTCATTCATTTAAGTTAGAGAATAATAGTTATTCTATTTACATGAATGATACCTTTCATGGTCATGCACCCTATGTGAATGGTTCATTGTATCTCGGTCGTGGTAATACACATGTTCACGCCAAAAGATGTAGAGTTAATAATGATAGTACCACTTTCTCGTGGCACTGCCGCTTAGGTCACATTGGCATAGGATGCATGAAGAAACTCCATGTCGATGGATGTTTGGAGTCACTTGATTTTGAATCACTTGACACATGTGAGCCATGCCTCATGGGCAGGATGACTAAGACCCTGTTTTCAGGTACAATGAAACGGGCAAGTGACTTGTTGGAAATCATGCATGCTGATGCGTGTGATCCAATGAGAATTGAAGCGTGCGGTGGATATCGCTATTTTCTCATCTTCACTGATGATTTGGGTAGATATAGGTATATCTACTTAATGAAGCACATGTCTGAAACGTTTGAAAAGTTCAAGCGATTTCAGAGTGAAGTTAAGAATCATCATAACAATAAGACCATGTTCCTATGATCTGATCAAAAGGGGATTTTCCGAGTTATGAGTTTGGCAAATCACTAAGACATTGTGGAATTGTTTCACAGTTAAAGCCACCTAGAACACCACTGTTGTAATGTTGTGTCCAGATGTCGTAATCGAACCTTATGAGATATGGTGCGATCTATGATGTCTCTTACCGATCTACCGTTTTTCATTTTGAGTTTATGCGTTAGAGATAGCTGCATTCATGTTATATAGGACACCATCTAAGTCCGTTGAGACGACGTCATATGAACATTGGTTTGGCAAGAAACCAAAGTTGTCGTTTCTTAATGTTTGGGGATGCGATGCTTAGGGCTTCAGCTGAAGAAGCTTGAACCCAAAGCGGACAAACACATCTTCATAGGATACCCAAGGGTGACAGTTGGGTATACCTTCTATCTCAGATCCGAGGGCAAATTGTTTATCGCTAAGAACGGGTCCTTTCTCGAGAAGGAGTTTCTCTCGAAAGAATTGAGTGGGAGGAAGATAGAACTTGATGAGGTTGTCGAACCTCTACTTCAACCAGAGAGGGATGCAACACAGAAAGATGTTTTCTGTGGCGCCTACGTTTGTTGAATAGGAAGTTAATGATAGTGATCATAAAGCTTCGGATCAAGTTGCTATCGAACCTCGTAGGTCGACAAGGATATGTACTACTCCTAAGTGGTACGGTAATCCTGTCTTAGATATCATGTTGTTAGACAACAATAAACCTACGAGCTATGGAGAAGCGATGGTGGGCCCGTATTCCGACAAATGGTTAGAAGCCATGAAATCCAATATAGGATCCATGTATCAGAACAAAGTATGGACTTTGGTGGACTTGCCCATTGATCGGCAAGCCATTGAGATAAATGGATCTTTAAGAAGAAGACGGACGTGGGAGGTAATGTTACCGTCTATGAAGCTACTTGTGGGAAAGAGTTTTTTCACAAGTTCAAGGAGTTGACTACGATGAGAATTTCTCACCCGTAGCGATGCTTAAGTCCGTCGGAATCATGTTAGCATTAGCTGTATTTTTCGTTTATGAAATCTTACAAATGGATGTCAAAAACAAGTTTTCTTACCAGTTTTCGTAACAAAAGTTGTATATGATACAATAAAAGGTTTTGTCGATCCTAAGGATGCTAAAAGGAAAGCATCTCGGAGTGGGAATATATGCTTTGATGGAGTGATCAAAGCTTTTAGGTTTATACAATGTTTGCTAGAAACTTGTATTTACAAGAAAGTGAGTGGGAGCACTACAACATTTCTGATAAGTATATGTGGATGACATATTGTTGATCCAAAATAATGTAGAATTTCTGGAAATCATAAACGGTTGTTTGAAGAGTGTTTTTCAAAGGAAGACCTGGATAAAGCTGCTTACATACTGGGCATCAAGATCTATAGAGATAGATCAAAACGCCTGATGATACTTTAAAAGAATGCACACCTTGACATGTTTTTGAAGGAGTTCAAAATAGATCAGTTAAAGAAGGGGTTCTTACCTAAATTGTAAAGTGTGAAGTTGAGTAAGACTCGAAGATTGACCACGACAGAAGAAAGAGGAAGAACGAAGGTCGTCCCCTATGCTTTTGTCATAGGCTCTATACGGTATGCCATGCTGAGTACCGCACCAGATGTGTGCCTTGCCACATGTCTGGCAAGAGCGTACAAAGGTGATCTAGGAGTAGATCACCAGATAGCAGTCAAAATTGTCCTTAGAGGAATAAGGAAATGTTTCTCGGTTATGGAGGTGATAAAGAGTTCGATGTAAAGAGTTACGTCGATGCAAGCTTAACACCTATCCGGATAGCTCTAAGTAGAGATACCGGATACATATAATGGAGCAATAATTTGGAATAGCTCCAAGTGGAACGTGGTAGCAGCATCTATGATATAAAGTTTTGCGAAATACATAGGGCTCTGAATATGGCAAGACCCGTTGACTACAACCTCTCTCACAAGCATAACATGATCAAACCCAGAACTCTTTGAGTGTTTATCACATAGTGATGTGAACTAGATTATTGAGTCTAGTAACCTCTTTGGCTGTTGGTCACATGGCGATGTGACCTGTGAGTGTTAATCACATGGCGATGTGAACTAGATTATTGACTCTAGTGCAAGTGGGAGACTGTTGGAAATATGCCCTAGAGGCAATAATAAATTGGTTATTATTGTATTTCCTTGTTCATGATAATCGTTTATTATCCATGCTAGAATTGTATTGATAGGAAACTCAGATACATGTGTGGATACATAGACAACACCATGTCCCTAGTAAGCCTCTAGTTGACTAGCTCGTTGATCAATAGATGGTTACAGTTTCCTAACCATGGACATTGGATGTCGTTGATAACGGGATCACATCATTAGGAGAATGATGTGATGGACAAGACACAATCCTAAGCCTAGCACAAGATCGTGTAGTTCGTTTGCTAAAGCTTTTCTAATGTCAAGTATCATTTCCTTAGACCATGAGATTGTGCAACTCCCGGATACCGTAGGAGTGCTTTGGGTGTGCCAAACGTCACAACATAACTGGGTGGCTATAAAGGTACACTACAGGTATCTTCGAAAGTGTCTGTTGGGTTGGCACGAATCGAGACTGGGATTTGTCACTCCGTGTAAATGGAGAGGTATCTCTCGGCCCACTCGGTAGGAGATCATCATAATGTGCACAGTGTGATCAAGGAGTTGATCATGGGATGATGTGTTATGGAAGGAGTAAAGAGACTTGCCGGTAACGAGATTGAACAAGGTCGGAATACCGACGATCGAATCTCGGGCAAGTACAATACTGCTAGACAAAGGGAATTTCATACGGGATTGATCGAATCCTCGACATCGTGGTTCAACCAATGAGATCATCGTGGAACATGTGAGAACCAACATGGGTATCCAGATCCCGCTGTTGGTTATTGATCGGAGAGTTGTCTCGGTCATGTCTGCATGGTTCCCGAACCCATATGGTCTACACACTTAAGGTTCGATAACACTAGGGTTATAAAGGAAGTTTGTATGTGGTTACCGAATGTTGTTCGGAGTCCCGGATGAGATCCTGGATGTTACGAGGAGTTCCAGAATGGTCCGGAGGTAAAGAATTATATATGGGAAGTCCTGTTTTGGTCACCGAAAAAGTTTCGGGTTTTATCAGTAATGTACCGGGACCACCGGGAGGGTCCCGGTGGTCCACCAAGTGGGGCCACCAGCCCCGGAGGGCTGCATGGGCCAAGTGTGGGAGGGGACCATCCCCAGGTGGGCTGGTGCGCCCCCCCCCACAAGGGCCCAAGGCGTCTAGGGTTTGGGGAGGGGGCGCCTCCACCTAACTTGGGGGGCAAGTTTCCCCTCCCCCCCTTGGCCGCCACCCTAGATGGGTTTGGGGCTGCCGCACCCCTTGGGGTGGAAACCCTAAAGGGGGAGCACCCCCCTCCCTCTCCCCTATATATACTTGAGGACTTTGGGGCTGCCAACACATGAGTTTTGACCTCTCCATGGCGCAGCCCTGCCTCTCTCCCTCCTCCTCTCCCGCGGTGCTTGGTGAAGCCCTGTAGGATTGCCACGCTCCTCCACCACCACCACGCCGTCGTGCTACTGCTGGACGGAGTCTTCCCCAACCTCTCCTTCTCCCCTTGCTGGATCAAGGCGTAGGAGACGTCACCGGGCTGTATGTGTGTTGAACGCGGAGGTGCCGTCCGTTCGGCACTAGGATCATCGGTGATTTAGATCACGACGAGTACAACTCCATCAACCCCGTTCACTTGAACTCTTCCGTTTAGCGAGCTACAAGGGTATGTAGATGCACTCTCCTTCCCCTCGTTGCTAGATTACTCCATAGATTGATCTTGGTGATGCGTAGAAAATTTTGAATTTCTGCTACGTTCCCCAACAATTAGGGGGTCCTTGGACAGCCGGACTATATATTTTAGCCGGACTCCGTGCCGTGTCCGGATGGGATTCTCCTTGGCGTTGAAGGCAAGCTTGGCAATACGGATATGTAGATCTCCTACCTTGTAACCGACTCTGTGTAACCCTAGCCCCCTCCGGTGTCTATATAAACCGGAGGGTTTAGTCCGTAGGATAACAACAATGATACCATAGGCTAGCTTCTAGGGCTTAGCCTCTTCGACCTCATGGTAGATCAACTCTTGTAATACACATATCATCAAGATCAATAAAGCAGGAAGTAGGGTATTACCTCCATCAAAGGGCCCGAACCTGGGTAAACATCGTGTCCCCCGCCTCCTATTACCATCCGCCTTAGACGCACAGTTCGGGACCACCTACCGAGATCCGCCGGTTTTGACACCGAATTGGTGCTTTCATTGAGAGTTCCACTGTGCCGTCACTGTAAGGCTAGATGGCTCCTTCGATCATCGGCAACGATGCGATCCAGGGTGAGGTTTTCCTCCCCGGACAGACTCGCTTGGCCATCTGGAGCAGATCAAGAGCTACGCCCCTGGCCATCAGGCCAGGTTTGGAAACTTGAACTATACTGCCGACATCCGCGGAGACTTGATCTTCGACGGATTCGAGCCCATGTCAGGTGCACCGCACGATCATGACGAGCATGACTTAGCTCTGTCGTCGGACAGTGTTCGGGAGATCACAGCTGCGACTACTCCGGCCCTCAATCGGGAACAAATTGCGCCATCTGAGGACGGGTGGATGGACCCCACCACGAAGGCTGCGCACTCAGTGGCGATAGAGCCGAATACAGACTTCACCTCCTACGAGACCCGTGTTGCCGAACCGTTGGATTCATCCCCGGCCATGGGCTCCGAGCCGCCTGCGTCCGTGCCTATCGAATCCGATTGGGCACCGATCATGGAGTTTACCTCCGCGGATATCTTTCAGCACTCGCCCTTTGGCGACGTGCTAAACTCGTTGAGGTCTCTCTCCCTATCAGGAGACCCTTGGCCGAACTATGTCCGGCTAGAATGGAATGCGGACGACTAAGAAATTCGCTCCCCACCCACCACCCACTTAGAAGCCACTGTCGACGATTTAACCGACATGCTCGACTTCGGCTCCGAAGACATCGACGATATGGATGACGATGCTGGAGACGAACAAGAACCGTCGCCCACAGGGCGCTAGACTGCCACCTCATCATATGACATATACATGGTGGACACCCCCAAAGAAGGTGATGGCGATAAGACAGCGGAGGATAACCCCTCCAAGAAGCAACCCAAGCACCGACGTCAGCGGCGGCGCTCTAAGTCCCGCCATAGCAAAAGCAGCGATGCCGGCATAAAAGACAATAATGCTCCGGATAGTGCCAAAGACGACGACAATCCCCTCCAGCCAGACCCAGAGTGGGAGGATGAACAAGCTAGCCCTACGGAACAGGCAGCAGACAGAGAATCGGAGGAGGACAATTACATGCCTCTCTCCGAAGACGAGGTGAGCCTCGGCGACGAAGAATTTATCGTGCCTGAGGATCCCGTCGAGCAGGAGTGCTTCAAGCGCCGGCTTATAGCCACAGCAAACAGCCTGAAGAAAAAGCAACAACAGCTTCGAGCTGATCAAGATCTGCTAGCGGACAGATGGACTGAAGTCCTGGCGGCCGAGGAATACAAACTCGAACGCCCAACCAAGAGTTACCCAAAGCGCTGGTTGCTACCCCAACTCGAGGAGGAAGCATTAAAACCTACATCACCAGCGTATGATGCGGCTGATCAGCCACCTCGTGGCCGAGACAGAGGGACATATCAGCCCGAAGTCCAGCCCGCACACTGTCGCCAGACAAACAAAAACACCAAGGCTGGGGCAACACACGGGACCTGCGAGACGTATTGGAAAACAAAGCAGGACATACAAGATCGATCTACGGATCACGGGGTCGCGCACCAACGCGTGACGATGATCGTCACGCCCGATACACTAAAAGCAAATCCGGCCGGGCCGAATATAGCAGACAAGACTCGTATGAACTGCGTCCTGACATAGCCCGGCACAGAGGCGCCGCACACCCCCTATGCTTCACCGATGAAGTAATGGATCATGAATTCCCAGAAGGGTTTAAACCCATGAACATTGAATCATATGATGGTACTACAGATCCCGCGGTATGGATAGAAGACTTCTTCCTCCACATTCACATGGCCCACGGGGATGATCTACACGCCATCAAGTACCTCCCGCTAAAACTCAAAGGGCCGGCTCGGCATTGGCTGAATAGCTTGCCGGCAAACTCCATCAGAATTTGGGAGAGCCCAGCAGATGCATTCCTGGACAATTTCCAGAGCACTTATGTGCGACCGCCGGATGCTGATGATTTAAGTCATATAACTCAGCAGCCAGGGGAATCGGCCAGAAAATTCTGGACCCGGTTCCTAACTAAGAAGAACCAAATTGTCGACTGTCCGGATGCAGAGGACTTAGCGGCATTTAAGCATAACATCTGTGACAAGTGGCTCGCCTGGCACCTCGGTCAAGAGAAGCCAAAATCCATGGCAGCCCTCACGACACTTATGACCCGCTTTTGTGCGGGTGAAGATAGCTGGTTGGCTCGTAGTAACAACACAGCAAGCAAACCTGGCACATCAGAGGCCAGGGATAGCGACAGCAAACCACGACGCAACAAACACAAGCGTCGCAAATATGGTGAAAACGCCGAAGATACGGCAGTTAATGCCGGGTTTAGTGGCTCAAAGTCCGGTCAGCGGAAAGGGCCCCACGCAAAAAACAATTCGGGTCCATCCAGTCTGGACCGCATACTCGATCGTCGATGCCAAATTCACGGCACCCCAGGGACGCCAGCCACCCATACCAACAGAGAATGCTGGGTCTTCAAACAAGCCGGCAGCGCAGGCGCCAAAAACAGTGAAGGAGGGTCTCAAAGCAATGATGGTGACGAAGAGCCCAGATCACCGAACACGGGAGGGCAAAAGAAATTTCCCCCGCAAATCCAAATGGTGAATGTGGTAAACACCACCCAAATTCCCAAACCGGACCGGAAATGCACCCCTAGGGATGCCATCTTAACGAAACTAGTCGTCCCACAATATAAACTAGGGCCGATCACCTTCAACCGCACGGATCGTCCGGTTAACGCCGATCAAGGCAACCCAGCCGCACTAGTCCTCGACCCAATAATTGACGGGTTCCACCTCACACGAGTCCTTATGGACGGAGGCAGCAGTTTAAACCTGCTTTACCAGGACACAGTGCGCAATATGGGCATCGATCATTCGGTGATCAAACCCACTAAAGCCACTTTCAAAGGCATTATACCAGGTGTGGAAGCCAGCCGCACAGGCTCCATCGCCCTTGAGGTAGTCTTCGGATCACCTGACAATTACCGTACTGAAGAGTTAATCTTTGAAATCGTCCCCCTCCACAGTGATTATCAGGCACTGCTCGGACGACCCGCGTTCGCTCGATTCAACGCGGTGCCACATTATACCTACCGTAAGCTCAAAATGCCCGGCCCAAGCGGCGTCATCACGGTTAATGGCAAGGATGAACTTTACTTTGGTGTCAATGAGTACACCAGTGCCTTAACAGCAGAAGCAACGAGCAGCACTTTGCAGCCGAACCCCGAGTCGACGGGCAGGCTCCCGGACACCGTCAAAGGACTCTGAACTACTTCCCGGAAGGATAGCCCGGCTCGTCCGGAGCTCAGTTAAACACTTTGGCGAAGGCCAAGACAGGCCACACTCAGCGGCTCAACCGCTCCTCAGCACGCAAACATTTCTTACATTTCCTTTGCAGGTTCACCTTTGCGCCGACCAGGACGGGCGATACGGAGGCAGCATGAACACGCAAAGGAATCCTTCGATATTCCCCGCGATGACCATCCGACTATACTCCGGATCCGCACGCAGCTTCTTCTTCCCTGGTCTCAGCAGGTTCCACAGTCGTATTTCTTTTCCATTATTACCTGTCTTATACGCATCGACGTACTATTCAAATAAAATATGTGGATTTGTATGACGCTTTTCTGCTGTCATTTCTTATTAAAATTCTTTTCTCAAGTGGCATCCGTACACCGCGATATGCCTTTAAATGCGCCAGGGGCTTCGTTTTACCCACAGTATGCCAATAAAGTCTGAACACTTTCGTGGAAGTTCGGCACCCCGAACTTATAGCACTATATGCATCAGCTCCGAATCATGTCTAGGGTCAATAGTTGGGTTTGCCCGACTCCCATGTTTTGGTACCTTACGTTCCGCTATATCGGCTAAGGTAGCACTGGGAGAACTACTGCGATTGTGTCCCGGTTCTTCCGGACGAGCACATCAGTAGAGAAAGCCGAAAACTGACTGTCATGATACGGCGAGAGCTGGTCAGCTGTTCGAGAGGTCGTAAAACTTTAAGGATTTCTCCTGCATAATGCCATAACCAATGCAGCGTGCGATGGATCGGTTTTTCCCCCGATCAGGTGCTTATAGAGCCCCTAGTACGGTCTTCCGAACACCAGGGGCTGCGCCTACCTTACTAAAGCTCCTATGGCTAAGTGAGAGTGATAAAGCCCTATAGTCCGATTGCTTGGTTCGTTGTGCTGAGCACCTCCTTCAAAGGACCCAAAACTGGGATAAAGAGTGCTCAGGTTTATCCCGAACACCCCCGTAATTCTTACGTGGGGGCAGAAGCCGACGACTGGCCAACTCTCAGGTTTAACATATAAAAAGGCCGCACGGGAGGGTAAACTTTTATATAACAGGCAATAAATAAATGACCTTGTTCAAACATTACAAAGGACAACATGATTGGCATTCATGGAAATATAATGTCCTTGGTGCATAGCTCCACTGCAAGGTAGGATCCTTTAAGGACGCTTTCATAATATAATTCGGGCTTGCGGTGCTCCTTCCCCTCTGGCAGCCTTTCAGTCATCATCTTCTCAGCATCCATCTTCCCCCAGTGCACCTTTGCGCGGGCGAAGGCCATTCGTGCACCCTCTATGCAGACCGACCGCTTGATGACGTCAAGTCGAGGGCAAGCGCTTACAAGCCGCTTCACGAGCCCGAAGTAGCTGCTTGGAATCAGCTCAGCAGGCCATAGCCGGATAATCAAATCCTTCATGGCTAGTTCCGCCGCCTTATGCAATTCGATCAGCTGTTTCAGTTGATCGGCAAAAGGCACCGGATAATTCGGTGCCAAATACTGCGACCAGAAGAGCTTATCCGCAGTGTTCCTTTTTTTGGCCCGGTAGAATTGGGCGGCATCCGATATGCTGCGGGGCAGCTCTGCAAATACCCCTGGAGAAATCCGAATTCAAAATTAGAAACATAATCTCCTCCTAAAATACTTGCTTTACAAGGAAAAAGCCTTACCCTCCGCGATCTTCCTCGCCTCTTGGATCCCCTGCAGGGCGCTTTGGGTTTCCCCCGGGCATCGCTCGTGGCCTGATGTGCCTTGGTGAGTTCAGATTCTTTCTCCGTTAAACTCTGTTCCAAAGTCTCGCATTTCTTCACGTCCTCTTACAGCTCCTGCTCAGCTTTAATAACCATGGCCTCATACTCCTCACGAAGAGCCTGCTCTGTGGTTGCCTTTTTCTCAGCCTCGGCCACAGCCTCCTTAAGGGCTTCGACTTCGGTCTCCATCCCTAGTGCAAATCATGAAGCCTATTTCATCATACTGAAAATTCATTCGCAATAAACGCGAACAAGACTTGTCCATACCTTGTTTATCTCCCAACTGCATTTTCAACTAGCCAAGTTCTTCTTTGGCCCGCTCCAGACTTTGATTCGGTCCGGAGATCTCCGCAGTATGAGAGGCAGCAGCCGCTACAGACGCCTGCTTATAACAGAAGAGAAATAGATGTCATTCATTGAGTCTTCCTGCGAACATAAAATTTGATCCTCTGTCCGGCTTTTTCTTTCACCGAACAGTGTATTAGGGGCTAATATCCATACCATGACTGTTAGGGATATAACTATTTGTGTAAGCCGCCTGTGAGGGGTTGGGATATACAAAGGTGATTCATTATATGAAGCCCAAGACCAAGCATGAAGATGGCGGTTCTGTAAGGGTCTAAAGCCCACAGGTGACTTAAGGCCCGTAGTGATAAACCGCCGTAATGGCATGACTTGTATCATAAGGCAGGATTAACTAGTCACCGAGCCGGGCACTGTTTATGAGCCGGCCGGGACTATGTAGGTCGCAGGGCGTCAACCCATGTATATAAGGGGACGACCCGCTAGCGGCTTAGGGCAAGTAACATCAAATCGATAGCCGGGCATAGCGTATCTCGCTCCCTGGCCATCGAAACCCTAGCAATACCAACCCAACTAGACGTAGGCTTTACCTTCATCGTAAGGGGCCGAACTAGTATAAAACTCTCTCGTGTCCCTTGTCCTGATTAACCCCTTTAAGCTTCCTAGTTGCGATGGCTCCACGACTAAGTCCTTTCATGAGGACACCTGCCGTGACAATTCCACGACAGTTGGCGCCCACCGTGGGGCCAGCGCATGGTGGATTTGAGTTCTTGAAGGGCAACTTCAAAGGGCTCAAGGGATACGTTGTGGGCTGGATGAGCAAGAGTCGTCGTGGCATGATCTACATCGACGACGAAGGCTGGGGCCCCGACGCCGGCTCAATTGAGTACGGGTACCAGGTCCCCTTCGGCGGAATTCACGTCTTCATCGGCCGGATTGGTGAGACGGGCCCCGAGCCGGACAACTGCGCCGATCTCGTCGAGACGGCTCAGCGTGCGAGACCCGCCCGAGCTCAATCCACCGTGAAGCGTGCCTTCATGGGTTGCATCCATGGAGGTGAACTTTCTGAAGAATCCGCAGATGGTGGTGAGACGGCCGTCCACTCTGATGGTGATTCGTCCACTGGTGAGACGGATTCGTTGTATCAACTGCAAGATGGCAGGCTTGGGGGCTGTTCCGATGGCAGCAGTATTCTGGACCCCTTTGAGCCGCCAAGCTGGGTAGGGGTCTTCATGGCTGGTACTCAACCCGGCCAAAACTCTACGGCTGCGACAGCAATAACGTTCGGGTCAGGAGCGGCCAGGGCAGGAGGCCCTGTGCACCCATCGGCTCAGGTGCTGATTGATCTCATGGATAAGCTGACGGCCTTGTTAACCGCCACAGTTATTCCTGCAAGTCAAGATGAGCATGATGCATAGGTGGCACAGGTGCGTGAGGAAATAGCTCGGGGCAAGGAGGCCTTAGCAGCTAAGGACACTAGGTTGGCCGTAGAACGGGCGGCTTTGGATGCACAGGCCCAACAGCTCCAGTCATAGGCTTTCCAGCTTATGATGAGCCTGAACGTGTCTAACAAGGTGATGAGGAGGAGACACCACTCCTCGGAACCTTTTCTCTAGACCTGGAGATGGCCCTAGTAACCTGCCAGAAGCAAATCAATTCATGACATCTGGAGCAGGGGGGCCGGTTCAGCCTCGGGTGATGGCACCTCCTCATGCGAATATGGCCCCGCCCGCTACGTACCAACACCACCGGGTCACTTTTCTAACCCTATGGAGAACCTGATCGCAGCATCGGCGCGCTTGGCGGCTCTCCCAGTGGACGGTGACGATCTGACTGCGGTGGAGACACGAAGGATCAGAGAACTCATCCAGACGGCTCTAGATCGGCAAGAGGCTTATTCCTATAGTCGGGATAGGATTCATTCAACTCCTTGCCCAAGCCGGAACCCGAGTTACAGCAGGCACATGGAGTCGGAAGCTTTGTCAAGAAACACCCAATGTCGTAACCAGCCCGGCAGTTATAATCCGATGCAAGATAGGATACGTCAAGAGGATGAGCGGGCGGCTCAACTAGCGGCTCAGCAGGTGGCTCATCAGACCTTCCTGGACTATCCAACTACTTCTATTGAGGCAGGAGTGGCCACAGAACCGGCGACGTTCCTTGTTTAGTGTCGGCTTTGCGTAATGTGCGTCTGCCCAAGGACTTCAAGGGACCCCGAAAGGTGCCAAATTATACGGCCGACTTACAGCCCGGGGCGTGGATCGAAAGCTATGAGATGGCCATGGAACTGTTAGAGGTCAGCTGCACGGCAATGGCTACGTACTTCACCATGATGTTGGATGGAACGGCCCGGACTTGGTTAAAGGACCTGCCGCCTAATTCCATCGGCTCATGGGCGGAATTAAAGGCCCGGTTCATTAAGAACTTCAAAGACACCTGCAAGCAGTGCATTTCAATTGTGAACTTAACTAATTGTAAGCAAGAGGAGGGTGAATCTACCACTCATTGGGTGCGCCGGGTTAAGCAGATAATACATTCGTCTGACAAGATGGATGCCGGCTCTGCAGTCCTCATGTTGGAGAAAAATTGCCGATTTGATCCGCTGAGACAAAAGCTGGGGTGCCTCAAACGTGATTGTAATGATATGGGTCAGCTGATGGCGGCTCTAGTCAAATACGCCGATTCTGATAGTACCAAGGATCCTGCGTCTGATGAGGAAAAGATCTGGAAGGGAAAGAAGAACGGCAATGGAAAGGCTCAGCAACATAACCCGGCAAATCAAGGAGGCAACAAGCGTAAAGCCGATGGTAACCTGGAGTTTGTGGCCAATGCTAATGCACAGGGTAACAATCAAAGACGCAAGGGGAGGCCACCCCCTCGATCTGGCGGGTCAGGTCCATCTCTTGAGTAGCTACTCAATGAGCCCTTTCCGAGACACAGCACCCGGGAAAGGCCGGCCACTCACTTATGGAAGGATAGCACGATCATGAAGGCTTTAAAGAATTCCAACACGTTCGACGACAATCATGGGTCGGGTGGCGGCTCAGGTGCCGGCGGCTTTCATGGCCCGAGTGGCGGTTCAAATTCCGGCTTTCAGGGAAATCAAGGTGGCTATAATCAGCAGCAGTCTGGTCAAGGAGGTCAGCAGCAGCAGCAGTCAGGTTATCAGAGCAATCCAAAGCAGCTGAATAGTGGACAGTATCATGTGTTCACCACTAGCTTATGGAAACGTGACCAGAAGATTCATAAAAGGGCAGTGAATGCTGTTGAGCTGGCGGTTCCTCGTTATTTGAGGTGGTCAGAGCAGCCTATTGTGTGGAGAAGGGAACATCACCCACCCCGGGTTGACAATCCGGGACAGTTAGCCTTGGTGGTAACGCCTCAAGTTGGTGGATATAAATTCACTAAGGTACTCATGGATGGATGTAGCAGCATTAACATCCTCTATTATGAGACCTTTCGACGTATGGGGTTGACTGACAAAAAATTAAAGACGTCCAACACCATTTTCCATGGAGTGGTGCCTGGTAAGTCAGCATACCTAGTTGGCAAGATTGAGCTAGAGGTAGCCTTTGGAGATGAATATGATTCTAGGGCTGAGAAATTAACCTTTGAGGTGGTCAAGATCAAAAGCCCGTATCACTCTTTGTTTGGACGGCCGGCTTATACCAAATTCATGGCGCGGATGTCGTGGTTTGTCACAGCAGATGTCCTCGTGAAAGGACTTAGTCGTGGAGCCATCGCAACGGGTTAGCTTGAAGGTGTTAAAGCGGACACAGGGACGCAAGAGAGTTTATACTAGTTCGGCCCTTCGATGAAGGTAAAAGCCTACGTCTAGTTGTGATGGAATTGATGGGGTTTCGATGACTAGGGAGCAAACAAGCTTCGCCTAAGTCTCGAGTTGTTGTCTGTCATCCTTGAACCGCCACCGAGTCGTCCCCTTATATACATGGGTGACACCCGTCGGTTTACAGAGTTCCAACACCGACTCATATACGTGTTTGGTTTGGTCTCTACTTATTCCTAACTTACAATACAAGTTTACATACCGACGCCGGTTTACGGCTACAGGCCTTAAACCGATCATGGGCTTTAAGCCCTTATCTATCTTCATAGGTTTCAACATGCTTAACTACTGATGAAGTTAACCCGGCCCAGATAGGCCAGTTTACGCCCAGTAGTAATATCCCCAACATTAGGCCCCAGATTGATTTGAACAGGTTCATGTCAATCCATTAGCAAAAACTTCATCTTCAACACCTTCTTGTAGTTTGGTGAACCGTCGTGATGTCACCTTCCCTGATTGCTGTAAACCGGAGTGACGTCATCTGTCATAAAGAAACCATTCATGATACCTTCTTGTTTAATAGATCTGCAACATCGAGGCGATAGCTCCGTTTCCAAATTTGTGGCCCCTTGATTCTCGCGCCCGACACATGTCCCTTTCTTTATAAATAGGACCGAAGGGTCATCTCTTTTTCCCCTTCGTGCCCTTCTGCTTCATCTTCCCCGCGTCATCCAGCTTCGGAGCTCCGCCGCCGTCGACGACCTCTGCTCCAACCTTGGCCGCTGCATCACCCTGAGCGCACCAGAGCACCGCGGCGACCTTCCGCGTCTTCCTCAGCCCCGGTAAGTCTTCCATCTTTCTCATTACAGATCTGTTCTAGGGTTTCCATGTTCTCTAGTGTTCATCGCCTGCTCCTTGTTCATATGCTAGATCCTTAGAAAAGTCTGTGAATCTTTGCTTTTGTGTAGCAGTAGTGTTTATCCTCTGTTTTCACTTTCGCATATTAAGACCATAGATCTTATCCGTAGCGATGGCTCATTGATTCGGCACTGCTCCTTTTGGGTCATGAATTTATATTTCTTTCATGAACATGCTCCAGATCCAACGCTCTAATATAATCCTGTGAAACCTGTTTTTGCATCCTTACTCATCTGAAATCTCGACTGTTTCAATGCTTAGATCCGGCGGTTTTAACTTTGTAGAAAAAATTGCCAAAACGGTATATACCATTAGTCCCCTTGTTGAACCGCCAGATGTTGTTGCTTCATAAAACTCCGTTTTTATATAGAGCTGTCTCCGGTTTAACAATGTACATACCAGTGTACTTTAATCAATGTATTCTTGAACCGGAATCACTTATCTTGTAGATTTCATCTTGTAGTTACCTCCGCCGGTTTACCGGACAGTCCGGTTCGGAAACGCCGTCCAGAGGTCTCTAGTTTGCTTGTCAGTGCTTGTCCTAAAGCGGGCTGTTTTCGTCAACCTCTTAATCCATCTGACTCCGATTATCATGTTACTTCCCACTCATCCTCTGGCGAATCATCGGCTACTCAGCTACCACCGCTAAAAACGGTGCTTGGGTAAGTTATACTTATCATAATATTTCCGGTACAGCACCTTGGAACATATACTGTATTTGACTTTGTTATTCCTTTCAGGGCCAAGCCTAGGCCGAGCAAGAAGGCTCGCCTGGATAAAGCGGCCGAGGAGGACGCCGTCCCTGAACCGGGTAAAACACCGGATCTTGAAGCGGCCATTCCTGAAGATATACCCAATGATCCACCACAGCAGGATGTCGATTGTATTGCTGAAGAAAGGCCTATTGAAACCTCAAACCCTGTCAACCAGCCCAAAAGCCCCATCCGGATTGAAAAATCTACCAGTCCGTCAAAGCTTATTGATAAACCAACGGCCCCAGTGCAAACCGGCGATGCCAAGAATGATGAGGTTGTTATTACTGGTATTGGTCGCACAGAGCCCAGCAATCCTGTTGCCTTATCCAAACACACTGCCAAGGAAGAAGCTGCTGCCATTGGCAAAGGAAAATGGAATGCCGATCTGACAACTTATGCCGCTCTAAACGTCCAAGATCTCCATTCCGGCTATCTGAACCGGCTATACACCAGCCGTGACTATGAAGCCGGTCTGGTTAATATGATGAAAGAAAAATATGAGGTAACTTCCATATGCTTAAATGCGTATATACTTCAATCTGTCAAGTCTTCTAGCCCCCAAGGGACGGTTTAGAATCTCCGTTCAAACCGGGACTTGCCAATGCAGTCTTCAATGTTTTCTGAATTTGCTGATATAGCCCCCAAGGGCCGGTTCAACTTAGCGTAGTTAAACCGGGACTTTAGGTAATTAAGATTGTAGCAATAGTATGAACTGAACAAATAGCCATTAGCCCCCAAGTGCCAAGTTGAATATTTGTATTGAGCTTGGGACTTTCCTGAAGAATTTGAAGAGCAAATATGCATTAGCCCCAAGTACCAAGGGCATAACTTGTTATGTGGTTGGTACTTTAATTCTTGTACCGCTTTCTGAATCATATAGCTGTCTATATGCAGGCTGAGCTGAACAAAAAGGAAAGCCAAATCGCCGATCTGCAAGAAAATCTGAAGACCCAACAAGCTGAAACCTCAAAAGCAAAAGAGGAATTGACCAGCGCCTTAGGCGTCACGGAACAGTTGAAGAAGGGCTTCAAGAAGGAGCGGGCAGATTGGGCCACTGAAAAATCCGCTTTAACCAAACGAGCAGAAGATGCCGAGGCTGCACTGAAACTGGTGGTGGATGAACTGACCAGCCTAAAGCGGCACGTGCATGCCATGACCGCTGCTATCTTTGGTAAGACGGTTTGATTTCTGGATTGATTCGGCCGTCTTATAGAGCTGCCGGTTTGTTAACCCTTTGTAATATTTCAGGGACACGCATTGGTCACTTGGGGTCAGATGTGCGGAAGAAATTGAAAGCCGCCTACACTTTAATCGAACAACTGTACACTGGTGCACAGCGGATCATCTCTACTGCATCCCACAACAATTTGGCGCCTACTTTGATTCAGGACACTCTGAAGAGATTGTCAATGCTTCCTGCTTGGGTTGAAGAGCTGAAGAAATCTGCTGCTCGAACCGGTGCGATCAATGCCTTAATCTGGGCAAAAGCTTGGGTGCCGGATTTTGATCCTGTTGAAGTGGCTCAGGGCTATCCCAGCTTGAAGGAAGACGGCTCAGAGTTTAGCGAAGCGGATCTGCGAGCAATAAACCGGGAGATGCGTCCGCTAGCTTGTCAATTGGTTGAGGAGGCAGACTTGTCCCATTATCAAGCCCAATATGATGGCCAAAACAAGCGAGTAGCTGCACCAATTCCTGAAGCGGAAAATCTTATCCCTCCAATCTGTAAGCATACTTACGCTCCCGACATTGAACCGTCTTCGCTGATCCATGATGAAGCTGTCTTTCAAGCATTAATGGGAATCGACTGGACAACTGTTGATTTCCAGCTGCTGGGTAGAGAAGCTGAAGTTGAAGCGGCGCAGGATGACCCACAACCATCAGGCCAGGCTGGTGACCAAGCTTGAACCGGAAGCTGGTTTAAACTACTTCTCCTGTGCGAAAAACAATGATCTTATCTTGGGCACCGTGTTGCCTTGTAATAGGCTAGCTGATACTTTTGATTTTGATATGCCTTCATGCGTAATTACTGCAACTTGCTCTTCCTTTGGGTGATGAACTTTCCAAAGTATTTTCTGCAATATAAAAATCTTAAAGCACCACCGCGGTTGTACCGTCAGGCGGAGTATGATGTCTGCATATATGAAATCAAAATATCTGAAACTTAAGCATATGATCCAATCTTTAAGATACATAATACCTGCCATCGTTGGGCATGAAGTTGGCTTGGCCAATCTTGAAGCGGAGTTTCATAAACCCACACTGTTGGAGGAGATAGCAGCTCCTGTATATATATAATGCTGGTTTACCATGTAAACCGTGCCGGGTTATAATAAAACACCGTGTTACTCCGTAATAGGATTTTTAAGAAAAAATAAAACCGGGCAAATGTACCGTGTTCCGTCAATTGACAGTTTGAACCGGCTTAAAACTTTGTCGGTTTAAAAACCGCAACAGAAAGAAAGAAATATCTATCAAAGAAATTTGTGAAGCAAAGTTAATGATAAAACCGTTTGCAAAAGGAGGCTTTATTTGAGCCGATCAGATGGTGTTACCATGGTCGGACACGACCAAGCTCCCGATAGGTGTATCTATGGTTCAAGTCAGCCAGGTCCCCAAATGAAATCGTGGCATTTATGCCGATCAAGAGGCGTGGCAATGGTTCGGGTTCGACCAATCCCCCAAGTGATTATGTGGCCTTTAGGCTGATCAAGAGGCGTGACTGGTTCAAACATGACCAAGTCCCCACGTGATCTGGTGGCTCTCGCCTATCAAGAGGTGTTGCATTGGTTCGGAAACGACCAAGCCCCCAAGTGATATAACATGATGCTTTGAAAAGCTAACTGAAGGGGTAAACCGGAGGCCGCTATAGAGCAACTCCGTGTAACCACACATGATGTAAACGAACAGATACCCCGCTTTAGCTGAGGTTCCGGTTTATTGTATTTAATCATAACATATACATTGTCATAATATGTACATAGGTAGAGCCAATGGCTCAGGTATAATAAGGCCAAAGATGAGCTATGTTCCACGGCCTGTTGGTCTCCTCCTCTGATGTACGTGAGTCTTTATGCTCTCGAATATCGATCAGATAGTATGACCCGTTGTGCAGATTTTTGCTGACCACGAAAGGTCCCTCCCAAGGTGGGGATAGCTTATGCATATCAGTCTGATCTTGGATGAGCCGAAGCACCAAATCTCCTTCCTGAAAGGTTCTGGTTCTGACTCGGCGACTGTGATAACGACGAAGATCCTGTTGGTAAATCGCTGAGCGGGCGGCTGCTATGTCATGTTCTTCATCCAATAGGTCCAAAGCGTCTTGTCGTGCTATCTCGTTTTCCGCTTCAACATAAGCTGCCACACGAGGTGAATCATGACGTATATCACTGGGGAGAACCGCCTCCGCTCCATAGACCATAAAGAACGGTGTGTATCCTGTTGATCTGTTTGGTGTAGTATTGATGCTCCATAACACAGATGGTAACTCTTCTACCCAACAACCCGGTGTTCTCTGCAAATGAACCATAAGCCGGGGCTTGATGCCTCTCAAGATCTCTTGATTAGCCCTTTCTGCTTGACCATTGGACTGTGGGTGTGCCACTGATGAAACGTCAAGCCGGATGTGCTCCCGTTCGCAGGACTCCTTCATGGCACCCTTAGACAAATTGGTACCATTATCTGTGATGATACTGTGTGGAAAGCCAAACTGGAAAATCACTTTTTTTATGAATTGAACCACCGTGGCCGCATCACACTTGCTAACAGGTTCTGCCTCCACCCACTTTGTAAACTTGTCAACCGCCACCAGGAGGTGGGTCTTCTTATCCTTGGACCTTTTGAAAGGCCCAACCATATCCAGCCCCCAAGTTGCAAACGGCCAAGTGATTGGAATCATTCTCAATTCTCGAGCCGGCACATGAGCACGTCTTGAAAACTTTTGGCAACCGACACATCGTCTGACCAGATCCTCCGCATCAGCATGAGCAGTTAACCAATAGAAGCCATGGCGGAACGCTTTAGCCACCAAAGACTTTGAACCGGCGTGGTGACCACAATCTCCTTCGTGGATCTCACACAAAATTTCACAGCCTTTTTCAGGAGACACACAACGTTGAAACGCCCCTGACACACTGCAATGATGCAACTCGCCATTGATAATAGTCATGGACTTGGATCGCCGGATTATCTGTCGGGCTAGAGTCTCATCCTCTGGTAACTCGCCTCGGTTCTTGTATACAAGGTAAGGAAGCGTCCAATCCGGAATAACACGAAGAGCTGCTACCAATTGAGCCTCCGGATCAGGAATAGCCAAATCCTCTTCATCGAGGAGCTTCCCCGACGGGTTGTGCAGCACATCGAGGAAGACATTAGGCGGGACCGGTTTGCGCTGAGAACCCAGCCGGCTTAAAGCGTCCGCCGCTTCATTCTTCCGTCGGTCCACGTGATCCACCTGATAGCCTTTAAAGTGACCGGCGATAGTATCCACCTGAGGACGATATGCTGCCATGAGTGGGTCCTTAGAATCCCAAGTACCAGACACTTGTTGAGCCACGAGATCCGAGTCACCGAAGCACTTAACTCGACTTAGATTCATCTCCTTAGCCATCCAGAGACCATGGAGCAAGGCTTCATACTCAGGTGCATTGTTAGTACAAGGAAACATTAAGCGGAGAACGTAACAACACTTATCACCTCGTGGGGAAGTTAATACGACTCCAGCCCCCGAGCCTTCCAATTGCCTGGATCCATCAAAATGGATGGTCCAATATGTGTGATCCGGCTTTTCTTCAGGTGCTTGCAGCTCCGTCCAATCATTGATGAAATCAACAAGTGCTTGAGACTTAACCGCCGTCCGAGGCACATAGTTCAACCCGTGGGGCCCAAGCTCTATAGCCCACTTGGCAATCCGGCCAGTCGCTTCCCGGTTCTGGATGATATCCCCCAAGGGAGCAGAACTGACTACCGTAATGGGGTGCCCTTGGAAATATTGCTTAAGCTTTCGGCTCGCCATAAAAACTCCATATACCAGCTTCTGCCAATGCGGATACCTTTGTTTAGACTCAATGAGCACCTCGCTGATATAATAGATCGGACGTTGAACCAGATGCTCCTTGCCTGCCTCTTTTCGCTCCACCACAATAGCCACACTGACCGCACGAGCATTAGCAGCAACATATAGCAGCAACGGCTCCTTGTCAATGGGAGCGGCGAGCACGGGCGGATTGGCCAATTGCCGCTTTAAGTCCACAAATACCTTATCAGCAGCAGAACTCTAGATGAATTGATCCGTCTTCTTCAACATCTGATATAAAGGGATTGCCTTCTCACCAGGGCGGCTGATAAACCGGCTTAACGCGGCAATCCGGCCTGCCAGGCGTTGAACATCATTGATACACTTCGGTTTAGCCAGGGAGGTGATGGATGTGATCTTCTCCGGATTAGCCTCGATTCCCCTGTTGGACACCAGAAAACCCAATAACTTGCCTGCCGGTACACCAAAGACACACTTGGCCGGATTAAGCATCATCTTGTACGTCCTCATATTATCAAAGGTTTCCTTCAAATCGTCAACCAGAGTCTCCTTCTCCCTTGACTTAACCATGATATCATCCACGTAAGCATGTACATTACGGCCAATCTGCTTGTGAAGACAATTTTGTACACACCGTTGATAAGTTGCCTGGGCACTCTTGAGACCAAAGGGCATCGACACATAGCAGAAGGCTCCAAAGGGAGTTATGAATGTCGTCTTCTCCTGGTCCTTAACTGCCATTTTGATCTGATGATAGCCAGAATATGCATCCAAAAAACTCAAATGCTCACAACCCGCCGTAGCATCAATAATTTGATCAATACGGGGAAGGGCAAAAGGATCTGCTGGACAAGCCTTATTAAGATCTGTGTAATCCACACACATGCGCCAGGTGCCGTTTTTCTTAAGGACCAGCACCGGATTGGCAAGCCACTCAGGGTGAAAAACTTCAACAATAAAGCCAGCTGCTAAGAGCCTGGCTACCTCCTATCCAATCGCCTTGCGTCTTTCTTCGTTAAACCGGCGGACAAACTATTTCTCCGGTTTCTATTTAGGATCCACATTAAGGGCGTGCTCAGCGAGTTCCCTCGGTACACCTGGCATGTCAGATGGCTTCCATGCAAAAATGTCCCGATTCTCATGGATGAACTCGATGAGCGCGCTTTCCTATTTCGGATCCAAGTTGGCACTGATGCTGAACTATTTGGACGAATCGCCAAGCACGAAGTCAACAAGTTTAGTCTCAGCTGTCGATTTAAATTTCAGGGCCGGATCATGCTCCGTAGTTGGCTTTTTCAACGGAGTCATGTCTGCCGGATCAACATTGTCCTTATAAAATTTCAGTTCCTCGGTGGCACAAACCGACTCTGCATAGGCTGCATCTCCTTCCTCGCATTCCAAAGCGACCTTACGGCTTCCGTGAACCGTTATTGTCCCCTTGTGACCCGGCATTTTGAGCTGCAAATACACATAACAGGGCCGTGCCATAAATTTGGCGTAGGCCGGTCGCCCAAACAGGGCGTGATATGGACTTTGCATTTTCACCACTTCAAACGTCAATGTTTCCGACCTGGAATAATAATCATCTCCGAAAGCCACTTCCAGAGCTATCTTACCAACAGGATATGCTGACTTGCCAGGTACCACTCCATGGAACACCGTATTGGACGGTTTGAGATTTTTATCTGTTAGCCCCATACGACGGAAGGTCTCATAGTACAAAATATTAATGCTGCTCCCTCCATCCATGAGCACCTTGGTGAACTTGTAACCTCCCACCTGAGGTGCCACCACCAGAGCTAACTGACCCGGATTATCAACCCAGGGAGGGTGATCCTCTCTGCTCCATATGATTGGATGTTCAGACCAGCGTAGATAACGGGGCATGGCCGGTTCAACAGAGTTGACTGCCTTCTTCTGAACCTTCAGGTCTCGCTTGTCCAAGCTAGTGCTGAAGACATGGTACTGCCCACTACTCAAATGCTTTGGGTTGCTCTGGTAACCCGACTGTTGCTGCTGCTGGTTGTAACCACCCTAGTTGTTCTGATTAATTTCATTGTTATGTCCGCCCGGATTACCATTAAATCCTGAACCAGAATTTCCTCCACCGTAACCCGGCTCGGATCCTGAGCCACCGCCGGAGCCGTGATCATACCGGAAAGCATTAGAATTCTTGAACTCCTGCATAATGAAGCAATCCTTCCAAAGGTGGTTTGCAGGCACCTCCTTCGTTCCATGCTTTGGACAGGGCTGGTTCAATAGATAATTTAAGCGGTCCGGGTTAGGGTTAGGCGCTCCACCGCGATTCGGAGGTTTACCCTTGCGTTGTTGACCCTTGTCCTGCATGTTGGTATTAGCCACGAAGTCCATGTTGCCATCCGCTTTACGCTTGCCTCCGCTACTGTTACCTGCCGAGTGATGCTGCTGACCTTTGGAGTTGTTGTTCCTCTTTCCCTTCCCTGTCTTGTCATCATCAGACTCGGGATCCTTGGTACTATTAGAATCAGCATACTTTACCAAAGCAGCCATGAGGGTCCCCATGTCAGTGCAATGGCGCTTCATCCCTCCCAACTTCAGCTTTAGGGGCCCAAACCGGCAGTTGCCTTGTAGGGTTATGACTGCAGTGTCAGCGTTGATGCGGTCTGATGAATGCAACACTTGTGAGACCCGGCGCACCGAATGAGTCATTGATTCTCCTTCCTCCTGGACGCAGGCGGCTAAGTCCACTATCGACATCGGCTGCTTACATGTATCCTTGAAATTACTGATAAACCGGGCTCGTAATTGGGCCCATGAACCGATAGAGTTGGCCGGTATGCTTTTCAACCAAGTACGGGCCGTTCCTTTGAGCACCATGGTAAAATATTTCAGACATGCCGCATCATCCACATCAAGCATCTCCATGGCCATCTCATAGCTCTCCACCCATGTATCTGGAGGTTGATCCGCCGTGTAATTTGGCACCTTGCGCGGGCCTTTGAAATCCTTGGGCAGGCGCACATTGCGTAAAGCGGGGATAAGGCAAGGCACCCCCAAAGAACTAGAAGTAACACCAGGTTCGATCGAGATAGTTGGACGAACCGGCGTAAGCTGCCGAGCCTGATACTGTGCAGCTAACTCGGCCTCCCTGCGCGCTCGGGCCCGGTCCACCACTTCCTGAGCGTTATCAGCACCACCCGCTGGGTTGTTGCCGCGGGGTGCTCCTCGTCGTTCAGTACTTGATATGGCCGGTTCATCCATATGCCTGCTATAGCTCCGGCTCGGACGAGGGGTCAAGTGGATCCGGTCGCGGCTGTACGAGTATGCTTCCTGTTGGACCAAAGCTGTCCTAAGAAGCTCCTTGACCCGGCGCGTCTCTACCGCCTGCGGCGAGTCACCTTCAATTGGAATGGCCTCCAGTCGTGCAGCAGCGGCAACGAGATTGTCCATTGGGTTGTAGTAGTGACCCGGAGGTGTTGAAACAGCCTGAGGTATAACAGTGTTTTGACGGAGCGGGTTCACCAGACGGGGCTGAACCGGCGTGCCGGTCCCAGGAGCTTCCGCCCGGTTTATTTCTAGCGGATTACTGGTTCCTGCTCCTGGGGTGTTGAAAAGGTCTCTGGTCTCGAAAACCGAAGGTAAACGGGATCGGTACTTCCTCTTCATGAATTCATGCGATGCGTTCTGGTCCAACATGAGCCTGTAGGCTTGGGCGTCTAAAGCGGCCCGCTCTACGGCCATCCTGGTATTCTCAGCTGCCAGGTCCGCCTTGGCCTGGGTGATCTGTTCCCTCACCTTTGTAATCTCCGCGCTGTGGACATCCTGATTCACCGGGTTAGCTTCTGCCATAAGCATAGCCAATGCATCAAATAGATCTGATAGAACTTGAGCCGGCGGGCGTACAGGGCCTCCTGCCCCGGCAGCCGTCGCCGCTCCTGAACCAGAGGTTGTTGCCGCAGCGGTCGAAGAATGAAGCATTGCTTGCGTACCGGCCATGAATATTCCAACTCGGTTAGGTAGATCAGAGGAGTCCGGAATACTGTTGCCATCGGAACAGCCCCCAATCCGGCCATCTTGTAGCTGGTATAGAGATTCAGCTTCTCCGGTTGATGACTCGTCGCTGGAGTAAACGACAGTCTCACCGCCAGATTCCGATCCATCCTCATAACTTCCTCCATGGATGACTCCCACGAAGGCACGATTCACGGCCGGTTTAACCCGGGCAGATCGCGCACGCTGAGCCGTTTCGACGAGGTCGGTGCAGATGTCCGGCTCAGGGCCTGGTTCACCGATCTTGCCGATGAAAACGTGTATACCACCAAAGGGGACCCAGTACCCATACTCAACTGAGCCGGCCTCAGGGCCCCAGCCTACATCGTCGATGTAGAGCTTACCGCGACGACTCTTAGTCATCCGGCCCACAGCGTAGCCCTCGAGTCCTTCGAAGCGGCCCTCCAAGAACTTGAAACCATCGTGCGATAGCCCCACGGTGGGCGCCAACTGTCGTGGTTTTGTCACGGCAGATGTCCTCGTGAAAGGACTTAGTCGTGGAGCCATCGCAACGGGTTAGCTTGAAGGGGTTAAAGCGGACACAGGGACGCAAGAGAGTTTATACTAGTTCGGCCCCTTCGATGAAGGTAAAAGCCTACGTCTAGTTGTGATGGAATTGATGGGGTTTCGATGACTAGGGAGCAAACAAGCATCGCCTAAGTCTCGAGTTGTTGTCTGTCGTCCTTGAACTGCTGCCGGGTCATCCCCTTATATACATGGGTGACACCCGTCGGTTTAGAGAGTTCCAACACCGACTCATATACGTGTTCGGTTTGGTCTCTACTTATTCCTAACTTACAATACAAGTTTACATACCGACGCCGGTTTACGACTAGAGGCCTTAAACCGATCATGGGCTTTAAGCCCTTATCTATCTTCATAGGTTTCAACATGCTTAACTACTGATGAAGCTAACCCGACCCAGATAGGCCGGTTTACGCCCAGTAGTAATATCCCCAATAGCGGCCGTGTTATGTGTATTTGTAGCTCAAGATGCCAGGTCACAAGGGCACCATTACTGTACATGGGAGTCGAAAGATAGCCCTGGAATGTGAAGAGGGGGATGCGGCTTATGCCGGGTCTGTTTGTGCAGCAGAGGAGCTGAAGTTTTATCAAGATAACGTTGACCCGGCGGATATGACACCTCTGAAGAAGCCAACCATAGAGCATGACCCGGTAATGAAGTTTAAGTTAGCTGATGAAACCAAGCTGGTTGATTTTACTCCAGGCGACTCATCTAAGCAATTCAGCATCAGTGCCAATCTGGATTCTAAATAGGAAAGCGCGCTCATCGAGTTCATCCGTGAGAATCGGGACATCTTTGCATGGAAGCCTTCTGACATGCCGGGTGTACCGAGAGAACTGGCTGAGCACACTCTTAATATTGATCCGAAGTTTAAGCCGGTCAGGCAATTTCTTCGGCGGTTCAACGAAGAGAGACGTAAAGCGATTGGAGAAGAGGTGCCCCGGCTCTTAGCGGCCGGGTTCATTGTTGAAGTTTTTCACCCAAAGTGGTTGGCTAACCCGGTGCTCGTGCTTAAAAAGAACAACACCTGGTGGATGTGTGTGGATTACACGGACTTAAATAAGGCTTGTCCGGCTGATCCTTTTGCTCTCCCCCATATTGATCAAATCATTGATGCTACGGCGGGTTGGGAGCGTTTGAGGTTTTTGGATGCTTACTATGGTTATCATCATATCAAGATGGCAGTTAAGGACCAGGAGAAGACGGCATTTATCACCCCGTTTGGAGCCTTCTGTTATGTGTCTATGCCGTTTGGACTCAAGAGTGCCCAGGCGACTTATCAGCGGTGTGTACAAAATTGTCTCCATAATCAGATTGGGCGCAATGTTCACGCTTACGTGGAAGATATAGTGGTGAAGTCCAGAGAGAAGGAAACCTTGATAGCTGATCTGAAGGAAACCTTTGATAATCTCCAGGTCTATAAGATGATGCTTAACCCGGCCAAATGTGTGTTTGGTGTACCTGCAGGCAAGCTTTTGGGTTTTCTAGTCTCCAACAGGGGTATTGAAGATAATCCGGAGAAGATCAAGGTAATTACCTCTTTGGCTAAACCGGCGTGCATCAATGATGTTCAGTGACTGGCGGGTCGTGTTGCTGCTTTAAGCCGGTTCATAAGCCGGTTAGGTGAGAATGCCTTACCGCTGTATCAGATGATGAAGAAAACGGAAACTTTTGTCTGGAGTGATGCTGCTAATGCTGCCTTTGAAGATTTAAAGAGACAGTTATCTGAGCCGCTGGTCCTTGCGGCTCCCATTGATAGAGAGCCATTGTTGTTGTACGTGGCCGCTAACTCACATGATGTCAGTGTTGCAATTGTGGTGGAGCGCAAGGAGGCTGCAAGGAGCATCCGGTTCAACGGCCGGTTTATTACATCAGTGAGGTGCTCATTGAGTCTAAGCAAAGTTTTCCACATTGGCAGAAGCTTGTTTACGGGGTGTTCATGGCAAGCCGGAAGCTTAAGCAATACTTCCAGGGTCACCCTATCACCGTGGTAAGTTCTTCCCCCTTGGGAGACATCATCCAGAATAGAGAGGCCACAGGACGAGTCGCCAAGTGGGCCATTGAGCTTGGGCCTCATGGTTTGAAGTGCGTGCCACGTACTGCTATTAAGTCTCAAGCCCTGGTGGACTTTATCAATGATTGGACACAGCTGCAGGCACCTAAGGAGAAGCCGGATAACACGTATTGGACTATTCACTTTGATGGATCTAGGCAGTTGGAAGGCTCGGGGGCTGGAGTCATTTTAACTTCCCCTCGAGGTGACAAATTTTGTTATATGCTCCGGCTCATGTTTGCTTGTACTAATAATGCAGCTGAATATGAGGCCTTACTCCATGGTCTTCGGATGGCCAAAGAGATGAATTTGAGCCAGGTAAGGTGTTTGGGCGACTCAGATCTCGTGGCTCAACAAGTGTCAGGCAAGTGGGACTCCAAGGATCACCTCATGGCGGCTTATCATCATGAAGTTGATGCTGTAGCCGGGCACTTCAAGGGTTATCAAGTGGAACACATTGATCGAAGGAAGAACGAGGAGGCTGATGCTTTAAGCCGACTGGGATCTCAGCGTAAGCCGGTGCCACCTAACACCTTTTTGGATGTTTTGCATAATCCTTCTGTTAAGTTACCCACAGGGGAAGACTTAGCTGTTCCAGACCCAGAAGCACAGTTGGTGGCAGCTCTTCACGTCATCCCGGATTGGACGGTGCCATATTTGGCTTACATGACCCGGGGAGAGTTGCCTGAGGATGAGACCTTGGCGAGACAAATCATCCGGCGGTCTAAATCCATTGTTCATGGTGAGTTGCATCATCGCAGTGTCACTGGGCGTTTCAACATTGTGTGTCACCTGCGGAGGGTCAGGAAATACTTCATGAGATCCATGAAGGGGATTGCGGTCATCATGCCGGCTCAAAATCTCTCGTGGCTAAGGCTTTCCGTCATGGTTTTTATTGGCTGACGGCTCATGCTGATGCGGAAGATCTGGTCAGTAAATGTGACGGTTGTCAAAAATTCTCACGACGAGCTCATGTGCCGACTCCAGAATTGAGGATGATTCCAATTACTTGGCCGTTTGCAGTCTGGGGGCTTGATATGGCCGGGCCTTTCAAAAGGTCTAAGGATAAAAAGACACACCTCCTGGTGGCGGTGGATAAATTTACAAAATGGGTTGAGGCAGAGCCGGTCAGTAAGTGTGATGCAGCCACGGCGGTGCAGTTCATGAAAAAGGTGATCTTTCATTTTGGTTTTCCACACAGCATCATAACTGATAATGGCACTAATCTCTCCAAAGGTGCTATGGAAGAGTTCTGTCAACGAGAACATATCCGGCTTGATGTTTCGGCGGTAGCTCATCCCCAATCCAATGGTCAAGCAGAAAGAGCCAATCAGGAAATCTTGAAAGGTATAAAACCCTGGCTCTTGGTCCCCTTATAGCGGATGCCGGGTTGTTGGGTGGAGGAATTACCCTCTGTGATTTGGAGTATCAACACTACACCTAACAGATCTACGGGTTATACTCCTTTCTTCATGGTGTATGCAGCAGAAGCGGTTCTGCCAAGCGACATCCGTCATGACTCGCCCCGCGTGGTGGCTTATGTTGAAGCTGATAATGAACAAGCTCGTCAAGATGCACTTGGTTTGTTGGATGAAGAGTGAGACTTGGCAATAGCCCGCTCGGCGATTTACTAGCAAGACTTGCGCCGCTACCACAGTCGCCAGGTTAGATCCAGAACCTTTCAGGAAGGTGATTTAGTGCTCCGGCTCATCCAGGATCCATCCAATATGCACAAGCTATCCCCCCCTTGGGAAGGACCCTTTGTGGTCAGCAAGAACCTGAATAACGGGTCATATTACCTCATCGATGTTCGAGAGCACAAAGACTCACGTAAGTCGGAGGAGGAGACCCGCCGTCCATGGAATATCGCTCATCTTCGGCCTTACTATACTTGAGCCACCGGCTCTCAGGATGTACATATTTTGATGATGTATATATTATGAAAAGCAATAAAGCAGGACCTCTGTCCTTTTCATCCTAAAAAGTTTACATGTCTTCCTAATCATGGTGTTAAAACAACCAACAGGAAGCAGATCATATTTGAATCCGGCTTTCCCTTTGGTAGGGCTTATGATCATATCTGAATCTAGCCATGATCACTTGGGGGCTTCCTATTCAAACATAGGTCATATTCGAACCAAAGAGAACATAGCTGTCGATACCCACTTGATCGGCATACTGCCAAACCCACTAGGGGGCTTCTTGATCATATCTGAATCATAGCTTAACCCCTTTGGGTCTGACGTGGATCGTATTCGAATCAGCGTCATTAAACAACTCTTATGGTCACGTGGGGGCTTCCTGTTCAAACAAAGGTCGTATTCGAACCAAAGAGAGCATAGCTGTCAATACCCACTTGATCGGCATCGCCAAGGCCACTGGGGGCTATATGATCGTATCCGAATCTTAGCTTAACCCCTCTGGAACGGTTTACTGATCGTATTCAAATCAGAAGCCTTTGAAGTTTGTCTATTTCGCATAACACTTTGCAGTCACAATTATTTGGCTGTTTTGAGATTATTTTGAAAGCATTTATGGGGTGGTTTTTTGTTCCACCGGTTTAATACTGATCAAATACAGTTGTTAGTGCATAACAAACAACATATGTACCGCGTTTTTTCAGGATTGAGCTTTTACCATCATTGTACGGGTCACATGAACCGGCAAGGTAATCAAAGGATCACAGGTATGCTGTTACGATTATGTCTTAAGGATATAATTAAGAACCATCTTTTATGATTTTTTGATTCATACTTCGGGTTATCTATGCATTATATGACCCTCTATGCGGTAAGCCGCCAAGGGACTTGTGTTTGTTTCTATATGCAGGGCAATGCAAGTAATTTTTTCAACATAAAGAAAGCAGGAGACAAGTATAAACCGGAAGCATATAATGAAGGTGGCTTAAAAAGTATTGAGCGCCTCGAACCTGCGCGAAGGCACGACAAAATCAAGTGTTTTTTCTACCCTATTACAAGACTCCCCGAGTCTGGAAAATGAAGCATTGTTTTCCACAAAGCATAAATATAACACGCCTGACGGATCACTCGTTTTGTTGGCCTGAAGCTTCCGGATTATCCTTCTCCGCTCCTCCGTCGGCTGCCCGGTCCTAGAAGGTTGATGATGACCAGTCAATGCCACTCAAAGCTTCAAATTCAACTTCATCATCAATTAACCCAGCCGGATCGACTTCGGGGGCGAAGGTATGCTTACGAATTGGAGGGATCAAGCTGACTGCATCATAACGTGGTGCTGCGATCCTCTGATTTTGGGTATTGTAACCCGGCTGGTACTTGGTGAGGTCCTTGTCATTCCCAATTAGAGTAGCCATAGGACGTATTTCCTTCACGCAGGCGGTGAAGTCCTTCTCCTCAAATGGGGTGCCATCCTCCTTAAATCTTGGATATCCAAGGGTGATGTCGGCTGGGTCCAGCTCTGGTAACCATGCCTTGGCCCGGCTTAAAGCGGCTATGGCTCCGGCTCTTGCAGAAGCACGTCTCAATTCTTGGAACCATTGAGGGAGCACAGCAAGCCGCCTCAGTAAATCAGCCAGGAGGTTGGGAACCTCATTTGACAAAGCCACAATGGCTAAAGTGCGTTGTGACCCGGTGTAGAGTTGTTCCACCAATGTATAAACCGCCTTCAGCTTTATTAACATATTCTAGTTCAGATTATAGCTCCTGGGGCCTGCATTAACAAACATCAGGTGAGCCGGAGGTGACAAACAAGACACTTGTCGGAAAAGGTTTACAGTATTTAACACTTGCAGAATAGCTTACCAATGATTGCTGAGACCATCTGAGATATATGGGGTTTTAAGCCGGTTAACTCAGTCGTTGTGTCTGCAATAGCCGCTTCTACTTTCTCTGCCCGGGTGACCAAGGAGGCCTTTTCATCAGCCCATGCTTTCTTATCGGTTTCAAAGCTTTTCTTCAATTTCTCTTGTTCAGATATGCTGAACTCAAATTTGGAGTTGGCCTTTCGGATTTCAGTCTCTTGAGCTTCCAGGAGATTCTTCAAATCAGCAATCTCCGACTCAAATTGACTTATGGCGGCCTATATCAATGCCGGGTTACAAGTCAGCATTATTATAATACAGCATTAAGTCCCAAGCACTTTGCAAGCAAAGATACTTGACACTTGGGGGCTAATGTATGCTGAAGAACTCTGAATTACTACAGCGGTTCATGGAAATTAAGTCCCATGCACTTTGCAAGCAAAGATACTTGGCACTTGGGGGCTAATGCGTATTGCAGTTCAAAGTATTATACTACACCGGTTTAAATATCTTGTTTAAAGCCGGCCTTCGAGTGTTATAAAATAAGCCGGGCGTCTGACAAGCAGTGCTAAGCGGATTCTAAGTCTACAACATATTTTCTCATAAGCAATAGACTTGGGGGCTGGTATAGTAAATATGAATAAGGAAAAGCAACAAAAGTTATACCTCAGATTTTTGATGTATCTGTTTCACCATGTCAACTTCCAGGTCACGGCTGTTGTACACTTGACTTATGTAGCCAGAGACAATTTCTCCAATACTCAAATGAGTATAATCCGTGACGTCCATCTTGGCTTTTCGGTGTTCCAAAAGTTCTTCCTTGGCAGAGCATTTGGCAAGTACAGTGGGTATTCCCGGTTCAACAAACTGAGTCTTAAGGATCTCGACTTTCAGGTCATCTGTTTTGGCCAGGCTAGGAATCTCCGGGTTATCAGAACCGTCAAGAGCTTGTTCGGCAGGCGGATCAGAAGTTGGTGCTGGAATATCATGGGCCGGCTCAGGTGGCGGCTCATGTGTGGAGGTGTCAGGAGCGGTTGTCCCGAGCTCCGGGTCAGTCACGACAGGCTCTTTGGTTGGCTTATTTTTCTTCGCCCTTTTGCTGGGCTTCACTTGTACGCTGTGTGCAAATCAGAAGGGTTAGTACAAAAACATGAGTAAGATAAGCCTAAAGATAAGTAGGTTGACATTACCCTGGAGCAGTCTTGAAAGTCGGCATGTTGGATTGCATGGATTCGCCAGAGGAAGGTGAAGTATCCTGATAGTTTGAGTTAGATGAATTGAGGGGTTGACGAATGAAACCCGCCAAAGGTAAAAAAGAACGTAAATTGGAGATAACCTCAGCCCGGCGCTTCCTTGTTACTTCAGGTAAGCCGGAGGAGAGTTCCACGTCTTTGCTGGTCCAGGTCTGCCTTCGGCTCTCATGAGTCTGTCGCTTCAAAAGGAATTGAGGATCTTGGTAAGCTAAAGGATGTGAAAATCTTACTTTCCGGGTCACTCTTCGGACTTTCTGCCTCGGCAAAGGCTCGGAGTCGGAGGAAATTATAGTTACCTCTTCCTCAACTGCTTGGCTGTTTCCCGTGTCCTCCTGAAGGAAATTAATGTCAATAAAATGATTGTAAAGGAATCAAGGGAATTAAGGGTTGCCTCTTCTTCATCATTAGTGGTGTCATCCAGTTTGAGAAAATCTGAAGCACTTGGCTTCTTCTTCTTCTGGGTTCCTGCCTTGACGGCTTTCCTCTTGGCTCTCTTGGCTGCTCTGGCTTGTTTGGAAGCCTCATGGTCATATTTGACCTTCTAGAACTTATCATTCGCCTATGAATCATGTGAAAAGGTTATGAAAAAAGCGAGGCATTCCACAATAAGAGTATAAATTTTTAGGTTGATGACTTACTGCAGGAGCCGGGTTATTCTTGCAGAATGGAAGTAAGCCAAAGGTGTTATTGACCACTGAGCCCTCTTTCAAAAGAGACTGGGTCATAGCTTCAACCATGTCATCAGGCAAGTCATCAGGACAGTGATGCAGCGGGTCATCCTTTTCGCCTGTGTAAGTGCACATCAAGCCGGGGCGGCGGCTTAACGGAATCATCCGCCAGGAGATCCAGGCTCGGACTAAATCAATACCATCTAAGACGTTCCCCAAAAGAGCCTTGATTTTCTTTATGGTGGGGGCAAGCTGTAGACGCTCAACAGCAGATAACTTGTCCGGCAGTGGGTGGTTGGATTCGAGGCACAGAGCGCAAAAGCCGGGCAGCGGGTTCTCATCAGCCGGAGAAGCGTCCTGGCAATAGAACCATTTCTGGTTCCAATCCTTAGGGTGGCTTGGCGGTTCAGCGTATGGGAAAAGGCAGTCCCTCCGTCGCTGAATGGAGGTACCACGAAGTTCCAGGCTGGGCCCATTGGCATGTTCATTCTGGCGGTTTAAGTAAAATAACTCTCTGAAGAGTAATACGTTGGGCTCTTCTCCAAGATACACTTCGCAAAAGACTTGGAAGTTGCAAATATTTGATATGGAGTTGGGCCCGATATCTTGAGGTCTGAGGTCAAAAAGTGCAAAACATCCCTGAAGAATTTTGAGCCGGGTGGAGAAAAGCCCCGGCTCATATGATCAGTAAAAATGATCAATTCCCCCTCCTTGGGTTGAGGTTTTTCCTCTGACAGGTTAGGAGCACGATAAGACATGACTTCTCTCTTGGGCAAATAGCCAGTCTTCACGAAATCAGACAATGTGCTTTCAGTAATAATGGACTTGACCCAGTTACAGGTCACAGGAGCTTTGGGAGCCTTGGGTGCCATAATACAGATGGAAGCCTATGACAAAATAATATTTTCCGGTTCAGTTTAACTCGGAGGAGAACATTTTAAATTCTATTCAAGAGGGCGGCTTACGAAGGGGCCTAATGACATATGGCTAATTATATCTGGTCAGTTAAAGCCGCTATGAATACCAGAAGAAATTAAGTTATTTTAAACCGCCAGGAGTTGGCAAGGCTGTGACTCAGTATTGCCTTTTTAAAGTCGGCGGTGAGATTTGCTGTGGCTAAATGGATCTGACAGAAACAGATTTTGCCTAAGTGTTGCACAAACAAGTTGTTGGAAATATGCCCTAGAGGCAATAATAAATTAGTTATTATTATTATATTTCATTGTTCATGATAATCGTTTATTATCCATGCTAGAATTGTATTGATAGGAAACTCAGATACATGTGTGGATACATAGACAACACCATGTCCCTAGTAAGCCTCTAGTTGACTAGCTCGTTGATCAATAGATGGTTACAGTTTCCTGACCATGGACATTGGATGTTGTTGATAATGGGATCACATCATTAGGAGAATGATGTGATGGACAAGACCCAATCCTAAGCCTAGCACAAGATCGTGTAGTTCGTTTGCTAAAGCTTTTCTAATGTCAAGTATCATTTCCTTAGACCATGAGATTGTGCAACTCCCGGATACCGTAGGAGTGCTTTGGGTGTGCCAAACGTCACAACGTAACTGGGTGGCTATAAAGGTACACTACAGGTATCTCCGAAAGTGTCTGTTGGGTTGGCACGAATCGAGACTGGGATTTGTCACTTCGTGTAAACGGAGAGGTGTCTCTGGGCCCACTCGGTAGGACATCATCATAATGTGCACAATGTGACCAAGGAGTTGATAACGGGATGATGTCTTACGGAACAAGTAAAGAGACTTGCCGGTAACGAGATTGAACAAGGTAGCGGAATACCGACGATCGAATCTCGGGCAAGTACTATACCGGTAGACAAAGGGAATTGTATACGGGATTGGTTGAATCCTTGACATCGTGGTTCATCCGATGAGATCATCGTGGAACATGTGGGAGCCAACATGGGTATCTAGATCCCGCTGTTGGTTATTGTCCAGAGAGGTGTCTCGGTCATGTCTACATGTCTCCCGAACCCGTAGGGTCTACACACTTAAGGTTTGATGACGCTAGGGTTATAGGGAATAGATGTACGTGGTTACCGAATGTTGTTCGAAGTCCCGGATGAGATCCCGGACATCACGAGGAGTTCCGGAATGGTCCGTAGGTAAAAAATTATATTGGGAAGTCCTGTTTTGGTCACCGGAAAAGTTTCGGGTTTTATCGGTAATGTACCGGGACCACCGGGAGGGTCCCGGTGGTCCACCAAGTGGGGCCACCAGCCCCGGAGGGCTGCATGGGCCAAGTGTGGGAGGGGACCAGCCCTAGGTGGGCTGGTGTGCCCCCCCCCCACAAGGTCCCAAGGTGCCCAGGGTTTGGGGAGGGGGCGCCTCCACCTAGCTTGGGGGGCAAGTTTCCCCCTCTCCCCCCTTTGGCCGCCACCCTAGATGGGTTTGGGGCTAACGCACCCCTTGGGGTGGAAACCCTAAAGGGGGCGCACCCCCTCCCTCTCCCCTATATATACTTGAGGACTTTGGGGCTGCCAACAGATGAGTTTTGACCCCTTCCCTTGGCGCAGCCCTTTTCCTTCTCCAACACCTCATCCTCCTCCGTAGTGCTTGGCGAAGCCCTACCGGAGAACCACGAGCTCCATCACCACCACGCCGTTGTGTTGTCGGAGTTTTCCCTCAACTTCTCCTCTCACCTTGCTGGATCAAGAAGGAGGAGACTTCTCCCAACCGTACGTGTTTTGAATGCGGAGGTGCCGTCCGTTCGGCGCTAGGATCATCGGTGATTTGGATCATGACGAGTACGACTCCATCAACCCCGTTCACTTGAACGCTTCCTCTTAGCGATCTACAAGGGTATGTAGATGCACTCTCCTTCCCCTCGTTGCTAGATTACTCGATAGATTGATCTTGGTGATGCGTAGAAAATTTTGAATTTCTGCTACGATCCCTAACACAAGTTTCGCAGCTGGCAGGTATTATTTTGGATTAAACATGTGTACAGGAAAGAAAATATTCTAGAGCTAAAACTAGTACAGATGAGTTCATCAGTTCTAAACAAAGCCTTTGTACAAAGAAAAGGAATCTACTTGCATTCGAAATGGGTGCAAAATAACTACCGCGTCAGTTTTATACCATCTTAAGATCAAGAAACGGCGGTGGTGATGAAATCTATGAAGGGTTCCTGACGAACATAGAAGAACACCGAGGAACTCGAAAGTCTTAATGCGAATCTGAGGAACAAGAAGGAAGAAACTTACAGATGCAAAGTTGTTGCGGAGGTTCGTCCAGTTTTATGGTCAAATCAGGTCGATGCAGCGGCCAAGGTCGACGGTGCTCTACTACGGCGGCGGCGGAGCTCGAGCAACAGAGAAATAGCGAGAGGAAGAAGACGACCGAAGGGGAAGAATGGAAAACACCTAGGTCGTTCCTATTTATAAGGAAGGGCTGACTGAGAAGGCGCGAGAAACGAGGAGGCCAGGCATCATTATCCAATGACTTCGATGCCTCGATTTTCGGAATGGTCAGTAAAGATAAAGATCCGTTAAAGATATGACAGAATAAAATATGGATTTAATGGAAGATGACATCACGGCGGGTTATCACGAATCCAGAAGATGATGTCATGGCGGGTTATAACCTTTGCATAGACAGAATACGGAAGGCCTTTCTTTAAGGTATTTCAAGATTGACATGAACCGGCTCAAATCAATCTGGGGCCTAATGTTGGGGATATAACTATTTGTGTAAGCCGCCCGTAAGGGGCCGAGTTATACAAAGGTGATTCATTATATGAAGCCCAAGACCAAGCATGAAGATGGCAGTTCAGTAAAGGGTCTAAAGCCCACAGGTGACTTAAGCCCCGTGATAAACCGCAGTAATGGCATGACTTGTATCATAAGGCAGAATTAACTAGTCACCGAGCCGGACACTGTTTATGAGCCGGCCGGGACTCTGTAGGTCACAGGGCGTCAACCCCTGTATATAATGGGACGACCCGCTGGCAGCTTAGGGCAAGTAACATCAAATCGATAGCCGGGCATAGCATATCTCGCTCCCTGGTCATCGAAACCCTAGCAATACCAACCCAACTAGACGTAGGATTTACCTTAATCGTAAGGGGCCAAACTAGTATAAAACTCTCTCGTGTCCCTTGTCCTGATTAACCCCTTTAAGCTTCCTAGTTGCGATGGCTCCATGACTAAGTCCTTTCATGAGGACATCTGCCGTGACAATTCCACGGCAATCACACTCTTCGAAAAACATACCTCAAAACCTTTTATAAGGCTGATACAGGCTCCATTTAGTCCACTCTCAGCAGACTGAATCTTCTCAATCACCACACCCATAAGGGCACGGTGCTCATCAACGATGGAGGCACTCTTCAGCGCCACCAACAAAGCATCCGACACCTCTGGTTGGACAGAGGTTGCCGATATGCCCCCTCCAGATGAGTGGGGTTGTCTGCCTGATTCTGGAGCCATATTGGTCTCCGGAACTGCATCCGGCTCAGAGCCGAATTTAATATGGCCCCCTTCGTCAGCTCCCATGGGAATTTCCTCCCCCATGTGTTCGGCCCCTGAAGTTTGACCTCCAGGCGCCGTCTTCACGGTCTTTTCCTCTCCTCCTTGGCCGGGGTCCCTCTGGGACGAAGCCTCGGTGGTATTCACATGTTTGAAGGAAGGGGCCTTCAGGGGTGTCCCGCTTTCCATAGCATCCGAGCTCAACGAATCCTCTGATGAGGATTGTTCGGTACAGGACCTCGTCGGACTACAAAAAATAGGGCTCGGGTTAAAATATTATGCCATAATGAGTCTGTACGGATAAACATATTCGGACTGTATATATTCACGAGTTCACGAGGGGCTGGACCCTGGGATCCCACGCCGGGCCGCTGTCGGCGGCAGTAGACTCCTCCGGAAGAGGAGATTTTCCCCTTTTAGGTGACTCGGCCTCTAAGTGTGCGGAGGTCGTCCTCTTCTTCCTTTCCCCCGCAGGGGATTCATCTTCCTCCTCGTCCTCTTCGGAGATGGCACGGGCATCAGAGCCTTCGGATATTGTGTCTGAAATGCCGCGGCGACGAAGGCCGCCCCGGGTCTTTTTGGCCTCCTTCTCGGCCGTCTTCTTCGGCACCTTATAAGGCGCCGGGACCAGTATCTTCGTCAAAAGTGGGACGGCCGGTTCTTCGGGCAGCGGGGCTGGACAATGGATCCGCTCCGCCTTCTTCGTCCAGCCCTAGGAGATTTGTGGAAAACACATTAAGCGCTTCCCTTGGTTTATGCGGACAGAAAGTACAATTACTTACCGAACTTGCAGGGCGGGACAGTTGGTACCCGCGGTCTTCGGTGGAGTCCGGCCATGATTTGCTGGACTTAAAAAAGCACCTTCCAGATGTCTTTGCGCGAGGAGCCAAAAAGCTCTCGCAAGGTTTGGTCCTTGGCCGGATCGAATTCCCATAGATTGCATGTCCGGTGTTGACAAGGAAGGATCCGGTGAACTAACATCACCTGGACCACATTGACAAGTTCAATGTTCTTGTCTCCCATATCTTTAACGCGCATCTGGAGCACCGACAATTCGTCGGATGAGGACCAGTTCAGGCTCTTCTTGACCCAGGATGTAAGCCGTAGGGGGGCACCGGATCGAAACTCGGGAGTAGCAGCCCATTCCGTGCCGCGCGGCTCGGTGATGTAAAACCACTGCTGTTGCCACTCCTTGACGGAATCGTTAAAGGTGCCTGTTGGCCATGTAACGTTGGGAATCTTGCTCACCATAGCGCCCCCGCACTCGGCGTGCTCGCCACCCACTACCTTGGGCTTCACATTAAAAATCTTCAGCCATAAGCCGAAATGTGGCGAGATGCGGAGAAAAGCCTCGCACACGACAATAAACATCGAGATGTTGAGGAAGGAATTAGGGGACAGATCGTGAAGATCGATCCCATAATAATACATGATGCCGCGAACGAACGGGTGGAGAGGAAACCCTAACCCGAGGACAAAGTGAGGGAGGAATACAACCCTCTCATGGTGTTCCGGAGTAGGGACGATCTGTCCCGCCGTCGGGAGACGATGGCTGATTTTCTTGGCCAGATACCCGGCCTCCCGAAGCTTTTTGATATCCTTCTCCCGGACGGTGGAGGCCATCCATTTGCCTCCTGCTCCGGATCTGGACATTTTTGGAAGGCCTTTGTGGGCAGAGAAGATGAACGCTTGGGCGCTGGAGCTTCGGCGAAGGGGAATGGATCGGGAAGTAGAAAGCGTGGGTGCGAAAGGGAGTCCTTATCCCCTTATAAAGGCAGTAGGGATTCTGCGCCTCCCCGCTTGCCTGGTAAAACCGCTTATTCCCTGAGCGCCGTAATTGATGGCGCGGTTGGGTTACCCACACCCGTATTGATGAGAATCCCGTGATAAGGGGACATGATCTCTGCTTCGACAAGACGTGCCAAGAAAACCGCCTCGCAATATGTGCAGTAGCTGGTTGAGAAAAACGGTTCGAATAATGACCGGGCCATGGTGTGATGTCATGCTACCGAAAGTGTCAGCAGATTAGATCTGTGGAAATATTATTCTCTCTATGGTGATATGTGGAATTTGTTTTGCAGAGCCAGAAACTATCCTTGTGTTCAAAATCTTCTATGGAATATTCGGAGGAGGAACCCGCCTTGCAATGCCGAAGACAATATGCACGCCGGACTCATCGTCATTGAAGCCTGGTTCAGGGGCTACTGAGGCAGTCCTGGATTAGGGGTCCTCGGACAGCCGGACTATATCCTTTAGCCGGACTATTGGACTATGAAGATACAAGATTGAAGACTCCGTCCCATGTCCGGATGGGACTCCCCTTGGCGTGGAAGGCAAGCTTAGCAATATGGATATGTAGATCTCCTCCCTTGTAACCGACTCTGTGTAACCCTAGCCCCCTCCGGTGTCTATATAAACCGGAGGGTTTAGTCTGTAGGACAACAACAATGATACCATAGGCTAGCTTCTATGGTTTAGCCTCTTCGATCTCGTGGTAGATCAACTCTTGTAATACTCATATCATCAAGATCAATCAAGCAGGAAGTAGGGTATTACCTCCATCGAGAGGGCCCGAACCTGGGTAAACATCGTGTCCCCCGCCTCCTATTACCATCCGCCTTATACGCACAGTTAGGGACCCCCTACCTGAGATCCGCCGGTTTTGACACCGACAGGGGGTGCCTGGTGCTGTCCTTCCACGGTCAAAGACGAGTGTTCTGCCTAAAATTAAGCTGCCCCGCCGAGGACATTCGTGGCATTTCACATGTGTGGCTGCGCTTGGCGTTGTGTGGATGGTTGGGTTTCACGTATGTGTGAGGAGGACCCATGATTGTTTCAGAACCCTAGCAGCTAGCCTCCACTCACGGTAGCGCCCCTCTCCTTCGCTCTGGTAGCCGCCGCCGCGCTCCCGTCCTGCTCTCCTGCTCCTTCCCTCCTTGTCAGCAAGCTCGCCGCTGCCACTGACGGGATCCCCTGTCCTTCCTGGGCCCATCGACATAGGTGGTGCACGGCCATCCCTCCCTACGAGGTTGGCGGTGACCTCTTGCCTGACCATAGACCTCGCGCTATCGCCTCTGTCCCCGTCACCCCTCCTCTCAAGGCGCCGGCTGGCTCTCCCTTCACTGGAGGAGTGACGGCTGCGGGACCGAGCCACCCTCCCTACGCATCGTCTAAAGATGGACACATCTAGTGGAGGAAGAACCGTCAGCTCAAGCCAGGAGCAGCCGGTGCCGAGGCGCAGGCGTTCGATGCATCGCTCTCCTGTCAGATCCTTCTTCGCGAAGAGGAGCACATCCTGCTACTTGAGACACTGCTCGAGGTTCACCTCTCTCTCTCTCTATTTGTTCTCATGTTAGGTTTCTAATTAATTAGGTGGATGTACCAATTACAATATTGGCATGGCTGCATCTTTCTTTATATTCAATTCATAACTGCAGGAAGTGACACTTTTCAGTTTCATGTAGGTGAGGCCATGGTTGTAACATCTCTCATACTCTTTTTACTTAGTTAAAACTTTAGTGTGGGGTCCAAAGATGGTTGCAGAAAGGTCATGTTGTTCTTGGTGCACATGGATGCAGGCTGGCATGGTAGGATTGAGGTACTTAGTGTTTCTTCATGAATTTCTTTGTCATTAGGTCAGGTGGTACGACAGGGTTCTTGATCCTATAGCATATGCTTCATGATGATTTAATCCATAAACTAGCATTTGATAACTTAGTTTCATTCCTTGCTTGATAGTACCTTAGGAAACATGGAGTTGTATGTATTTTGTTTCCTAATAAGTGCTTTTTAGGTCTTATTTTGTTCTCCTTCGTCATTTCAATCGCTAATATGAGAGAGAGAGAGAGGAGAGAGAGCACATGAACCATTTGATTAATGAAGGGTATCAAGGGGGGAAAGGACAATCTATTTTGACAGCATATGATTTGTAACTTAGCAACTAGCATGTGTGCTTGGAGTGTAGCGTGGAATCGCCTGGTCAAGAAAATTTTCTTGCCAAAATATTCCACTAAGTATTTTTGGGGGGGTAAATACTCTGTACATTTTTTGTGGCTGTAGCCTGTAGTGTCTGAAATGCCCATTTTGTTTGCTTTGACTGACACTATTATTTTTTATGATGTACAAACAATTATGTTTGAGGGTTCGTTGTGCTCCTTGTAGGTTTAAATATCGTGGCATGTACTATTTGCGGCACTATGAAGTTTGGTAACATACCGTAGCTCCTCCTGCTCCCTATCGGTGCAGAAAAGGAAGTGGCGCACGCTTGGCTGCCCCGCCCGACCACCGCTCCTCCTTGCTCAAGATCAAGGCCACCCTCCTGTGCCAATGAATCCAACGAGGGCACCATTGATCTCTCCTCGGCCTGGATGTGAAGTCCACTGCCAGGTTTGAAGCTGGTTCAGGTGAGCTTCTGATCCATTGGTCCTCCCTGGATGCAGTCATCATTTTCTTATTTTTTTTGTTACAAAACTAACACATTTAGTTTACTGATGTGGTTAACCAGACTACATCAGGGGTGGGGGTGGGGTGGTAGTCTTTATGACACTACAAAAAAAATCTATGCCATTTGTGTACCTGAGATTGCATAGATTTTCAGTTAGTGTCGCAACTCAGGGAGCCAATTGATCAAATTTAGTGGTTTGGACTTCCATGGATAAACACAGAGAAAAAAAAGTCAGTGCTCATCCATGTTCTTACGCTATCATGTTTGGTTTATTGATGTGGTTATTTCATTAGGATTATTGCATCTCTTTTTGTTTCCAATAATGTCATTTTTGTTTCTCAGTTTGTAATGGTTATACTGCTGATTAGCTTATGTTGTGCATCTTAGTATCTTGCCAATTCTATTTTGCCAGTTCAAGCATGTGCTTTTATCTTGATGCCAAGTCAAGAACACAAAGAATGCCAATGTGTTCTAATTTATTTCCACTATTATTTGTTTTTCTATTGCCAAAAGTGTTGTTGCTGAAGAAAAGAAAAAATGCATTGTTATTTTGGCTGCCCAACGAAGATAATAATAAATTGTAATGCACCAAATTACTTAAATTATATTGTTTTTGTTCCTATTTAATTATTATTCCTGTTAGTGCTAATCTTCTTTCCCGTGGACGCCTCTACCAGATCCGCCGCTGCTGCGAAGCCCAACTCCTGAGCGCCTCGGAGATGAGCAAGAAGAGAAGAGGAGTGACATCAAGGGGAGAGGGATCTTCCATTTTGGGTCCCGCTCTATGCAAGTGGAGATGAGGCTACCATCCCTTGATTCAGCCCCTTTGTGTTCCCCGCATGATAGTCGCAAGCTCTCCACCGATTGGAGTGAAATAGATGAGCTAATGTTACAGTAAGGTGTATTTTCTACTAACTTTGAAAACTGATTTTCAATGTATGCAGGCCCGGCACGACTCAGGAATTACTGGCTAGGTCACCATGTCGGGCTGCCCATGCCCATGTTCTGGGGTGATCAGATGCAAACTGCATCTTTTTGGTTGTGTGCACATAGCTGTTCTGCTCATCGCTTTCAAATGTGGAGGCCTTATCACCCAAATGCAAAACACTTCACATTAGACATTGCATATTAACAACACAATTAACATTTCGCCTAGTCATTATCACATTATTAAACAATGCATCATACCAACTAAAACATTAGTTTAAGATAGAGGGGCATTCCATGAACCTACACAACCCAAGGGTGCTGATCCACGAGCAAAATATACATGTTTGAGAGCAAGCTCATGACATGTTTAGAACAATTCACCAAAACTGACAACAAGTTTAACAACTAACTAGACATGAAGAAGAGAATGAAGGATGTCACCCTCCACTAGTAGAAAAAACCCCATTCGTCCCGGTTGGTAAGGGCCTTTTGTCTCGGTTTTTGAACCGGGACTAAAGGGTCGTTACTAATGCCCTAGCCCTTTAGTCCCGGTTCTTACACGAACCGGGACAGATGGGCCTCCACGTGGCCGGTGCGCCGAGCCCAGGCAGGAGGGCCTTTGGTCCCGGTTGGTGGCACCAACCGGGACCAATAGGCATCCATCGTCAGCATTTCAGTGGCTGGGGTTTTTTGGAAGGGGGTGGGGTTGGGGGTTTGGGGGGTTAATTTAGGTGTTTCATATATTGTGTTAGCTAGCTAATTAATAGAGAGAAGTGTCCTCTCTTATGTTCGTGCTTGGTCGACGCTTCGTACTATACATAGAGAGGCCCTCGACACGCTAGCTAGTAAGAAAATGAAGGAAACCATTAAGTACAGAAGTTCGTCATGCATACCGAGAGAAGTGATCGACCTATCCTTCTCCGAGAGATTGGTCGAACAACAAGTTTTTGTATTATCTATCCGACACTACTGGCTACATACATATACAATATGTAAGATCTCTTACAATCCCCTAGCATTTGAAACCAACTTCCACATGGTATTCTCCGGCTTTATTGATGACGTGGTCAAGAAAGAATCCCGCCAATTCCTCTTGAATTTCTTTAATGCGATCTTGTGGTAGGAGTTCATTCCGCATCTGCCACGTCTAATTTGAAGAAGGGGGTTAATACATATATATGAATGAAACTCAACAGAAATGATGGTGTCATAAAACGAAATTGTGAATATTATTGCTTACGCACTTCATATTGTCTTTTAGAGTAGCCCCGCTTATTTTTCAAAGTCGTGTTGTAGATGAACTCGCACACGTAGTATCCATAGTAATCATTCCCTTGATCCTGCCACAAGCACTTTACGAGAAATAGAGGTCAATCAAACTGATAATGAAGCATTATAAATGGCATTGATGAAAGTATAGCTATAGAATCAATGGGAGATGCGTGCAACTAGCTAGCTAGTAGTACTTACTTTCGGGTATGTATATCGCAGCTCCTTTGGCAGTACCGGAGCTTCTGCGGTGAACTGTTTCCAAACCCTGCAAGACAAAGAAAATAATTATTATTACTTGAGATATCAGGAAATGAACAAAAAGTTGCCGATATGGTGCGATAATGATCGATTGAACTTACTTGTTGAGCATTTTAGTCATGTCCGCATAGGTTTCGGGATCTTTTCGTCTCGAGTCTAAGACGGTTATTACTAGTCCCTGCTCAAGCTTAATCTCCAGGAGAATATAGTGGAAGTTGCGCACGCATGCATAACTCATCAATTACATTACTATAACCTCGCTCGAGTAATAAGGGAAACCAAATATGCACACGACAGTAACACTCACTCGAAGTTGTAAGGAAAGAGTATTAAATCTTTGTTTTGACTTTTGAGCAACGATTGTAGCAAGTTGGCCTCGGCCTCTTCGGCGTCCTTTGTAACCTAAAATTCATCTATGAGATTTGTGTTAATGAACCCAATATCATACATTTCTGCTTTTCTGCACTCGACGATCTTCAATCTGCATAATATAGTGAGGATGATTATAAATACATGCAATGAAAGAGCTGAGCTATATATAGAGACTTAATGACAAAAGTAGTACTTATAGACAGTAGCAAGTGACCGTTAATTTATCGAGAGCCTTTTGATTGAAGAACTGGAAGAACTCCTCAAATGGAATATGCAACAGATTAGTTCCAATGAGGTTGTGCTCCTCTTTGACTCTCAGATACAAAGTATTCGTCCCCCCAGACTCTCTGCAAGTTTTCATGTACCAATTATGGAATCTTTGCATCATCGTTGTTAGAGATTTTTCATCTTTGACGAGAGGCTTCCCGTACTCGTATATGTGTTTGTCCACCTCCAAGAATTCATAATGTACATCGTCGGGTAGGTAATCTCCAAGATTGCTATAACCGGGCACCATCCCCAGAGCATTAGCGACGATGTCGCTAGACACATTGAGCGGGGGGGCACGATTGGTTCGCTTGTTCGCCGAGCTGGGCAATTTTTTTCCCAGCTGCTCGTTCTTTTAACCTTTGATCACTGACAGTACTTCCCGACCGCTCCGCTTCTTGATATGCCTTTTGACTAATGCGCTCATAGTTGGTTTTCGGCGAAGACTTTGGTGGTTTCCTCAGGGCATCGATAGTGCCCTTTGCTTTCACCGGATCTACCTTTCCTCCGGAGGTGGATGTCTCATTGCTTTCAACCCTTCAAAGAAGTCCTTCACTTTGGTCTGCACGATCTTCGTGTTTTCCTCCCCGGTCCTCTCGTACGGTAACTTCTCTAGAGGCTTGAGAGGTGGACCGTATCTGTATTGCCTCCCACCTCTGGCTGTACTGCTAGACGCTGGAGCAGACGGAGTAGTTGCGGCTGTCTTCTTTCGTGCTTGCTTACGAGGCGGGCGAGAAGGACTACGATGCGCCGGAGCAGCCGGGACGGCGGCGGGTTTCTTCCGCCCTTGCTGGCGAGGCGGAGAAGGAGGAGGCTGGTGGCTGCTCGGGCGCGCCGGCGTAGGCGGAGTGCCGCCACGTGCCGGAGAAGGAGGCTGAGTGCCCTGATCGTCACTCGCCGGAGGAGGAGGCAGTGGAGGGGGCGGAGTGCCCTGACTCACCGGAGGAGGAGGAGGAGGAGGCGGAGGCGTCCAGTTCGGAAGGTTGATGAGCTCCTTCCGCCATAGGCATGGAGTCTTCAGAGCAGAACCCAGACGAGTCTCCCCTTCACCGGTAGGGTGGTCAAGATGGAGGTCCTCAAATCCCTCCGTTATTTCGTTCACCGTCACCCTAGCATATCCTTCTGGAATTGGACGACAGTGAAAAGTTGCGGCGGGTTCAGGAGGTCGAACAGAGCCGACAGCCGCCTTGACTTTGAAGTTCTGCCATTGCGTCATAAGGTGCCAATGTTGAGACTCCATGATAGTATCCACGGGGTAGCTGGCAGGAGCCGTCAAGACATGCTCCGGCTAAAGCAGCTCGGTGGAAGCCACGCTGCTTCTCCACTGAGATGGCGGGGTAGCTTCGGGGGAAGTTTCGGTAGGTCGCTTGCTGCGAGCTACTTCTCGTTCCTCTAGCGCTTGAACCCTTACGTGCAGCGTCTGAATTTGGGTCTGCTCCACTTTTTTCCTCCTCTCCTGGCATTTGTGACTGCCTGCGTCCGGAAAACTAGCCTTCCACGGAACAGAGCTTGGCGTGCCTCGTCTCCGTGCAGGGTGCTCAGGATTCCCGAGGGCCATTGCGAGCTCGCCGCTCTCTCTGTCTGGAACGAACGTCCCTTGCTGTGCTGCATCGATATAGTGCTGAAGCCTCTTGACTGGTATTTTCATTTGCTCGTCCGTCCAAAGGCACTTCCCTGATATAGGGTCCAAGGTTCCGCCAGCCCCGAAGAACCAAGTCCGGCAACGGTCTGGCCAGTTCATTGTCTCTGGTTTGATCCCTTTACCAAGCAAATCATTCTCAGCCTTGGCCCACTTAGGCCGGGCTTTGAGGTATCCACCTGACCCCGTGCAATGGTGAAGCTTCTTCTTCGCATCATTTTGCTTGTTTGTCGCCGACATCTTCTTACTTTTTTCTGATGTCTTGTGGGCCACAAATGCGGGCCAGTGATCTCTGATCTTCTCATATTTGCCGATGAATTCTGGTGTCTCTTCTTTGTCGACAAACCTTTTCAGCTCATTATTCCACCTCCTGAATAGGTCTGCCATCTTCTTAAGAGCATGAGACTTGATTAATTGCTCTTTAACTGGCTTCTCCGGATCCTCCTCTGGCGGTAGGGTGAAATTTTCCTTCAGCTCAGTCCAAAGATCATCTTTCTGCATATCATTGACATAAGACACCTCAGGGTCTTTGTTCTTAGGCTTATACCATTGGTGGATGCTGATCGGGATCTTGTCCCTAACAAGAACCCCGCACTGAGCAGCAAATGCTTCCTTTGTCCGGATGGGTTCAATCGGTTGGCCGTCGCGCGCGATTGCTGTGATCTCAAACCTTTCATCCGAGCACAACTTTTTCTTCGGGCCTCGTCTCTTTACCGAAGTTGTTCTCGATCCAGAGGGCTATAAAAAGAAGAAAGACGAGAGTTAATTGATATGTGTACATATACCAAAACAATGAATGCATCAATTAGCTAGTCAGCACAGGCTTAACTAATATATATACCTAGCCAGACTCGGTTCGGTCACCGGAGCCGTCATCACGGTCTCCTTCTTGCACCGTTATTGGGTCACCGGAGCTGTCATCACGGTCTCCTTCTTGCACCGGCATTGGGTCAAAGGAGCCATCATAATCATAGCCTGCTTCTTCACACTGTCCTTCCAGACCATCGGTGTCATTGAGAAACGAGAAGACGGCATCACTTCCTTGTGCGATTATGTCCCCCAACACCGCTTCTGTTGCTTCGTCTCGGGGGTTGTTGTCCATAGTTTCTACAAATATTTACAACATGGCAATTATTATTCAAACATGACAGATGGATATATTAGTGGCAAACGTAGAACTAGCTAGCTAATCACAATAAGGAATCATATTAGTGGCCTCGACGCTACTTCTCTAGGGTTTGGGGTGGCCTCGACAATGCTTCAAGGGTTTGGGGTGGCCTCGAGAGAGTTTGTCGGGTAGGGGCGCGGCGGGAGGGGGTAGGAGACGACATCGTTTTTCCTAGGGTTTGGGTGTCCTCGAGAGTTTTGGTCGAGCGAGAGGGTCAGGGGGTGCTCCCGCGGTATAAGTTATCACAGTCGAGAGGGGGTATATATATCGACCGCCCCTCATGTCGAAGTTATCCGGGAGGGGGTAATATCGACAACAACGACATACATACACGGGAAAATAATGTTATCGGGGAGGGGGTATATCGACCCCCCCCCACGTGTTGAAGTTATCGGGAGGGGGTTATATCGACAACGACGACATAGTACATGGGAAAATAATATTATCGGGGAGGGGGTACATCGACCCCCCCCTCGTGTTGAAGTTATCGGGACGGGTATATCGACGACGACACACCCAATAATACATAAGAAAACAAAGAAGAAATAAAAAGAGGAGAAGAAGAAAGGAATAGAGGAGAAGATCGAAGAAAAAAACAAAGAAAAAAAAGAGGAGAAGAAGAAAGGAATAGAGGAGAAGAAGAAAAATAGAATATTTTCTATTTTTTTCTTCTTCTCCTCTATTCCTTTCTTCTTCTCCTCTTCTTTTTCTTCTTTTTTCCTCTTCTTATTTATTTCTCCTCTTCTTGCTCTCCTCTTCTTCTCCTTTCTTCCTCTTCTTATTTTCCTTTTTCCTCTCCTTCTTTTTCTTCTTCTTCCTTCTTTCTAGCTAGATATATAAAACTTTTCTAAAAATGTAACTTTTGAATATATAAAACTTTTTCTTCTTCTTCCTGCTTCCTTCTCTTCCTTATTCTTAAATATATAAAACTTTTCTAAAAATGAAACTAACCTAAAATTAATGTACTAAATCAGAGAACATTAATGTACTAAAATTAATGTATTTTTAAAACACCATGCATATTACAATTGAAAAAATACATACATACATACAAAAACATGTAAAAATACATACATACATATACGAACATACATAAGAAATACATTTATCTAAAAAAATACATACATACATATATATATGAAAATCTAAAAACATCTAAAAACATGTAAAAAATAGCATATATATATATATAACAAAAAAGCACGGCGGCGGCGGCGGGGCCGGCAGGGGCGCGCGGTGCTCACAGAGGGCGGCGTCGAGGCGGGCAGGGGCGAGCGGCGGGCGGCGTCGGGGCAAGCAGGGGCGCGCGGCGGGCGGCGCCGAGGCGAGCAGGGGCGTGGGGAGTGGTGGCGACGTCGGGGCAGAGGGCAGTGGCGGCGACGGCGAGGTGGAGCAGGCCAACGGCGTCGGTGATGACGCGGTGGAGCAGCCTAATGGCGTCGGGGCAGGGCTCGGCGGCGATGGCGACGAGGAGTAGAGTGGGGGCGTCGGGGCGGAGAAGAAGTGATTTTTGCAGAAACTGCTAAGTGGTTTCTTATATACACGAAGCATTGGTCCGGTTGGTGCCACCAACCGGGACCAATGGAACCCTTTAGTCCCGGTTGGTGCCGCCAACCGGGACCAAAGGTCAGTTTTCGGCAGCCCAAAGGGCGGGAAATAGAGACCTTTGGTCCCAGTTGGTGGCACCAACCAGGACTAAAGGTGGGCGTCGGTCCCGGTTGGTGGCACCAACCGGTACCAATTCCCCCCTTTAGTCCCGGTTGGTGCCACCAACCGGGACCAAAGGCCTTGCGCTGGCCGCAGCCAAAAGTTTAGTCCCACCTTGCTAGTTGAGAGGGGCTCAGAGTGGTTTATAAGCCCCACTGCGGCTGCCCTCTCGAGCTCCTCTCAAATGCAGGCTTACGGGCCTAATGCCACACTATGCTGTCTGTGGGCCTATTGGGCCTTCTGCGGGCCTGAATCCTGGCCCAGCACTACAAGAAATATGTCAACTAGTGACTTTCTAACAGTGACCCTGGAAGAATTGGTCATAGATCTATGACCATTTGAGACAAAAGCTGTTCGGGGGGCTCCAAACCCTAAACCATTGTGACCATTTTGGTCAGAAAGGTCGTAATTTCCTTACACGAAATGGTCATAAAGCAAACAACGCTAGTCCGCTTCCTTATTTCTAGTTGTTAACAACCAATATAGATGGTCATAGCCTTGTAAATTGTGGTGGGTTGCGATGACTAGGCGCCATCTCATTAGTTTTGCCTATGTGTCATGTCCATGTGTCAATTTTTTCCCTAGGTTGTGAAGCAACCTATATTTCTGTTATTCCAAAAATTCCCAAAAAAATTTCATAAATTGTTTGGATCACATAAAAACCTTCCTTGCCTAGTTCAAAAATAATTCAACAATATTCATTTTCCTATTCTATTCAAAGCAGCACTTTGTGAAGGAAGTACCACTTTGGCATGTCCAAATAGTACCCATTTTCTACAGTGCTTTTCTATGCCCAAATAACCATCCTCCACCAAATGTCAGCTCAATCCATTCATTATTTTGAGCCAGCTTCAACATTCCTATTTATGTCCACTGTGGTACTTTGCAAAGCAAGTACCACCTAGGCTCGTCCTTTTGAGCTGAAATTTTTTGAAGACGGTCTTCTTAGTAACTGATCATCCTCAGCCAAAACTCACACCCATTAGCCATGTACATTTCCCGTACCTCTAATCAAACACTTGGCTGTTAATTCATGTTTGAGCATCGATCTGTCTCCTCGTGAGAATCTTATGTTGTAATTTTCTTCCTAGCACCTATCTGGGGAGTGACCAACCCACTAGACATTCCTAGGCCGCCCAGAACACATTGCAACGCCACGGTCACGCGGCGGGCATGCGAGTTTACGCACTCTAGAGTTGGGGCCCTCGGCCACCGCCCAAACCTCGACGTATCGCCACCAAACCATGTATTTATGATTAAATAGGTACTTATGTAACTATAAATGATTTTTGGAAAATATAAATACCAAACTATGAGGCAGCTGCAGTTCAAATTTGACCCGCTTCCAACTGAATCGGCGGAAATTTGTCTTTTTCACGAGAGGTGGATCAAAACATTTTACACCCAACCATTTTGCCAATTGTGCATTAAATATGTCCTAGTATTTTATAAAATTGATTTGGTCCAATTTTGCAACAATTATTTGGGAGGTCCTTCACAAAAAAACCTCCTTTTGGGCACTCGAAAAATGGAAAATGGTTTTTTCGTCCAAAGAAAATGAAAACTTTCTTAGGCAACATTGTTTGCCATTCCAATATGCACCCTTTTGCACAATATGAGATCATTTGAACAAACTATGCCATGAATGTGGCCATAAGATGATCATTTGGCTTGAAAGCCATTGATCTCCACACGTGATAGCTCGTTTCTGAGAACACTTTTTTAAAATAATTGTCGTATTACAAGTTTGTTATTTTTTCTGGGAACTTGGCCACATATAATGACACAATGCGAAGATTTCCCAATTTTTTTATTTTTTTTTAATTTTTTATGCCCGTTTCAAAATGTGATCAAAACGGCGGGAATGACCGTTCCTAGCTAGTGGTTGAATCTTGGAATATTTTGGTACTTCTATGATTAAATAGGTACTTATGTACCTATGAATGATTTTTGAAAAAATAAATCGCAAACTATGAGGCAGCTGCAGTTCAAATTTGACCCGCTTCCACCCAAATCGGCGGAAATTTGTCTTTTTCACGAGAGGTGGATCAAAACATTTTACACCCAACCATTTTGTCAATTGTGCATTAAATATGTCCTATTATTTTATAAAATTGATTTGGTCCAATTTTGTAACAATTATTTGGGAGGTCCTTCACAAAAAACCTCCTTTTGGGCACTCGAAAAATGGAAAATGGTTTTTTCGTCCAAAGAAAAATGAAAACTTCCTTAGGCAACATTGTTTGCCATTCCAATATGCACCCTTGTGCACAATATGAGATCATTTGAACAAACTATTCGATGAATGTGGCAATAAGATTGATCATTTGGCTTGAAAGCCATTGATCTCCACACGTGATAGCTCGTTTCTGAGAACACTTTTTTAAAATAATTATCGTATTACAAGTTTGTTATTTTTCCTGGGAACTTGCCACATATAATGACACAATGTGAAGGTTTCCCAATTTTTTGATTTTTTTTTGAAATTTTTATGCCCGTTTCAAAATGCGGTCAAAATGGCGGGAATGACCGTTCCTAGCTAGTGGTTGAATCTTGGAATTTTTTTGGTGTTTCTCTGATCAAATAGGTACTTATTTACCTAGAAATGATTTTTTAAAAAAATAAATATCAAACTATGAGGCAGCTGCAGTTCAAATTTGACCAGCTTCCAACTGAATCGGTGGAAATTTGTCTTTTTCACGAGAGGTGGATCAAAACTTTTTACACCCAACCATTTTGTCAATTGTGCATTAAATATGTCCTAGTATTTTAGAAAATTGATTTGGTCCAATTTTGCAACAATTATTTGGGAGATCCTTCACAAAAAAACCTCCTTTTAAGCACTCGGAAAATGGAAAATGGTTTTTTCGTCCAAAGAAATTGAAAACTTCCTTAGGCAACATTGTTTGCCATTCCAATATATACCCTTGTGCACAATATGAGATCATTTGAACAACCTATGCCATGAATGTGGCCATAAGATTGATCATTTGGCTTGAAAGCCATTGATCTCCACACATGATAGCTCATTTTTTAGAACACTTTTTAAAAATAATTGTCGTATTACAATTTTGTTATTTTTCCTGGGAACTTGGCCATATATAATGACACAATGCGAATGTTTCCCAATTTTTTGATTTTTTTGAATTTTTTATGCCCGTTTCAAAATGCGGTCAAAACGGCGGGAATGACCGTTCCTAGCTAGTGGTTGAATCTTGGATTTTTTTTTGGTGTTTCTCTGATTAAATCGATACTTATGTACCTAGAAATGATTTTTGAAAAAAATAAAGAGCAAACTATAAGGCAGCTGCAGTTCAAATTTGACCCGTTTCCAGCTGAACCGGCGGAAATTTGTCTTTTTCACCAGAGGTGGATCAAAACTTTTTACACCCAACCATTTGGTCAATTGTGCATTAAATATGTCCTACTATTTTAAAAAATTTATTTGATACAATTTTGCAACAAATATATTATTGGTTCTTCACAAAAAAACTTATTTTGGGCACTCGAAAAATGAAAAATTTATTTTTCGTCCAAAGAAAATGAAAACTCCCTTTGTCAACATTGTTTGCAAATCTACGATGTAAACTTGTGCAAAATATGATATCATTTGAACAAATATTTGATAGGACTTTCACAAAAAACTCATTTTGAGCACTGAAAAAATGGAATGAAATTTTTTATCTTGAATCGATCATAACCAATTTATATGGTTATAAGGTCATCAAATGGTTTGATGCATTCTGATTGGATCATGAGCATATCACGCGGATCACGCATCAACCACCGTCGGATGCTTCCGGATCCAACGGCCCAAACCTCCTGAGCCGAAACCCTAGGTCTGTCGGCAAATTTGACAAATTTGACCCGTGGACGAAATCAAATTACAGAATGAACTGCTCGTGAAACTATTTCATGCGGCTGACCTTTTTGTGTGACGCCCGACATGAAGGCGTCACACTACATTGTGCAACGCCTCACAGATAGGCGCTACACGTCTGGCCAACGTTGCACCCCAAACCGCCTAAAAATTGCTAAGTCATTGTGCAGAGCCTACGAGCTAGGCGCTGCACTGTATAGTGTGGCGCCTAGCTCTCAGGCGCTGCACTAGTGGTTGCACTACAAAATGAAGCAACCACTAGTGCAACGCGCTACACTGTATAGTGTGGCGCCTAGCTCTCAGGCGCTGCACACTGACTTAGTAATTTTCGGATCACATGGATGCGACACTGGTCAGGCGTGTAGCGCCTATCTGCGAGGCGTTGCATAGTGTAGTGTGACGCCTTCGTGTCGGGCGTCACACAAAAAGGTCAGCCGCGTGTCCCTCCCCCCTCAGATCCTCAGCCTGTCGACGGCGAGGAGCCCTCAGCCCGTCGCCTGCCTTTACCGATCCGGTCGATGGCGATCCGGGCCGACCCGCGCACTATGATCCCATGCGGTGCGGGAGAGCGGCAATTCGGCGGAGAAACCTCGGCGACCAGACGATGGCGCAGGTAAGCTTCGCCCCGCTCGCGTCTTCCCCCACTAGCCTGTGCTCTCTCCCGCCACCCTCACCCCATCCCGTCCCTCTTCCCTCTCCTCCATGTCGCCTCTCTCCTCTGAACCCCCTAGAACAGCAACGCCAAAAATCCTAACCCTTTCCCTCCCATTATCGCAGGTTGACTCCGGTCCGGCGTGGTGAATCTGCAGCGGCGGTCAGATCAAGGCAAGGTAACAGAAATACGTACCATCCATCTGTTGTGATTTTCTTTTGACTACTAGATCCGCCCCTGCTCCGGGGGCACGCACACAACCTGTTGGACTACTAGATTCGTCTCAGCATAAGTCACGCATCACCAAACTATGTCAAAAATGAGTACATGTATATGTGTTAAAATTCCCGCAGATTCAAATGTAAAGTGTGGTCTCTGTTTGCTGAAGTATCCTTTGAGGTGTAATGCTTCCACCAGAGATTATCTACGCCACCATCTCCGTAAAGCAACTAGTATTATGGAATGTGGTAGCCATGGAGGTGATTCCTTATTGATGTACTTCACTAGCTTCTACTTACTGAAAGACTACATTAAAACTGTTAACTGGTTCAAGATTAAACTGAACCACTGCAGCTACCTTAGTTAGATAATCTGGCTGAAATAAGAACTCAAATCCTTGGTAGTCTGGGAGATGTATCTGTTAAAGGTTGAGATTACATAATTCAGGCTTACATAGTTCAGATGGTTTTACCTTAGCTTGTTTGAACCAAGAAACTGAGAAACATGGGTAACTGTCAACTCAAGGATTTGAATTTATTTGGCAGGCACCAATTGGCAGTGAGAGGCAGAAGGGGAATGCTGACACCGTGTTCCATGCTCCTTCAGACATGGAGTCCAGGCGCGCACGGCTCCGTCGCCCCGCGCGCTCCATTGGAGGAGCCCCCGCCCCGCGCGTGGCCGCCTTGGAGTTGGAGCGCTTCCTGCCCCACGCCCCTTGTCTGCTCTGGCGCCGGGTTCCTCCTGGCCGCGATGATGCCCGAGGCCGGCCGCTACACCCACAAGAAGGATGACGGCATCTGCAACAGTGAGCTGCAGGGTTTTGCTTGCTCGCTTGCTTACTTTGCTGCCTGTCTATAACCTGGTCGATTTTGTTTTCTGCTACCATTCTCAGTGTCGTGAAAATGGAGATGCATGTCTAACTGCTTCACATGCTTAATCTAATTTAATGTGTAAAATGGCAGGCAAATGCTGCTGCAAAGATATTAGTGGTATATGTGCATGCATTTGACAATATGATTTCACATGTGTGTTTGAACATTAACCATACAGATCATGGTACTGTTGATTTGGTGCAGTTGAATGAGTGCTTGGTGTTGATATTTTGTTAAATGAGCATTATTTGGTCTTATAATAGATTCGTTTGCACTATTTTGGTTAATCAAAGTCCCACAATCATATGTGATTTAATTGGCTGAGATGTTGCAGTAGACTTTGTTGCTAGCTATTTAAGATCACTTAAGATGAATGGTTTTGATTGTTGAACTGAAAGCTTGATTTGTTCAGGTGGAGGGTGGCTTTGTGAAGGTGGGGAGGTGGGAGAAGAAGAACTCTGAAGGTAAACAATCTAACACTGCTGCTCACAATCTGAGGCTTGTTTATTTCTGCACTGAACTGAAGCTTGTGTTTATAAGTGTAGCTTGTGTTATACTCTTTACTGAATGACGAGTGCGGCGATGAGTCCGACCAGGGCGCGCTGGCAGAGTAGGCAGAAATAGTGAGGAAATAGTGAGGATGAAGAGGTGAATGGTGTTGATTGTTGAACTGAAAGCTTGATTTGTTCAGGTGGAGGGTGGCTTTGTGAAGGATGGGGAGGTGGGAGAAGAAGAACTCTGAAGGTAAACAATCTAACACTGCTGCTCACAATCTGAGGCTTGTTTATTTCTGCACTGAACTGAAGCTTGTGTTTATAAGTGTAGCTTGTGTTATACTCTTTACTGAATGACGAGTGCGGCGATGAGTCCGACCAGGGCGCGCTGGCAGAGGAGGCAGAAATAGTGAGGAAATAGTGAGGATGAAGAGGTGAATGGTGTTGATTGTTGAACTGAAAGCTTCATTTGTTCAGGTGGAGGGTGGCTTTGTGAAGGATGGGGAGGTGGGAGAAGAAGAACTCTGAAGGTAAACAATCTAACACTGCTGCTCACAATCTGAGGCTTGTTTATTTCTGCACTGAACTGAAGCTTGTGTTTATAAGTGTAGCTTGTGTTATACTCTTTACTGAATGACGAGTGCGGCGATGAGTCCGACCAGGGCGCGCTGGCAGAGGAGGCAGAAATAGTGAGGAAATAGTGAGGATGAAGAGGTGAATGATGTTGATTGTTGAACTGAAAGCTTGATTTGTTCAGGTGGAGGGTGGCTTTGTGAAGGATGGGGAGGTGGGAGAAGAAGAACTCTGAAGGTAAACAATCTAACACTGCTGCTCACAATCTGAGGCTTGTTTATTTCTGCACTGAACTGAAGCTTGTGTTTATAAGTGTAGCTTGTGTTAAACTCTTTACTGAACGCTCTGTGCCACGATCCCATGAGTAACAAGTTTGATTCTTAATCCTATTTGTAATTATACTTTGACTGTACTGAAGCTTGTTTCTGATTGTAGGCATATGGTACTGAACTATAGTACTGAACTGCACTATAGTAACAAGAGTAGCTTGTTTTAATGCTTGTTGCTGCTACAAAACTACCCTTCAAGATGAAATTAGTTTGCTGGTGTTTACTCTCTACTAAAGAGATATTAGTAAAGCTGTCGTTGGTGGTTCAATTCTGAATATATACTGATATATGAATTCTGAATATTACTTTGTTCTAAAGAGATGTGTACTGAACTGAAGATTGTAGGCATTGATATATACTTTGTGTTTGCCTTTGTGCTCTGCTCGAACCTGGCCAATTTGGTTGAATTGTCTCTGGGGCCTGTACGTGGGCGTGTGATCCAAGTAGGGCTAAATGTGTTGATGCTACTGATCTCTCGGCTGTACCACTATGCATTGCCGTTGCTTAGGCAGCATGCTACAGGCAAATCACAACAACTTGAAATTTGAGCCACGTTGTAGTTGTGCTGTGGCTGCTGTTTATATGCTGCATCCTTTTGTTATGAGTATCAAAACCAATCAACACATGTGTGAAACTGTTTATTCGGTAGCTTCTCGTAGAGCGAGGGGAATTGTCCAGATCCACACAGGCAAATCAGAGTGCCTCTCTGCTAGAATATGTCTGTTGATAAACGAGTTGGCACAAGCGTTCAAAGCCAATGTTTCTTGGGGTAGTAATGTAGAACATATAAAAAAGGCATCTACCCTGCACCCAGATTCATGTGAGAGATTTCTAATAAGGGCAGTAATGTAGTGTGATTCAGTAAAACCAGTAAATAAATAGCACTGGGGTTTCTGGACTTATCGTGCATATACAACATATTTCTGGACTTATCGAGCTATTGTAATATGAATGTATAGAAAGTAAACGAGGACCAGACTTTACAATTACAGACACATCCATCAATCCATGAGGCAAAATCATGTGAATCCAAAAGGAGAGCCAGGAAGAGATACCAATTTTGATCCAGAGGGGCTACGAGTGTGGCCTTCTTCCGGAAGAGGTTGGCCCTAACACACCTTGTATCAGAGGCGCTGGGAACTCATAGATTGTCCTGGTCAGTGAGCAGGTCCTCGCATCCGGTCATACTGCTAGCCTGAGTAACAGGAAAATGAAAGGAACAATTTAGACTTGGTATTAACGAACAAAGACTGTAATCAATAGCAGATTAAGCGCCAATTTTCTCGGATACAAGGAGAAGAACGAGCAAAACAACACAGAGATGTGGGACAATGCTGTACCTGTAGATGATGTTCGTAGCCAAGGAAGACATGGGGCCAGCCTTGCATGTGTGCATGCTTCACCGGTGCATGCATCACCATAGCAGCCAAGCAAGTAGACATCATCGACATCTACTCACCGCTTTCCTCGCAATGGAGAAAGAGTCAAACAAAAAAATATCAGACCATGATATGACATCAGACCATGGATTAGTAACTTTAAATCACAAAGTATACCCACAACACCATAAAATAGTCCCAAACCCGAGTTTTATTTGAGTATATCGCATGTAGTTTATTTTCATGATTCCAGAAACATGGAAGGGTTCAATACAGTCCTAATATATAATTTATTGCATGCTTGATGAGGCTATGTCAAGTGTCTAAATTTTGAATGCATGCGCTAAGGCATTTTTGAGCACTTCGCGTTGATTGGGCGTTTAGCTCCTGTAATGTTCTTGAAGTTCATTGTTATATACTTCTTGTTGTAGGATGGCAAGTTGTCGCAGCTGGAGCAAGTCTCACAAGAGAGAGCAATGAAGTCCATTGTACTCTCCTGTTATATACTTCTTGTTGTAGGATGGCAAGTTGTAGGATGTGCCATAATTGTCTTATTGCATATTCCCTCTGTTCCTTCTATATTCCTGTGTAAGGTAATGTATTCCTGAGATGATTTGTTATGTAAACCTGATGTGATGCGATGGATGATTTGAATTTCATATGGAGTTTTCCTGATTTGAATATGAAATAATGTTGGATGTACGTGTGTGTAACTAGGCTAGAGGCTGGTCCAAAAGGCTGAGATCTAATACCGGACAAATAATTGGGCTGAAGAAGGCCACACCCCAACAAGCATTGGACCGTTTAAAAAATGAAAAAAAATAAAATCTCAAAAAATAGAAAAGGAAATAGATTGCAAAAAGGATCGGGCCCAAAAAAATGGAAGAAGCTCATGAAAGCCGAATTGTTGGGCCAGGCCCATGTAGCTATTCAAAGCATAGGAAAAAAACAACAAATGGGCTGAATTGTTGGGCTCAGCCCATGTAAAACACCTAATTGGACCGGGCTGAATCTTATCAATAACCTTTTCAATTGGTCGCAATTTTGCCACGTCAGGTTGCCACGTCGGGTCCGACGTGGCCTGGGCAGAGAGCTAGCGACCAAAACAGAAGGTCATGAAATCAACGACCTTTTGTTTTGGTCATGGAATTCCACGACCTTCGCACAAAGAAGGTCGTTAATTTCAGTTTACGACCGCCTGCTTTTGACCATCTGTTTTTTGTCAAAAAAAGGTCGCAAATGAAAATCAATGACCTTTCAGGGACCAATAGTGAGGGTCACAAGTTGACATATTTCTTGTAGTGCAGGTTGGGTTTCCAGTCGTATTCAGGCCGTGGTGGCCCAATAGGTGGCAGTTTTTTTTATTTTTTTCCAGTATTTTTGTTTTGTTTTTTGCATTATATATTTTCTTTTGTTTTTTACTTTATTTTTTAATTCTTTTTGCTTTTAAGTCAGAAAAATTATAAACTTTCTGTTAGTGCCATTAGTTTTCAAATTTGAATAGTTAAAATTTGAATTCTTTGAAATTTGTGTGAATCACAAGTTTGTGATTAACTTTACTATAAAAATAGTTTTTTTTCCATTTTTTGTTTTGTTTTTTGCATTATTTATTTTCTTTTGTTTTTTGCTTTATTTTTAATTTCTTTTTCTTTTAGGTCAGCAAAATTATAAACTTTCTCTTAGTGCCATTAGTTTTTAGAAAATTATAAACTTTCTGTTAGTGCCATTAGTTTTCAAATTTGAATAGTTAAAATTTGAATTCTTTGAAATTTGTGTGAATCACAAGTTTGTGATTAACTTTACTATAAAAATATATTTTTTAGTTTTTTTGTTTTGTTTTTTGCATTATTTATTTTCTTTTGTTTTTTACTTTAATTTTTAATTCTTTTTACTTTTAGGTCAGCAAAATTATAATCTTTCTAATCTTGAAGCGCATTGCATCCATCTTGATCTTGTGATCATCGACGACATCCGCAACATGCAACTCCAATATCATCTTCTCCTCCTCAATTTTTTTATTTTTTCCTTCAAGAAATTGTTTTCTTCTTCAACTAAATTTAACCTCTCGACAATAGGGTCGGTTGGAATTTCCAGTTCACATACCTCCTAGATAAATAAAATCTATGTCACGTTGGTCGACATAATTTTCATAAACAATAAATGAACCAATAGTTATAAAGATAATATATATCACATCCGAATCATGGATAGGATGAGGGCCGATGGGGGCGGATACCAAAACCATCGCACTATATAATAACAAGCAATAAAATAGTAAGAAAATTCGACAAGTATCTATCTAAAGTAAGGATTTTTTCTTTCAGAAAGAAGATAAGAACAAGAGGCTCACCATGGTGGTGCCGGCGACGAGATCGGCGCGGGCGATCGACGGCGGTGAAGACGGGAATGGGACGTGACGGGCCGCTAAACCTAGACAAATCTCGGGGAAAATGGAGCTTTGAGGTCGAGCTTCGAGAGGAGAAAGCTTAACTAGTGTGGCTCAGGCATTTCATCGAACACCTCATGTGCATAGGAGGTGAGCTAGAGCACCACAAAGCCCTCCCCTCGCCGGCCAGAGAAAAACAGAGCACTGGAGTTCTCTGCTCGCGGGCGAGGGGTATATATAGGCACCTCATTGGTCCCGGTTCGTGGCATGAACCGAGACTAAAGGGCAGCCATTCGTCCCGGTTCAAGCCACCAACCAGGACCAATGGTGGTGGGCCAGGAGCCAAGCCCATTGGTCCCGGTTCGTCCCACCAACCGGGACCAAAAGGTCCAGACGAACCGGGACCAATGGCCCACGTGGCCCGGCCGGCCCCCTGGGCTCACGAACAGGGACCAATGCCCCATGGGTCCCGGTTCTGGACTGAACTGGGACTAATGGGCTGACCTGGCCTGAACCAATGCCCCTTTTTCTACTAGTGCTCGCAGCACTGCTTAGTGCACCCAGGGCCGTCGACAAGGGTGGCCAAGGTGGGCGACCGCACAGGGGCCCATAAAATCCGGGGGCCCCAGATCGCACTAATCTAAAGCTAATTATGTGGCACGTCTTGTATGATCTTAGCGCCCAGCAATTTTATATTTTTTCCTTCTCTGTGCACGATCCCGTAGTCTGCTTGATTATCTCCCGTGCATGCACGGGATTCCTTTTTCATCTCACGCCAGCAGTTTTTCCGGGAGCAACCGCCTAATCCATTTACCATTTATTTCCGGATCTGCTGGCTTGCATGTAATTGCATGCATGAAGATTAGGGAGGAAAGGAAATCATCGGGGAGGAAGGAGATCCCTCCATCCGTGGGGACTTTTTTTTAGATAAAAGGCCTTGGCCCGACTTTATAAATAAAGCCACACGGCAGCGTCACAGACCTGAACACCCAAACAGATAGCAAGAACCGCGAATCCATCGACTAAAATCCTAGAGCAGGCGAAAGAAGTTCCAGAGCGATACATGGCACCTTGCCATACACGGCGCGTAGGCCGGAGGGGAGAGACGACTACGACCAAACCGATAAAACCACCGCAACAGAGATCAGACGTTAGGACCCAGCCCGGAGAAGAAGGATGCCGAAGCCCGAATTTTGGCGATGAGCACGTCCAGGGCATCCCGATCGTCTTCTTTAGTCAATAATCTCCACTGCTGCAATATGATACAAGATTTGAAAAGAACGTCAGCAGGTTTAGATGGAAAGATATGCTCGATAGTAAATTTGTTCCTAGTAGTCCAAAGAGACCAACATAAGGCACCCAAGCCAACCCAGAACACCCTCTTGGTGACCCCAACCAGAACCTTGGCTAGGGTTCTAAGCTCAGAGAAGGACGAGGGATTCCAAGAGACCTGAAGCCAAGATCTGACGCAACTCCAAATGAACTTAGCCAGGACACACTGGAAAAAGATGTGGTCCATGTTTTCCAAAGCACCACAAAGGTGACAGAATTCTAATCCCGGACCATTGCGCTTGCGAATCTGATCAGCCGCAGGAAGGCGTCCTCTGAAGGCTTGCCAAAGAAATATCTTAATCTTAGGAGGCACATTGGAATTCTAGATGTTAGAAAATCTATTCGAGGGGGTACCTCCGATAAGCCTAGAGTAAAGAGACTTGACCGAAAACCTGCCAGAAGACGAATGAGGCGAAACTACAGAATCCGGTGCCTCCGAGAGCACAGGGAAGAGGGCAGAAAGACTTTGCCAACCTCCAAATCTTCAGGAGACAGGGAGCGGCGAAAAGCCAGGTCCCAGTTATTATCCGCCACCTCCGCGATGGAGATGTCCAGCTTAGGACAATAAGAAAACAAAACCGGGAACTGAGTAGCCAGAGGAGCATCTCCACACCACCAATCTCGCCAAAAACGAACAGACCTACCATTGCCCACGATAAACTTAACATGCTCCAAAAAAATTGGTCTGACTTTGACAAGGCTCTTCCAGAATTGAGACCCTCGTCTAGCAGAAGCAAACAGGGGGCTAGATTGCGGGAAATACTTGGCCTTGAGGATAGAATACCAAAGAGAGTCGGCCCCAGTAGTCATAATTTTCCACCACCATTTAATTAATAAGCATTTGTTCATCACCAACGTATTAATAATGCCTAACCCCCCAAGGTTCTTAGGCCGACACATAAGCTGCCACTTGACTAATCTATATTTCCGCTTATTATCCGCCGTATTCCAATAGAAGGCACCCCTGTGTTTGTCAAAGCCAGCGTGAATACCAGCCGAAAGGAGATAGAAACCCATAAGGAACATAGGAAGGGATGAGAGATAGGAGTTGATTAAGGCCACCTTGCCAGCGTTAGTATTGTATCTACCGCGCCATGTAAGGACCCTGTTCCCCACTTTAGCGACAGCCGGGGCAAAATCCTTAGCAAGAATTTTAAAAGGAGAAATTGGGAGGCCCAGATATTTGAATGGAAAGGAACCTAAAGAGCAGTTAAGAAGCCTGGCCACACGCAGGGCTTCCGCATCATTCACACTAGTAACTAGCACCTCACTCTTGAAAAAGTTAATCTTCAAGCCAGAGACCGCTTCAAAGCATAGAAGGATGAATTTCAAATTGGCAATACACGCATCATCCAGTTCAACCATAATGATCGTATCGTCGGCATACTGAAGGTGAGAAACCCCTTCCGGAATGAGATGAGAGACCACCAGACTAATGTGACCACATTGAGTCACCCTCGTGAGAATACAGGAAAAGGCATCGGCCACAAAATTGAAAAGGACAGGGGAAGCAGGATCCCCTTGACGAAGCCCCCTGCCATTGGCAAAAAAATTACTAATATGCCCATTCACCGAAATGGCAGTGTGGCCCCAAGTGACCAACTGCATGATACGATGCACGTAAGCTCCATCAAAACCTTTCGCGAGCAAGACCTGCTTAAGAAAAGACCAACTGACTGAGTCGTATGCTTTCTCAAAGTCTAACTTAAGAATAACCGCTTTAGAGCCCCGAGAATGCAGGTCATGCACAATTTCGTGCAAAGAGAGGATACCATCTAAAATAAAACGACCCTTAGTGAAAGCAGATTGGAAGGGACTAATAACTCTATGAGCAACCGGAGAAAGGCGGTTAGCGAAGCCCTTAGCCGGGAATTTGGCAAAATTATTAATTAGAGCAATAGGACGAAATTGAGAGATTAGTTCAGCCCCCTTGACCTTGGGAATCAGAGTAATGACGGTGTAGTTCAAGCGGGAAATATCGATATAGCCAAGACAAAAGCCCTGTATGACACTGCAAACCAGCTACTTTAACTGAGGCCAGAATTTTCGAAAAAAAGGAATAGAAAAGCCATCAGGCCCAGAAGCCGCATTCGGGTTAGCGGAGTTAACTATGTCCCAGATTTCCTGATCAGAAAGGGGGATCATCGACGCGGCGTTGTCCTCGGCCGAAACTTTTAAACCCATGTTCGAGAGAGAAGGGGAGATCGAGAGGCCCGAAGGAGGTTTCACCTCAAGCAGAGTAGAGAAGAAGTCCCGCACGTGATTCATAATAACAGATTGGTCCGAAGACCGCACCCCATTGATGATCAGATTGTTGATACCACAACGCCTCCTCCGACCGTTCGCAATGGCAAAAAGATATGCAGTGGGGGAATCGCCCTTTAGCGTCCAATTAAGCGTGCCCCGCTGGCGCCAATACGCCTCAGCCTGATGGTGCAACTGCAGTAAGGCAGCCTCGAGGTTATACCTCACAGACCACCCATCCTCGGAAAGACCAGCAGAGTCAGCAGTCGAGTCTAGTGCCAAGATTTGGGTCTCAAGGAAATCTTTGGAGCGGCGCTCCTCCGCCACACGGTTGCGGGACCAGCCTCTAAGAAACTTACGTAGATTGTAGGAGCAAGAATGCCAATCATCCAGAGGACCGAAAGAGCGCGAGTTAGAGGAGAGCATATGGGATATCTTCACGGCAAGCATATCACAAAAACCATCAACGAGCAACCAAGAGGCATCAAATTGAAATCTGGCCGGAGGTCTAAGGTTAATAGAACCGTCGTCAACAATGAGAGGGGTATGATCAGAGCCAACAATACATTTGGCACCAAGGGAGGCCCTAGGAAAGAGGGAGTCCCACCTAGGACAGATGAAAACTCTATCAAGCACAGATCTAATAGGATTAACCTGGTGATTAAACCAAGTAAAGCGGGCTCCAACCCGGGGAAGTTCATGAATAGCATTGGAGCTAATAAAGTCGTTAAAAGCATTCGCTAAAGGCCAAGAGAAGATATCGTTGCTTTCATCAGAAGGGAGGCGAAGAAGGTTAAAATCACCCCCCGATAACCATCGGGAGGTTACAGGATTCGATCTTCACAGGAAGTTCGTTAAGAAACAAAGGAGCAATAGAGTGATCAGCAGGCCCATAAACCACTATTACCTCCATTAGAGTATTCAGCGCTTTAAGACAGAGTACAACACTAACCCAAAAGATCCCATGGTCATAAGCAACAACATCGAAGATGTCCTTATTCGAGCCTATCAGAATCCCACCCGAGTGGCCCGAGGAAGGTAAAACATGCCAATCAAATCTATCCATACCCACGATGGCAGAAAGTTCATTAGGGGAAAAGGACTCCTTAAAAGTTTCAACCAACCCCACGAAGTCAATATGGTTCGTGCGGATCAAATCTTTTATTTGGTCACGATGCCCCCTAGCGCCGAACCCTCTAATATTCCAAAATAAACCTTTCATTTATAAGAAAGATTCTTAATGCGGAGACTAGACCTACTAGGAGCCGCGCAGGTTTTAACTCTTTTAGAAGTGCCCCTCCTGGAGGGACCAGGCTGGGGCTGGCCACTACCAACACCCAGACCCGCCTCCGGACCCAGAGGATCAATAGACACAGTAGCGTCGGAGGCAACAGCCTCCTTAGCTTTGGCAATGGCCGCCTGAGCAGCCTCGTTAGCCCGAATGATTGCAAGAGGAGAACTAGGAGAGCCCACATTAGAATCAACCACCACTCCCACATCCGACATGATTTTAAAAAGATGATTATCCGACAAAGTAGGTAGAACTAGACAAACCAGAGAGGAACCAACAGAATGAGTGGGATGAGTACCTGAGGTAGGAAGATCCTTCGCAGCAGCCCGCTTTTCCGCTCGCTCCAGAACAGAGCCACCCGAGTTGGCCACCCGCCGTCCTTTGCGAGCCGTAGACGCCGGTGACCGAATCGCCTGCGCCCGAGGCATGGGGGAAGCCGAAGACGGACCAGAGCGAGACATGGACCCGAGCTCCTTGTCGAGACGACGGCAGACACCGGCAGTGGATTGTTTAGAGCCCAGAGAGTTCCTGCTCTTAGCTAAGAATTTGCGCACCGAGGATTTCTTCTTCCGCTGGGACTGGGCACCCACCGCATCACGCTCAGGGGAGGCAGGGAGATCCTCAATCCCGGAGTGGGTGGGGGAGATCGGGCGGGCCGGGAGGTTGGAGCAAGCACCAGACATGGGGGTAGCCGCCACAGACGGAATCTTCAGAGAAGCAGCATCAGGAACATCTGGCATGGAATCAGTAGGAGGGATCGCCAAAGACTCCCGAGGGGCAGCACCAGATGGAGCTTGAGACTGGAACAGTTCCCTTTCAGACTCAGCCAAGCCATCCCATTCAGATTGGGTGAAACGGAGATTGGAGCCATCACTCTGGTTGTTACCACCCATCGATCCATCCCCGTCCTTATCATGTTTATCCGTGGGATTAGAAGGAGGAGAAGGGGGAGGAGGGGGTTGATAGGCAGCCGCCACCTCCACCCGCACCCTGAGCCTGATACCGTTGGGAGAGGGGAAAACGTCGATCGAACCATGAACACAACTCGGATCCAGGCACCAAATCTTCATCCTAGCGGGGCCAACCTTAGTCAGAGATTCCGAGTCCACCTCCACGGGCTTCCCAATTAGAACCCCCACTGCCATGAGAAAACCGGACGAGCGGAGACCAGCTGGTAAATCATCAATGAGCACCTAGACCTGAGAGAGAGGGCCAATCGCCGTACCATTGCAAGTTGCCGGCTTGACCGAGACGACCAGTTGGTTGAGGGGAAGGGTAAAGCTGGTACAGGAAGCGATCATCCGCAGGCACTCCTTGGAAGGGAACACCACTGAAAACTCATGGTCAGATATCTGGGCCACTTGCCAATCCCATCCAGCCTCATCCCAGATCCGGAGCCCATCGAGTAAGGTCTGGGGAGAGATCTTCTGGACCTTCACATAAACAATAGCAGCATTCGAGAGCAAGGGGGCCACCTCCAGGGTAGGCAGATCAAAATCAAAAGCAAAGAGGGCACAACCAGGGAGACCCGTGCCAAACTGGAGGAGAGAGGGAGGTTTCAGTCTATTAGTGCAATTGACCGTGAGGTGCCCATCAGATCGGCAAATCAAACAGAAAGGGAGGTTGGTACAGCGAGATTGGAAGTGATTGGGCTTGTGGCAGGCCAAGCAGGTAAGCGCAGAAGGGTTGCTATGGGAGGCAGAGGAGGGGCGGGGATGCGGGAGGGGAGGAGAAGGAGGCAGGATCCTATCCCCCACCCCCGGAGAGGAGGAAGAACCAGGGAAAGGACCGGAGGGGCGCCGCGCCGCCCCCACGAAGGAACGGGGCGGCGGACGGGACCCCACACCCGCACCAGCTGGACGAGGAGGAGGAGGGAACCGCCCCGGGGCAGGCGCGCTGCGCCCCGTGCCGGGCACAGGCAGGGAACCCGAGAAAGAAGAGCCCCCACCACCAGAGGCCGCCGCCGCCTCCCATGGATCCACCACAGGAGGAGGAGAAGGACCAGATCTAGGTCGCGGAGGCCCAGAGCCAGGGGCGCGCCCCTGCTCCGAGCGCTGCGACCAATCCGGACCTGCAGCCCAAGCCGCACGGTCCGGAGCCGCCTGCTCCGCCTCCAGCTTGGAGCGGAGCTCGGCCTCGAGTTCCAGATCCATCGCCGACTTGGGCGACGCCTCGCGCGGCCGCTTACAGCCCGACACGGTCTCGCACGACGAGCCCCGAGATTTGTCCATGGAGAGCACCGCAGCGTAAGAGACTAGAGCCTGGCCGACTGGACAAAATAGCTAGAGGAAAATCTGGGAGTTTGTCAGCGCATGCATGGGTCTGTTAGCAGCACGGCCGCGTCTTTGTTGCTCCTAGAGAGATTCCAGGCGAAGGATAAGGCATGGGATAGTGGCATTTACTAGTATGTGGAGAGGTGGTGCTACTGGCCGAATGTGTCAGCTCCGCTGCGTGAGTGTGTGCCATAAGTGCCAGGTCCTTGTGTATATGTACTGCTTTGGTTAATGAGAAAATGACGAGCCCGTGAGGGCTGAAGAAAACCATGTAGCGCCTGTGATTGTCACCGGGACCAAAGGCAAAGCTAATTTTCTCCCTGGTGAATGTGTGTGTGCTTGTGTGTTTTCTACCTCGCTGTGTTTCCTCGTGATCTTGAGAGAAACAAAGAAACAAGAGAGAGTTGTGTGAGGCAACCAAGAGGAATAAGAAGACTGGCGCTGTGAGGAGGCGGTGCCAACAATTGATAGCAGAGCCTTGTCGATCCGGCGACAACGGCATGGCGGACTCCATGCGAGAAATGGAGGCCGACGGCGCGAGAAGGAGGCTATCGGTGGTGCGATGCCGCCAATAGCTGGTTGCGGTGCGATGCCATTTGGAGGAGATGGCGGTGCGACGCCGCCACGACAATGGTGTGATGCTGTTACAAGGAGAGGCGGCGCGATGCCGCTGAGGATCAGCATGAACTGGTCGATGGTGTACTCAATGGTGGTGTGATGCCATCCGCAAAATGAGTCGCTACTACGATATGGTGACGGGCGCCGCGAAGGTGTCATCCACGTCAAGAGGTGGTTGCTGCTTGCAGCAAGATGAGGTGATTGGAGTTGCGACAGCGTCATCCAAGGCAGGAAAGTGTTGCGGGTGATCCGAATGAGGTTTTGGAGTTGGCATGACAAGATTAGGGACGTGACTGTTAGAACTAATCTTGTCATATCTATGTGCATGTCTATTTTTGTTCTGCATGTAAGAAAAAGGGTTTCCCCCGCTTTGTATTACAAAGCAACCAACCGATACAATCAATGATAGGGGCTGGAGCGGAAGCAACACAAACACGCCCAAAAGAAAGGAAAGAGAAAAAGAAAAGAAACAAATGCCGATAACGGCGGATCGACAAAAACGACGAAGCCGCGTGACCGCTGCGTCCACCGGAGATCGCCCACCAAGCTCCGAGACTCCGAAGTGCCGGTACCCAACAACACCTCCAAGAAGGGACGCGATGATGACGACGCTGCTGCCAAGGGTTTCCCCCTGTACACGGCGAGGAGAGAGGCAGGGTAGCCCCGACGCCCTCCAGGAAGGTCCGGCGGCACCCTCAGGCGCCACCGCGTCGGTGTCGGCCAAGCCAACAGAGATTTCTCCCGATCCCAGCCTCTACCTCAGGCACTCCGGAGCTCGCCACCAGACCGACCACCACCCTGCGCCAACATGGACACGAAGCTTCCCTCGCTGTCTCACCACGGCACCGCGAAGATGGTCTGCATAACGAATAAGAGGAGCTGGGACTAGGGCAACAGCACCGTCGGCATACGGGAGGGCCCCACCTCCACCGTCCACGACGGTAGCCGACCGGACGCCATGGCAGGAGCCTACCGGGCCCGTGGCCCCACAGGCCCGGCCGGGCCCTCAAAGGCCCGGACAGCTCCCGCCTCCGCGCAGCAGCTGGCACGCCGTCGGCGTCGCTGTCCCAGTCAAAGCCGCTCCCCTGCCTCCCCATATAGGGAGCGTCGCGGTCGCGCCGGAGCCGACCCGCAAGGACCCAGAAGGGACCCTACGGGCCTAGATCTGAGCCGGGGACGCGCCACCGGACCACCCCGCTGCCAAGAGGCGGCACCACCACGGCGAGCACCGCCGGCCTCCACACCAGGATGCCGGACCACCACCGGCCATCACCGCCCAAGCAGGAGAGGACCGCACGCGGGGAAGGGCAAGCCCACCGCCGCCAGCATCACGCAGCCGAGGGCCGACGGCGCGCGCTGAGGGGCTGGAGGCGCGCGGAGGAACGGCCCCCGGCCGCCTCGCTCGGGGAGGCGGCGCGGGGTACGGGGGCGTCGAGGGGGGAGGGGGGAGGAGAAGGGGAACGGGAGGAGGAGGGAGCGGCGGCTCCGGCGGGCTCCGGCCGCCGCGGCAGCGGCTCCGTGCGGGGAGCCGGCGGCGGCGGCGGGGAAACCCTAGGAGTGGGGGAGCGGGGGCAGGAGCGGGGGCTTCCAAAGTTTTTCTCGTGCGGTTTTGTTCTGCATGTACTCTAGTCTAGGGTGCTGTTTGTCCGGTGAAGGTTCAACGATGACGTGCGGAGGAGGCGAGCTGCCGGCCTGCCATGTGAGACGGCGAGCACGAGGAGGTGACGATGGCGACGTGAGGCTGCAGTGATGCAGTAATAGACTAGAACCTGACCGGCTGGACAAAATAGCTAGAGGAAAATCTGGGAGTTTGTTAGTGCATGCATGGGTCTGTTAGCAGCACGGCCGCGTCTTGTTGCTCCTAGAGAGATTCCAGGAGAACGATAAGGCATGAGTGAGTGTGTGGCATAAGTGCTAGGTCCTTGTATATATGTACTGATTTGGTTTATGAGAAAATGACGAGGCCGTGAGGGCTGAAGGAAACCATGTAGCGCCTGTGATTGTCACCGGGAGCAAAGGCAAAGCTATTTTTCTCCCTGGTGAATATGTGTGTGCGTGTGTGTTTTCTGCCCCGGTGTGTGTCCTTGTTTTCTTGAGAGAAAGAAATAAACAAGAGAGAGTTGTCTGAGGCAACCAAGAGGAAGAAGAAGAGCATCGCTGCGAGGAGGCGGCGCTAACGGAGGCGCTGTAGATCTGCACGTTGAAGCACAGGATCGATAGGCGATAGCCTCAGGACAAGTAGCTCGCCGGGGAAGATCTTGTGCTTCTTGCAGAAGTAGTCTCAGCCCCTGCCCATCACGACATGCTTGTGGAAGATGAACTGAACCTAGACCTCGCACCATTTATTAGTAGACAGCCTGAGGACGCGACGAGGATTCAGGATTCAGGAGTACAATCGTTTAACTTGCACGAAAGCTGATGCACTTTATATTCTGGAACAGAGGGAGTATATTGCTTCATTGGCTTTAGACCATCCAGAAATCAGGGAAAATCATGGAAGCAATCGTGTACTAAACTAAAGCTCCGAGAGCTGTCCAAGTCCAACAACACCCATCGCGGGATGCAAAAGCAAAGTGAGTTGGAGAAGGTTACGGCACACCTAATGACTTGAGAAAAGGAAACATGTTACGGTACGAAGCAACAATCCTCCACGTATATATCCATTGACTCACGGAGCAGAGAAACTTGATCGATACCAGGAACGCCTGCGTTGCAGCGTTCTCGTCTGCCATGGCTCGGAACGGGGCCGCTGCCGTTGGCCACGGCGAAGGCCTCCAACTACGGGAGACTTGGTCGAGGTGCGTCACGGAGGGCGCGACACATGATTTCAAGGTGACCAACTACCCTCTGCTTGAGGGCATGGGCACGTACATCACCTCCCGCACGTTCAGGGTCGGCGGCTACGATTGGAATATCAGGTTCTACCCGGACGGACACACCAAGGACTCTGAAAAAGCGTTAGCATTCTTGTTTTGTCTCAGCTCATTGACGAAGGATGTGAGGGCAAAGCTCACCATAACCTTGCTGGATAAGGGAGGGAAAGTGGAATTGCTGACCACCCCGGACGCGGTGGAGAGAATCTTTTCTCCGGAAAAGGTTTACTTTGGTGTTTTCATCGAGAAATCGAAGCTAAAATCGTGCCCTCGCCTACTGACAATAAGGTGCGTTCTCACCGTGATCATAGAACCACCCCCGGAGGAGTGCCCAAGGAATCTCGTCGTGGTTCCTCCGCCGGAGCGGTCCGGCCGCCTCGAGCGCACCCTTAAAGACGGGAAGGGCACCGACGTCACGTTCCTCGTGGGTGGCAGGGAGTTCAGCGCGCATACGTTCATGCTTGCTGCGCAATCGCCGATTTTCGATGCTCAGTTCTTTGGCCCGATGGCGGATAAGGACACGCAGTGCATAGAGGTTCCCGACATGGAGCCGGCCATCTTCGAGATGCTTCTTCACTTCATCTACACGGACTCGCTGCCCCCATGTAACGAGAAAGGTTACGATGCTGCTACCATGCAGCACTTGCTAGTCGCAGCACACCGGTATAGGCTGGACAGGCTTAAGGTGATGTGTGAGGAGAAGCTATCCAAAAGCATCAACGTGCAGACCGTTACAAGTACATTGGCAGTTGCAGATCAGCACTTCTGTGAGGGGCTCAAAGATGCTTGTGTGGAGTTTCTTTCTGCGCGGGGAATAGCGGGAATTGCCTTCTTAAGGTTCACACGCTGCATGGCAAAGCTGGAATCGGGGGACAAGGAGGTATCTGCCGCGGGGACGAAGTAATCTAGGACCCCCCCAAAAAAAATCATGGAATAGATTTTTATTCTTTCATCAAAATAAATCTTTATTTTCTGTTGTGGTTTGATCAATTTCTTGTCAAATGTTAATCTATTTATTTATGTACTAGTTTAATTGTAAGAATAATTCCTATTTCTTTTGCGACAATTATTATTGTTATATGGACTGATCCGATCCAAATATGATCTAGCCCATGTGAAGCACGTTCTAATTTTAGTGAGTTTTTCTTCTCTCCTTTTTTGTAATTTAGTCAGCACTACTAACGGAGAAGGTGATGTCAAAGCCCGGAAGACAGGAATCAATTGTTTCTTACAAATTAGTTTGGGCATGTTTGGTTACCTGCATCCCTACGTCTATTCTTGTCACTTTGCATATGTAGCGCTACTCAGCCTGGCTAAGTCCATATATACAGCTCAAAACCCATGTTCTGCACATAGTTCATTTGTCTGCATCCGCTCCAGCTGGCTGAGCAGCAACATAGGCAACAGTGTTTTGTTTCCTCCATGTTCTTCCCAGATGAAAGTGTTATTGTTTGGTTACATATAACACAGGTGTTGTGGTAACCTCTTCTGGCATAATATAGTCACAACATACACTGTTTCACACGATAAATCATAACCATACGTTGTCATAGTAGTACTAACAGGCGGGTTCATAACAGTACCACAAAGTCTACAAACAGGTTTTAGATAATATAGTATGAGATAACACCCTAAGCATGCTCTTCGGCATCCATGTCAAATGATTTGTTATGCGGCCCGCACTTTGCCACCACCTCAACGCCCTCGGCGTTGAAGACGATCACCTTCAAGTACGTGGGACTCACCAACTTCCAGGTAAGAAGGCACCTGATCCTGACCGCTTGAGCTACACAGAAGCCTTCCCATCCGTGATCAAGGTGAGCCTGCCGCCGATCATCTAGACGATGACCTTCTAGGTGCAGTCATTCTTCGTCCTCAACTTGAACAACTCTGGGATGGGGACGATGTGTTTGCTGAAGGCAGGGGACATTTGCAGATACTCCAATTTAGGTCCAAAGACGGTCTTGCAGAAATGTGTTTGGCCGACATTATCATGTTAATGGTCGTATTTCTTAACCCTCTTCTGGGGTTGCCGTTCTGTAGCACCAGCTTGCCCTTCTTGCCCGAGGCAATCTCCTTTCTCCTTCAAGTCAGAGGCAACCTCCTTGCCCTTCGTCTCCGAGGTGACCTCCTTGCCAGCCTTGTCGTTGCCTCCCATGACGAGCTTCTCAATCTACATTGAACATGCAGATGTGAACTAGTGCTCCAAACAAAATGTATAACACATATGAACAAGATCGTTTTGGACGACTACGACGATGGGGACGAGCACTATGCATTGGAGATGGTGGCGAGGGTTCCTCAGTTTGGCTGCTCTATAATGCCCCTTGAGGTGCATGATGACAAACCTGAATGTTCGATTTACCATCGACCTACACGCCGGTCGGCACACGCCTCCAAGCCATGCGCCTCGAACCCCGCCGCGACTATGCTATGTCCGAAGTGTCGATGAATCGATTCAAGGGTTAGTTCTAACCTTGAAATCCGTACCCGCAGTGTGTGAAAAAACTAGGATCCATAATCGGAATCGATTCAACCGGTCCCAAATCAAAGCCTAACCTTGAATTGAATGCTCAATTGACAATAAATCGAATGCGCCCACAAGAAAATCAATGCTACAGAGGACATGGAGGACATGTCGGCATTGACACGGAGGAGGGTGAAGCCGGTGCTTGCCGCTGGTGCTCACCATCCTGAGCTTGCCTCTGATGTATGCCTGCCGGTGCTCGATATGCATATCTTGGGGACACAGGCATTGAGAGTGGACAGATGGGAGAATGGGCAATGCAAGGAGGGGAGAGTGATGCGGTGGAAGAAGGGGTAGTGAGCGGTGAGGGGAGGATGAGGGGATTTACGGCCGCTTTGGGAACCAACGCGTCTTGTACCGCGTGACCCCGCGCGTGCAGTCGCAATCACCCACATAAGCCTGCTCGCATTGCTCAGACCTGGCTCTGGAGAAATAGTTGATTTGAGCATTCCTTCGGAGCCATGCGTAGAGGTGCCTTTATCACCGTGTGTTGCAGGTCCAACAGTGTTTGCACATAACCGAACTGGCCAAAAATGTAAAAGCTACATCCAGCGGTCCTGGTTGGAGTTGATGCAGATAACCAATCAAGCCCTTTGTGGATCTACTACATGATGTGTGTGTGTGAAGAAGCTTTACTGTATTATACATGAAATAAACACATACATCAAGTATCCTTTTGATTAGGCATGTCCAAGGCTGACCCTCAAACCGCCCGCATCCGTCCGGACTGAGCAGTGTGGACGCATTTTCCTATCCAACGAGGTACCCATAGGTCAAGACGTCTGTTTTTCCGCAAACCGGAGGCAAACCAGGGTCCCGCCCAAAATCACTAGACACGCAACTGCAAGTGTCGCCCCTGACTGCAACTGCATGTCTTCAACACGACTGCAACTCAATGGTGATTTGTCAGAGGGAGGGCAGTTGCATGTCTGTCACTAGGCACACAGTGTCGCCTCCGACTGCAACTGCATGTCTTCAACGCGAATGCAACTCAGTGGTGCTTTTTTTGAGGGGGTAGTTGCATTTCTGCCACTAGGCATGCAATTGCAAGAGTCATCTCTGACAGCAACTGGATGTTTTCAACGCGGCTGCAACTTAGTGATGTTTTCCGAGAGAGTGATAGTGGAGGGATGGCTGCATGTTTACCACTAGACACACAACTACAAATATCTCCTCCACTGCAAGTGCATTCTTCAACACGACTGCCACTTAGTGGTGTTTTGTCGGTGGGCTAGCGGTTTTATGTCCACCCCTCGAGTTGCAATTGCAAATGGTGCAATACGCCAACAACTAAAGAGACTGCATGTCCATCCCCCAAGCTACAACGACATAGGTTGTAGGTTGTGTTGTGTGCCTTTGACGGCTCCCGAGGGTGGTGACAACAATTTTAGTCGCATGTCTGCTTTGCATGTCCGTGATTAATGTGCAACATAACTTTCTTTTCAAACATACTGCCACTAGTTGCATATACTCCCTCCGTTCTTTGGAGAGATTCCACTATGAGCCACATACGGAGCAAAATGAAAAATCTACATTCTAAAATGTATCTATATACATCCATATATGGTTTATAATGAAATCTCTACAAAAACTTATATTAAAAAACGGAGGGAGTATGTCGGTCTGCATGTAGTTCATGTTCGCCGCCCACGTGCAATTGCATGTCCGTTGTTCATGTGCAACTTAAGTGTTTTTCTTTTTAAAAGAATATTGCCTTCCGATTGGACAGACATAGTCCGCGTGCATTTGCAGGTCGGTCGGTCATGCCCGTGTGATTATTATTATTTCCAAAAATATTTGCCAGTAGCTACATATATGTTGGCCTAACGCAATTGCATTCCGTTGGCCATGCACAATTAAAAAAAAATTCTGCTGTTTTTATTTCTTCATCTCATAAAACATTGCTTTTTAACCATACAAAATAACTTTCGAAGGAAATGATAATAAGGAAAGCAAGAGACTTATTTTTTTAGTGGTAAACCCGACTTTTATTGATTATTGTTTCGGTTTACAGGAATGACAAAGGGATCATGGGGTTCTCCCAGCCACACATGGCGTCCCTGAACTAAAGAAGTAGAAAACTTTGCTAGATTATGAGCATCTATGTTCCCTTTCCGACCATCAAAGATGAAATCACATCGAGCAAAAAGTCTCGCCTGAGCTTGGATCTCCTTGATGATATTGCTATATCTTCCTTCTGACTCCATCTTAATTTCCTCCACCACGGTCTTGCAGTCACACGCCACAACAATGTGGTCTGCATATAGATCCTAAGCCAGGGCAAGAGCCTTGCGGCAAGCTAAAGCTTCCAGCATTGGTGGGTCATTTATTTCATCAAAAACCATTGCTGAAGATCCAAGGAAAAATCCTTCATGGTTCCTTCCGATGGTAGCCGCTGCCCCTCTTCTCCCATTTCTTGAAACTCCCCCATCAACTTGAATTTTAATAGATCCAACTTCAGGCGCCCTCCATCCTTGCCCAGCAGCAAGCCTCGGACCTACATGTTGTTCATCATTTGGTGTCGCCCGCCCGGCCTGGATGGTTGCCAGTTCTGCGATAAAGTTTGTAACAAAAGAATGAGTCGCGTGTGGACTTTGGAGCTCACCCTCATGGATAGCCCTTCTTCTTGCCCACCATATCGCCCACATAGTCACCACCATCGTAACCAGCCTGTCTCGAGGTAGATGATCAAAGGCTGAGAAAAACCACACCCTGGCATTCGGCTCTGCCGACGACTGTAGGAAGTCTAGAATATTTTCATCTACCAGAGCCCACACACACCTTGCCACTGAACATTCAAACAGAGAATGTCGCCATGAATCTCTCACCCCGCAAAGCTGGCACTTGTCATCATCCGCCATTTTCTAGCATGCCTCACGTCCTCCGTTGGGATTGATAGTTTGGACAACCTCCACATGAAATGTCGAATTTTTCCCGGAACTTGAACAGACCACAAAGTCTCCCACGATTTTTCTTCCGCTTCGATATCAGAGGATCCCGATCTTCCTTCTAACCAGTCCTCCCTTCAACGCTTTGTGTCTGCGAGCATTCGATATGCAGATCTTACCGAAAACAGTTCGTTTCTTTCAAAGTTCCAAGCCCAGTGGTCGTCCATCTGCCTGGTACAAACCGGAATGGCCAAGATTGTCTGTGTGTCCGCCGCAATGAAGTTTGCATCCAAGGCTTCTCTATTCCACGCTGCATTATGTGCATCAATGAGCTCACTTACAAAAAGAGGAGGGTTGGCTGAGAGACAAGCAAAAGGTCTCATCGAAGCACTCCTTGGAATCCAGTTATCCATCCAAATTCTAGTTGTTGTACCATCTCCAATTCTCCTGATGATCCCTTGCTTAAGGACATCTCTCCCCTCCAAAATCGCTCGCATACCTATGATGGCCGGTTACCAAGTTCAGCTTCCAATATTGTATTTTGAGGATAGTACACTGCCTTCAAAATTTTCGCGCACAGTGACTCTGGTTGTTGCAGAAGTCTCCAAGATTGTCTTGCCAAGAGTGCTAGGTTGAAAAGCTCAAAATCATGGAACCCTAACCCTCCCATAAATTTTGGTGAGTCATGGCCTTCCAGGAAACCCAAGCTGGTTTCCTTTTGCCCTCTTTGCTGCCCCACCAAAACTGTCTTATCAGCTTGTTTAAATGTTCACAAAGCCCCCTTGGTAATTTGAAGCATGACATTGAGAAAACTGGCACCGCTTGTGCCACTGATTTCACCAAAACTTCCTTCCCTTGTGATGATAAACACTTTTCCATCCACCCTTTCACCTTGCTCCATAGTCTGTCTTTCAGATACTTAAAAGCCCCATTCTTTGATGTACCTATATCAGAAGGCATCCCTAGGTACTTTTCATTCAATGATTCATTGGGGACATTAAGTATGTGTTTAATCTCATCTTTGATAGTAGTTGGGCACCCCTTACTAAAAAAGATAGAAGACTTTGAAGTGTTAATTCTCTGACCTGAAGCCTGGCAATAGCTCTCCAACAGGTTTGACACCTCGTTTGCCCCTCCTCCGGTTGCTTTAAAGAATAGAAGGCTATCATCCTCGAACAACAAGTGATTAAAAGGTGGTGCCGAGGGCGCCACTTGTATCCCATCCAGTTGAGATGACTCACTTAGATTTTTCAATAGGCCTGAAAGGCCCTCCGCTGTCAATAAGAATAGGTAAGGGGAGATAGGATCTCCCTGACGAATACCTCTGCTAGGTCTGAACTCTTCCAATTTCCTTGCATCGAATAAAACCGAATAGGAAACAGATGATACCATGTTCATGAAAATGTCAATCCATCTATGAGAAAAGCCCAATTTCAACATTATTGCTCTTAAATAATCCCACTGCAATCTATCATATGCTTTCATCATATCCAATTTAAGAGCGCAGTGTCTGTGTTTAATTGCTTTGTTACGCTTCATAAAATGCAGGCACTCATAGGCTACTATGATATTATCAGTGATCAAACGCCCTGGCACAAAGGCCGACTGTTCTGCTAAAATTATCTCCGGGAGCACAGACTTCAGTTAGTTGGCGATGACCTTGGAGGCTATCTTATAAAGTACATTGCATAAACTTATCGGTCGGAACTGTGACAAGAGGGAAGGGTTTTTTACCTTCGGTATCAAGACCAGATAAGTTTGATTGATGCCCTCTGCACTCTCTTTCCCCTCCAGGATCGCTAGGACGGCCCTGGTTACTTCTTCCCCGCACACCCGCCAATGTTTTTGGAAGAAATGCGCCGGAAATCCGTCCGGACCTGGCGTTTTCGTAGGAAACATTTGATAAAGCGTTGTTTTGATCTCCTTTTCTGTGTATACCGCGTCCAAATGTGCCGGCATATCATTCGTGACCTTCACTGGAACTGAGTCCAACACTTCTTGCATATTGTTACACCCCTCGGATGTATAGAGATCCTTGTAAAACTCGGTTGTCATCACTTCCAGCTCCTCGACATCTTCCGTTACCTGTCCATCCGACCTGGTCAGGGCTGAGATTTTGTTCTTCCTCCTCCTCATTGAAGCCCTTTGCTGGAAATATTTCGTGTTACTATCTCCATAAGTGAGCCAATCAACCCGCGAGCGTTGTCTGCTTAGGATCTCTTCCCTGTGTGGTATAGCTCAACAAGCCTATCAGCTACCTTGATTTCAAGATGGCTTGGTTCAGAACGTCCAGGGACGTTTTTTAGCGTCTCTAGTTCTCTGGTAAGTTGTTTGATCTCACGCTTAACATTGCCAAATGTATGTCTATCCCAGTTGTGCAAGTTTTCGCTAAGATCCGCCAACTTGTCCCTGACTTCAACTGCCAAAAACCCCTCTGGCTTCCCTTTCCACGTTGTTTCTATAAAGGGGTATAGTTCTGGGTGTCTCTCCTGTTGGAAACGAATATTTTGGCAATGCTACACGATGTATTGATCGGTGCATAGCGCACGTATATATGGAGTACAAGGTGGGCCACAACCTCAACTATACAATGACTAGGAGGTGGGCCGGATTATACAATAGACATGTACAAACCATATATTCAACACCCCCCCGCAGTCGAAGCGTCGCCGGAGACGCAAATACTGGACCTGAACTCCTCGAAAACAGAAGTAGGTAGTCCTTTTGTCATAACATCGGCAAACTGTTGCGCCGTCGGGACGTGGAGGACCCGGATGCGCCCAAGGGTCACCTGCTCATGAACGAAGTGTATGTCGAGCTCAATGTGCTTCGTTCGTCGATCATGGACCGGGTTGGCGGAGAGGTACACGGCGGAGACGTTGTCGCAGTAGACGAGTGTGGCCTTGTGAACATCACAAAGCAACTCCTGGAGCAGCTGACGAAGCCAAGAGCATTCGGCAACGGCGTTAGCCACTGCCCGATACTTTGCCTCGGCACTCGAGCGAGAGACTGTGGGCTGTCGCTTGGAAGACCAAGAGATTAGGGACGGCCCAAGGTAGACACAGTACCCCGAAGTGGAGCGCCGTGTGTCCGGGCAGCCAGCCCAGTCCGCATCAGAGTAGGCGACGAGGTCGGTGGAGGCGGAGGCCGTCAGTGTAAGTCCCATGGACGGGGTGCCGCGTATGTAACGGAGGATACGCTTCACCAAGGTCCCATGAGAATCACGCGGAGCATGCATGTGAAGACATACCTGCTGAACGGCATACTGCAAGTCGGGGCGCGTCAGAGTGAGGTACTACAAGGCACCCACAATGGAGCGATAGAAGGCCGCGTCGGATGCGGGAGAGCCCTCCAGAGCTGAAACCTTGGCCTTGGTGTCAACAGGCGTGGGAGCAGGCTTGCAGTTAAGCATGCCGGCACGATCGAGAAGCTCATGGGCGTAACGCTGCTGGTGCAGAAAGAAGCCATCTGGCCGTCGAACCACCTCAATGCCGAGGAAGTAGTGGAGGGGCCCCAAATCCTTCAGGGCAAACTCGTCGCGAAGACGAGCAGTAAGCCGCTGGAGAAGTGTGACAGTGGATGCCGTCAGGATGATGTCGTCGACGTAGAGCAACAAGTAGGCCGTGTCAACCCCGTGATGGTACACGAAGAGGGACGCGTCGGAGCGGGTCGACGTAAATCCGAGCGTCTGCAGGAAGGCAGCGATGCGCTGGTACCAGGCCCGAGGCGCCTGCTTCAACCCGTAAAGTGAACGGGAGAGCAAGCACACATGATCCGGCTGTGTGGCGTCGACGAAGCCGGTGGGCTGCTCACAGAACACCTGCTCGGCGAGGTGGCCGTGCAAGAAGGCGTTGGAGACGTCCAACTGATGCACATGCCAAGCTCGGGAGACGGCCAGCTGAAGCACGGTGCGGATCGTGCCCGGTTTAACAAGCGGAGCAAAAGTGTCGGTGAAGTCCACGCCCGCACGTTGCCGAAAGCCTCGAACCACCCAGCGAGCTTTGTAGCGCTCGAGAGTCCCGTCTGGAAGAGTCTTAGGCCGAAATACCCACTTGCCCGTGATGATGTTGGCACGAGGCGGCCGAGGGACAAGCTGCCAGGTGCGGTTCCGTTGGAGCACATCGAACTCTTCCTGCATCGCAGCGAGCCAATGAGGGTCCCGAAGGGCGGCTCGAGCTGACGATGGGAGAGGGGACGGCTCAGAGACGGAAGCAGCAAGAAGATACTCATCGCTGGTGTACCGCGTACTCGGGTGTAAGGTACCAGCCCAAGAGCGAGTCATCGGGCGGGGCAGCGAGTCCGGGGCGACGGGCGATGACGAAGAAGAGCCCGTCGCTGCTGATGCCGCGGGTGAGGCCGCCGTGGGCGAGGCGGCCGGCTAGGCCGCCGCGGGCGATGCGGCCGCGGGCGAGGCAGCAGGCAAGGGCGCGGGGTGCGCCAAGGAGGCCCGCGCCGATGGCGGCGCGAGGGGCGTCGCAGGCGCCGGGAGGGGTGCAGCCCCTAAGGGAGCCAGCCGGGGAGGAGCTCGACCCGGGGCACGGGGGCACCCTCAAAGCCAGGAGGCGGCCCGAGAGAAGCACTCGAGCGGCCGTCGCCGGGAGCGGGCAAGGCCGCAACATCCGAAGGTACCTGCTGAAACGGAAAAACCATCTCATCAAAGTAAACGTGTCGGGAAGTGATGACCCGATGGGAGATAGGATCATAGAAGCGGTAGCCTTTGGTGTTGGGGGATAGCCAAGAAAAATGCAGGCCACGAACCATGGTGCGAGCTTATGAGGAGTAGTGGAAGCGATGCTAGGGTAGCACAAGCAACCGAAGATGCGGAGCTCGGTGTAGGAGGGTGGCGTGCCGAACAAAAGATGATGAGGAGCAAAGTTCCCGCGAGTGCGACAGGGACGGATGTTGAGGAGTAGTGATGCGGTGGCGAGCGCGTCAGGCCAGAAACGTGGTGGCACGTTGGCGTGAAAGAGGAGGGTGCGAACGCAGTCATTAAGAGTGCGGAGCACGCGCTCAGCGCGGCCATTTTGTTGCGAAGTGTACGGGCAAGTGAGACGAAAAATCGTGCCGTGTGTGGCGACAAGGTTGCGGATTGCAAGATTATCAAACTCCTTCCCGTTGTCTGTTTGCAACGCATGAATGGGGCGACCAAACTGCGTGGCGACATAGGAGTAGAAAGCGGTGAGAGTGGCAACAGAATCCGACTTTCGCCGCAACGGAAAGGTCCACACATAGTGCGAAAAATCATCAAGAATAACAAGATAATAAAGATAGCCCGTGTTACTAGCAACAGGAGAGGTCCAAACATCACTATGAATCAACTCAAATGGGTATGAAGCAACATGCGAGGAAGTGCTAAAGGGTAAACGAGTATGTTTGCCGAGACGACAAGCATGACAAGTGTGATCGTCGATCTTATTACACGTGAATGAAAAACTGCGAAGAATATGATGAAGGGTGGCAGTGTTGGGATGACCGAGACGAGCGTGCCAAAGGTCCACTCCAGCGGAAAGCGCCATGGTGCAACGACAGAGGATGTGGATGAGTGGACCGGGTAGAACTCGTCGGGGCTATCACATCGGTGGAGCACCATCCGGGTACGGGCATCCTTAACAGAAAAGCCAAACATGTCAAATTCAACGGTGACAGGATTTTCACGTGTAAGAGAACGAACAGAAACTAGATTTTTAATGATGTCAGGTGAAACAAGTACCTTAGAAAGATATAATGGAAGGGAGTTAGAAGGAAAAGCAGCATGGCAGACATGAGTGATGGGCATGGAAGAGCCGTCGCCCATGGTAATGCGAGCAGCAGTGCGAACGGGGTGAGCAGTAAGAAGGTTACCGGGGTTGGCAGCCATGTGAGTCGTGGCTCCGGTGTCCATGTACCAGTCGCCACCGCTAGTGTACTGCTGTGGCGTGGGGGCGGTGTGGAGGGCCGCTAACAGCGCGGGGTCCCGGGGCGCCGGCGGGAGAGCCGGGGCCGACGGCAGAGGCTGTGGCGGCGGCGCCGCGAAACCACCGGCCGAGGGCAAGCCATAGGCCGCCGAGGGGCCGTAGAGCGGCGCCGGCGGATACGCCCGAGGGGCCGCGTACAGAGCCTGATGAGGGGCTGGACGGGCGCCAAAGACACCGGGGACGGGGGCACGCGGTATGGGCATGGAGTATGCGTGAACCACCCCCGTCCAGGGGTTCTGGCCGGCTTGCCAGGGCGCCGGCGGGAGCGGATGCTGCGGCGGGCGCGGCGGCTCGCCGTGGGCAGCCGGCTGCTGCTTGCGGCCCCCTCGGCCGCGACGCCCGCCCCGGCGCTGCTGCTACTCGGCGGGGGGCGGCTGAGGGGCCTGCGGCAGCATGGGGTAGGGGAACCCGGGTGGCGGCGGCGCGTAGAGGGGCCCCTGGGCGGGCCGCGGCGGGGGAGCCGGAGCGGTGGGCGGCGCACCGCCGTGGGTCCCGGTTGTGAGAGCCGTATGGGTGGCCTGGGTGCGCGACATCCGCATCCTCCTCTCCTCCAGCTTCAGGTACGCGACGATCTTGGGGAAGGTCGGGTTGGTGATGAGAGGGATGTTGGAGGCGGCGTTCCCGAAGTCTTCGTTCAGGCCGGCGATGAGAGTGCTGAGGTGAAGCTCGTCGGAGACCTTCTCGCCGAGGTCACGGAGCTCGTCGACAAGCTTCTTGAGGCGCATGCAATAATCGTCCACCGACGAGTCAAGCTGCTGGCACCCAAAAAACTCGCCGTGCAAGAAAACCTTGCGTTGGAGCGCGTTGTCGGTGAAGAGGCAGTTGAGTTTGGTCCAAACGGCGTGAGCGTCATCATCGGCGGAGACCACCGTGTGGAAGAGGTCCTTCGAGATGGTGGTGTAGAACCAGCGGATGAGAGTGGCGTCGATGGACGTCCACTCATCATCGTCCTCCATGAAGCGGGAGTCCACGGAGCCGTCGATGTGATCCCGGAGATTGTACTCACGGAACACAAGGGAGAAGTACGTCTTCCAGGCATAGTAGGTGGAGGTGAGGTGATCGAGGACGACGGGAACCCGAGCGAGGATGTTGAGATCGCGGATGACGACGGGATCGGGGCCTTCGAAGGGGTTGGTGTGGCGGCTGCGGGTGGTACCGGAGGAACTGGGGGAGGCCATGGTCGAGAGGGGAGTGCGGCGGCGCGTGTGGTGGCGCGGCGGGTAGCGGGAGGCGGCGCGGCGGGTGGCGGCGCTGCGGGGTGCGGGCGGAAGCGCGAGGCGGCGGCGGCACACAGGGGGCGGCGGCGCGGCTGCGAGGAGACGCGGCGGCGGTGGCGGCCCGAAGTGGCGGCGGCGGGTGGCGGCGGCGGCGGCTGTAGTTAGGGTTTAGGATCGTAGGTATGATACCATGTTGGAAACGAATATTTTAGCAATGCTACACGATGTATTGATCGGTGCATAACGCATGTATATATGGAGTACAAGGTAGATCATAACCTCAACTATACAATAACTAGGAGGTGGACCGGACTATACAATAGACATGTACAAACCATATATTCAACATCTCCCACATAACGAAAACAGAGCATCAGCGAAGCGATATAAGAAAACAAATGGGCCGTGTCCAGCCCAACAAGTAGCGATCAGACATTAGTTGGTTGGCTAATGAAACTAGCGATGATTTCAGGGGGTGTTCGTTTATAGGGACTTAAAAGAGTTTCTTTTAGTCCCATCTAAATCAAACAGGAGGAACTTATAAAAACTTAAAATGGGTATTTTGAACTTATGAAAGAAAATCCTTAGGAAGAGTCTTTTTGAAATTTTTAGTTATAGGGACTTTTTAGTTAGGACTAAAAAAATCCTAAAATTTATGAACCAAACAGGGCCTTAGTTTGTATCAACCACAAAAGAAACTAGGGATTTCATCAATTTAATAAATACTACTCCCTCCGTAAACTAATATAAAAGCGTTTAGATTACTATTTTAGTGATCTAAACGTTTTTATATTAGTTTACAGAGGGAGTAGGACATATCAGCCGACTGAGAAGTACTCTAACAAAGAATCCGGAAGAAAGCAAAAGAAGAAAGAACTAGGACACGATTTGTATACCAAGTATGCGATAGCCGTCGCCGAAGGGAAGTATAGGCAAGCAAGGGCAGCTTTGGTACTACTTGTATCGAAAGGAACTGCATATTAGCAGGACACACGAGCGGTTAATAAGGAATTAAACATCGCGTCATTGTGCTATAAATATCCCGTGAGATTCTCCCCGCGGAGGCATCACTTTTCGCCTTCGGCATGGGCAACTTCATCCCGAGCTCCGTGCGGTCGGCCGAGACGTCGTCGAGATGCGTGACGGACAGCGTCACCGCGACGCACGACTTCGAGGTGCACAAGTACCCGCTGCTGGACGGCCTGGGCGTCGGCAAGTACGTGAGCTCCAGCACGTTCAGCGCCGGCGGCTACGACTGGTGCATCAGCTTCTATCGCGCACGGAGTCGACGAGGGATCTTATCATGGATTGGTGGTTCCGCCTCCGGAGCTGCCGGGCAAGCTCGAGCGCGCCCTCAGGGCCGGGAAAGGCGCCGACGTCGCGCTCGACGTCGGCGGCCAAGTTCATGCTCGCCGCGCGGTCGCCAGTCTTTGACGCACAGCTTTTCGGTCCGATGACGGAGAAGGACACGAAGCACATAGAGATTGGCGATGTTGAGCCGGCCATCTTCGAGATGCTCCTTCACTTCATCTACACGGATTCATTACCACCGTGCGACGACCGGCAAGGTAACGCCGCCGCCGCCATGCAATATTTGCTAGTCGCGGCAGATCTGTACGGGCTTGATAGGCTGAAGGTGATGTGCAAAGAGAAGCTATCCAGACGCATCGACGTGAAGACCGTCACAAAGTAAAATGGCACTGGCTGATCGGCACTACTGCCGGCGGCTGATGGATGCCTGCCTGGCGTTCATATCACTGCCGGGCGTAATGCGTGCCGTCGTGGGGACTGATGGGTTCAAGCACATGACGGGAAATTGCCCGCTGCTAGCATTCAAGGAGGAGCTCCATGAAAAGTAATCCAAGCCACTAATTGTGGTGTCATATGGACATCTAAATTTTCATAAGCAGTTACGTGCGAACCAAATTTAGTTGAAAATTGTGCCTATCTAGATGTGCTTTAGCAAAACTGCTTAAATAATGTTGATTTTTGTGTTAGTGTTGTTGTGAAAACTAGAGATGATACCCCGCACTGTGGGAATTGGCAGCAGTTATTTCAAAATATTTGGGTTGTATAAAATATTGGTGCTTGGATTAATAATATGAAAACCAAAACTAAAATACATACAACTTACAGTATTGTATTTGGTTATTGTATAATTGTAGAATATTTACTGAATATAACTAACATGCATAATGAATGTTTAAGGTGGGTCTTTCCAATGCAGGGTGATATGCCAACTATTTAGGTATACAAGATACGTGTCTAACATTTCATCCACTGAACTATAATGTGTCACTGGGAGCTCATTTGATCAATGGTTGAGAAAATATACACATGATATTTAAAAGAATTACATAAACCGGTAACCGTACTCAACGCACACCCCGCCACAACTGTCCGACAACTAGGCCGGCCCATATAATGCGATTGGTGTATGTTTTTTTTAGCTTTCTGGGCTGCTTTCGGAAGCTTCCCGCCGAATCTTGAAGGTTCAGATCATGTGGCTGAGAGATTATATGTGACTTTATTAATTTCTGTCTAGATGAAAAAATAGCAAATCTATTGTTACGACCTACAACATGGAATCCAACTGAATCACGACGAATTTCAAAAAAAAAAAAAAAAACTGAATCACGACGACCCTGGGCTATATATACGTGTATCTATATCCCGTGATATCCGGAGGAGAGGTATTCCATTAGTTGACCGATACCGTCTTCGCTCGTTTGCCATGGCTCACAACTCGACCTCTCCAGCAAGTCACGTCGAGTTACCGGAGACGTCGTCGAGATGCGTGACGGAGAGCAGGACGCACAACTTGGAGGTGGCCGGTTACTAGCTCGACGGCATGGGCGTCGGCAAGTACATTAAATCGAGCAGATTCAGCGTCGGGGGCTACGACTGGTGCATCAGATTCTACCCAGATGGAGAGAACGTGAACGATGCCGGCAACGCATCGTGCTTTCTGTTCTGCGTGAGCCAGAAGGAGGTGAGAGTGATGTTCACCCTCAACATGCTGGAGAAACATAGCGCCGTACAGGTAACCAACCACCGTACGCTAGAGCATACCATCTGTCCGCCACATTATAATTATGGCCTCCCTTATTTCGTCGAGAAATCGAGGCTAAAATCGTCGGCCCTCGCCAACAATGGCTACGTGACGATAAGGTGCGCCCTCACTGTGATCAAAGAGCCGCCCGCGGAGCCGGAGTGCGAGGAGAATCGTGTCGTGGTTCCGCCGCAGGAGCTGCCCGGAGACCTCGGGCGCGCCCTCAAAGACGGGAACGGCGCAGATGTTGTCATCGATGTCGGCGGCAGGCTGTTCAGCGCCCACAAGTTCATGCTCGCTGCTCGGTCCCCGGTCTTCAAGGCTCAGCTCTTTGGCCCGATGATGAAGAAGAATACACGGCGCATCGTGGTCGTCGGCATGGAGGCTGCCATCTTCAGGATGCTTCTCGAGTTCATATGCACGGATTTGCTGCCAACATGGGAAGGGGAAGGTTATGGTGCCGCCGTGATGCAACATTTGCTCGTCGCAGCAGATCAGTACGGGCTAAACAGGCTCAAACTGATGTGCGAAGAGAAGCTGTGCGAAATCATCGATGTGGAGACTGTCACAACCACATTGGCACTAGCGGAACAGCACAACTGCGAAGTGCTCAAGAAGGCATGCCTGAAGTTTATGTCGTCGCAGAAAGTGATGGACGCCGTCGGGGAGACCGATGGGTTCAAACACCTGATGGCAAGTTGCCCACTGCTGAATTTGAAGAAGAATCTCGGAGACAAGATAGGTGTCACGAAGAAGTCAAGATAGAACGAAATTTCCTTGTTGATGGATTTTAATATTTTGAAAAGCATAGAACACATATTTTATGACTTGGGAGCAATGGAATTTTCTTTAGAAAATTACTATTTGCATCGGTTGCTTCTGATCATATGGTAATTTTGGTATTACTTTTATTGTGAAAATAACACCTAGTATTGGTTTATTGTGAACCAACAAATTTGAATAGCTAGCAATCTAAGATATCTCATACTTGTAGCCTCTCGCTCTCGTTGATGAGCTCACAGAGACAAGAATTTTGGCGCAGCTTAATGTGTTGTTGCTTTTCTGTTTCTTCTCTCTTTTATTTCCTTGACTAAAGCAAAATAGACCGTGGCGCTCCCACTCTTGTCAGATCGTGCCATCCACAACTGAGCACGCACCCACGGTAGCCTACAAACTTGACACAGCCCACACGGCCCGTGTCCTGTGGCGTTTCTATAGAAGAACAGCATGCCGCTCGTGCTCTTCCGGTTGTGGAGTTTTCTGGCAAGGTTGGAATCGTAGCATCAACTAGCCTGGTGGAGGTGTTTCACCATCCCAGTGCTCGCCGGTGGGCTCCTCCATTAACCGGTTGACATAGGTGGTCTTTCATTCAGCTATGGATTTTTAAAAGCAGCTGTGGAAAGTCTGCTGTGGCAAAACAATTATAAAAAATCTGCTGTGAAAAAGCTGTAGGCCATTTGGCAAACCAGCTGTATGAGCTGTGGCTGTGAAGATAAATGTCTAAAATACCCCTAAGAGCTAAGAGATTGGTTGCACGGTGTTTAATGATAATAACAACATTACATACTGATTTAGAGCACTAGTAAAATATAATTAAATAATTATCCAACTATATACCATGATCAACTTTATATTTTCGACATGGTGATAGCATTTTTTATAAGGATCATCATAGCACAGATATAGAAATAGTACACTAGTTATTACAGAATGAACTAGCAACTGAATCCCCTCAAAAAAAAACTAGCAATTGAACCCAAATATTTCATCATTGATCAATACATCAGTACATTACAACCCGTTTTGGTCTGGATTTTGGTGGAATCAGCTGCGCGGGCCGGCCCGTTTGGTTAGGATTCGGCCGTGACGTAGCGGAATCTGGTCAGAAAATCTAAACCAAAAAGGGCCATAGCCGACGATGAACGTGATGTCCGACCGTGTGCGCATGAGGTAGCGCGGGCATACGACATTTTAGCGGCGGGCCTGAGCTCGTGGCACTACTGACCTTTGATAGTGCAGTAAGAGCATGTCTAGTAGAACCCTCAAACCCTTAAAGCAGTTTTAAGAGTTGAGAAGTGCCAGTTTTTGGCATTTTTAAGGATTAAAAAATAGGGGCAAAGACTAGAACTCTCAAACCCAACCCTTAAACTGCTTTAAGGGTTGGGTTTGAGGGTTCTAGTCTTTGCCTCAACCCCAACCTTTAAATCTATCATTTGACATCTCACAATTTATAACTACAAGAACACAATCAACCTCTAAAAAACTACCAAATGAGAATCATTGATGCATGGTTTAATAGTTTACATCACAAAATCATCATCTTCCCTCTCTCATCGGCACCATCACCAAAAAGTTGCACCTCGGCGCCATCTCCTAGACCACATGCGGGCTCCATCAAGCATCTCCATAGGCGCCGGTGGAGTCGTCCACACCGCCATCGCCACAACTACTCATCAGAGTGTCACCTCTAAAAGTAGAGGACACACCACGGAACATCCTCTTCCTCTCCGCGACGTCCTCCTTGTAGTCCTTCCACCATTGCAATTGGTCTTCATCCATGTCCTTCTTGGACATCATCATGTGCTCCTTCTCTTCCACCATGAGTTCTTTCCATACCTTTGCCTGTTTGAGCTTGATCATCCTCTCCTCCAAGTCGGCCTTGCGCTTTTCTTCTTCATGCTTTGCTTCAACTTGTGCAAGCTTGACCTCTTTCTTCTTCTCGGTGATAAGAAGCTTCGTCTCCAATGTCTTCGTTGTCAATTCCTCTCTTGCCTTCATCATGTGCTCCATCTTCTCTCGTAGGCTTGACGCCTCTCCTTACATCTTCACCCTTAGCTTGCCCTTCTTGGTTCCCTCGGGCTTGCCCAAGTTCCTCTCCTCCTCATCTTCACTATCATCCATCCTAAGCATTGCCGACTTCTTGGGTGCGGTCTCTTGATCCCTCAACTTTCACTTGTCAAAGGTTTGAAGAATTGCCCAAGCATGCTTAAATGGGAATGGCTTTCCCTTGGAAGCGGCCATCTCCTTGTACCTCATGCCAGCAATTATCTCCTATCAACCACACATAATCACATAAGAACCCACCAATAGCATAGTACACACACATAATCAAAATAGTGAAGAGATATTTACTCACATAGTCACTCTCCACGGTTCCACTAGGTGGTGCATCCCTCACTTGGTCCATGGCCGCACTCCAACGAGCACAAGCAGGCTTCATCAACTCCCACCAGCCTTGAAGCGACCGGTAAGTGCGAGAGATGAACCCACTATTCTTCGGCTTGATCCTAAAATAGTTGTCCTCGATCCCTTGCCAATACCGTTTACCGGTTTGATCGGTGCCGGTGTTTGCATCCATCCCCACAGCTGCCCAAGCATGAATCAAGAGGATATCTTCCGCCTCGGTGTAGTTTGTCGACCGCGCGTGTGGGCGGGAAGCGGCGGTGAATGCCTCCTCCCCTATCTCGGCCACCTCCTCCTCATCATCCCCTTCATCCTCCTCATCTTCCTCCAAGTCGTCACCAACCCTAAAGGGTTCTAGAGGCAGAGCCCCGAGGTCCACCTCCGCGTCTTGGAGGAGATCCATGAATGAGGATGGGGTTGCCATTTCCTCGAACACCTCGTGCGCGGTGGGAGGAGGTTCGGCGACGGCAGCGAGTGGGGCCGCGGGCTTCTTCCGTGGCTTCTTCACGGTCGAGGACGAGCCGGCGACCTTGGAGGAAGCCCCTCGCGGCCCACGGGAGGCCGCCTTCGGCCGGCTCTTCTTGGGGGCGGGCGCGGCGGCGGGGGCGGGGACGGGGGCCGGGGCGGGCGCCGGGGAGGCGGGAGGAGGCGGTGCGAGGCCCACCCGCCGCCGCTTGGCCCCGACATGGGTCGCCGCCACCACGTCGGCCACGGTCGGGTGCCGGGCGGGTGCGGGTGCGGGGGCGGGGCCCGAGTCGGGAGGGGCGGGCGCGGCGGCGGACAGGGCAGGCGCGGCGGCGGGCGGGGCGCGGCGGCGGTGGAGGCCTCCATGGCTGGCGCGGGGCGAGGCGGCGGGAGGAGCCGGGGAGGCGGGGATGAAATTTCCCTCCTGCGTGACAGGAAAGAGGGGTGCGGGTTGGGGGGAGTTTTTCCTCCCAACCCTCACTTCTACAGGTTGGGAAATAGTTTGAGGGTTGGACCTCTAAATTTTTTTACGGGTTTGAAGGTTTAGAGATTCTAGTCTATGGCTTTTTTGGGCGAAAACTGTAAAAAACAATTATTTTTAAAGGTTTGAGTGTTTGAGGGCTCTACTAAACTTGCTCTAAGCAAGTCGTCCGCCTGTGCCTAGGGCAGTGTCGTTAACCGCGATGCCGAGCCCGTACTCCGTGTACGAGTGTGTGTTAGCGCAATTCCGAGAACACGGCAGAATAAGCATCGCCTTGTCACCGTTGTTCTTGGCCGCCACCCTGGTGAAGCAACACGAGCCGGGGAGGCCTCATGGTTTGCTTGTTCGTTTGTCTTGCTCTTAATTAGATCATTGTAAGTATTAGTAAGTATGCACGTGCAACACACGTTTCGACTAATATTATAATCATATATGATAATTGTAAAAATAATCCGTTATTCATAAATATAATATGTGTTTGAATATTTTAATATAAACTACATACGGATTGCAATAAGTGAACAAACATAATAAAATATGTCTATATACATCCGATTCATAAAACACAGTTTAAAAACCAGTATCTAGATAAAGAGGAAACAAAAAAAAACAGAAGAATAATTAAACTTTGTACGTGCCTTTATCCTTTTCTTCTCGTATCTATGAAGTTCACATGCAGTTCTCCTCCATGGTTTAAAAAAACGCAGAGAAATGACTAAATAACTCATGAAAGCCCAGAACTCGTCCAACATGATCTTCTCAGAGTACATAAAAGGATGCCTACACTAATAAAAAACAGGGCTTTGGTTCGGGCATGGCAAGCCCATTAGTCCCGGTTCAGTCACGAATCGGGACCCATCGGGGCATTCATCCCGGTTCGTGAGCCCAGTGGGCCGGCCAGGGCCTCGTGGGCATTGGTCCCGGTTCGTATGGACCCATTTGTCCCGGTCCGAGGCACGAACCGGGTCCAATGGGCCTCGCTCCTGGCCCACAATCATTGGTCCCGGTTCTTGTCTTGAACCGGGACAGAAGGTTGGGCTTTAGTCCCGGTTCCAGTCACGAACCGGGACAAATGAGTTGCCTATATATACCCCATCGCCACAGCAGAGGACTCCACAGTGCTCTATTTTTTCTGGCCGTCGAGGGGAGGGCATTTGGGTGCTCTAGCTCACCTCCTATGCACATGAGGTGTTCGATGAAATGTCTGAGCCACACTAGTTAATCTTTCTCCTCTCGAAACTCGACCTCCGAGCTCCATTTTCCCTGAGATTTGTCTAGGTTTAGCAGTCCGTCACGTCCCGTCCCCGTCTTCACCGCCGTTGATCTCCCGCGCCGATCTCGTCGCCGGCACCACCGTGGTGAGCCTCTTGTTCTTATCATCTTTCTGAAAGAAAAAAAATTCTTACTTCAGATAGATACTTGTCTAATTTTCTTACTTTTATTATTCCTTGTTATTATATAGTGCAATGGTTTTGGTATCCGTCCCCGTCGGCCCTCGTCCTGTCTATGATTCGAATGTGGTATATATTATCTTTTTATAACTATTTGGTTCATTTATTGTTTATGATAATTATGCCGACCAACGTGACATAGATTTTATTTATCTAGGACGTGGTTGAACCGAAAATTCCAACCGACCCTATTGTCGAGAGGTTAAATTTAGTTGAAGAAGAAAACAATTACTTGAAGGAAAAAATTTAAAAAACCGAGGAGAAGATGATATTGGAGTTGCATGTTGCCGATGTTGTCGATGATCACAAGATCAAGATGTTGGGGATCGTAGCAGAAATTCAAAATTTTCTACGCATCACCAAGATCAATCTATGGAGTAATTTAGTAACGAGGGGAAGGAGAGTGCATCTACATACCCTTGTAGATCGCTAAGTAGAAGCGTTCAAGTGAACGGGGTTGATGGAGTCGTACTCATCATGATCCAAATCACCGATGATCCTAGCGCCGAACGGACGGCACCTCCGCGTTCAACACACGTACGGTTGGGAGACGTCTCCTCCTTCTTGATCCAGCAAGGTGAGAGGAGAAGTTGAGGGAAAACTCCGACAGCACGATGGCGTGGTGGTGATGGAGCTCGTGGTTCTCCGGCAGGGCTTCGCCAAGCACTACAGAGGAGGATGAGGTGTTTGGAGGAGGAAGAGGGCTGCGCCAGGGGAAGGGTGTGGCTGCCCTCTCTCTCCCTCACTATATATAGGGGGAAGGGAGGAGGGGGAGGCGCCCTAGGGATCCCTAGGGGAGGGGCGGCGGCCACAGGGGAAACCCTAGATGTGTTTGGGTGCCCCCACCCCCTAGGAAACTTGCCCCCAAGCCGGGAGGGGCGGCTGCCCTAGGGGTGGCGCCCCCACCTCTCCTGGTTACGTGACATGGGGTGGGATGGGCACTCAGCCCCTTAGTGGGCTGATGTGCCCTCTCCCCTTGGCCCATAAGGCCCCCCAACGCTTGCCGGGGCCTCCGAAACCCCTTTCGGACACGCTGGTCATCACCTGGTACACCCGGAATAATTCCGGACTCCAATACCCTTCGTCCAATATACCGATCTTCACCTCCAGACCATTCCGGAGCTCCTCGTCATGTCCGGGATCTCATCCGAGACTCCGAACAACCTTCGGTAGCCACATACTATTTCCCATAACAACTCTAGCGTCACCGAACCTTAAGTGTGTAGACCCTACGGGTTCGGGAACCATGCAGACATGACCGAGACAACTCTCCGGCCAATAACCAACAGCGGGATCTGGATACCCATGTTGGCTCCCACATGTTCCACGATGATCTCATTGGATGAACCACGATGTCGAGGATTCAATCAATCCCGTATACAATTCCCTTTGTCCAGCGGTATTGTACTTGCCCGAGATTCGATCGTCGGTATCCGATACCTTGTTCAATCTCGTTACCGGCAAGTCTCTTTACTCGTTCTGTAACACATCATCCCGTGATCAACTCCTTGGTCACATTGTGCACATTATGATGATGTCCTACCGAGTGGGCCCAGAGATACCTCTCCGTTTACACGGAGTGACAAATCACAGTCTCGATTCGTGCCAACCCAACAGACACTTTCGGAGATACCTATAGTGAACCTTTATAGCCACCTAGTTACGTTGTGACGTTTGGTACACCCAAAGCATTCCTACGGTATCCGGGAGTTGCACAATCTCATGGTCTAAGGAAATGATACTTGACATTAGAAAAGCTTTAGCATACGAACTACACTATCTATGTGCTAGGCTTAGGATTGGGTCTTGTCCATCACATCATTCTCCTAATGATGTGATCCCGTTATCAACGACATCCAATGTCCATGGTCAGGAAACCGTAACCATCTATTGATCAACGAGCTAGTCAACTAGAGGCTTACTAGGGACATGGTGTTGTCTATGTATCCACACATGTATCTGAGTTTCCTATCAATACAATTCTAGCATGGATAATAAACGATTATCATGAACAAGGAAATATAATAATAACCAATTTATTATTGCCTCTAGGGCATATTTCCAATAGTCTCCCACTTGCACTAGAGTCAATAATCTAGTTCACATCACCATGTGATTAACAATCACAGGTCACATCGCCAGGTGACCAACATCCAAAGAGTTTACTAGAGTCACTAATCTAGTTCACATAACTATGTGATTAATATTCAATGAGTTCTGGGTTTGATCATGTTATGCTTGTGAGAGAGGTTGTAGTCAACGGGTCTTGCCATATTCAGATCCCTATGTATTTCACAAAACTTTATATCGTAGATGCTGCTACCACGTTCCACTTGGAGCTATTCCAAATTGTTGCTCCATTATACGTATCCGGTATCTCTACTCAGAGCTATCCGGATAGGTGTTAAGCTTGCATCGACGTAACTCTTTATGTTGAACTCTTCATCACCTCCATAACCGAGAAACATTTCCTTATTCCTCCAAGGATAATTTTGACCGCTATCTGGTGATCTACTCCTAGATCACCTTTGTACCCTCTTGCCAGACATGTGGCAAGGTACACATCAGGTGCGGTACTCAGCATGGCATACCGTATAGAGCCTATGACAAGAGCATAGGGGACGACCTTCGTCCTTCCTCTTTCTTCTGCCGTGGTCAAGCTTTGAGTCTTACTCAACTTCACACCTTACAACTCAGGTAAGAACCCCTTCTTTGACTGATCTATTTTGAACTCCTTCAAAAACATGTCAAGGTGTGCATTCTTTGAAAGTATCATCAGGCGTTTTGATCTATCTCTATAGATCTTGATGCCCAATATGTAAGCAGCTTTATCCAGGTCTTCCTCTGAAAAACACTCTTCAAACAACCATTTATGCTTTCCAGAAATTCTACATTATTTCGGATCAACAATATGTTATCCACATATACTTATCAGAAATGTTGTAGTGCTCCCACTCACTTTCTTGTAAATACAAGTTTCTAGCAAACATTGTATAAACCTAAAAGCTTTGATCACTCCATCAAAACATATATTCTGATTCCGAGATGCTTGCTCTAGTCCTTAGAAGGATTGCTAGAGCCAGCATACCTTTTAGCATCCATAGGATCGACAAAACCTTTTATTGTATCACATACAACTTTTCTTATGAAAACTGGTAAGAAAACTTCTTTTGACATCCATCTGTAAGATTTCATAATCGAAAAATACAGCTAATGCTAACATGATTCCGACGGACTTAAGCATCGCTACGGGTGAGAAATTCTCATCGGAGTCAACTCCTTGAACTTGTGAAAAAAACTCTTTCCCACAAGTCGAGCTTCATAGACGGTAACATTACCGCCCACGTTCGTCTTCTTCTTAAAGATCCATTTATCTCAATGGCTTGCCGATCAACGGGCAAGTCCACCAAAGTCCATACTTTGTTCTGATACATGGATCCTATCTTGGATTTCATGGCTTCTAACCATTTGTCGGAATACGGGCCCACCATCGCTTCTCCATAGCTCGTAGGTTCATTGTTGTCTAACAACATGATATCTAAGACATGATTACCATACCACTCAGGAGTAGTACATATCCTTGTCGACCTACGAGGTTCGATAGCAACTTGATCTGAAGCTTCATGATCACTATCATTAACTTCCTCTTCAACCGACATAGGCGCCACAGAAACATCTTTCTGTGTTGCACCACTTTCTGGTTGAAGTAGAGGTTCAACAACCTCATCAAATTCTATCTTCCTCCCACTCAATTCTTTCGAGAGAAACTCCTTCTCGAGAAAGGACCCGTTCTTAGCAACAAACAATTTGCCCTCGGGTCTGAGATAGAAGGTGTACCCAACTGTCACCTTTGGGTATCCTATGAAGATGTGTTTGTCCGCTTTGGGTTCGAGCTTCTCCGGCTGAAGCCTTAAGCATCGCAGCCCCAAACATTAAGAAATGACAACTTTGGTTTCTTGCCAAACCAATGTTTATATGACGTCGTCTCAACGGACTTAGATGGTGTCCTATCTAAAGTGAACGCAGCTGTCTCTAATGCATAACCTCAAAATAATAGCGGTAGATCGGTAAGAGACATCATAGATCGCACCATATTTCATAAGGTTCGATTACGACGTCCGGACACACCATTACCCTATGGTGTTCTAGGTGGCTTCAATTGTGAAATAATTCCACAATGTCTTAAGTGTTTACCAAACTCATAACTCAGAAATTCTCATTGATCAGTTCATAGGAATTTGATCTTCTTGTTATGATGATTCTTAACTTCACTCTTAAATCGCTTGAACTTTTCAAACGTTTTAGACTTGTGCTTCATTAAGTAAATATACCTATATCTACTCAAATCATCAGTGAAGATGAGAAAATAGTGATATCCACCGCACGCTTCAATTCTCATTGGATCACACGCATCAGCATGTATGATTTCCAACAAGTCACTTGCCCGTTTCATTGTACCCGGGGTCTTAGTCATCCTGCCCATGAGGCATGGCTCGCATGTGTCAAGTTATTCAAAATCAAGTGACTCCAAACATCCATCGACATGGAGTTTCTTCATGCATCTTACGCCAATATGACCTAAGCAGCAGTGCCACGAGAAAGTGGTACTATCATTATTAACTCTACATCTTTTGGCGTGAACATGTGTATTACCACGACTGAGATTCAATGAACCATTCACATAGGGTGCATGACCATGAAAGGTATCATTCATGTAAACAGAATAACCATTATTCTCTAACTTAAATGAATGACCGTATTGCAATGAACATGATCTAATCATATTCATGCTCAACGTAGACACCTGATAACATTTATCTAGGTTCAATACTAATCCCGAAGGCAGATGGAGCGTGCGATGGTGATCTCATCAACTTTGGAAACACTTCCAACACACATCGTCACCTCGCCCTTAGCCAGTCTCCGTTTAGTCCATAGCTTTTGTTTCAAGTCACCAATAATAGCAACTGAACTGGTATCCAATACCCAGGTGCTACCAGGAGTACTACTGAGGTACACATTAATAACACGTATATACTTTGAGGTTGCCAGCCTTCTTATCTACCATGCATTTGGGGTAATTCCGCTACCAGTGACCGTTCCGCTTACAATAGAAGCATTTAGTCCCGGGTTTGGGTTCAACCTTGGGTTCCTTCACTGGAGCGGCAACTGGTTTGCCATCCATGAAGTTTCCCTTCTAGCCCTTGCCCTTCTTGAAACCAGTGGTCTTTTCAAACCATCAACACTTGATGCTCCTTCTTGATTTCTACCTTTTGCGGTCTTAAGCACCACGAACAGCTCCGGGATCAACTCCATCCCTTGCATGTCATAGTTCATCACGAAGATCTAGTAGCTTAGTGATAGTGGCTAGCGAACTCTATCAATCACTATCTTATCTGGAAGTTTAACTCCCACTTGATTTAAGTGATTGTAGCACCCAGACATTCTGAGCACATGCTCACTAGCTGAGCTATTCTCCTCCATCTTGTTGGCAAAAGAACTTGTCAGAGGTCTCACACCTCTCAACACGGGCATGATCCTGAAATCCCAATTTCAGCTTTGGAACATCTCATATGTTCTATGGCGTTTAAAACTTCATTGGAAACCCGATTCTAAGCCGTAAAGTATGGTGCACTAAACTATCAAGTAGTCATCAGGACGTGTCTGTCAGGTGTTCACAACATCCATAGACGACGTTGTAGGGGTTTGCACATCGAGCGGTGCATCAAAGACGTAAGCCTTCTGTGTAGCAGTGAGGACACTCCTCGGGCTACGGACCTAGTCCGCATCATTGCTTACAATATCTTTCAACTTAATCTTTCTCTAGGAACGTATTGAAACAAGGAGCTACAACGTGAACTATTTATCTACAACATATTTGCAAAGACAATTTAGACTATGTTCATGATAATTGAGTTCATCTAATCAAATTATTTAATGAACTCCCACTCAGATAGACATCCCTCTAGTCATCTAAGTGAAACATGATCCGAGTCAACTAGGCCGTGTCCGATCATCACGTGAGACAGACTAGTCAACATCGGTGAACATCTTCATGTTGATCGTATCTTCTATACGACTCATGCTCGACCTTTCGGTCTTCCGTGTTCCGAGGCCATGTCTGTACATGCTAGGCTCGTCAAGTCAACCTAAGTGTATTGCGTGTGTAAATCTGGCTTACACCCGTTGTATTCGAACGTTAGAATCTATCACACCCGATCATCACGTGGTGCTTCGAAACGACGAACCTTCGCAACGGTGCACAGTTAGGGGGAAACACTTTTCTTGAAATTTTAGTGAGGGATCATCTTATTTAAGCTACTGTCGTTCTAAGCAAATAAGATGTAAAACATGATAAACATCACATGCAATCAAATAGTGACATGATATGGCCAATATCATTTGCTCCTTTTGATCTCCATCTTTGGGGCTCCGTGATCATCGGTGTCACCGGCATTACACTATGATCTCCATCATCATGATATCCATCATCGTGTCTTCTTGAAGTTGTCTCGTCATCTACTACTTCTACTACTATGGCTAACGCTTTAGCAATAAAGTAAAGTAATTACATGACGTTTAAGTTGACACGCAGGTCATTAGTAAATTAAGACAACTCCTATGGCTCCTGCCGGTTGTCATACTCATCGACATGCAAGTCGTGATTCCTATTACAAGAACATGATCAATCTCATACATCACATATATCATTCATCACATCCTTTTGGCCATATCACATCACAAGGCATATGCTGCAAAAACAAGTTAGACGTCCTCTAATTGTTGTTGCAAGTTTTTACGTGGCTGCTATAGGTTTCTAGCAAGAACGTTTCTTACCTACGCCAAAACCACAACGTGATATGCCAATTTCTATTTACCCTTCATAAGGACCCTTTTCATCGAATCCGATCTGACTAAAGTGGGAGAGACAGACACCCGCTAGCCACCTTATGCAACTAGTGCATGTCAGTTGGTGGAACCTGTCTCACGTAAGAGTACATGTAAGGTCGGTCCGGGCCGCTTCATCCCACGACGCCGCTGAATCAAGATAAGACTAGTAACGGCAAGTAAATTGACAATATCGATGCCCACAACTGCTTTGTGTTCTACTCGTGCATAGAAACTACGCATAGACCTAGCTCATGATGCCACTGTTGGGGATCGTAGCAGAAATTCAAAATTTTCTACGCATCACCAAGATCAATCTATGGAGTAATCTAGTAACGAGGGGAAGGAGAGTGCATCTACATACCCTTGTAGATCGCTAAGCGGAAGCGTTCAAGTGAACGGGGTTGATGGAGTCGTACTCATTGTGATCCAAATCACCGATGATCCTAGCGCTGAACGGATGACACCTCCGCGTTCAACACACGTACGGTTGGGAGACGTCTCCTCCTTCTTGATCCAGCAAGGTGAGAGGAGAAGTTGAGGGAAAACTCCGACAGCACGACGGCGTGGTGGTGATGGAGCTCGTGGTTCTCCGGCAGGGCTTCGCCAAGCACTACAGAGGAGGATGAGGTGTTTGGAGGAGGAAGAGGGCTGCGCCAGGGGAAGGGTGCGGCTGCCCTCTCTCTCCCTCACTATATATAGGGGGAAGGGAGGAGGGGGAGGCGCCCTAGGGTTCCCTAGGGGAGGGGCGGCGGCCACAGGGGAAACCCTAGATGGGTTTGGGCGCCCCCACCCCCTAGGAAACTTGCCCCCCAAGCCGGGAGGGGCGGCTGCCCTAAGGGTGGTGCCCCCACCTGTCCTGGTTACGTGAGATGGGGTGGGAGGGGTGCTCAGCCCCTTAGTGGGCTGATGTGCCCTCTCCCCTTGGCCCATAAGGCCCCCAACGCTTGCGAGGCCTCCGAAACCCCTTTCGGACACGCTAGTCATCACCTGGTACCCCCGGAACAATTTCGGACTCCAATACCCTTCATCCAATATACCGATCTTCACCTCCGGACCATTCCGGAGCTCCTCGTCATGTCCGGGATCTCATCCGGGACTCTGAACAACCTTCGGTAACCACATACTATTTCCCATAACAACTCTAGCATCACCGAACCTTAAGTGTGTAGACCCTACGGGTTCGGGAACCATGCAGACATGACCGAGAAAACTCTCCGGCCAATAACCAACAGCGGGATCTGGATACCCATGTTGGCTCCCACATGTTCCACGATGATCTCATCGGATGAACCACAATGTCGAGGATTCAATCAATCCCGTATACAATTCCCTTTGTCCAGCGGTATTGTACTTACCCGAGATTCGATCGTCGGTATCCGATACCTTGTTCAATCTCGTTACCAGCAAGTCTCTTTACTCATTCCGTAACACATCATCCCGTGATCAACTCCTTGGTCACATTGTGCACATTATGATGATGTCCTACCGAGTGGGCCCAGAGATACCTCTTCGTTTACACGGAGTGACAAATCCCAGTCTCGATTCGTGCCAACCCAACAGACACTTTCGGAGATACCTGTAGTGAACCTTTATAGCCACCCAGTTATGTTGTGACGTTTGGTACACCCAAAGCATTCCTACGGTATCCGGGAGTTGCACAATCTCATGGTCTAAGGAAATGATACTCGACATTAGAAAAGCTTTAGCATACGAACTACACGATCTATGTGCTAGGCTTAGGATTGGGTCTTGTCCATCACATCATTCTCCTAATGATGTGATCCCGTTATCAATGACATCCAATGTCGATGGTCAGGAAACCGTAACCATCTATTGATCAACGAGCTAGTCAACTAGAGGCTTACTAGGGACATGGTGTTGTCTATGTATCCACACATGTATCTGAGTTTCCTATCAATACAATTCTAGCATGGATAATAAACGATTATCATGAACAAGGAAATATAATAATAACCAATTTATTATTTCCTCTAGGGCATATTTCCAACACAAGATGGATGCAATGCGGTTGAAGATTAAAAAGAATAGAAAATATGCCATTCATACCGAGGCTTGGTATCATTATGAAGTTGGATCAATTGTTATCTTGGTTGCGATTATGATCAGATTTCTTGTTGCATTGAAATGTTTTACATAATTTCAATGTATGGTTTAATTAGATGCTCTGAAGAGCTATATGTTGTTCACTGAGAACTATGTATGCACTTTGTTTCAATTTGATGATGAACTTTTAGTAATTTGGTCACTTATCTATTCATGAGAGCTATATGTTACCTTCAATTTCAGGGTCTTATAGCTCAAAATAATCAGTAAATGCATGAAAAATAACAAATGAAGTCAGAAAGGGTTGAAAATTGACGATGTGGCTTTGAATGGTGCATTTTGAACACAGAAAAACTACGGAGTTCAAATAAGTTCAAAAAAATGTAATCCCTTTGTAACAGACAAGTTTCCGTATGAAACCCTGATACTTCGAAAGAGATTGTTCGTTTTGTACACGGAGTGCATCCAGCTTTTGCCGTAACCCTCTCTACTTTCTTGCACATGCTATGTGGATGAAATGATGATACCATGCCAACTTTCAACCTTATCAGAGTTCATTTGAAATGCTTTTCAATTTCAGGGTCTTATAGCTCAAAATAATCAGTAAATGCATGAAGAATAATAAATGAAGTCAGAAAGGGTTGAAAATTGATGATGTGGCTTTGAATGGTGCATTTTGAACATAGAAAAACTATGGAGTTCAAATAAGTTCAAAAAAATGAAATCCCTTTGTAACAGACGAGTTTCCGTATGAATCCCTGATACTTCGAAAGAGATTGTCCGTTTTGTACACAAAGTGCATCTAGTTATTGCCGTAACCCTCTCTACTTTCTTGCACTTGCTATGTGGATGAAATGATGATAGCATGCCAACTTTCAACCTTTTCAGAGTTCATTTGAAATGCTTTTGAATTTCAGGGTCTTATAGCTCAAAATAATCAGTAAATGCATGAAAAATAACAAATGAAGTCAGAAAGGGTTGAAAATTGACGATGTGGCTTTGAATGGTGCATTTTGAACACAGAAAAACTACGGAGTTCAAATAAGTTCAAAAAAATGTAATCCCTTTGTAACAGACAAGTTTCCGTATGAAACCCTGATACTTCGAAAGAGATTGTCCGTTTTGTACACGAAGTGCATCCAGTTTTTGCCGTAACCCTCTCTACTTTCTTGCACATGCTATATGGATGAAATGATGATACCATGCCAACTTTCAACCTTTTCAAAGTTCATTTGAAATGCTTTTAAATTTCAAGGTTTTATAGCTCAGAAAAATCAGTAAATGTATAAAAAAGAGGCGCAATGCTCACTTTCATGTTGCTTAGCTTCAGGCCTTGAGAAACTACACATAGCTCCTCAAGGCGTGAAGCTAAGAAACGTGTAGGTGAGCATTGCGCCTCTCCATCATCGTCTCTGCACTCAGGGCTTATAAACCGCTGCGACTGCCTCTCGCTTGGCGAGGTGGGACTAAACTCCCACCACCATGCCGTTGTGCAAGGCCTTTGGTCCCGGTTGGTGGCACCAACCGAGACTAAAGGGGGGCATTGGTGTTGGTTCGTGGCAGCAACCGGGACCAATGCCTCCCCTGTAGTCCCGGTTGGTGCCACCAACCGAGACCAAAGGCCTCTGCTTCCCGCCCTTTGGGCTGCTGAAAAGAGACGTTTGGTCCCGGTTGGTGGTACCAACCGGGACTAAAGGGTGACATTGGTCCCGGTTGGTGCCACGAACCGGTACCAATGCCCTGGGTATATAAGAAAATACTAAGCAGTTTCGACGAAATCCATCACTTCTTCTCCCCCGATGCCCCTGCTCCTCGTCGTCGCCGTCGCCGCCCGACGCCCCTGCTCCACCTTGCGGTCGCCGACGCCACCGACGCTGTCAGGCTGCTCAACGTCATCGTCGCTGCCGCCACTGATGCCGCCAGGCTGCTCAATGTCGCCGCCGCCGCTGATGCCCTCTGCACCGACGACGGTGTCGACCCTCGCGCCCCTGCCAGCCCTGACGCACCGCCCACCATACCCCGTTGCCCCTTGTGAGCACCAGCCTGCTCCCGCGCCCCTCCCCTGTCCCGCACCCCTGCGCCCCTGCCCTGCCTGGCCGGCGCCGGTGCCGGCCCCTCTGCCGTGCCCCTCTGCCCCTGCGCTGTGCTATTAGATTTTTAGATGTTTTTAGATGTTTTTAAAATGTTTTTAGATGCTATTTTTAGATGTTTTTAGATTATTTTAGTTTATGTTTAGTTTAGTTTTAAGATTAGGAAAATTTCATATGTGTAGTTATATTTATTTAGATGTTGTAATTTGTTCATAAAAATTGTGCACTTTTGTATAGAAATTTTATTTTTTTCATATGTACGAAAATGTAGAGTGAAAGCGAAAACAAACATATAAGAAAAAACAAAGGAAAGAATGACGAAGGAAAAGAAAACCGCCCGGTACGGCCACCACCGCATTTTCATAAAGTGTTTCCACCAAGTCTAGTCGCACCGATCGAGCACCCGCGGTGAAGCAAGTCTTTTGTTAAGGTAGTTCTTTGTTAAAGTGAGGGGGGACGTCGGACATTACATGAGGCGGGGGGGGGGGGGGGCTTCGGACATGACATGAGGGGGGACGTCGGAAAAAATAAGAAGAGGAAGAAGAAGAAAAAAAAAGAGGAGAAGAAGAAGGAATAGAGGAGTGGAAATCTATTTTTTTTCTTCTACTCCTCTATTCCTTCTTCTTCTCCTCTTTTTTTCTTCTTCTTTTTTATCAGGAATGAGGGTGTCGAGGATCGTCGAGCGGTCAAGGGTCGGGAACTAGGGCAGAAGGTCGAGGGTCACCGAGGGGTCGAGGGTCGTCGAGGGTTGCAGGGGCGAGGGTCGTCGAGGGGTCGAGGGTCGAGGAACGCCGAGCGGTTTTGTTTGCCACTAATATATCCACCCGCTTCATGTTTAGAAAAGTGTATATATGTATGTATGTTCTCTGTGTATATATGTTCATATATGCAAAAGTTAGATTTTTAGAAAAGTTTTATCTATATATGTTCTCTGATTTAGTACATTTTAGGTTAGTCTCATTTTTAGAAAAGTTTTATATATTTAGGAAGAAGGAAGAGAAGGAAGAAGGAAGAAGGAAGAAGAAAAAGTTTTATATATGCAAAAGTTACATTTTTAGATATAACCCCCTCCCGGATAACTTCGACATGACGGGCGGTCGATATATATACCCCCTTTCGACCATGCTAACTTATACCACGGGAGCACCCCCCGGCCCTCTCGCTCGACCAAAACTCTCGTGGACACCCAAACCCTAGAAAAAAAACGATGTCGGTCTCCTACCCCCTACCACCGCAACCCTACCCGACAAACTCTCTCGAGGCCACCCAAATTTACCAAGTTAAAAGAGCGTTGTCGTCGAGGCCACCCCAAACCTTTGAAGCGTTGTCGAGGCCACCCCAAACCCTTGAAGCGTTGCCGATCGAGGCCACCCCAAACCCTAGAGAAGCAGCGTCGAGGCCACTAATATGATTCCTTGTTGTGATTAGCTAGCTAGTTCTACGTTTTCCACTAATATATCCGTCTGTCATGTTTGAATAATAATTTCCATGTTGTAAATATTTGCAGAAACTATGGACCCCCGAGACGAAGCAAAAGAAGCGATGTTGGGGGACATAATCGCACACGGAAGTGAGGCCATCTTGTCGTTTCTCAACGACACCGATGGTCTGGAAGGAGAGGGTGAAGAAGCAGACTATGGTGATCGAACAATAATGGAGGAGGAAGGACATGATCATGATGGCTCCGGTGACCCAATGCTGGTGCAAGAAGGACACCGTGATGACGGCTCCGGTGACCGAACGGAGTCCGGCCAGGTTTATATATTAATTAAGCATGTGCTGACTATAGCTAATTGATGCATTAATTGTTTCTGGTATGTACACATATTAATGAACTCTCGTCTTTCTTCTTTTTTCTAGCCCTCCGGATCGAGCTCAACTTCGGTAAAGAGAAGAGGCCCGAAGAAAAAGTTGCGCTCGTATGAAAGGTTTGAGATCATTGAAATCGCGCGCGATGGCATGCCGATTGAACCCATCCGGACAAAGGAAGCATTTGCTGCTCAGTGCGGGGTTCTTGTTAGGGACAAGATCCTGATAAGAATCCACCAATGGTTTAAGCCGTCTAAAGAAGACCCTGAGGTGTCTTATGTCAACGATATGCAGAAAGATGATCTTTGGACCGTGCTTAAGGCAAATTTCACCCTACCGCCAGAGAAGGATCCGGAGAAGCCAGTTAAAGAGCAATTGATCAAGTCTTATGCTCTTAAGAAGATGGCAGAACTATTCAGGAGGTGGAAGAATGAGCTGAAAAAATTTGTCGACAAAGAAAAGACACCAGAATTCATCGGCCGGTATGAGAAGATCAGAGATCACTGGCCCGCATTTGTGACCCACAAGACATCGTACAAGAGTAAGAAGATGTCAGTGAAAAACAAGAGGAATGCTGCGAAGAAGAAGCATCACTATCGCACGGGGTCAGGTGGCTACCTCAAAGCCCGGCCGTTGTGGGCCAAGGCTGAGAATGACCTGCTTGATAAAGGGGTCGAACCAGAGACATTGAACTGGCCAAACCGTTGCTGGACTTGGTTCTTCGGGGTTGGCGGAATCTTGCAGCTTGTATCAGGGAAGCGCGTTTGGACGGACGAGCAACCGAGAATACCCGTCATGAGGCTTCAGGAGTATATCGTTGCAGCGCAGGAAGGGACGTTCGTTCCAGACAGAGAGAACGACGAGCTCACAATGGCCCTCGGGAATCCTGAGCACCCTGGACGGACACGAGGCATGCCAAGCTCCTTTCCATGGAAGGTTGGGTTTCCGGATGCAGGCGGTTACAAATGCCAGGAGAGGAGGAAGAAAGTAGATCATACCCAACTGCAGGCGCTGCACGCAAGGGTACAAGCTATAGAGGAACAAGAAGCAAATCGCAGCAAACGACCTACCGAAGCTTCCCCCGAAGCTACCCCGCCATCTCAACGGAGAAGCAGCGTGGCTTCCACCGAGCTGCTTCAATAGGAGCCTGTCTTCACGGCTCCTGCTAGCTACCCCGTGGATGCTATCAAGGAATCTCAACAATGCCACCTTATGACGCAATGGATGAAATTAAAAGTCAAGGCGACTGTTGGCTCTATTGCACCTCCTGAACCTGGCGCAACTTATCACTACCGGCCGATTCCAGAAGGATATGCTAGGGTGATGGTGGATTAAATAACAGACGGATTTGAGGACCTCGAGCTTGACCACCCTACGGGTGATGGGGAGACTCGGCTGGGTTCTTCTTTGATGACTCCATGCCTATGGAGGAAGGAGCTCATCAACCTTCCAAACTGGACGCCTCCGCCTCCTCCTCCTCCGGCGAGTCAGGGCACTCCGCCTCCTCCTCCACCTCCTCCTCCGGCGAGTGATCAGGGCACTCAGCCTCCTTCTCTGGCGTGTGGTGGCACTCCGCCTCCTTCTCCGCCTATGCCGGCGCACTCGAGCAGCCAACCTCCTCCTTCAACGCCTCATCAACAAGGGCAGAAGAGACCCGCCGCCGCTCCGGCTGCTCCGGAGCATCGTAGTCCTTCTCCTCCGCCACGTAAGCAAGGAAAGAAGATAGCCGCAGCCGCTCCGTCTACTCCGGCGTCTAGCAGTACAACCAGAGGCGGGAGGCAATACAGATTCGGTCCTTCTCTGAAGACTCTAGAGAAGTTACCATACAAGAGGACCGAGGAGGAAACCGCAAAGATCGTGCGAGCCAAAATGATGAACTTCTTTGAAGGGGTGAAAGCAAAGAAACATCCACCTCCGGAGGAGAAGATAGATCCGGTGAAAGCGAAGCGCACTGTGGATGCCCTGAAGAAACCACCAAAGTCTCCGCTGAAAGGCAACTATGAGCGCATTATTGAAAAGTCATTTATCGAATTGGAGCGGACGAGAAGTACTATTAGTGACGAAAGGTTAGCACAACGACGGTCTGGGAAAAAAATTACCCAGCTCGGCGAACAAGCGAACCAATCGTCCGCCCCGCTCAAGGTGTCTAGTAATATCGTCGCTAATGATCTGGGGATGGTGCCCGGTTATAACAATCTTGGAGATTACCTGCCCGACGATGTACATTATGATTTCTTGGAGGTGGACGAACACAAATACGAGTACGGGAAGCCTCTCATCAAAGATGAAAGATCTCTAACAACGATGATGCGAAGATTCCATGATTGGTACATGAAAACCTGCAGAGAGTCTGGGGGGACGAATATTTTGACGCTGAGAGTTAAAGAGGAGCATGACCTCGTTGGAATTGATCTGTTGAATGTTCCATTTGAGGAGTTCTTCCAGTTTTTCAATCAAAAGGCCCTCGATAAATTAACGGTCACTTGCTACTGTCTGTAAGTAGTACTACTTCTGTCATTAAGTCTCTATATATAGGTCAGCTCTTTCATTGCATGTATTTTTAATTATCCTCACTATATTATGCAGATTGAAGATCGCCGAATTGAAGGAAAGACAAATTGGTGATATTGGGTTCATTAACACAAATCTCATAGATGCATATATGGTTGAGCCAAAGATTCCGAGGCCAAGTTGCTACAATCGTTTTTATTAAATCAAAACAAAGCTATAATACTCTTTCCTTACAACTTCAAGTGAGTGTTACTGTCTTGTGCATATTCGGTTTCTCTTAGTAGTCGAGGTTATAGTAATGTAATTGATGAGTTATGCATGCGTGCGCAGGTTCCACTATATTCTCCTAGAGATTAAGCTTGAGTAGGGACTAGTAACCGTGTTAGACTCGAGACGAAAAGATCCCAAGGAGTATGCAGACATGACTGAATGGTAGAGAACTTAAATCGATCATTATCGCACCATATCGGCAACTTTGTTCATTTCCTGATATCAAGTAATTGTTTTCTTTGTCTGGCAGGGTTTGGAAAAAATTCACCTCAAAAGCTCCGGGACTGCCGAAGAAGCTGCAATTTAAAACCCGAAAGTAAGTACTATAGTAGCATGTTCCGCGCATCTCCTAGTGATTCAAGCGCTAGTTTCATCAATACCATTTAGCATGCTTGCTTATCAGTTTGATTGACCTCTATTTCTTGTAAATTGGTTGTTGGAGGAAGCCAGGAATAATTACTGTGGATACTATGTTTGCGAGTCCATCCACCACACGATCTGTGAGCGGGGCTACACTAAAAAACAATATGACGTGCGTAAGCAATAATATTCACAATTTTATTTTATAACCATCATTTGTGTTGAGTTTCATTCATTCATATATATGTATTGACCCCCTTTTTCAAATTTAGATGTTTGGAACGCGGGATGAACTCCTAGAACCAGATCGCATGTGAGCAATTCAAGAGGAATTGGCGGCATTTTTTCTTGATCACGTGATCGATAAAGACAGAGAATACCATGTGGACCCTGAGTTCATATATAATTAGGGGATTATATTGTAAGAGATCTTATATTGTATATATGTAGCCAGTAGCGTCGGATAGATATATGAAAACTTGTTGTTCAACCAATCTCTCGGAGAAGGAGAGGTCGATATCACTTCTCTCTGTATGCATATGTTCATGATGATCTTCTGTTTCCTTCATTTGCTTACTAGCTAGCGTGTCTAGTCCTCTCTATACGTATAGTACATAGCATCGACCAAGCACGGAGATAAGACATGACACTTCTCTCTATTAATTAGCTAGCTAACACAATATATGAAACACCTAAATTAACCCCCCAAAACCCCCAAACCCCCCCCCTTTCAAAAAAAACAATAACCCCAGCCCCTGAAATGCTGACGCGTGGATGCCTATTGGTCCCGGTTGGTGCCACCAACCGGGACCAAAGGGCCTCCTGCCTGGGCTCGCCGCACCGGCCACGTGGAGGCCCATCTGTCCCGGTTCGTGTAAGAACCGGGACTAAAGGCCTAGGGATTTAGTAACGACCCTTGAGTCCCGGTTCAACAACTGGGACAAATGGCCATTACGAACCGGGACAAATGGCCCTTTTTCTACTAGTGCTATAATCTCCAACTCATTGTTGGTGACGGTCTTAAATGTAATTAGTATAGCAGTGCCAATCTCATGTCATGTTTCATGAGGAACTTCTTCCATCCTTGCTTGAAGAATAGACCGTCGAGTGAGGTGTCATACTCGATCCTCCTGCTTCCATCCTGGCTTGATGAATAGACCGTCTGAGTGAGGTGTCATACTCGGTCCTCCTGAAGCTCTCTTTCCCCAATCTTAGTATTTCCAGCACATGCTTCAGGATGTCCAAATAAGAGGCAACTTCTTTTGGAATTTTCTAGATGCCCTGTAATGTACACACACAAAAAATGTGTGAGGGCCCCAATTAGAAAACTGTGGAAAACAAAAGGATCAACTGAGGAAATAGTGAAAACTTACATACCATCATCTGTACTTCGGCCTTAGTCATAGTGAAGCAGTGTATGAAGGATGGCCATGTGACCCATGGCAGAGCGATAATAGGTTGCACAATTTAGCTATGGCATAATAACAATTAGCTAATTGAACCGTGTATGACAAAATACAAGACAAAATGGGGAAAAGACACAACAAATATGTCCCAAAAAAGGACCAGCTACTCTGCGAACCAGTTTTGAAAACAATTGTCAACTTTGAAACTTTCAGCTAGAATACCGATTAATGGACAGATTATAGCAACACAAAAAATGAAATGAAAGTTCTAGGATAGGTGAAGCGCCGCGAGCATGTATGTAGCTCTGAGCATAAAACTCAGTCACAAATTCCTACATGTATCAATTTAGTTTGGAACACCCTACTCTGTATTTCCATCAGAGCAAGAGCACCGCTATGTTTTCACAAAAATCTTCTCAAGCTAAAATTTACCCCTCAGAAAGCGACAAGTAGTCAGTGGAAACACATATCATAGCTGATCAACAAACATGTCATTTTTTCTACTAATACATTCAAGCATCAGTCGAATTGACAAATTGACAATACAGAGAATGACAAGATTGGTAAATGAATAGTCATTTCTCTTAGTTCCTTTCAGGATCATCTGGTTTGATAGTCTGGCAAATGCACACTTCATCAACATAATACCAAACCGATATTCATCTCACCATCCTTCTGCACGAACAGGGAGCATGCCAACTTACCTTGGGGAGAGAAAAAAGAAAGGACAAGGATGCAGGTCGAGGGAGGTTCTAGTTGATGCTGATGGAAATGGGCTTGATCTCCTTCAGTGCAGTGGAGATGGGAGTGCCAATCCGTTCACGTGCATCATCCATATTTCTCACCGATGCCTACAATTTATGGAATAAGATCATATCTTTGAAAAAAACAAATAGACAGAAGATAGAATATAGTAAGGACATATTTTTTTGAGGGAATATGACTAAAAACACTGATTGGCAAAGAGAAAAAAAATAAAACAAGAGGGTCTGAAGACTGATATATAACTAAAATCTCAGGAATAAAAGACTTAAGAATGATGCATTTGTTGTCCTAACACTTTTACATTCAGTCAAGGAAGTGTTCTGGTATCTAGATACAACAGATGGATGCCCTGTCCCGCATCATGCGTTCATGCGTGTCGATCTGTAGCGATGGCGTCGTTGCCATGATCATCCCTTCCATAGATCCAACTTGTCATAGCCGGATCCGTGCAGATCGAGGTCACCGGATCCGGATCCGTGCAGATCGAGGCCGTGTTCACCAAATCCGTGCACATCCAACTTCCAGATACATATTGACAATGGTATAACTTCTTGTCCTTTTCTGACTGTTTTTCTGGAGCACAACATTTGGTTATATCCTTGTTGTCAAAGTGAAACTACAGATTATGCCTCTTCTGAATGCGTTCCCAATAGCTTAGACTAGCCTTGTTATTCTCCTTATAATTATAAGGAATCTGTTTAGTCTTGCAACTTGCTCTCTCCCAACATACAACCGCGCTGTTATGAATATTTATTTGCTTCATATACCATACATTTTTTTCGTAATGCAACAAGTGTTTGTGCTGTAACTAACATGTTTGAAGCAGAAATTATTGTTTCCCATGCACCCATTACATTTTCCTCACACTAATAATATTTTTTGTTGCATGTGAAAAAAATTGGATAGAATTTACATATCTACGTGAGAACAGTGTCATTGACTATTTCTTTTTCACACTAGATTATTCCTTGTCTTGCACCTATTCTTAAATTTTGCTGTGTAGTTTGTTGCAGAGTCCATTTCTATCCCAACAGTAGTAGCGCGGGTACGGACCGCGCTACTACTATAAGTTAGCTATAGCGCCTTATTAGTAGCACGGCCACCCGAGCTGCTGCTAGCCTCAAAACCCGTGCTACTACTGTTGGGATAGAAATGATCATGTATATAGGCATCACGTCCGAGACAAGTAGACCGACTACTGCCTGCATCTACTACTATTACTCCACTCATCGACCGCTATCCAACATGCATCTAGAGTATTAAGTTCATGGAAACAGAGTAACGCCTTAAGCAAGATGACATGATGTAGCGGGATAAATTCATGCAATATGATAAAACCCCCATCTTGTTATCCTCGATGGCAACAATACAATACATGCCTTGATGCCCCTACTGTCACTGGGAAAGGACACCGCAAGATTGAACCCAAAGCTAAGCACTTCTCTCATTGCAAGAAAGATCAATCTAGTAGGCCAAACCAAACTGATAATTCGAAGAGACTTGCAAAGATAACCAATCATACATAAAAGAATTCAGAGAAGATTCAAATATTGTTCATAGATAATCTTGATCATAAACCCACAATTCATCGGTCTCAACAAACACACCGCAAAAAGAAGATTACATCAAATAGATCTCCATGAGAGAGGGGGAGAACATTGTATTGAGATCCAAAAAGAGAGAAGAAGCCATCTAGCTAATAACTATGGACCCGAAGGTCTGAGGTAAACTACTCAGACTGAAGGAAATATGCCCTAGAGGCAATAATAAAGTTATTATTTATTTCCTTATATCATGATAAATGTTTATTATTCATGCTAGAATTGTATTAACCGGAAACATAATACATGTGTGAATACATAGACAAACAGAGTGTCACTAGTATGCCTCTACTTGACTAGCTCGTTAATCAAAGATGGTTATGTTTCCTAACCATAGACATGAGTTGTCATTTGATTAACGGGATCACATCATTAGGAGAATGATATGATTGACATGACCCATTCCGTTAGCTTAGCACACGATCGTATAGTATGTTGCTATTGCTTTCTTCATGACTTATACATGTTCCTATGACTATAAGATTATGCAACTCCCATTAACCGGAGGTACACTTTGTGTGCCACCAAACGTCACAACGTAACTGGGTGATTATAAAGGTGCTCTGCAGGTGTCTCCGAAGGTACTTGTTGGGTTGGCGTATTTCGAGATTAGGATTTGTCACTCCGATTGTCGGAGAGGTATCTTTGGGCCCTCTCGGTGATGCACATCACTTAAGCCTTGCAAGCATTGCATCTAATGAGTTAGCTGCTGGATGATGTATTACGGAACGAGTAAAGAGACTTGCCGGTAACGATATTGAACTAGGTATTGAGATACCGGCGATCGAATCTCGGGCAAGTAACATACCGATGACAAAGGGAACAACGTATGTTGTTATGCGGTCTGACCGATAAAGATCTTCGTAGAATATGTGGGAGCCAATATGAGAATCTAGGTTCCGCTATTGGTTATTGACCGGAGACGTGTCTCGGTCATGTCTACATAGTTCTCGAACCCGTAGGGTCCGCACACTTAACGTTTTGATGACAATTATATTATGAGTTTATGTGTTTTGATGTACCGAAGGTTGTTCGGAGTCCCGGATGTGATCACGGACACGGCGAGGAGTCTCGAAATGGTCGAGACATGAAGATTGATATATTGGAAGCCTATGTTTGGATATCGGAAGTGTTCCGGGTGAAATAGTGATTTTACCGGAGTACCGAGGGGTTACCGGAACCCCCCGGGGACTTAATGGGCCTTAATGAGCCTATGTGGAAGAGAGGAGAGGCGGCTAGGGCAGGGCTGCGTGCCCCTCCCCCCAGTCCGAATAGGACAAGGAGAGGGGGGCAGTGCCCCCTTCCTTCTTCTCCTCCACTCTTTCCGCTCCCAAGTCCTAATCCAACTAGGAAAGGGGGGAGTCCTACTCCCGGTGGGAGTAGGACTCCTCCTGGTGCGCCTCCTCCCTTGCCGGCCGCACCCCCCTTGCTCCTTTATATACGGGGGCAGGTGGGCACCCCATAGACACAACAATTGATCATTGATCTCTTAGCCGTGTGCGGTGCCCCCCTCCACCATAGTCCACCTCGATAATACTGTAGCGGTGCTTAGGCGAAGCCCTGCGTCGGTAGAACATCAACATCGTCACCACACCATCGTGCTGACGAAACTCTCCCTGAACACTCGGCTGGATTGGAGTTCGAGGGACATCATCAGGCTGAACGTGTGCTGAACACGGAGGTGCCGTACGTTCGGTACTTGATCGGTCGGATCGTGAAGACGTACGACTACATCAACCGCGTTGTGCTAACGCTTCTGCTTTTGGTCTACGACGGTACGTAGACAACACTCTCCCCTCTCGTTGCTATGCATCACCATGATCTTGCGTGTGCGTAGGAAATTTGCTGAAATTACTACGTTCCCCAACACACACTTCATCGGAGAGGCTATGGTGATGATGTAGAAGCCCTCCGTGATGGATGCCCCCTCCGGCGGAGCTTCGGAACAGGCCCCAAGATGGGATCTCGTGGGTACAGAAGGTTGCGGCGGTGGAATTAGGTTTTTGTCTCCGTATCTGATCATTTGGGGGTACATAGGTATATAAAGGAGGAAGGAGTACGTCGGTGGAGCAACAGGGGCCCACGAGGGTGGAGGGCGCACCCTGGGGGTTGGGCGCACCCCCTACCTCGTGGCCTCCTCTTTTGTTTCTTGACGTAGGGTCCAAGTCTCCTGGATCATAATCTTCCTATAAATCACGTTCCCTAAGGTTTCATTCCATTTGGACTCCGTTTGATATTCCTTTTCTGCGAAACTCTGAAATAGGCAAAAAACAGCAATTCTGGGCTGGGCCTCCTGTTAATAGGTTAGTCCCAAAAATAATATAAAAGTGAATAATAATGCCCAATATTGTCCAAAACAGTAGAAAATATAGCATGGAGCAATTAAAAATTATAGATACGTTGGAGACGTATCAAGCATCCCCAAGCTTAATTCCTGCTCGTCCTCGAGTAGGTAAATGATAAAAACAGAATTTTTGATGCGGAGTGCTACTTGGCATAATTTCAATGTAATTCTTCTTAATTGTGGTATGAATATTCAGATCCGAAAGATTCAAGACAAAAGTTTAATATTGACATAAAAATAATAATACTATAAGCATACTAACAAAGCAATCATGTCTTCTCAAAATAACATGGCCAAAGAAAGTTATCCTTACAAAATCATATAGTCTGGCTATGCTCTATCTTAACCAGACAAAGTATTTAAATCATGCACAACCCCAATTTCAAGCCAAGCAATTGTTTCATACTTTTGACATTCTCAAACTTTTTCAATCTTCACGCAATACATGAGCGTGAGCCATGGATATAGCACTATATGTGGAATAGAATGGTGGTTGTGGAGAAGACAAAAAGGGAGAAGATAGTTTCATATCAACTAGGCGTATCAACGGGCTATGGAGATGCCCATTAATAGATATCAATGTGAGTGAGTAGGGATTTCCATGCAACGGATGCACTAGAGCTATAAGTATATGAAAGCTCAACAAAAGAAACTAAGAGGTGTGCATCCAACTCGCTTGCTCACGAAGACCTAGGGCATTTTGAGGAAGCCCATCATTGGAATATACAAGCCAAGTTCTATAACGAAAAATTCCCACTAGTATATGAAAGTGACAAAATGAGAGACTCTCTATCATGAAGATCATGGTGCTACTTTGAAGCACAAGTGTGGTAAAAGGATAGTAACATTGTCCCTTCTCTCTTTTTCTCTCATTTTTTTTATTTGGGCCTTTTCTCTTTTTTTATGGCCTCTTTTTTTTATTTTTTTATTTTTTGTCCGGAGTCTCATCCCGACTTATGGGGGAATCATAGTCTCCATCATCCTTTTCCTCACTTGGGACAATGCTCTAAAAATGAAGATCATCACACTTTTATTTCTTACAACTCAACAATTACAACTCGATACTTAGAACAAAATATGACTCTATATGAATGCCTCCGGCGGTGTACCGGGATATGCAATGAATCAAGAGTGACATGTATGAAAGAATTATGAACGGTGGCTTTGCCACAAATACGATGCCAACTACATGATCATGCTAAGCAATATGACAATTATGGAGCGTGTCATAATAAACGGAACGATGGAAAGTTGCATGGCAATATATCTCGGAATGGCTATGGAAATGCCATGATAGGTAGGAATGGTGGCTATTTTGAGGAAGGTATATGGTGGGGGTATGATACCGGCGAAAAGTGCGTGGTATTAGAGAGGCTAGCAATGGTGGAAGGAAGAAAAGTGTGTATAATCCATGGACTCAACATTAGTCATAAAGAACTCATATACTTATTGCAAAAATCTACAAGTTATCAAAGCAAAGTATTACGCGCATGCTCCTAGGGGGATAGATAGGTAGGAAAAGACCATCGCTCGTCCCCGACCGCCAATCATAAGGAAGACAATCAATAAATAAATCATGCTCTGACTTCATCACATAACGGTTCACCATACGTGCATGCTACGGGAATCACAAACTTTACACAAGTATTTATCAAATTTACAACTACTCAACTAGCATGACTCTAATATCACCATCTTTATATCTCAAAACAATTATCAATCATCAAACGTTTCTTAGCATTCAATACATTCATAAGAAAGTTTTTACTAATCTTGAATACCAAGCATATTAGGATTATTTAAGCAAATTACCATGCTATTTAAGACTCTCGAAATAATCTAAGTGAAGCATGAGAGATCAATAGTTTCTATAAAACAAACCCACCACCGAGCTCTAAAAGATATAAGTGAAGAACTAGAGCAAAACTATATAACTCAAAAGATATAAGCGAAGCACATAGAGTATTCTAAGAAATTCCAAATCATGTATGGCTCTCTCAAAAGGTGTTTACAGCAAGGATGATTGTGGTAAACTAACAAATAAAGACTCAAATAATACAAGACGCTCCAAGCAAAACACATATCATGTGGTGAATAAAAATATAGCTCCATGTAAAGTTACCGATGGAAGTAGACGAAAAGAGGGGATGCCTTCCGGTGCATCCCCAAGCTTTGGATTCATGGTGTACCCAAGCTTAGGCTCTTGCCACTCCTTGTTCCATAATCCATCAAATCTTTCACCCAAAACTTGAAAACTTCACAACACAAAACTCAACAGAAAATCTCGTGAGCTCCGTTAGCGATAGAAAACAAAAGACCACTTCAAGGTACTGTAATGAACTCATTCTTTATTTATATTGGTGTTAAAACTACTGTATTCCAACTTATCTATGGTTTATAAACTATTTTACTAGCCATATATTCATCAAAATAAGCAAACAACACACGAAAAACAGAATCTGTCAAAAACAGAACAGTCTGTAGTAATCTGTAACTAACGCAAACTTCTTTAACTCCAAAAAATCTACCAAAATTGGGAGACCTATACAATTTGTTTATTGATCAGCAGAAATTGGAATCAGTATTTTATCATGTTCTGGTGATTTTTAACAATTGTTTTCGTGAACAGAAAGTTTCTGGAAATTTATGCAAGATCAAATAACTATCATCCAAGAAGATCCTATAGGTTTAACTTGGCACAAACACTAATTAAAACATAAAAACACATCTAACCAGAGGCTAGAACAAATATTTATTCCTAAAGAGAAGCAAAAAGCAAAAAAACTAAAAACATAAAATTGGGTTGCCTCCCAACAAGCGCTATCGTGTAACCCCCCCCCCCCCTAGCTAGGCATAAAAGCAAAGACAGATCTAGGTATTGCCATCTTTGGTGGGCAATCCATAAGTGGCTCTCATGATAGATTCATATGGTAATTTTATTTTCTTCCTAGGTAAGTGGTCCATGCCTTTCCTCAATGGAAATTGAAATCTAATATTCCCTTCCTTCATATCAATAATTGCACCAATCGTTCTAAGGAAAGGTCTACCAAGAATAATAGGACATGAAGGCTTACAATCTATATCAAGAACGATAAAATCTACGGGCACATAGTTCCTATTTGCAACAATAAGAACATCATTAATTCTTCCCATATGTTTCTTAAAAGTGGAATCCGCAAGGTGCAAATTTAAAGAGCAATCATCAAAATCATGGAAACCTAGCAAATCACATAAAGTTTTGGGAATAGTGGAAACACTAGCAACCAAATCACACAAAGCATAGAACTCATGATCCTTAATCTTAATTTTAATAGTAGGTTCCCACTCATCATAAAGTTTTCTAGGGATAGAAACTTCCAACTCAAGTTTTTCTTCATAAGATTGCATTAAGGCATCAACGATATGTTTGGTAAAGGCTTTATTTTGACTATAAGCATGAGGAGAATTTAGCACGGATTGCAACAAGGAAGTACAATCAACCAAAGAGCAATTTTCATAATTAAATTCCTTGAAATCCAAAATAGTGGGTTTATTAGTATCTAGGGTTTTGATTTCTTCAATCCCACTTTTATCACTTTTAGCATGAAGATCTAAAAACTCCGAATTTTTAGAACGCCTTCTAGGTAAAGGTGGATCATATTCAATCCCATCATTATCAAGATTCATAATGAAAAACAAAGATTTAATAGGGGACACATCAATAACTTTTAGATCTTCATCTTTATTTTCATAGGAACTAGAAGAACACGCTCTTATAAAGGCATCTTTCTTAGCACGCATCCTAGCGGTTCTTTCTTTGCACTCATCAATGGAAATTCTCATGGATTTGAGATACTCATTGATATCATGCTTAGAAGGAATAGATCCAAGCTTTAAAGAATCAACAGCAAGAGAAATTCTATCAACGTTCCTAGCCAAATCATCAACTTTAAGCAATTTCTCTTCAAGCAAAGCATTGAAATTCTTTTGCGAATTGATAAATTCTTTAACACTAGTCTCAAATTCAGAAGGTATCTTATTAAAATTTCCATAAGAATTGTTGTAGGAATTACCATAATTATTAGAGGGATTACTAGGATAAGGCCTAGGATTAAAGTTTCCTCTATACGCATTGTTACCAAAATTATTCCTACCAACAAAATTCACATCCATAGATTCATTATTATTCTCAATCAAAGTAGACAAAGGCATATCATTAGGATCATAACAAACACTCTTACTAGCAAATAATTTCATAAGTTCATCCATCTTTCCACTCAAAACATTAATTTCTTCTATCGCATGCACTTTTTTATTAGTAGATCTTTCAGTGTGCCATTGAGAATAATTATCCATAATATTATCTAGGAGTTTAGTAGCTTCTCCTAAAGTGATTTCCATAAAAGTGCCTCCTGCGACCGAATCTAAAAGATTTCTAGAAGCAAAATTCAATCCGCATAAATTTTTTGTATAATCATCCACAAATTTAAACCATGAGTAGGGCAATTACGTATCATTAATTTCATCCTCTCCCAAGCTTGTGCAACATGTTCATGATCAAGTTGCTTAAAATTCATAATATCGTTTCTAAGAGAGATGATCTTAGCGGGAGGAAAATACTTAGAGATAAAAGCATCTTTGCACTTGTCCCAAGAATCAATACTATTTTTAGGCAAATACGAAAACCAAGCTTTAGCACGATCTCTAAGCGAAAAAGGAAATAGCTTCAATTTAACAATATCATTATCAACATCTTTCTTCTTTTGCATATCACACAAATCGACGAAGCTATTTAGATGAGTAGCGGCATCTTCACTAGGAAGGCCGGAAAAATGATCTTTCATGACAAGATTCAACAAGGCAGCATTGATTTCACAAGATTCAGTATTGGTAAGAGGAGCAATCAGAGTGCTAAGGAAATCATTATTGTTGGTATTGGTAAAGTCACACAATTTGGTATTATCTTGAGCCATCATGACAAACAAGCAATCCAACACACGAGCAAACAAAAGGGAAGCGAAAAAGAGGCGAACGGAAAAGAGAGGGCGAATAAAACGGCAAGGGTGAAGTGGGTGTCGGTGTACTAGAGTAGGGGTACCCTTGTACCCCGAACTTGTGCACGGGCAGTCGCAGCGTCCCGCGGCAAGGCCTGCCAAGTCACCGCCAAGATTCCCCGTGGTCCCTCTAAAGACCATTCAAGAACAAAGTACTCAAGACAAGACCCCGGCAAGAGGAGCTTGCCGGGAAGAAGGCAAGACCCCGGCAAGAGGAGCTTGCCGGGAAGGCCATCAGAAGCGTCCCAAGACCCCGGCAAGAGGCGCTTGCCGGGAAGGCTGTCCGAGGCATTCCAAGGAACTTGCCGCGGCGCGCTACGCGTCCCGACAAGGCCCGGTGAGCGACAAGCTCCCGGAAGCGACAAGTCGACGGCCGCGGCAAGCCCCCACTCCACGCCCGCGCTCCAGCACATCCACCCACGTGTCGCTCCGGGGCCCCTCCCGAGCGCACGTGGCAGGAGGCTGTGCAGCTAGGGGCGTGCGGTGGCACGCAGGCGCTGACAAGACAACCATCGTGGCAAGACGGTGGCGTCCCTAGCGGTCCCTTTCGGTGCTGTCTAGGCGACATAGACGGGCATTTAATGCCCTTGTCCCCTGCCGTCAGGGTTAGGTATGATAACACTGTAGCAGCTAGCTGTGCCTACTACAACACCTAGCTGTGCCTACCCACGGCACCCTTTCCATTTTTGCCCTTGGCCCCCGTTGCTCTATGTCGGTAACCCCTTGAGTATAAAAGGAGGCCCGTGTGCAACGTAGAGGGGGTCGGCCATCTCGAGAGCTCTCGCGAGGTTCAGCAATTACACACACTCACGCTCGCTCCCGAGCTAGAAATCAATACCAATCCACAAAGCAGGAGTAGGGTTTTACGCATCCGTGCGGCCCGAACCTGGGTAAATCGTTCGCGTGCTTCGCCTCGGTTTACTCCTCGCACGACCAACCGCCCGCTTGCTTCGCCTCGATCTGCTCTTTGCGCAACCTCCGCCCCCCGCCGAACCAAAAAGGGACCCGGTCCGCCGGTTCCATAGGTGCCCGTGGATCAGAAACCCCGGCATCTCCGGCGCGCCAGGTAGGGGGCGTCGAAGTGGTGTGAATCAGATCCGGCGTTCTTGCGAGCTAGATCTTCATCTTCTTCATCAACATGCCACCGAAGAAGAAAGTCTTGGAGGCAGCTGCTCCGTCCACGCCGAGCCACCCACCGCCGGAGCAAACGGATGGTGGGGCAGGCGCCGACGGAGGAACATGCGTCCACGAGGGAACTCGCGGTGCTGCCAGGTCCCAGGGCAAGGCTGCACTGCCCGCCAGCGGCGTAGCCGGCTCCCACAACGACCGGGCGCACTCCAAGGCCTCGGCGTCCGTGCATGCACCGCGCCCATCTCAGGAGGCGCGGGACCGGCAGCGTCATGGTACTCACGGTACCATGCGCTCGCTGGATCAAGATCGAGCTGGTGGATCTCGGAGTGCCCAAGACCACCATGCACATCAACACACCCAGAACAGATAAGTTGCCAAAGCCTGATCAACCAGATCTCTAATTTTTAAGCTATTCCCCGCGGATCGGCTCACTTTGTATGAGAAGCCTGTGCGCGGAGGAGCCAACTCGTAGCTGGCTGCGCCCTTGCGTTGTTTCGAGCTCGCCCAACAACATTAGGTGAGCTGCGGCTAGTTGCTACACTGACCGCCCCCTTGCATTGTTTTGAGCCTGCTCAACAACGTAAGTTAGCTGCGGCTAGTTGCTACACTAGCCGCGCCCTTACTTTGCTTCGAGCCCCGCTCAGCAACTTAAGTGAGCTGCAGCTGGCTGTGACAAGGTTTCTTGCCGGTAGCGACACCGCCAGTTCCGCGCCCAGCGCTCGCGGTCCGGATGCCTGCACCGGCAAGTTCCCTAAAAAGCGTAGGGCAAAAACATACAAAGTTGACGCCGAAGTGGGAAGGCCCTTACCGGGTGAAACCAGTCACTGGGCCCGGCGCTGTCCGCCTTGAGACCGAAGATAGCCTCCCAGTGAGCAACTCCTGGAACATCGAGCATCTTCGTAAGTTTTACCCGTAAGGCGCGGTTGTCGGAACCCGTTCCGGCAACCACCTCTCGTACAAAGTCTTGCCGCTGTTGCATGTAATCCTTTGTACGAGGCCGGGCGCAGATCCCGTGCGCAGTAAAGCTCGCGTGCTCCGCACATTTTGTCGATTTTATGCTTTCTATTTTCCGGCATGTATGATGTGACATTTGTGCAGCACCAACCCCACGGTAAGCGATAACGAGCTGCAAGGCTCTATATCTTTATTTTCTCTTCTTTATTTTCTTCCTTCTTCCAAGGAAAGAAAGGCTCCCACACCCACAAGTTTGCCGGGGGGGAAGGGAGAAGAAAAGGATATGGACCAGGCGTCGTTCAAGAATTTCGCCTTGCCGGGAAGCAAACGACAGAAAAGCTAAGTTGCCAAAGTTTGAGTAGCCAAGTTTTTTAAATTTTAAGTTATATCCCTTGAACGACTGCACTTTGTATGGGAAACCTGTGCGCAGAGGAGCCAACTCGTAGCTGGCTGCGCCCTTGCGTTGTTTCGAGCTCGCTCAACAGCATTAGGTGAGCTGCGGCTAGTTGCTACACTAGCCGCGCCCTTGCATTGAGCCTGCTCAACAACGTAAGTTAGCTGCGGCTAGTTGCTACACTAGCCGCGCCCTTACTTTGCTTCGAGCCCCGCTCAGCAACTTAAGTGAGCTGCAGCTGGCTGCGACAAGGTTTCTTGCCGGTAGCGACACCGCCAGTTCCGCGCCCAGCGCTCGCGGTCCGGATGCCTGCACCGGCAAGTTCCCTAAAAGCGTAGGGCAAAAACATACAAAGGGAGGAGTCAAGTAAAGGGAATAACATTGCAATGCCTACCCAGAAGAAAGTTATATTACAAAATAGCTTGTCGCAGCTCTAATAAATGTTTTCTATGACATAGCTAGCAGCGACAAGGAAAGAAGGAAGCCGGCGGCCTAGTCGACGCGGTCGCCCTCGACCCTCTTGATACCGCTCACCTTGTCCACAATGGGTGCGACAAGGGCCTTGAGCTCTTCCTGATCGATATCAGGCGGCAAGGATCTGAGGACGTTGTGGAGGCGGAGGCCTGGATTGCGGAAGGCGACCTTCATCAACACCTTCTGAAGGGCTCCCGCACAAATCTCGCGCGACTCGTCGGCCAGCCGCTTCGGGATCTCATCCCGGAGCCGCTGGAGTGCTGTCGCCACGCCTTGGAAGAACATAGTGAGCCTGGCGCTAGGTTGGAGGTTCTCGTCGGAGGAGTACCCGAAGTCCTCCACCCCCAGCTGCGCCAGCTCCTTGTCGATGTCCCCGGCGGCGTTCACGAGGCTCTCTGTCCAGTGCTCCACCGTATCCCTAAAGGCGTTTTGGGTGGTGGCAGCACTCTCCAGCAACGCCTTATCGGCATCGATCTCCTTCTTCAAGGCCGCCTCCCGCTCCTTGACGCCGTCCAGCGCCTTGGTCAAAGCGACCAGCCTTGACTCGAGGGCGGCGTTGGAGTCCTTGGCGGCGCTGAGCTCTTCGCCATATGCTTTGCGGTCGGCCTCCAGCTGCACCACCTTCATCTCCATCACCTTTTTGGCGGCCTCGGCAGTGGCGGCAGCGTCCTCCGCTTGCTTGAGGGCTCCGCCCAGTTTCTCCTCGCGCGCGGCAAGCTCTTCCTCGTGAGCGTCGAGGTCGACCTTCCGCTGCGCCTGCTCGCCCACTTCCGCGGCTAGCTTCACGGCGGCAAGTCGCTGCAGCTCTTCGGCTTCGGCCTTCTCGAGGAGAAAGGCCTTCTTCGCCTCAGCGAGCTACTCCCGCTCCTCTGCCAAGGATCGGACGGCTTCCCGGTGGAAACCCGCGAGCTCGTCTGCGCGCTTCTCAATGTCTGCTCCCGCCTTCGCGACAAGCGCCTCGCGGGACTCCAGCTTGGCTTGTCGCGCGCGGTAGAGCGACATCAACATGCGCAGCAGCCGCTCCTCTTCGGGCTCATTGCTACTGCTGCTCGGTGCGTCGACCAGCTTCAGACCCGTGGAGGCAAGCACTTCCCCGTCGAAGACCTCCCCCTCGACCGGCGCCCTGGAGCTTGATGCCCAGGGGAGGTTGATGAAGACGCCTTCGCCGGCTTTCAAGTAAACGCCCGGCTGGGGCTCCTCGATGCTTGGCGCTGCGGCTTCGGCGGACGGGTCGGCGGACGGGTCGGCGGTCGGTGCAGCGCCTGGCGCTCCTGCGGCCTCTGGGCCGTCAGTATGATCGCCAGATCCCTCGCCAGCCGCCGCGGCGCCAGCCTCGGCGGCCTCGGCGCTGGCGGCGTCGCCACCACCGGCTGCGTCCTCAGCGGCGACCTCGGTCTCCACCCGCTCCGCAGCGGATGGGTCTGATGGCCGGCAAAGGGGGAAAGAGTCAAACAAGATCCAGCCAAAAACTCAACGAGACCAAAAGAAGAAGAACCCAAGGGAAGATTTGAAGCAAGGAGATTACCTGCACTGGGCTCGGTGGCCATGGTCTCTGCCGCTGGGGGGATGCTGGTGCCGTCCCTTGGCGGAGAGCTTCCCCTTGCCGGAGAGCCACCCCCTGCCAATGAATCTCTTGCCGGAGAATTTTCCCTGGGCGGCGTAGTTGAAGCAGATGGCATGCCGGGGGCTGTCTCCGGACGCTCCTGGTGAGGCTGCTCTACTCCTACACAAGGCAACAAGCAGATATCAGCAAAGACAAGTACCCATGCGCGCCTCACTGCGGCAAAAAGTTCACGCACTTACGCTGGGGGCTGCCATGGAGGAAAGTCGCCAGGTCCGGCAAGGTTGTCTCGGGCGCGCCACTTGTTGTCGCAGTGGGCACGTCCTCAACGATGACCACCGGGGCCTTAGCTCTCTTTGCCGCTCTCTGGGCCAGAGTCCTAAAAAGGAGCAGGCTCAGGGAAAAGCAATTGAGAAGCAAGAACAACAACAAAAACCGAAGAAATGCGAGTACAGCAAGAGAAGCTTACTCTTCATCCTCCTCGTCGGAGCTCAGCGCGGAGAAGTCAAAGCCCGGCGCACTCCCAGAGCAAGGAGGCGGAGGAGAAGCTTCCCTTGGCCGCTTAGCGGGAGCAGTGGTGGCGGTCTGAGAAGACCCCGCTCCGGCTGTCGGCACGGCACAGGAAGCGGCAGGGACCGAAGCGGTGGTCCGGCTGGACCCCGCTCCAGTTGCCGTCGTAGCATGAGGCGCTCCCGCGGCAACGGTGTTTGCCGAGGTCGAGCGCGTCACGCGGCGTGGCGACTGTTGACCCGCTTGCCGCTCCGCCTCATCGCCAGCCTCGCGGAGACGCCTCCTGGGCGGCGTTGGGGCCTCTGATTCTGGTGGGCCGTCCGGAGGCAAGGAGGAAGAGGAGTCGACTTGCCGCGAGCTGCCCGTATCTTTGGTAGGCTCGCTCGGCTCAGCATCTTGCCCGGCAAGCCCCTCCTTGCTGGTAGACTCCCCTTGCTCGCCACAGCTCGCCACTTCTGCCGCGTCTGCTTCCGCGGTGGTGAACCCAAACTCGCCCACGGCTGCAGCTGCCGCCGCCTCCTCCAGCCTGGTGGCAATGCGCGCCATCTCCGCATCGGTGGTGTCGCGGGTGAGGCCGTCTTTCTCGTCGAGGCGGACGGCCACTTCCACCAAGTTGTCGAAGAAGTGCTGCACGACCTCGTCGGCAGGCTCCTGCCAAGTTGGCACAATCCCGTGCGAGTCGCATTCCGGCATCATTGCACGGATGCGGTCGAGCGCGGAGTTGTTGCACAAAGGCACGACGCCCCCCGGCAACCTGAACACCTCGGGATGCTGGGGGTCATACTTGAACAACTCCTGCAACATCGCATGGAGCTCCAGAACTGTGAAGTTGTAGTTGAGGCCCGGCCGCAGCCTCATAATGTCTGCTGCGTTCTTGAACTCCCAAGTTGGCCTCCCCCGCTCTTGCAGGGGGGCGATGCGGCGGCGGAGGAAGTCTGCGCCAACCGCGCTGACAGTGAGCCCGGCATTCCGGAGGCGCAGGATCCTGGTGACGGCGATCCCCAGCCTGTCGTCCTCCGGGGCCAGGTCGCTCCAGTCGTCGCCGCGCGCCATCGGGGTTTGGTGCCGGGCGGTGAAAGGCTGCGGACTCTCCTCGACAATCCAGCACCAATCAGCCCTCCACTCCTCCCACTTGCCGCGGAACTCTCCCTCTAGGTAGGTCTCCTTCTTGCCGGTCCTCGAGATCCAGGCGATCCCGCCCGATAGAGGCTCTCCCCTCTCTACTCGAGGGGTGAAGAAATGGCGGAAGAGGGTTACATTGGGAAGAACTCCGACAAAGTTTTCGCAGAGATGCGCGAAAACTGCCATCGTCAGAACGGCATTGGGGGTGAAGTCGAGGAGGTGGAACCCATAGGTGTTCATGACGTCGCAGAAGAAATCAGAGAAGGGCGGGCAGAGCCCGCAATAGAAGAACAACGCGAAGAAGGCGTACCCATTTGGGGCAGTCTTACAGGCGGCGGCGGGGAGAACTCTTGTGCGCCGATGCGCGCGCGTCTCCGCCGACCAGAACAGAGAATAGTCCGCCTTCAGCTCCGTCGCGCCGAGCCTGGGGGGGAAAACGGCCCGCGTCCTCCGCAGCGCCGCGAGCCGCTGCGCCTCGGTCGTCTTCACAGTCTTCCCCCTGTCGGCTTTCGGAGCCATGGCGGAAGCAGTGGAGGGGATCGACGGCGTTGGTGGTGCTGGCGACGGGGGAGGGCGGAGCGCTGCTCTCTCTCTCTCTGCTTTGGGGAGGCGAGAGGGCGGCAGAGATTTCCGAGATTGGGAACGGCAACGGGCGAATGGGCCAACTGCCCCCGCTTCCCTTGCTCTTAAAGGGGGAAGGGGCGGACATTCCGAATTTCGACAGAAGGAACCCCCACAACCTCCCCCACGACGCCGCATTCAACGCATGCCGTCGGGGGGAGGGCGCGGTGGAGGCGGAGGAAGACTCGGCGTGACCTAGGCCGCGCGTGCCCGTGCACTATTTTGGGCCTGGCCCAACAGCGCTCGACACCGTGTCTGGCCCAGGCCCGGGGGCTCCTGTGGGTGTACTAGAGTAGGGGTACCCTTGTACCCCGAACTTGTGCACGGGCAGTCGCCGCGTCCCGCGGCAAGGCCTGCCAGGTCACCGCCAAGATTCCCCGTGGTCCCTCTAAAGACCATTCAAGAACAAAGTACTCAAGACAAGACCCCGGCAAGAGGAGCTTGCTGGGAAGAAGGCAAGACCCCGGCAAGAGGAGCTTGCCGGGAAGGCCATCAGAAGCGTCCCAAGACCCCGGCAAGAGGCGCTTGCCGGGAAGGCCGTCCGAGGCATTCCAAGGAATTTGCCGCGGCGCGCTACGCGTCCCGACAAGGCCCGGTGAGCGACAAGCTCCCGGAAGCGACAAGTCAACGGCCTCGGCAAGGCGCTTGCCGCGGCAAGCCCCCACTCCATGCCCGCGCTCCAGCACATCCACCCACGTGTCGCTCTGGGGCCCCTCCCGAGCGCACGTGGCAGGAGGCTGTGCAGCTAGGGGCGTGCGGTGGCACGCAGGCGCTGACAAGACAACCATCGTGGCAAGACGGTGGCGTCCCTAGTGGTCCCTTTCGGTGCTGTCTAGGCGACACAGACAGGCATTTAATGCCCTTATCCCCTGCCGTCAGGGTTAGGTATGATAACACTGTAGCAGCTAGCTGTGCCTACTACAGCACCTAGCTGTGCCTACCCACGGCACCCTTTCCATTTTTTCCCTTGGCCCCCATTGCTCTATGTCGGTAACCCGTTGAGTATAAAAGGAGGCCCGAGTGCAACGTAGAGGGGGTCGGCCATCTCGAGAGCTCTCGCGAGGTTCAGCAATTCCACACACTCACGCTCGCTCCCGAGCTAGAAATCAATACCAATCCACAAAGCAGGAGTAGGGTTTTATGCATCCGTGCGGCCCGAACCTGGGTAAATCATTCGCGTGCTTCGCCTCGATTTACTCCTCGCACGACCAACCACCCGCTTGCTTCGCCTCGATCTGCTCTTTGCGCAACCTCCGCCCCCCGCCGAACCAAAAATGACCCGGTCCGCCGGTCCCATAGGTGCCCGTGGATCAGAAACCCCGGCAGTGGGGGAGAGTAAAACGAGAGGCAAATGGCAAATAATGTAATGCGGGAGATAAGGGTTTGTGATGGGTACTTGGTATGTTGTGTAAGTGCATCTAGTGCCACCCCTAGTTGGTTTTGGAGTATTGACGACAAACCTAGTTGAGGGACTAATGTGTTTGTGAGAATTGCAGGATAACATAGGTAGAAGTCCCTCATTGATTTGGTTTCACTACCAGAGATGACCCCTAAAAATGTACGAAGACATTGAAGACAATGGTGGTTTATGAAGATATTCATATTGAAGACAATGACATGAGAAGACTCCCTATGAAGCTTATGGAACTCGAAGACTTAGATCCTTCGTAGCTTTATTTCATTTATGTTGTGTCACAAGAACCACCCTACTGTTAAGTGGGGTCCAAGAGAACCAGTTAGAATGACAGAAGTGATGCCTAATTCAAAACCTATGTCTTCGAGCGAAGACTATGAGAGCAAATCTTGTCCAGAGTTGGACAAGTCAGCTTTACTTGCAGCTCAAGTAAAGTTGCCATGAGAGTTCGAAATCTGACCGTTGGAACACGTGTCAGTTCCTTAGTGACCCAGGGTCATTTCGGACAAGTCAGGTCGGGTTGCCAAGTGGCTATATATAGCCCACCCCCTACATAAACGGTTGGCTGCTCAGATTTTAGTGCACGGCTTTTGTCGTTTGAGAGCAACCCACCTCGAAGCCTTTGAAAGAAAATTCCTAGTGAGGAGAAAAGCCCTAACCACCCAGAGCCAGAGTAAATTGGGCATCACTTAAGTCTTCTTGTCTGTGTGATCTGAAGACTTATTACACTTGAGGACTGTGAATCCTCCAGACGGTTAGGCGTCGCGTTCAGAGCATCCAAGAGACATTGTGGATTGCCAGTGAACGAAGTCTTTGAAGGTTTGGGAGTCTACCTTGAAGACTTACCAGAGTGATTGGGCGAGGACTAAGTGACCTTAGCTCAAGGAGATTACGGTGAGGACTTGGTGTCCTGAACTGTGTGTTCAGGACTGGGTGTCCGGGACTGTGTGTCCTAAGGTTTAAATACCTAGCCGCTCCAACCAGACGTACAGTTGTCACAGCAACTAGAACTGGTCCAACATATCATTGTCTTCAACGAGTCACTGGTTTCATCTTCATTTCCTTCTCTTGCTGTTACTCATTGTGAAGTCATTGCATGCTTGCTTTATCATTTGTCTTCACAACGTGAATGTATGATCTGTTTGGCTTCATAACTTCTTCCTACCTGATCCTTATTACACTGAAGCTGTTTGTCATTGTGCTTTCACTCTATTGAATACATGACCATGGCTGGCCTAGTGTAATCTAACTTCCACTGCATAAGTAATAGGCATAATCTTCGCCGTTTGTCTTCATAACTCTCACGTTTTGAAGACTTTCATAAAAATCGCCTATTCACCCCCCCTCTAGTCGATATAACGCACTTTCAATTGGTATCAGAGCAAGGTGCTCCCTTGTTCTGTGTGATTTGGTTTAACCACCTGGAGTTTTAGCTATGTCGACTGCAGGGATAATCAAAGTCTCTGCTGCGTGCCCCGTCTTCGATGGAACTGAATATCCCTACTGGAAGAATAAGATGCGTATGCATATTGAAGCCATTGACGTCGACCTATGGTATGTCGTCGAGAACGGCGTTCCCAAGGCTGGAGAAGGTGTCACTGCTGCTGATGTCAAGAAATTCGTTCAACTGGACTCTACTGCCAAGAACATCATATGTGGTCATCTGACCAAAGGGCAGTATGGCCGTGTGAGTGCTTTGAAGACATCCAAGCTGGTTTGGGACTGGCTCTCCAAGGTCAATGAAGGCATCTCAACTCAGAGAGATCAAAGAATCAGTGTCCTTCGCAATCTCTTCAACCGCTTCAAGCGAAATGACAATGAGAATGTCCAGCACACATTTGACCGGCTCACTGACATCACAAATGAGCTTCAAGCCCTCGGCGCAACTGAGATTACCAAACATGAAATCGTCAAGACGCCGCTAAGATCACTTGATAGTTCGTTTGACATCCTGGCCCTGATGATTCAAGAACGTCCTGATTTCAAAACACTCGATCCATCTGACATACTTGAGAGGCTCAACACACATGAGTTTCAGCTTTCTGAGAAAAGAGATATCTACGGTCCAAACTATGGGCGAACTCGTGCCTTGAAGGCAAAAGCTGTTTCCTCATCTGAAGAAGAATCTGACAGCAGTTCTGATGATCCTGAAGACATTGGAAGGGAACTTGCAATGCTAGTGAAGAAGTTCCAAAAATTCACCAAGAAGAAAGGCTTCAGAAAATCTTCACGATCAAGCTCAAGGAATGATGAAGCTTCTGCTCATGACTACAAGAAGAAAACATGTCACAAGTGCAAGAAAACTGGACACTTCATCTCTGAATGTCCACAGTGGGACAATGAGAACAGAAGGAAGAAGAAGAGCAAGGTGTATGATTCTGACGACAAGAAGAAGAAGAAATACTCAAAGTCTTCTTCCAAGTCTTCATCAAAGTCTTCATCACATAAGAAGAGCTCATCTGGCAAGGCTCGTGCGTTTGTTGGAAAGGAGATGGATTCAGAGGAGGAGTCCACATCCGAGGAGGCAGAGGTGGAGTCTGAGGAGGAGTCTGATTCTGGCATTGCGAGTCTGGCTACAGCATACATCGCCAAGTCCATCTTCAACACTGAAGACAATGACTGCATCACCGACACCAACGCAAATGACAAGAACGACTCCACTCCTACCTACTGCTTCATGGCACGCGGTGCCAAGGTAAACACACGCACTACTCGCTATGAAACATCTAGTGACGATGACTCTGAATGTGATTCAAAACCTAGCTACAAAACACTTGCTAAAATTGCAACTGAACAACAGAAAGCTATGGAACATATTCAAAAACGGTTAGACAGAAGCGATGATCTGTTGGGTGCTGAAATGACTCGATCTGAATCCTTAATTGAAGACATAAAAAACCTTCACGTTAAGTATCAGGAACTTGAAGATCGTCATGATACTCTCTCAACAACTCATGAAAAGCTTTCCTATGATTATCTTCAAAGGAAGCAAGAACTTGAGAAATTGAGGGTGGCTCATGAAGATCTTCAAAAGGAAAACGAGTCACTTCGCTCCGAACAGATCAGTCCCGCTCAGGAAGGATTTGAACCACCATGTCTTAAATGCATTGAGCGTGATAATGCTAATTCTGTTGCTGAATGTTCCACTTCTACTGCTGTTGCAATATCTTCAACTGTTGACGTGGTAACTAACCCCTCTGCTGAGGATACCACTGCTATTGCTGATGAGAATGCTATGTTGAAGACATTGCTTGAAACAGGGATGTACAAAAGTCTTAAAGGACATCAGACACTATGTGATGTCATCAAGAAGCAGATCCTGAATCGAAACCCTAGGAAAGAGGGTGTTGGATTTGTGAGGAAAATCAATGCAGATGGCTCTTACTGGAAACCTGAGCAGTACCCCAAAACCACATGGGTTGCTGCAAAGGAACTTTCAGTAGATCCATCCAACTTATCTGGCTTCACTTGTGCTAACCCCATTATCATTGATGAATCCCTTGATGCAAACTATAAACTGTTTAAGAATCAGAATGGTGAAGTGTTTGCCAGGTACATTGGTACTAACTGCAGGAATGGACCGCCTATGAAGAAGATCTGGGTTCCGAAAAGGTGTCTGGAAAATCTTCCTATGAATGTCTTCTTGACACCTCACTTGAAGAAGACAAACCTCAGACCAAAGGCTTCATATGGTCCAAAGGCATCATACAGACAGAGGACTCACCAGAGTCGCACTAACGCAAATGTTTTGCAGGGAAATCATAATCAGGCATATGAAAATGAGAACGGTTCATCAAACCGCCATGTTCATATGAATAAGAACTATTCTGCCTATTCTTATGATTACTATTGTCCTCCTGCTAGACTGCTAGCTAAGGCCTCAAAGCCAAAATTCTCAGATGCTGCACTTAGACTTATTGCTTCTAAGCCACCCTTGAAAATGTGGGTGGTTAAGAAAGCTTAACTCTCCTTTGCAGGGAAAGGTCTCCAGCAGAAAAACAAAATCTTCTGATGCTATTGCTGGGGCCTTAAAAAACTTGTAGGGCGCAAGACAAAATGCCTGAATGGCATCATTATGTACTTCGTTCCTGAATCGCATGCTACTCTCCCTATTAGTCCTAATCTGGATCTAAGTTTTCATAACCCACTGGTTCGTCAAATGTTTATGCTTCACAACTCTCTTCGTGAAGCCTATCCCCCTAACTGCACTGTAGGGTACGACACCAGCGACTTCAAAATCTTCAGAATGGATTATTGACAGTGGGTGTACAAATCACATGACTGGCAAAAGAAGCCTTCTTATGGACTCAACCTTACGTCCATCCGACAAGAGCCACATCACATTTGCTGACACTGGTAAAAGTAAGGTATTGGGTCTAGGTAGAGTTGCAATCTCAAAGGATCAACACATGGATAAAGTCATGCTTGTTGAATCCCTTGGCTTCAACTTAATGTCTGTCTCAATGCTTTGCGATTTGAATATGATCGTAATGTTTGGAAAATATCGTTGCCTGGTACTAATGGAATCTGACAAGTCTCTAGTGTTTGAAGGGTATCGGAAAGGTGATTTGTATGTGGTAGATTTCTCAGTTGAGCCACAACTTGCAGTATGTCTTCTTGCAAAAGCTTCAGAATGCTGGCTTTGGCATCGGAGGCTTGGGCATGCTGGCATGAGGAACCTCCACACCCTTGCGAAGAAGAAGCATGTCATAGGCATCGAGGACGTCAAGTTCAAGAAAGATCATTTATGCGGTGCCTGTGAAGCAGGGAAGATGACATGGGCAAAACATCCTTCGAAGACAATCATGACTACTACACAACCCTTCGAACTGCTCCACATGGATCTTTTCGGTCCCACTCACTACTCAACTTTTACTACTTCTGCTTGCCTTTATGGCTTCGTCATTGTTGATGATTACTCTAGATATACTTGGGTACACATAATCCTTTACAAGACTGAAGTGCAGGATGTCTTCAGACGCTTCGCCAATCGAGCTATGAACAATTTTGGCGCCAAGATAAAGCACATTAGAAGTGACAATGGCACTGAATTCAAGAACACTGGCCTTGATACATATCTTGATACCTTGGGCATCACACATGAATTCTCAGCTCCGTACACGCCACAGCAGAATGGCGTCGTCGAACGCAAGAACAGAACACTCATTGAAATGGCCAGAACAATGCTAGATGAATACAAGACTCCAAGAAAATTCTGGACTGAAGCCATTGATACTGCATGCCACACAATCAATCGTGTTTATCTTCACAAGCTTCTGAACAAGACATCTTATGAACTCCTAACTGGCAAGAAGCCAAATGTCAGTTACTTCAGAGTATTTGGCGCAAAGTGCTGGATCAAGGACCCACATCACACCTCAAAGTTTGCACCAAAAGCACATGAGGGCTTTATGCTTGGATATGGAAAGGATTCACACTCCTACAGAGTCTTCAATCTCTTCCATTACAAAGTGGTCGAAACAGTGAATGTGCGGTTTAATGAAACAAATGGTTCACAAAGAGAGCAACTGCCAAATGTGCTAGATGAAGTCCCAGCTAGTGAATCAATCAAGCTTATGGGAACTGGAGAGATTATGCCTTGTGAAGCTCATCCTGAAGAAGAACTCATCATCTCAGCACCTGATCAACATGAAGACAATGCTCAGCATGAAGACATTCCTCCAAACAACAACGCAGATCAACAAGAGCATGTCTTCGCCCTATGCATCCTCGTGTTGCAAATGAAGTGTAGATTGACAGAATCAATGCACCTGGTCCACTCACTCGTTCAAGGGCAACTCAGCTAGCAAACTTGACAGCATCAATGCACCTGGTCCACTCACTCGTTCAAGGGCAACTCAGCTAGCAAACTTCTGTGGGCATTTCGCATTCGTCTCAATATCAGAACCCAAGAAAGTTGAAGAAGCCTTCATGGAACCTGAATGGATTCAAGCTATGCAAGAAGAGCTTCAACAGTTTGAGCTGAATAATGTATGGGAACTAGTTAAGCGTCCCGATCCACGGAAGCACAACATAATAGGCACCAAATGGATATACCGCAACAAGCAAGATGAGCATGGTCAAGTTGTCAGAAACAAAGCTCGTCTCGTTGCTCAAGGATATACTCAAGTAGAAGGCATTGACTTCGATGAAACTTTTGCTCCTGTGGCTAGGCTTGAAGCCATACGCATACTGCTGGCCTATGCAAATCATCATAACATACTTCTATATCAAATGGATGTGAAAAGTGCCTTTCTCAATGGCAAGATTGAAGAAGAAGTGTATGTTGCACAACCACCTGGTTTTGAAAATCCAAAACATCCTGATATGGTATACAAGCTCAACAAGGCACTGTATGGCCTCAAACAAGCCCCTAGGGCCTGGTATGATACACTCAAGTACTTTCTGAAGAGCAAAGGCTTCATACCTGGTTCTCTGGATCCCACTCTTTTCACGAAGACATATGATGGTGAACTGTTTGTGTGCCAAATATATGTGGATGACATTATCTTCGGCTGCACCAATCGGAAGTACAGTGAAGAGTTTGGATATATGATGCAAGAGCAATATCAGATGTCCATGATGGGGGAGCTGAAGTTCTTTCTTGGTCTTCAAATCCGACAACAGCGCAATGGCATCTTCATATCTCAAGAGAAGTATCTCAAAGATTGCCTGAAGAAGTTCGGTATGCAAGACTGCAAAGGCTTCACAACACCAATGCCAGCCAAACATCATCTAGGTCCTGACGACAATGGTAAAGAGTTCGATCAAAAGGTGTACCGCTCCATGATTGGGTCTTTGCTTTATTTATGTGCATCTAGGCCAGATATCATGCTTAGTGTTTGCATGTGTGCTCGATTTCAAGCGGCACCAAAGGAGTCGCATCACTTAGCTGTGAAGCAAATTCTTCGATATTTGGCTCACCCCTCAACTCTAGGATTATGGTATCCAAAGGGCTCAGAGTTTGATTTGGTTGGATTTTCGGATGCTGATTATGCTGGTGACAAAGTTGATCGCAAGTCTACATCAGGCACATGTCACTTTCTGGGACGATCACTTGTATGTTGGTCTTCAAAGAAGCAGAACTGTGTATCTCTCTCCACTGCTGAATCTGAATACATTGCTGCTGGATCTTGCTGCGCTCAGCTTCTGTGGATGAAGCAAACACTCAAGGATTATGGCATTCATCTGAAGCAAGTGCCACTTTACTGCGACAACGAAAGCGCCATCAAGATTGCCAACAACCCAGTTCAGCACTCGAAGACAAAGCATATTGAAATTCGCCATCACTTTCTCAAAGATCATGTTGTGAAGGAAGACATTGATATCATACACGTCAACACTGAAGAGCAATTGGCAGATATCTTCACCAAGCCCTTGGATGAGAAGAGGTTTTGCAAGTTACGGTGTGAGCTAAATATCTTGGAATCCTCTAATGTCCTGTGATCAGGCACACATCCTAACACTTATGCATCTTGATGACTTAGATGGGCAACGCACAAAGTAAAGTATATCTTCAATCAATGAAGACATACATTCTAAGTGTGAATACATTAATGTGGAATTTGACTTCGGAGCGCCACGATAATTGTGCGCCGTGTCTGGGTCTAATACTTCCTATACGGTGGGTAACGCCACCACCAAACGTTCCATTTTGAAGTGTTTAACTCATGGCGTTACCTTGAAATATCTTCACATTGGTTTGGCTTCGAACTTAACATGTCTTCATGATTATCTTCACTACGTTGATTATATATATATATATATGCTCTAAGTGTTCTGTCCTCTACAGCATTCACTTATAGCTATGTCTTCTTGGTTGAATCTTTTGAACTAAGTGAATGTGATCGGACCCTAACCTCTCTATGCTTTCTATATCAAACTCTATCTCTCCAAGTCGTATGCATTCTATTGAAACTGTCGAATGTCTTCTCTGCATCCTGGTCAGCAGAAGACACAGACACAAACTTTAAAACCGTTTTCAATGCTCATTCATCCACAAGAAATCCGGAGAAGTAGGAACGACACCCGACAATCAAGGCGTGCGTGGGATGTGGAACTGCCCCCAAAACACCGCATGATGGCCACGTGCTGTTCAGATGCGAATCGCCATTGGCACCTGAGTAATAGCGCAGTGCCGCCTCTATCCCTATAAATACACGATTCACTGCGGTCATTATCTCTTCTTCCACCCTCGCACGAACCCTAGCGCCACCGCTAGCTCTCGATGACGCCGGCGACGAAGCGCTTCACTGCCGCAACCTCTCCGATGCCATTTTCACGCCGACAGCAGACATCGCTCTCTCCACCGTCGCCGTAGGTGTCTTCCGTCGCCAAGTTAGGGCACGGAGGATCGAACTGCTCGGCCTCAACTCCCACTTCGTCTAGCAGTTCCAAGTGTGGTAAATAAAACCTCTTTTTACAGCCTCTCTTGATCCTATAGTTCAGTCACTTTCTGCCATAAGAAGTTTCTGCTCTCACAAGTTACATCTCTCTCAGTCTGCATCTCATAACCTGCCTAGAATATTCACTTGTGCATTACGAAGTAGTTAGATTCCTCACTTGTACTGATCTGTGGGTTCGTACAAATCTGGAACCAACTTCTTATCTATGAGTGAATGTCTTCGCACGATGAGGTCAATGTCTTCTAAACCGATTTATCTTCAAAATCTTCTGAGAATGCATATGACCTCTTCCCCTTCCCTCGCACCTTAATGCTGTCACAGGTACATGTCCGTGGGAGAATCCTTCGGTTCTCATAGTCTGCATTCATTTGCAGAGTACTTGCAGCATCACATCAACTCTCCTGAAGCCAGTTCTTGTTGGTCAAGCAAAAGGAAGCCTTTGAAGACTTTGAACATCTTGAAGCCTTCCAAGTTAAGATTCATGGCTTCAGAAACAGCAGCAAGGAAGGGAGGCAGACAGAGACATGGTGGAACGTCCAAAGATCTGCCTGATGAATTGGTAGAGATGTACAAAACTGATCCTGAAGAAAGCTATGGTCAGCGCAAGACACGAATCCAATGGATTCGAAGATATTGGGCAGAGCAATGGTTTCAGTACCGCTTCATCACTCAGGAGTATGCCGAAAAGTGCGCCATCAAGAGACCGTGGGGAGACGTATTATACAAAAATCTCGTACCCAGGTCCAAAGATGAAGCCATTGCTCAAGGCTTCTATCCATGCATGGTCAGAGGACCACAGCCAGCTGAAGCACATCCGTCATCACTTCTCTGGTATCGCGATGACAATCTGTTCAAGCGCAACTTCCAATTTGCTCAGAACTCTGCAAAGCAAAACAAGAAGAAGCTGGGATTAGACTTCAACCCTGGTCCCTCTGAACCAAGGGCAGATGGCACACGCGACGCCGATCCCAATATCATCGGGCCGTATGCCAATCTTGCAGGCCTCATCACCCGCATCCTAGTCCAAGGGGACTGCCGTGAATGACCCTCCAGCAGATACTGAGTCTGATGACGCCCCTGCTGCGCCGAAGCCAAAGCAGAAGAAGCCAAAAGCTTCAAAGCCAGCCGCATCTCCCAAAATCTCAAGAGTGAAGCCATTGGCAACTGCACCTCCTGAAGCCAGTGTGCAGTCTGAAGACTTATCACGAGTCTCCAAGCCCCAAAAAGCCAAGAAGCCTCAGCCATTCTGCGCTGTCATTCTGCGCTGTCATTCACACAGGCAAAGAGCTCATAGCTGCTGCCATTCTGCGCTGCGAAACCATTGATCTATCAAGCGATGAAGATCTTGGAGATGACGCTCTTGAGCAGCTCATCAAGAGCAAGGAGGAGGCTGAAATCTTCAACAATCTGCCTCTGTTTGATGTCGCCATCATCCACAACTTCATCGATGAATGGTTTGCCTCACCGGACATCAACTTCAACGATCTGCAGCTGCCCATAGGCCTCAGCGTTGCCTTTCAAGGCGGAATTGCTTCAGAACTTGCAATAGCCCAACGCATTGTTGAACTGAAGCAGAAAATTGATTTTGAAAAGGCTCAGTTGAAGAAGCACGTGGCCAAGCTCAGCGTGCAAGAAGTGAAAACTTCAAGATCATGATGCACGAGCTGAAAGAGAACTTTCTGAAGACACGTGCCGAAGCTCAAGGCTCGCGAGAGCGCATGAAGACTCTAGCTGATCGCTGCGTGCAGGCCTACAATGAGGCCGAGAAGCGCAAGGCACTTGGGCGTCCCGGCATTGACCCCAGGGTGGCCGCGAAGAAGAAAAAGAAGCCTACTGTGCCTGAACCAGAGGCGCCAAGGTCAGAAACTGCTCTGATTGTCTTCCCCACTGCAACGACTGGCTCGAAGCCAAAGAGTCGATCAACCGCCTCAGAGCTCAAGAAGACACGGACTGCAGAGGCTGAAGCTAGGAAGAGGAAACACTCTGAAGCCTCTCCTTCTGACCCCACCATCAAGAAGCGCAAGACCAAGAAATCTCGGGCTGCTCCCACAGAGCCCTTGATAGTTGAACCCCTCTCCGTCCGCTATCCTGACACAGATCGTCAGTTAACAGTGCATGAGCCTGCTTTCATAGAGGCTCTGCACGCTGAAGACATTCCAGCAGCCGACCCCAACGCTGCAGAAGACATTGGTCTCCAAGACAATGTCCAAGGTGATGCAGCCCTTCCTCAGCTTGAAACAAGCGAACTGATCAGCATTGGTCGTCCATTGACGCCAATCACACAAGATGCATCGTGGGCAGATCGCCCACAGGAGGAAGATAATGAGCCCCAGCCCACTGCAACTCCACCGGCGTCGCCTACATTCCGTAGGCTTCACAAAGGGCCAAGGGCTCAGGCTGCTGACGACATTCCAGCTGCATCAGCCGAAGAGCATGCAGAAATACCACAAGCTCCAACTCCCCCGCACCAACAAGAAGCAGTTCTCCAGGAGAACGTGCCCGAGTTCATCCCTCCCACTACACGTGTGGAGGCTGCAAATGTTGAGGCTGCCACAAACAACGCCGAAGCAAATGTGGAGCCCTCCCCAACAACAGCTTCAGAAGACACCGAAGCTACTGCTCCTGAACCTTCTGTGCCTGAGTCTGCTGCAGGTCCACAATTTTACTACCACATAGAGCACAGGCCTCATGTCTAGAAGCCAGTCCCAAGGCTTCCAAGGTTCCCAGGTCCTGCATCAGCACCTGGCTCCTTTGATGTAAACAGCTTCAAGGCAGACAACACATTTTTCGATAACTCCAAGAACCCCTATTCAAGGGAAAGGATTGTATCAGACAGGTTCTGGAGCTATTCACAGCGCAGCTATTATTCATGCATCCTATACAACCAAGGCCGCATCTTTCCTCACCAGCGCCTTGAGGTTGAAGCTGTTGCTGGTCTGCCCGGTCTGGAAGAAGCACTAGATTGCTTCAAGCAAGTGGGTCTGCTGCCGTTCATCACCGATGAAGAGCACTGGAACGAAGAGCTTCTGGTTCAATTCTATGCCACCCTGCATATCAAAGGCTACAACAGAGATCCGAAGACATGGGTCCTGGAGTGGATGACGGGCAATGTCCATCATGAAGCCAATGCTTTCGACATCATTGAGCTTACCGGCCTTCCCACTCCTGGCGAATTCTTTGAAGAAGGCTGCCAACTCCATGCTGAAGCAATTGAGAGCATATTTCAGCGTCCTGATCCAGATATGAGTCAGATGCTCTCAATGATGAAGCCATTGCCTCCTAATGCACCCTATCCAACTAAGTTCTTCGTTGAAGACTTAGAGTACCTGCCCAGAACAATATATCACATCATAAGGCGGACTCTCTGGCCCGTTAAGGGACACTCTCGATATGCAACGATTGAAGGTGCAATGAAGACTCTCATCTTCTGCATTCTTCATGGCAAATGCTTCAACGCACAGGATCTCTTCATCCGTCAACTTGCAGCGTCTGCCTCAGAATTGTTTGGATTGAAGTTCTATGCTCCTTGGGTTATGAGGCTGATCAAGCTTCACTCTGCAATCTCCTATCAACCCTCAGCCCGCAACCATAGGATATTTTTGCCAAATGTGGACACATCTGCTGAAGCAATATATCCAGAGCCTGCCAAGCAACCATTAAGTCTTCAAAATGCAGAACACCAGAGCTTCACTCAAAATATTGAAGGTGTTGAAGCTCTCTCCTGAGTGTATCCAATGGCTGGCACCACACGTGCCCCTGCATCAACTGAAGCCACTAACAGCACAGCTGCAAAGAGACCCAAGAAGCGCGCTCGTGCACGCAATGACCAAGAGCTTCTTGTGGCTCTTCACCAAAAGCAAGATAGGCATCACGATTGGCTCAAGAGGCAGATGAGAAGCATCATGAAAGACGTCAATAACATCAGAAATCTGGCAACCAAGAATGCATTTGTAGCACACGAGACCTGTCGCCGCACTTGGAAAGGCCTCACCATGATGTGCACTGAAGCTGAACTTCAAGAGGATGGCTTCAAAGATCGATTCAAGTTTGACTCCACACCTCCTAGAAGAGCTGTGATGCGAAGCACACCATCTCTTGAAGATTCAGAGTTCTCTTGCTCTGCTGCCACGGTGTCCGCCCGGATTATCGAAGAAGAAGACGATGCTACATCACCTCCACCTACTTCAGCGCGCGTCGAATCTGCACCAAGCTCGTCTGCACCGCCACCCACCTCCACCGACCCTGCTGCGCCTGGGAACGCGTAGAAAACTCTATGTCTTCAAACCTTTTTGGTCATCACTGACAAAAGGGGGAGAAGGATATGATGTTTATAGTCTTCAAGCGGGTCACTATGGGCGGGTGCCTTTATATTTTGCTACATTTTTCTTCGTGCTTATAACTCCCGTTCTGCTACATTTGCTTCTTTGATTTGTAACACTTAGACTCGATGGTCGTCTGCTACCTGTTTGTCACTCTGTCATGCGAAGATAAATTCCGCATGTGTGACGATAAATTCCGCACTTAGATCACTCTGCAGACGTCCATTTTCCATTACACATGTCATTATCTTCGTATACTCTTACATGCATAGTGGATTGTCATCATAAGTTGAAGTGGATCTCCATAAGTACAACCTGCCATGTGCATTTGCATTCAAGAAGCTAATTACTTATATGCACATCTTCAGGGGGAGCCCTTGCAACTTATGAAGACAATCCCTTTACAATTTCACAAATTATATTCCCCATTGAAAACTTCAACTAGTTTGTCATCAATCACCAAAAAGGGGGAGATTGTAAGTGCATCTAGTGTCACCCCTAGTTGGTTTTGGAGTATTGATGACAAACCTAGTTGAGGGACTAATGTGTTTGTGAGAATTGCAGGATAACACAGGTAGAAGTCCCTCATTGATTCGGTTTCACTACCAGAGATGACCCCTAAAAATGTACGAAGACATTGAAGACAGTGGTGGTTTATGAAGATATTCATATTGAAGACAATGACATGAGAAGACTCCCTATGAAGCTTATGGAACTCGAAGACTTAGATCCTTCGTAGCTTTATTTCATTTATGTTGTGTCATAAGAACCACCGTACTGTTAAGTGGGGTCCAAGAGAACCAGTCAGAATGACAGAAGTGATGCCTAATTCAAAACCTATGTCTTCGAGCGAAGACTATGAGAGCAAATCTTGTCCAGAGTCGGACAAGTCAGCTTTACTTGCAGCTCAAGTAAAGTTGCCATGAGAGTTCGAAATCTGACCGTTGAAACACGTGTCAGTTCCTTAGTGACCCAGGGTCATTTCGGACAAATCAGGTCGGGTTGCCAAGTGGCTATATATAGCCCACCCCCTACAACCATAAACGGTTGGCTGCTCAGATTTTAGTGCACAACTTTTGTCGTTTGAGAGCAACCCACCTCGAAGCCTTTGAAAGAAAATTCCTAGTGAGGAGAAAAGCCCTAACCACCCAGAGCCAGAGTAAATTGGGCATCACTTAAGTCTTCTTGTCTGTGTGATCTGAAGACTTATTACACTTGAGGACTGTGAATCCTCCAGACGGTTAGGCGTCACGTTCAGAGCATCCAAGAGACATTGTGGATTGCTAGTGAACGAAGTCTGTGAAGGTTTGGGAGTCTACCTTGAAGACTTACCAGAGTGATTGGGCGAGGACTAAGTGACCTTAGCTCAAGGAGATTACGGTGAGGACTTGGTGTCCTGAACTGTGTGTTCAGGACTGGGTGTCCGGGACTTTGTGTCCTAATGTTTAAATACCTAGCCGCTCCAACCAGACGTACAGTTGTCACAGCAACTGGAACTGGTCCAACATATCATTGTCTTCAACGAGTCACTGGTTTCATCTTCATTTCCTTCTCTTGCTGTTACTCATTGTGAAGTCATTGCGTGCTTGCTTTATCATTTGTCTTCACAACATGAATGTATGATCTGTTTGGCTTCATAACTTCTTCCTACCTAATCCCTTTACAATTTCACAAATTATATTCCCCATTGAAAACTTCAACTAGTTTGTCATCAATCACCAAAAAGGGGGAGATTGTAAGTGCATCTAGTGTCACCCCTAGTTGGTTTTGGAGTATTGATGACAAACCTAGTTGAGGGACTAATGTGTTTGTGAGAATTGCAGGATAACACAGGTAGAAGTCCCTCATTGATTCGGTTTCACTACCAGAGATGACCCCTAAAAATGTACGAAGACATTGAAGACAGTGGTGGTTTATGAAGATATTCATATTGAAGACAATGACATGAGAAGACTCCCTATGAAGCTTATGGAACTCGAAGACTTAGATCCTTCGTAGCTTTATTTCATTTATGTTGTGTCATAAGAACCACCGTACTGTTAAGTGGGGTCCAAGAGAACCAGTCAGAATGACAGAAGTGATGCCTAATTCAAAACCTATGTCTTCGAGCGAAGACTATGAGAGCAAATCTTGTCCAGAGTCGGACAAGTCAGCTTTACTTGCAGCTCAAGTAAAGTTGCCATGAGAGTTCGAAATCTGACCGTTGAAACACGTGTCAGTTCCTTAGTGACCCAGGGTCATTTCGGACAAATCAGGTCGGGTTGCCAAGTGGCTATATATAGCCCACCCCCTACAACCATAAACGGTTGGCTGCTCAGATTTTAGTGCACAACTTTTGTCGTTTGAGAGCAACCCACCTCGAAGCCTTTGAAAGAAAATTCCTAGTGAGGAGAAAAGCCCTAACCACCCAGAGCCAGAGTAAATTGGGCATCACTTAAGTCTTCTTGTCTGTGTGATCTGAAGACTTATTACACTTGAGGACTGTGAATCCTCCAGACGGTTAGGCGTCACGTTCAGAGCATCCAAGAGACATTGTGGATTGCTAGTGAACGAAGTCTGTGAAGGTTTGGGAGTCTACCTTGAAGACTTACCAGAGTGATTGGGCGAGGACTAAGTGACCTTAGCTCAAGGAGATTACGGTGAGGACTTGGTGTCCTGAACTGTGTGTTCAGGACTGGGTGTCCGGGACTTTGTGTCCTAATGTTTAAATACCTAGCCGCTCCAACCAGACGTACAGTTGTCACAGCAACTGGAACTGGTCCAACATATCATTGTCTTCAACGAGTCACTGGTTTCATCTTCATTTCCTTCTCTTGCTGTTACTCATTGTGAAGTCATTGCGTGCTTGCTTTATCATTTGTCTTCACAACATGAATGTATGATCTGTTTGGCTTCATAACTTCTTCCTACCTAATCCCTTTACAATTTCACAAATTATATTCCCCATTGAAAACTTCAACTAGTTTGTCATCAATCACCAAAAAGGGGGAGATTGTAAGTGCATCTAGTGTCACCCCTAGTTGGTTTTGGAGTATTGATGACAAACCTAGTTGAGGGACTAATGTGTTTGTGAGAATTGCAGGATAACACAGGTAGAAGTCCCTCATTGATTCGGTTTCACTACCAGAGATGACCCCTAAAAATGTACGAAGACATTGAAGACAGTGGTGGTTTATGAAGATATTCATATTGAAGACAATGACATGAGAAGACTCCCTATGAAGCTTATGGAACTCGAAGACTTAGATCCTTCGTAGCTTTATTTCATTTATGTTGTGTCATAAGAACCACCATACTGTTAAGTGGGGTCCAAGAGAACCAGTCAGAATGACAGAAGTGATGCCTAATTCAAAACCTATGTCTTCGAGCGAAGACTATGAGAGCAAATCTTGTCCAGAGTCGGACAAGTCAGCTTTACTTGCAGCTCAAGTAAAGTTGCCATGAGAGTTCGAAATCTGACCGTTGAAACACGTGTCAGTTCCTTAGTGACCCAGGGTCATTTCGGACAAATCAGGTCGGGTTGCCAAGTGGCTATATATAGCCCACCCCCTACAACCATAAACGGTTGGCTGCTCAGATTTTAGTGCACAACTTTTGTCGTTTGAGAGCAACCCACCTCGAAGCCTTTGAAAGAAAATTCCTAGTGAGGAGAAAAGCCCTAACCACCCAGAGCCAGAGTAAATTGGGCATCACTTAAGTCTTCTTGTCTGTGTGATCTGAAGACTTATTACACTTGAGGACTGTGAATCCTCCAGACGGTTAGGCGTCACGTTCAGAGCATCCAAGAGACATTGTGGATTGCTAGTGAACGAAGTCTGTGAAGGTTTGGGAGTCTACCTTGAAGACTTACCAGAGTGATTGGGCGAGGACTAAGTGACCTTAGCTCAAGGAGATTACGGTGAGGACTTGGTGTCCTGAACTGTGTGTTCAGGACTGGGTGTCCGGGACTTTGTGTCCTAATGTTTAAATACCTAGCCGCTCCAACCAGACGTACAGTTGTCACAGCAACTGGAACTGGTCCAACATATCATTGTCTTCAACGAGTCACTGGTTTCATCTTCATTTCCTTCTCTTGCTGTTACTCATTGTGAAGTCATTGCGTGCTTGCTTTATCATTTGTCTTCACAACATGAATGTATGATCTGTTTGGCTTCATAACTTCTTCCTACCTAATCCTTATTACACTGAAGCTGTTTGTCATTGTGCTTTCACTCTATTGAATACATGACCATGGCTGGCCTAGTGTAATCTAACTTCCGCTGCATAGTAATAGGCATAATCTTCGCTGTTTGTCTTCATAACTCTCACGTTTTGAATACTTTCATAAAAATCGCCTATTCACCCCCCCTCTAGTCAATATAACGCACTTTCATGTTGACTTTTGCGTAGGCCTCCCCGGCAACGATGCCAGAAATCCTTCTTGCTACCTCTTGAGCACTGTGTTGGTTTTCCCTTGAAGAGGAAAGGGTGATGCAGCAAAGTATCGTAAGTATTTCCCTCAGTTTTTGAGAACCAAGGTATCAATCCAGTAGGAGGCTACGCACGAGTCCCTCACACCTACACAAAACAAATAAATCCTCGCAACCAACGCGATAAGGGGTTGTCAATCCCTTCACGGTCACTTACGAGAGTGAGATCTGATAGATATGATAGGATAATATTTTTGGTATTTTTATGATAAAGATGCAAAGTAAAATAAAAGCAAAGTAAAAAGCAAAGGAAATAACTAAGTATTTGAAGATTAATATGATGAAGATAGACCCGGGGGCCATATGTTTCACTAGTGGCTTCTCTCAAGAGCATAAGTATTTTACGGTGGGTGAACGAATTAATGTTGAGCAATTGACAGAATTGAGCATAGTTATGAGAATATCTAGGTACGATCATGTATATAGGCATCATGTCCAAGACAAGTAGACCGACTACTGCCTGCATCTACTACTTTTAGTCCACTCATCGACCACTATCCAGCATGCATCTAGAGTATTAAGTTCATGGAAACAAAGTAACGCCTTAATTAAGATGACATGATGTAGAGGGATAAATTCATGCAATATGATAAAACCCCATCTTGTTATCCTCGATGGCAACAATACAATACATGCCTTGCTACCCCTACTGTCACTGGGAAAGGACACCGCAAGATTGAACCCAAAGCTAAGCACTTCTCCCATTGTAAGAAAGATCAATCTAGTAGGCCAGACCAAACTGATAATTCGAAGAGATTTGCAAAGATAACCAATCACACATAAAAGAATTCAGAGAAGATTCAAATATTGTTCATAGATAATCTTCATCATAAACTGACAATTCATCGGTCTCAACAAACACACCACAAAAAGAAGATTACATCAAATAGATCTCCACGAGAGAGGGGGAGAACATTGTATTGAGATCCAAAAAGAGAGAAGAATCCATCTAGCTAATAACTATGGACCCCAAGGTCTGAGGTAAACTACTCACACTTCATCGGAGAGGCTATGGTGATGATGTAGCAGCCCTCTGTGATGGATGCCCCCTCCGGCGGAGCTCCGGAACAGGCCCCAAGATGGGTTCTCATGGGAACAGAAGATTTCGGCGGTGGAATTAGGTTTTTCGCTCCGTATCTGATCGTTTGGGGGTACGTAGGTATATATACGAGGAAGGAGTACGTCGGTGGAGCAACAGGGGCCCACGAGGGTGGAGGGCGCGCCCTGGGGGATGGGCGCGCCCCCCTACCTCGTGGCCTCCTCTTTTGTTTCTTGACGTAGGTTCCAAGTCTCCTGGATCATAATCTTCCTAATAATCACGTTCCCGAAGGTTTCATTCCGTTTGGACTCCGTTTGATATTCCTTTTCTGCGAAACTCTGAAATAGGCAAAAAAACAGCAATTCTGGGCTGGGCCTTCGGTTAATAGGTTAGTCCCAAAAATAATATAAAAGTGAATAATAAAGCCCAATATTGTCCAAAATAGTAGATAATATAGCATGGAGCAATCAAAAATTATAGATACGTTGGAGACGTATCACCTCCTCCTCCGCCTCCTCCTCTGGCGAGTGATCAGGGCACTCAGCCTCCTTCTCTGGCGCGTGGCGGCACTCCGCCTGCGCCGGCGTGCCCGAGCAGCCAGCCTCCTCCTTCTCCGCCTCGCCAGCAAGGGCGGAAGAGACCCGCCGCCGCTCCGGCTGCTCCGGAGCGTCGTAGTCCTTCTCCTCCTCCTCGTAAGCAAGCACGAAAGAAGACAGCCGTAGCTGCTCTGTCTGCTCCGGTGTCTAGCAGAACAGCCAGAGGCGGGAGGCAATACAGATTCGGTCCTTCTCTGAAGACTCCAGAGAAGTTGCCATACGAGAGGACCGTGGAGGAAAACGCGAATATCGTGCGGACCGAAGTGACGAAATTCTTTGAAGGGGTGAAAGCAAAGAAACATCCACCTCCGGAGGAGAAGATAGATCTGGTGAAAGCGAAGCGCACTCTGGATGCCCTGAAGAAACCACCAAAGTCTCCGCCGAAAGCCAACTATGTCCGCATTATTGAAAAGTCATTTCTCGAAGCGAAGCGGTCGGGAAGTACTAGAAGTGATGAAACGTTAAAAGAACGACGAGCAGGTGGGAAAAAATTGTAAAGCTCGGCGAACAAGCAGACCAATCATGCCCCCCGCTCAAGGTGTCTAGCGACATCGTCGCTAATGATCCGAGGATGGTGCCCGGTTATAGCAATCTTGGAGATTAATTGCCCGACGATGTACATTATAATTTCTTGGAGGTGGACGAACATAGATACGAGTACGGGAAGCCTCTCGTCAAAGATGAAAAATCTCTAACAACGATGATGCAAAGATTCCATAATTGGTACATGAAAACCTGCAGAGAGTCTGGGGGGACGAATACTTTGATGATGTTCGTTAAAGAGGAGCATGACCTCGTTGGAATTGATCTGTTGCGTGTTCCATTTGAGGAGTTCTTCCAGTTTTTCAATCAAATGGCCCTCGATAAATTAACGGTCACTTGCTACTGTTTGTAAGTAGTACTATTTCTGTCATTAAGTCTCTACATATAGGTCAGCTCTTTAATTGCATGTATTTATAATTATCCTCACTATATTATATATGCAGATTGAAGATCGCCGAATTGAAGAAAAGACAAATCGATGATATTGGGTTCATTGACACAAATCTCATAGATGCAAATGAGGTCAAATTTCATGCCAAAGATACCAAGGCCAACTTGCTACGATTGTTGGTAATAAATGAAAACAAAGATATAATACTCTTTCCTTACAACTTCAAGTGAGTGTTGCTGTCTTGTGCATATTCGGTTTCCCTTATTAGTCCAGGTTATAGTAATGTAATTGATGAGTTATGCATGCGTGCACAGGTTCCACTATATTCTTCTAGATATTAAGCTTGAGCAGGGACTAGTAACCGTCTTAGACTCGAGACGAAAAGATCCTAAGGAGTATGCGGACATGACTGAAATGTTCGAGAAGTAAGTTAAATCGATCATTATCGCACCATATCAGCAACTTTGTTCATTTCCTGATATCAAGTAATTGTTTTCTTTGTCTGGCAGGGTTTGGACAAAATTCACCAAAAAAAGCTTCGGGACTGCCGAAGAAGCTGCAATTTAGACACCCGAACGTAAGTACTACTAGCATGTTCCGCACATATCCTAGTGATTCAAGCGCTAGTTTGATTAACCTCTATTTCTTGTAAAGTGGTTGTGGCAGGAAGCCGGGAATAATTACTGTGGATACTACATTTGCGAGTCCATTCGCCACACGACCTGTGAGTGGGGCTACTCTGATGAACAATATGAAGTGTGTAAGCAATAATATTCACAATTTTTTTATTACCATCATTTGTGTTGAGTTTCATTTATTCATATATATATATATGTATATGTATATATATGTATTGACCCCTTCTTCAAATTAGATCTTTTGGATGCAGGATGAACTCCTACCACCAGATCGTATGCGAGCAATTCAAGAGGAATTGGCGACATTCTTCCTTGACCACGTGATCGCTAAAGACGGAGAATACCATATGGACCCTGAGTTCATATATAATTAGGAGATTATATTGTAAGACATAATTATATTGTATATATGTAGCCAGTAGCGTCGGATAGATATACGAGAACTTGTTGTTTGACCAATCTCTCGAAGAAGGAGAGGTGGTCGATATCACTTCTCTTTGTATGCATATGTTCATGACGATCTTCTGTTTCCTTCATTTGCTTACTAGCTAGCGTGTCGAATCATCTCTACACACATATATATATATATAATACGTAGCGTACGTCGACCAAGCATGGAGATAAGAGAGGACACTTCTCTCTATTAATTAGCTAGATAACACAATATATGAAACACCTAAATTAACCCCCCAAAACCCCTAAATCACCCCCTTTCAAAAAAAAACCTCAGCTCCTGCCAGCTGCTGACGCGTGGATGCCTATTAGTCTAGGTTTGTGACACCAACCGGGACCAAAGGGCCTCCTGCCTGGCCTTGCCGCACGGGCCACGTGGAGACCCATCTGTCCCGGTTCATGTAAGAACTGGGACTAAAGGCCCAGGGCATTAGTAACGACACTTTAGTCCCGGTTCAACAACCGGGACAAAAGGCCCTTAAGAACCGGGACAAATGGCCTTTCTGCTACTAGTGACGGTCAGCCAATGTAAATTGCTATGTGCACACCATAGAGGTAGTAGCTCAATGATGGCTGTTAGATTCATATTTGTGGGACTAATCATGCGGTGGTGAATGGGTCGTCCGATGTGTTGGGGGTAATTGCGGGGTGCACTTAAGAAAGTTCTTGTTTGATTGTTTAATAATAGTGGAGATGGAGATGGAGATGCAGTTTGTGAGCTGCGAAGGAGAGGCCGTAATACTTTCCAACCGACCAGAAAGGTGGCGTAACCTCAGGTCGAGTACAAGTTTACGGTATGTTCCTCTCCATATCCTCCTCGGCCAAGGAGTCCGTGACCGCTTCGTATTTTCCATAGCCTTTACAAGTCCTCTATCTCCATATAACATGGTTAGGCGTGCAAAAGATTATGGCCAACTCCTGTCTGTCGATCAGACCCGTCGCTTATTCTCAAAAGCTTTGATGGCCATGGCTAACGAAGACGGCGCAACCTCGGCGGGGGATTACTACTGGATACCCGAGGCCATGTCCTCCACATCCATTACACGTCATCACACCGCGACGTTTGATTTTGTGGTGACCGATTACCTGCAGCTCAAGGAGTCAAGGGCATGGGCGTTGGCGAGTTCGTTACCTCGTCCGTCTTCAAAGTCGGCGGCTACAAGTGGGAGCTCAACTTCTACCCGGATGGGATCACCCAGTACAGGTGTGGCGATAACACCTCATGCTACATTCACTACCTCGGCGGAGCCAAGGATGTGAAGGCCAAGTTCGCGCTCAGCATGCTGAGGACCAGCAGCAAGGCAGAGGTGGTTAGCTAGAACGCGAAGGAGTACGTATTCTCTACACGGAATGACGAGCGGGGCTGTCGCAGGTTCGTGAGCAGGTGGAGGCTGAAATCCCTCTCCCGCGAAGGTGAAGGCGACGACTGCTTCACAATATGGTGTGTGTTCACCGTCAGCAAGGAGACTCCGCTGGTGCTGCAGGGCGACCTCGAGCCCTGTATCGGTGACCCGACAGGCGCGGACGTCACGGTCCGCATGGGCGGCCAGGAGTTTCCAGCACACCGGATCCTCCTGGCCACACGGTCGCCAGTCTTTCGAGCTCAGCTCTTTGCACCCATGGCGGAGAAGGACATGGGGCGTGTCAAGGTCGTGGATGTGGAGCCAACCATCTTCCGAATGATGCTTCACTACATCTATACGGATTCGCTTCCACCGTGCCACCACAGAGACGGGCACAGCGTCGCGACGCTGCAGCATATGCTGGTCGCCACAGATAGGTATGGGCTGAGCATGTTGAGGCTCATGTGCGAGGAGGAGCTGTGTGAAAAGATCGATGTCAAGACTGTCAGATCCACCTTTGCACTGGCGAACCAGCACAACTGCGAGCGGCTCAAGAGTGATTGCCTATGGTTTATGTCATCACCAGTGCGTCAAGGTTTTTTTCCGTCCCATGTTGGTGACGGTTAGAGTCCCTGTCCGGCGATTACGGAGGCGATGTGCGCGTCCTTCACACTAGTAGAAAACGGGCCTATTGTCCCGGTTCATAAGGGCTTTTTGTTCCGGTTCCTGAACCGGGACTAAAGGGTCGTTACTAATTCCCTGACCCTTTAGTCCCGGTTCAAACCAGAACCGGGACAGATGGGCCTCCACGTGGCCTGCGCGCTGAGCCCAGGCAGGAGGGCCTTTGGTCCCGGTTGGTGGCACCAACCGGGACCAATAGGCATCCACGCGTCAGCATTTCTGTGGCTGGGGTTTTTGTTTTTTTAAAGGGGCTTGTTTAGGGGTTTGGGGGGTTAATTTAGTTTGTTATTAGCTAGCTAATAGAGAGAAGTGTCCTCTCTTATATCTCTGTGCTTGGTTTATACCAACGCTATGCTATGCCTAAACATGGCTTAGATTGAAGTGAAGGCAACATGTGGTGCATGTCGAAAGTAATACTAATTAATCCTAACTTGATCAAGTTTGGATTAGTACTACTTTCGACATGCACCACATGCATGTTGCCTTCACTTCAATCCAATCCATGTTCATTTCACCCACTGATATATAATAACTCTTCATGCTCACATCATGCATCATCATAATAATAAGTCATACTAATCATCATGATACAACTTCTACTCGTTATTAATAACAAGTCATACGATCATCATCCTCATAGTCATCGAACCAACCCTACTTAATTGTTCTTAGCACATGATCATCAGTATTAGGTAGGACCTAAATACCCTCTTTAAGGTAAAATAGCATAAAACAGTATAGACCCTGACTCTCCATTATGGAGAATGGAGATCATCCTGTCTCCAATTCTTGCGCCGCGCTTCCTTTTGCGTCCAAGAACCACTTTACGAGTGTCCATACATTTTTCCATTCTCTGATTTGCATGTCTCCACTTCTTTTAGAAATCCGGTATGGACTGTTGAGATTCGTAGGATGACCTGGATATATGTTCAAAACATCAAGGCGACCATGCTCATACATCAGATGAGGCACACAATCCTCTGGGATTATCTGTTGAAAAACATGGTAATAACTTCATAGTTAGCAATGAAGTACTAGTTTTATAGAAGTATGCAAAAATGCACGTATGTCGTAATAGTAAAAAATCTTACCAGGGTATCTCCATAGTAGTTACCGTAGTTCAACACGTGCACTAGTGGCACGTATTGAGCATAATGTTGAGGAGTTTGATTGTAGATATTGTAATTCTCAAGATCATTACAAAATCCAACCAGATGATTTTTCTCCTTGTAAGTTAACTCAGAGCCATCGGTGTAGTAAGTTCTATCTACTATCTTCTGCACATTCTTTGATACTTCAAAATAAGCTGTCAATGGAAATAAGCTGTCAACTATTTTGAAATGAACAATATAAATTAGTTAATAATTAACTATGTTTGAGAAACTCGCATAGCGGTAGAACTGGAGGCGTCTCAACAAGGACCCAAATGTCCATATTGTCTTGCCCGATTTCAGGATCACCAAGATCCATGGTGACAAGCATACCCTCATCAAAACCATACAGTTTGCAAAATGCTTCCCAATTTTTGCAACCAAAATGGGCTACGCTCTCAGCATTATACAGCTTTACTTCAAAATCCACATCATGATGGGTCCTTAGGTGAATTTTCTTCGTTTCAAAATTTTCATGGTCTTCAAAATCCATCCTCTCCAAGACATAGTGTCTTGCATGGCATGGGATAAACTATACTCAATTGTAAAAGATGAAAATTACACGTTGAAATAGTTGAAGTCATGCTTAATTATGAAAAAAACACTTGTCGTCGTTGCGTACCGCTTCAACTTCGAAGGTCTCCTCGAGCTTAATGCTGAAGCGCCGATCATTGTCCAGGTGAGGCCTGTCGCACAGACCTCTATCGTCGTGGCACCAGTCGCACTCCCCCGGGAGACTTCCATCGTCCGATGATGACATTTCCTATGTTCATAATTCAAAGATCAAACATGTACAATTAAATATATATATATATATATATATATATATATATGTACTACAAAAACTAAATTAGATCGTTATTATTCAACTAATCATATGCATATGCCTTGCATAGTGCTCTCCAATTTGAGCATTCAATAAGAAAAATCAAATCGCAAAATAAAGTAGTATTCAAATTAGGATGCATTCAATTATAAGAAAAACTACATCATCTCCATGTGTCCGTACATCGTCGAATATTATCACTAATACACGTCGAATACTATCATACATATCGCTAGTACAGCTAGAACCATAGCGCCCGACGGGTATCGGCGCGGGCGGTGGACACCCAAAGGGAAAGAACCATCACAGGATCACAGCTCCAGTGAGATCCCTGAAGAACCTGCCAGGTATTCTCGAACCTTCCCTCCAACGCAACCATGTAGCGACGGACGTGCTGGTCCTCCTCGCTGACACGGTGACGTACCACCTCCGCAGTGTCCGGAAGCCTCGGCACTGTCACTGGCCCACGCGACCGCCACCAAACAAGGATCGGGTCAACGACGGGCTGGCTCCTCACCAAGCTACGCCCCCCGGAAGGTAGCGCCTCCCAGTACCACCCCGGCAGAGCCCAGTCCCGGACATGGCCCATCTGGTCAAGCAGGTGTCGTCCTCCGCCGACTCGACGACGAGGATGCGGGATAGGCATCGTCCACGTCGATGCGGGAAAAATTGCTTTAACTAAAAAAATAAACTAGTTCTATTAATTTTCTTGCTAAAAATAAACTATTTCTATATATATAGTAAATAAACTAGTTTTATTAAATCAACCAGTTCAACTACTACTAATATAAGTAGTTAATTACTATAAATAAAATAAAGTAGTACTAACTAAAAATAAACTACTTGTATATATAGTAAAATAAAGTAGTACTTATTAAATCAACTAATTCAACTACTAATTAAACTAGTTCAAAGCACTAACCTAGAATGTACTATCCTAAAATGCACTAACAATAGAACTAATAACCTCAAATGCATTCAATCAACTAACCTTAAATGTAACTTTTGCAACACAATTTTTTTTTCTAAATATGCACATATATATACGAACATATATATACATAAATTGAAAAAATAATTATATGAACAAAAAAAATCATACATCAATTCATACATATCAATGGATCATACATACATCTGCATATATACATATACATACAACATCCATATATACATACATCAATGAATTACAAAAAAAATATGAAAAAAACAAGAGCAGGCCGGGGCGGCGCGCGGCGGCGCGCGACAAAGCAGAGCAGGCCGGGGCGGTGGCGGCGGCGCGCGGCAAGCAGAGAAGGCAGGGGCGGTGGCGTGGGGGAAGGGAGGGGCTGGGGCTCACTTGGCGGCGACGACGAGGCGCGGCAGAGGGCGACGACGGCAAGGTCGGTGCAGAGGGCGGCCACGTCGGGGTGGCGCGGGGCGACGACGGCGTCAGGGCGGCGCGAGACGGCGCGCGGCGACGACGGCGACGACGCAGAGGAAGCCTGGCAGCGTCGTCGGGGCAGGATCGAAGAACTGACCCCAAATTCTCACAAGTCTTGCTTATATAGACAGAGCATTGGTCCCGGTTCGTGGCACAAACCGAGACCAATGCCACCTTTAGTCCCGATTGGTGGCACCAACCGGGACCAAAGGCCACTTTTCGGCAGCCTAAAGGGTGGGAAGCGGCGGCCTTTGGTCCCGGTTGGTGGCGCCAACCAGGACTAAAGGGGGGCATTGGTACCGGTTGGTGCCACGAACCGGTACCGTTGCCCCTTTAGTCCCGGTTGGTGCCAGCAACCGGGACCAAAGGCCTTGTGCTGCTGCGGCGTCGAAAGTTTAGTTCCACCTCGCTAGTTGAGAGGGGTGCGCAGTGGTTTATAAGCCCCACTACCGCACCCCTCTCGAGCTCCTCTCCATTGCAGGCTTACGGGCCTAATTGTCACTACTATGCCTTTGGGCCTATTGGGCCTCCTGCGGGCCTGAATCCTGGCTCATGGATGGGTTTCTAGTCATATTCAGGCCGTGGGGGCCCAGTAGGTGGCAATTTTTTTTGTTTTTTTTTGCTTTATTTATTTTATTTTGTTTCTACTTACAACAGAATACTTATTGTTGCTATTTTTTCCAGATTTTTTGTTTTGTTTTCTGCATTATTTATTTTCTTTTGTTTTTGCTTTATTTTTTAATTCTTTATGCTTTTAGTTTTAGAAAAATTATAAACTTTTTGTTAATGCCATTAGTTTTCAAATTTGAAAACACTTTTTTGTTTTTTTGTTTTTTTGTTGCTTTATTTATTTTATTTTGTTTCTACTTACAACAAAATACTTATTGTTGCTATTTTTATTTTTTTCCAGATTTTTTGTTTTGTTTTCTGCATTATTTATTTTCTTTTGTTTTTTGCTTTATTTTTTAATTCTTTATGCTTTTAGTTTACAAAAATTAAAAACTTTTTGTTAATGCCATTAGTTTTCAAATTTGGAAACACTTTTTTTATTTTTTTTGTTTTCTTTGTTGCTTTATTTATTTTATTTTGTTTCTACTTACAACAAAATACAACAAAATGCAGGTGAGGTGGCGTGGTGGTAGGGTCTTCACGAAAATCTGCATGCCACCATGCACGTGCTTGCTGAGTTGGATCAGAAGCCGCTCGTTGCCACGCACGTGCCTGCCCAGCTGGTTGGGCTGGCAGCTGCATGCGAACGGCGGTGGAGTCTTGGTTGACGCGGGCCTGGCTGTGGCCCCGCTGACGCCCTTGGCAAGGACGTTGCCGGGGCGTTGCAGTCATCCCCGGCAAGGTGCTTGCCGGGGGTCTTTTGGATCTCCTCGGCTAGGATCCCGCCGAGGGTCGCCGTCTCCTGGTCCTCATCTGATCTCGCATGTTTATGATCTTGACAAAGATCTGCATGTCACTATAGAAGTGCCTCCCGAGCCTTGGTTCCAACATAGTTGTTGGCGGTGTTTGGAACTCATGGTCTCAAGGGTGGCCTGCTCTGATGGCATCGGGCAAGTTGCCCCGGCAAGGGACTTGTCGGGTGTCGGCGTGTTACGACACCTATGGGATCACAAAGATCCCTACTACGGTTGCCGGGGCGCAGGGTTGCAAGGAGAGCAGGGCTAGTAGACAGCACAAGGACCGTTTACCTAGGTTCGGGTCGCGAGGATGCGTAAGACCCTAGTCCTGCTTTGGTGGGTGTATTCCTGAGAGTTCTTGAGCTCTCGAACTAGATGTGGTTAGCGCGTGGTTCGAAAGAGCCGAATCCTTCTCCTGGTCGCCTCGGGCCTCCTTTTATAGGAAAAGGGGGTTGCCACAGTGGCACACAGGAGGTGGAAAGGTGTACAGTGTTGCGAGGTTATCCCTCGTATTACAGGACAAGATGCATTTAATGCATCGCTTAGGTGTCTCCTTGCTTTATTGGGGACAGGGGCGAGGCCCATCCCGTCCGTCGCCACTCTTCCTTGCTTCGACACGCGCCTTGGCCAGCGATGCGTGTGGTGCCACGTAGGCAGGTAGGCAGCTGAGGTGGCGCCATGGTGGAGCCTTCACGAAGATCTGCATGCCGCCACGCAGGCGCTCGATAAGTTGGCCTGGGAGCTGCATGTTGCCACGCAGGCGCCTGCCCAGCTGGTTGGGTTGGCGGCCGTGTGTGAACGGTGATGGGAGCTTGGTCGTCGACGGGCCTGGCGGTGGCCCCGCTGCCGTCTTTGGTGAGGGCTTCGATCTTACCTTGGCTCACCTCCCTCGTTCTACTTGGTGTGGCCGTGGGCGCGGCTTTGACTGCCCGTGCACAGGAAAGGGGTTCAAAAAAGCGCCCCTTGTTTTGTACACCGACAGGAGCCCCCGGGCCTGGGCCACACATAAGCGCGGCACGTTGTTGGGCCAGGCCCAAAACGGTGCGCGGGCAGGTGATACGTCCATTTTGCATCATGCTTTTATATCGATATTTATTGCATTATGGGCTGTTATTTTCGTTATGTTACAATACTTATGGCTATTCTCTCTTATTTTACAAGGTTTACATAAGGAGGGAGAATGCCAGCAGCTGGAATTCTTCTTTTGTTTTTTGCTTTATTTTTTAATTCTTTATGCTTTTAATTTTAGAAAAATTATAAACTTTTTGTTAATGCCATTAGTATTCAAATTTGAAAATACTTTTTTTGTTTTCTTTGTTGCTTTATTTATTTTATTTTGTTTCTACTTACAGAATATTAGGATTTTTAGTTTTATATTTACTATCTACAATCTTTCTCCACAGAGATACCAAAAATTATAAACTTTCTGTTAGTGCCATTAGTTTTCAAATTAGAAAGTTTGTGATCAACTTTACTAAAAAAATGAACATAGATGCGCCTATAGAGAAAATTCAACCTAAATTCATAATCAATTTCTATGAATTTCATAGAAATTCATTACGAATTTAGGTCAAATTTCCTGTATAGGGGCATCTATTTTCACTTTGAGAGGAGCTCAACAAGGCAGAGAGGGACGGGCTTATAAACCGGTGTGGGCGCCCTTCGGTTGGCGAGGTGGGACTAAACTGTGAATCGCAACGAGGACCAACCATTTAGTCCTGGTTGGTGGCATGAACCGGGACTAAAGGGGATCTATTGGTCCCGGTTCGTGCCACCAACCGGGACCAATGGTGGTGGGCCAGGAGCGAGGCCCATTGGTCCCGGTTCGTCCCACCAACCGGGACCAAAAGGTCTAGACGAACCGGGACCAATGGCCCACGTGGCCCGGGCGGCCCCCTGGGCTCAAGAACCAGGTCCAATGCACCCATTGGTCCCGGTTCTAGACTGAACCGGGACTAATGGGCTTTACCCGGCCTGAACCAAAGCCCCCTTTTCTACTAGTGTCAGATCTCGCCGCCAGCTCCCCCCGCAGGGTTCCCCCGTCGTCGGGATCCTCGCCCAGCCATAGGTTTAGGTTCCTGCTCCCCTTCCACTCCATAAGCCTTTCGGGTGTGCTCCTGAGGCATCCGATCGTAAAACACAAAACTCAGGATAGTTGTAGGATCGGAGTCAGGGGGTAGAGGAGAGGCACCATGGATCGGATGGCGGGGATGTTGGAGAAGATGAAGTTGTCAGAGGAGGAGCGGAAGGGAGTGAAGATCAGGTGGTCCTCGAAGGAGAAGACAAAACAAGGTCAGATCCAGGCGGTTGGGAAGCTCTTGTCCGAGAAACCGGCACATCCGGACGCTGTGGGGAATGCGCTGAGCCGGTGCTGGTGCCCTTTGAAGGGGCTGGATTGCAAGGAGCTGGGGGGAAATATCTTCCTATTCACTTTCAAACAGGAGTCTGGCAAGAGGAAGGCTTTGGAGGATGGTCCGTGGATGTTTGAGAATGAGGCGGTTCTGGTGGTGGACTTCGACCCAAGTAAGAGGATCAATCAGTATGAATTCACTGACATACCTATATGGTTTCGAGTCTATGGTCTACCGCTAGGGAAGATGGAGGAGGACCTGGCCGTAGTGATTGGCAATATGGTGGGAAACTATGTGGAGATGGATACTGGGTAGACGGCAGTGCAGTGGGAAGATTCATGCGAGTTAAAGTTCGTCTGCCACTCGCAAAGCCAATTATGAGGGGTTTCTATCTTGATGAGGATTCAGAAGGGGAGGAGGAACGTAATGATGGGGTCAAAGACATGAAGAGGGGTGGGGAAGGCAAGGAGGAAGGGAAGGACGGGCGACACTTCTGTTACTTTGAATATGAGTACCTTCCGGATTTCTGCTATGTCTGCGGAAAAATTGGCCATGTGGACAAAGAATGCTCTATCAAGCTGAAAAGAGGAGAAACACAACAATTTGGTAGATGTCTCAAAGCAGATTTGGGGAGAAGGAGGGGTGGGGATGAAGGAAGGGCTTGGAGGAGTGGAAGTAGCTGCAGCGGTGGAAGTGGTAGTAGGGGTTACGGCTTTGGCCGCACCGGGGGGAGATCAAGGAGTGATAGCTTGTCATGGAGAAAGACGGGGTCGAGGGATAGCGGACAGGGCCATGAAGAGGGGGAGGAGGTTACGAGCCCTAGCAAGTTAGCCACAAAAGGGGGATGGGGAGGTAGTCAGAAGAGGCTGGAGTTTGGCACTCTAGTAGACAAGGAGAATGTCATGACGCAGGTTGTTATCGGGGGTGACAAGATGGCCAACCAGGACGTGGAAGGGTTTAAGGGAGAGGGGAGTGTGGATGTGAATCCCAGTGGGAAGGAGGTTTTGCAAGGGGGGAGACGCGATACAGTAGACGGAGCAAGGGGAAGTATAGTAAAGGTGAACCTGAATCCGCCAAAGCCAGATGACAAAACCACCAGCTCGGCTCCTCAGAAATACAAGAAGTCAAGGAGGGAAGGCTATGTGATGTCTGGCACACCAAAAGAATCAGAAAGGGTGTTGGGGTGCAAAAGGGTGGCTGAGACAGATGATGAACACATGTCAGGGAAAAGAGAGAAGAGGGCAGAGCTAGCGGAAGATGGGGAGATGTTGCATGCTGGTAACACCAGTACTGTGAATTCAATATCGGCCGGGCTGCAGGAGCAGCCCCGCCGAGTGCAATGAGAGTTATCAGCTGGAACTGCCGGGGACTCGGGAACGGCCCATCAGTTCGTGGCCTCTTGGATCTCAAGAGGGCGGAGGATCCCGATGTGTTGTTTTGTGCGAGACCAAGTTATTCCAGGGGGAGATTGAGAAGTAGAGATGGAAGTTGGGCTTACCGAATATGTGTGTCAAGAATCCGGATGGAAGAAGTAGAGGGCTGGCTATCTTTTGGAGACGAGAAGTAAATCTATCGCTGAGGTTAGTGGGCAGGAGACACATTGACGCTGACATAACGGAGGAGGATGGTTCGGTGTGGAGAATGACGGCCATATACAGGGAATCTCAAGCTAGTAGGAAGAAGGAGACTTGGCTAACATTACATTTGTTGTGTCAGCAACACCAAGAAGGTAGGCCATGGTTATGTTTGGGAGACTTCAATGAAATATTGGTGAATGAGGAGAAGAAAGGAGGGGTTGATTGGGCTCAATCTTGTATGGACCAATTTCGTAATGCCTTGGAGGAAGGCAAGCTAAGTGACCTCGGCTATGAGGGAGATCGGTTTACATGGAGGAATAATTGCACGGACGTGGAGGGATATATTTGTGGCCGTCTAGACCGAGCTACTGCAAATCTTGAATGGTGCGCGCAGTTTCCTAAATTCCGAGTGAGAAATGAACTACCAAGGCACTCTGATCACCGACTGGTGGTGGTGGACATAGTGGATGCGGGGGATAGAAGGAAGGGAGGTGGGGGCGGGTTTCGCTTCGAGGCTCGATGGCTCAGGGAGGATGGGTGTGAAGCAGTGATTGAAGAAGCTTGGCGAAGGGTGTGGGAGGAGGGGGAAAGTGATATAGCAGGGGCGCTACGGGGTGTGGCCAAAGATCTTACAAAGTGGAGTAGAGAGGTGGTGGGTGATCTAGACAAGAAGCTGCGGGAGGCAAAAAAGGAACTGGAGGAGTGCATGAATAGGGAGATATCTCCGGAGAAGGTGGACAAGGAGGTACGGCTCTGATGCCTTGTCGATCACTTGGAGGAAGCTATGGATATAAAATGGAGGCAAAGAGCGCATGCTTGGTGGCTGAAGGAAGGAGATAGGAACACCAAATTTTTCTTCAGATATGCATCCGCCTGAAGGAGAGCTAATAGAATCCGGAGGTTGAAGCGGGAGGACGGGACAGAGGTGGCGGAGGGAGAGGGGCTTACTAACTATATTCTTTCTTATTTTCAGGAGCTTTTTACTACCAATGAAAACAATGATTTTGAAGAAGTCCTCCGTACAGCCCCAACAAGGTCACCAATGCCATGAATGAGAGTTTAACTGCTGAGTTCACTGAGATGGAAATAAAGGCAGCCCTAGACCAAATCGGGGATCTTAAAGCTCCAGGGCCTGACGGGATGCCGGCTGTGGTTTTTAAGAAGTATTGGCACTTTATGGGGCAGAATATTGTCCATGAGGTGATGCAGGTGCTCAAGGGAGGAGAGACCCCAACGGGGTGGAATAATACCAATATAGTGCTCATCCCCAAGGTGAAGAATCCCTCCAGAGTCAAAGATCTTCACCCTATCAGTCTTTGAAACGTGCTCTACAAGATCATCTCCAAAGTGCTGGCAAATAGGTTAAAACTCATACTACCTGAGATCATTTTGGAGAACCAAAGTGCATTTGTCCCCGGGAGGTTGATCACGGACAATATCTTGATGGCATATGAGGTCTCACATTTCTTGATGAACAAGAGAGCCGGGAAGGACGCGTATGCAGCAGTTAAAGTGGACATGAGCAAAGCCTACGACCGTGTCGAATGGTCATTCCTGCGAGCGATCATGACCAAGTTGGGGTTTGCGAGGAGCTGGGTGGATCTGGTTATGAAGTGTGTGACTACGGTCAAGTATCAAATCAAGGTGAATGGAGAACTATCCCAGCAATTCTCTCCAACCAAGGGGCTGCGGCACGGTGATCCCATATCACCCTACCTGTTCGTCATCTGCGCGGGGGGGCTGTCGGCGCTGTTAAAGGACTCGGAAAGGAGGGGCAACTTCAGTGGTGTCCAAATCTTCCCAGGAGCACCCACGTTATCGCACTTATTCTTTGCTGATGACTCTGTCATGCTAATGAAGGCGAATGAGAGGGAGGCACAGGAGTTGAAGCGGATTCTGGAAGTTTATGAGGGATGCTCAGGACAAAGTGTGAATCAGGAGAAGTCGGCGGTAATGTTTAGTAAAAACATCAAGCCGGAGGACAAGGGGGTTGTCAAGCAGGTTCTGAGAATAGCGAGTGAAGCTTACAATGAAAAGTATCTCGGGCTCCCTGTCTATATTGGCCGGTCAAAAAGGAAAGCTTTTGCGTACTTGAAGGACTCCATTTGGAATCATGTGCAAGGCTGGAACGAAAGGACACTCTCAAGGCAGGGGAAGGAACTCCTGGTAAAGGGAGTGGCTCAGGCTATACCAACCTTTGCCATGTCTTGCTTCTATCTGACCCGCATGTTTTGTGATGAATTGAGTGCCATGATTGCAAGGTATTGGTGGAGCCAGCAGGACAGTGAAAACAAGACCCATTGGGTAGGATGGCCCAAGATGACGAGGTCGAAGGGGAGAGGAGGACTAGGCTTTCGGGATATCCATGATTCCAATATTGCCATGTTGGCAAGGCAGGTGTGGAGATTGCTCCAGCACCCCGAGAGCCTATGTGCACAGCTCCTGAAGGCCAAGTACTATCCCCAGTCAAGTGTGCTCGAGGCGGAACAAACAAGCAATATGTCATACGCATGGAGGAGTATCACCCATGGCATTGAACTAGTGAAGCAATGGGTGGTGTGGCGTGTAGGGAATGGAGAGAATATCAGAATCTGGAAGACCCGTGGGTCCCACGAGCCTGGACTAGACGAGTCATCACACCGAGAGGAGGACACCTGCTCACTAAGGTTTCAGAACTCATTGATCCTCTCACCGGCAAGTGGGACGAACAACTTGTAAATGACACCATTTGGGAGGAGGATGCTCAGCAAATCCTCAAGATGCCACTACGGGAGGGGTCGGAGGATTTCATGGCATGGCACTTTGATCCGAAGGGTGTGTTTACTGTCAAACAGGCATACAAGCTACAAAGAGCACTAAATGAAAACGAACTGGGTGGAGGTGTGGGGAACGAGGGGGAAGTGGGGAGTCTGAATGAGGGTGGTGATGAGCGATGGAAAAGAATATGGAAGATGCCCTGTCCGGGGAAAATCAAGCATTTCATATGGAGATGTGCTCACAACACCATAGACACCAAGGACATTCTTTGCAGAAGGGGGATGAATATTGACGATCACAAATGCTTCCTCTGCAATATAAGTGCAGAGTCGGGCAAGCACCTGTTCGTCGAGTGCGACGAGGTCAAGCGGGTCTGGGAAGAACTGAACCTAGAGTGTGCACGGGCGAGGCTGGCCGACTGTGATAGCATCCAAGAAACTCTAGACGTACTGTGGCAACTCCCTGTGAAGGAACGGGTGGTGATAGTCACAATGTGGTACCAGTGGTGGTCACAAAGAAATAAAGTACGGGAGGGGGAGAAGCCTATGGATGCCAAGCAATTCGCGTTCAGAGTTGCATGCACTGCTTCGGAGTATGAGGGATGTTTCTGCAAAGAGAACAAGCAACAACAAGAGAAGAAACCTCGTTGGGTTCTACCACCGGCAGACATGTTGAAATTCAATGTGGACGGGGCTCATATACCGGGACAGCAGCAAGGTACATGGGGCGTTGTTGTGAGCACTGGGCAGGTGATGGCGGCCAGAGCAGGAAACACCATGCATGTGTCTGATGCGCTGAGTATTGAACTGTGGGCAGTGGAGAAGGCCATCGACCTGGCTGCGGAGCTCCGCGCGATCAGAATAATTGTGGAGTCGGATGCTTTGCTGGTGGTCCAAGCTCTTAACAGACGTACCCCCGACTACTCTAAGGAGGCCCAGGCGATCGAGGACATCAAGGTGCAGGCTAGGCTTTGGTTCTCATCTTGTGAGTTTCACCACTGTAAAAGGGATGCAAATATGCCTGCCCATTGTCTTGCGCAATTAGGCCAGAGTCTCCCGGTAGGAGGAGTGCTTAATGTAGATGACGATGTTCCAGCTGATGTAGCTGACCGTGTGATGGGCGATATTGCCCAAAGTGTCTCGTAATAAAGCTAAATGCTTCGCTCAAAAAAAAGTCCTTGGCGTTGTCTTGGAGACCGAGGGATTCAAGGAAGCACTTCATGCCGAGTTGCCGCCCAATGGCTTTGGAGGAGGGGGCTTCAGGGAAAAAATGTAGACGTCGAGAGAAAGGAAGTGATCCAAACAAGAAAAAGAATCAAAAAGATCCGTACAAAGCAGTGATCTTAGTTTCATTTTGCGTAACTGTATTTTGTAGGGGAGCCAAGTACCTCATTGCACATGACAATGTCTGTAAGGTACAAGAATTTAATGGTTAATAAGGTATATAAAATTTGAAGCTCAGGAAAGCCATGGAACCCCGTAAATCATACACCCTATGTTTCATAATGTAGTGCATATAGATCTTTTTCAAAAGTCAAAGTTTACAAAATTTGACCAAATTTATAGAGAAAATAATTTATATCTATATATGAAATATACACAATATGAAAATAGCTCTTGTGATGTATTTAATGATATGTATTTGGTATTATAGATGTCTATATGTTTTTCTCTATAGACTTAGTCAAAGTTTGACTTTCTAAAAAATCTATACAGTACATTGTGGAGCGGAGGGAGTGGATCCTGCCATTAATCGCCATTAAAGACCTACAAATTCAAAAGGGCTGGCTTCTTATGATATTCTCATATTAACTATTGTGTTCCTTCTCATTTCGTCTTTTGACAATGCATAGTGCTTTCCTCCAAGAAATTGCCTCATAAAAGGGAACTTTTATGACACAATCAACTTAAAAATGGTTAATTTTCAGAAGATATATAGATAGTTATGACATCCGAACTTTCCTCTACAAGCACTGGTAGAAAAAGGGCCTGTTGTCCCGATTCGTAAGGGCCTTTAGTCCCGGTTCCTGAACCGGGACTAAAGTGTCGGTACTAATGCCCTGCCCCTTTAGTCCTGGTTCAATCCAGAACCGGGACTAAAGGCCCTCCATGTGGCATGTGCGCGGAGCCCAGGCAGGAGATCCTTTGGTCCCGATTGGTGGCACCAACCAGGACCAATAGGCATCCACGCGTCAGCATTTACGTACTTCATATTGTTCGTCAGAGTACCCGCCCCGCTCACAGGTCATGTGGCGGATGGACTCGCAGACGTAGTATCCACAGAAATCATTCCCTTGTTCCTGCCACAACCACTTTACAAGAAATAGAGGTCAATCAAACTGATAAGCAAGAATGCTAAATGGTATTGATGAAACTAGCGCTTGAATCACTAGGAGATGCGCGGAACATGCTACTATAGTACTTACTTTCGGGTGTCTAAATTCCAGCTCCTTCGGCAGTCCCGGAACTTTTCTGGTGAATTTTCTCCAAACCCTGCCGGACAAAGAAAACAATTACTTGATATCAGGAAATGAACAAAGTTGCTGATATGGTGGATAATGATCGATTTAACTTACTTCTTGAGGATTTCAGTCATGTCCGTATACTCCTGGGGATCTTTTCGTTTAGAGTCCAAGACGGTTACTACTCCCTGCTCAAGCCTAATCTCTAGGAGAATATAGTGGAAACTGCACACGCATGCATAACTCATCAATTACATTACTATAACCTGGACTAATATATAAGGGAAACCGAATATGCACAAGACAGTAACACTCACTTGAAATTGTAAGGAAAGAGTATTATATCTTTGTTTTTATTTTTTTGAATGATCGTAGCAAGTTGGCCTCGGTATCTCCGGGACGATGTTGAACCTCAGTTGCATCTATGAGATATGTGTTAATGAACCCAATATCACCGATTTGTCTTTTCTTCAATTCGGCGATCTTCATTCTGCATAATATAGTGAGGATAATTATAAATACATGCAATGAAAGAGATGAGCTATATAGAGAGACTTAATGACAGAAGTAGTAGTACTTACAGACAGTAGCAGGTGATCGTTGTTTTATCGAGGGCCAATTGATTGAAAAACTGATAGAACTCCTCAAATGGAATAGGCAACAGTTCAATTCCAATGAGGTCATGCTCCGGTTTAACTCTCGCATACAAAGTACTCCTCCCCCCAGACTCTCTGCAGATTTTCAAGTACCAATCATGTAATCTTCGCATCATCGTTGTTAAAGATTTTTCATCTTTGACGAGAGGCTTCCCGTACTCGTATCTGTGTATCTGCACCTCCATGGTATCATAATGTACATCGTTGGGCAAGTAATCGTCAACATTGCCATAACCGGGCACCATCCTCGGATCGACGATGTCGCTAGGAACCTTGAGGGGGGGGCACGATTGCTTCGCTTGTTCGCCGAGCTGGGCAATTTGTTTCCCAGCTGCTCGTCGTTCTTTCAGCCTTTGATCACTGACTGTACTTCCCGACCGCTCCTCTTCGGCCCATGTCTTTGCAATAGTGCGCTCATAGTTGCCTTTCGGCGGAGACTTGGGTGGTTTTGCCAGGGCAGCCAGAGTGCGCTTCACTTTCACCGGATCTAGATTCTCCTCCGGAGGTGGATGTCTCTTTGCTCTCAACCATTGAAACCAGTCATCCACTTTGGTTCGGGCGATCTCGGCGTTCTCCTCCTGGGTCCTCTCATATGGTAACTTCTCTGGAGTCTTCAGAGATGGACCGAATCTGTATGTCCTCCCCCTCTGGTTGTACTGCTAGACGCCGACCGAGCAGACGGAGCGGTTGTCTTCTTTACTTGCTTACGAGGCGGAGGAGAAGGACTACGACACGCCGGAGCAGCTGGAGCGGCGGCAGGTCTCTTCCGCCCTTGCTGACGAGGCGGAGAAGGAGGAAGCTGGCTGCTCGGGCGCGTCGGCGCAAGCGGAGAAGGAGGCGGAGTGCCGCCACGCGCTGGAGAAGGAGCCGGCCGAGGGCCCTGATCGTCACTCGCCGGAGGAGGAGGCGGTTGTCGTGGTTCTAATTCTGACAGTGATGTAGGCGGGTGAGTATGGAGAGGCGAGATCCTAGCTATTGGGAAGTTGTTACACGCGAGGTTTACGAGTTCAGGCCCTTCTCGGAGGAAGTAATAGCCCTACGTCTCGGAGCCCGGAGGCGGTCGACTGGATTATGCGTGTATAGATTACAGGGGTGCGAACCCTTCCTACTGAGGAGGGGGGTGGCTTATATAGAGTTCGCCGGCCCCCTCCTGCCCTCAGTAATGTAGGGTTTAAAGTACATTTAAGATGGGGCGTTACTGGTAACGCCTCTAATAAAGTGCCGTAATGACCATGAAGACTACTTAACAGCTGACCGTTTGCCTACGGAGTGACTATAGATCTTCTGGCAGTCGAGTGGTTGGTTTCATGGTCGAGTGATAGCTTCTTGGTCGAGTGTCTTGAACCTGTCGAGTGGGATGCCTTCAAGTCGATTGAAAGGTGATTTCTCCCAGGGGTGTCCTAGAGTAGGACTCTTCGGTCAGGTCTGTGTCCCTACCCTAGGTACATGTCTTCATCATTAGCCCCCGAATGGATCGAGGTTAGGGTGGGGAAAGAGTTGGAGATCTTTCCGACTGGTTCTTCGGGCTATGTGAGCGCCTCGTTTCGGGACAATCGTCACAGATGACGTTGCCAACCTTTTTCAGTCGCCTTGATCCATTCCAGGCCTTCCGTCGAGTGAATTTCTTTGTTTGTGCCATACCGAGTGCCGGCGCGATCGGGGTCTTCTGTTTTTTAGCAAGTTGTTCCGTGGCCCGCGGATGTCGCGGGATTTGGATTTTGGGAAGCGCGTGGGACGGGAGCAGCCGCAGTAATCGGAAGCGATAAAGCGGAAGTTCCTCGATCTCCGCATCGCCTTTTTCGCCACGTACTACATGCGCGTCTGTTGCGGGATTTGACTGGATGGCCTGGGCCTACCGGCTAGCCACTCGGGAGCGGCCCCTTATAAGTTGCCGGCTCGGGGTTTCTAAGCCGTGCGCTCTCTTTTGCTTCCTTCTTTCTTTCTTCCTCTCTTCCTTCGCCAGCCCTCCTGCGACCCTCGGCCGCACCCTAGCGCCGCGAGCCCGTGCGAGATCTCTCCGGCGTGGTGAAGGGCAAGACCACTGCTTTGGAGCGCGCGAAGAAGGCGGCGGCGGCGGGGAAGGGGAAGAAGTCTTCGCGAGGCGGATCTTCCTCCCGGACCACCTTGCCCAAGGGTTGGATTCAGGGCGATTGGATGCCATCGGTGCTCCGGTAGGAAGACCTCGACGACATGGTCGAGGGAGGAGCCATTCCCCACGAGGCCGCGCGTCTCCCGGGGAGGGAGATCGAGCCGAAACCCCGCGACGGTGTGTGCGTGCTCCTCGCCACCCACATCGACCGAGGGTTTTCTCTGCCTCCCCATCCATTCTTCCGGAGCTTCTTGAATTTCTTCGGAGCGCAGCTCCATCACTTTACCCCCAATTCCATAGTCTACCTTGCCACGTTCATTTCCATGTGCGAGGCCTTCCTGGGTTGCCGTCTGCATTGGGGGCTTTTCAAGCATATCTTTACTTGCCGCTCTCAGTCGGTGAAGAAGGCCAAGTCGAGTGACGAGAAGACGCAAGTCATCCAGTTGTGCGGGGGTCTGGCGATCCATACGAGGGGGAAGAGCTGTTTCCCCTCTATCACCTTCCCGGAGTCAGTCCACGGCTGGCAGTCGACCTGGTTCTACTGCCAGGACCAGGCGACCCCTGGACAGTCGACCGGTCTTCCTCCTTTTTCACTCGACCGAGCCGAGAAGCCTATCTCTCTGAAAGTCACGCCGGAGGAAAGCGCCCAAGTCAAGGTATTGGCGGGTCGAGTGGTTGAACTTGTCCGTGAGGGGGTGACTGGGATGGACCTGTTAGAGGTCTTTCTCCAGAGGCGCATCCAACCGCTCCAGGCACGAGACCATCCGATGTGGCTGTATTCTGGCCTTGACGACACCACTCGAATCCACCCGGAGGAGGTCACCGATGAGATGCTGGAGGGGTGGTTGTCAAGCATCACGGGGAACAAAGACAACCCCCGAGGAGCCAGAAGGGTGATTCCACTCGACAACTCATATGAAGTGGATCAGGTATGTCTTTGTGTCGGATATCTGACCTTCTGTATTAGTCTTCTTTGTGTAAGTCGACTGACTTTCGTCCTGTCCGTTGTCCTCCAGGCTACCACTGAGATGTACTCGACACCCAACGGAGCGCAAGGGCCGACCGAGGAAGGTGAGGGGAGCGGAGGCGAGAGCGGGGACGACCAGGTCGAGTGGGAGTCCGACGGTGAGGGAGAGGAGGGCGACGACATCTTCTCCAGTGAAGAGGAGGAGGAGGCTGAACCCTCCCGCCCGGAGGGATGGTCCAAGCTCTCCCACGATCCAGCGCAGGAACGTGGCAAGGCGACCGCTCCTGTTGGGCAGTCGTCGAAACGCCCTCGGACTTCTTCTCCTCCGCCGACCGGGAAGGCTCCCAAGCACCCACGAACGGCGCCATCTAAGCCGCCCAAGGCCTTGCCCAAGATGAAGATAGCTGTTCCCACCATTCGGGGTAAGAACAACACTTGTTTTCCTTTGTCGACTGTGGACGGATCCTTGGTCGATTCGCTGGGCCAACTGACTAATCTTTTGAGATTTGTAGTGGTGCAACTTCTGAGGTCTCTGCCAGGAACGACGACCAAGAGATGGAGGACGCTGTCACCTCCAACCCTGGTACGATCACTGCCGTCCTGCTTACGAGTCGACTGAAGAGTTGGTCTATTGAATGTTTTCCTTGCAGCTCCTCCTCATGTTATCGACCTCCCGGACGACGACGACGACGCACCACTGAGGGTGAAGAGGAAGAAGAAGGTGTTGGCTGGCAAGACTCCGCAATCCACTCCCGCGTCTGAGGCTGCAGCTCGGGATGATGGCGAACCCACTCGGGCTTCCGTGACTTTCGCTGTTCCTTTGACGAGTGTGCAGCCTTCAGCGTCGACTGCAGATCCGTCTTCGCTTTTTGCTGCGTACCCCGTCCCTGAGGACCAAGCGGCTGCTGCGAAGGAGGCTGTACGCCAGGCTGGAGTCATGATGGAACAGGTAAAAGTGGCTCGGGAGGCTTGCCAGGCGGCTTACGACGCAAGCTCGGCTCTTCAAAGCAATGTCCAGGTCAGTCGACTTCAACACTTGGTCTGTTTTGATATGTCCTTTGAAGATTCTCTTTTCCGAAGGTCTTTAAGTTTGTACACCCACTGGGTGTGTTTGCCAATTCTTGGACGAGTGGGGGCACGCTAAGTGCACCCACTGGGTGTAGTCCCCGAGACTATGGTGGACTGCTGGCGGTCGACTGTAGTCTTTAAATTGAGTCGTTGTAGTTGAATTTCTTCGCTCTGTCTGATCGGGTCATGTCGAATGGAACGGAATCCTGTCGACTGCGGGCAGTCGACGTCTTTCTCTCTTTTTTCTCTTTTTTTTTACTGTGGGGGCACGCTGAGTGCACCCACTGGGTGTAGCCCCCGAGCCTACTGTCGAATGTTTTGCTTCGGCTGTAGTCTTAGAAACTCTGTTATTGTCTCTTAACTGCTCGGAAGCAGCTTGTCTTGGACTCAACTTCAGGGATCGGTCGAGTGGGATAGGAACCGGTGGGGGCATGCTAAGTGCACCCACTGGGTGTAGTCCCCGAGACTACGGTGGACTGCTGGCGGTCGACTATAGTCTTAGTATTTACTGCCTTTGTTGCTTTTTCCTTTTTACTGAAATTGTAACTCCTCCTCTTTGACTTCAGAAATCTTGTGATCTTGGAACCCGCTTGGCTGACTTGGAGAAGCAGCAAATTCAAATGAACCTCGATCTGGAGCTGGCCAGGACGGGGCTGCAGAAGGTCAGAGACGGCATCGCAGGTAAGACGCCTTTGTCGACTGGTTAGTATCTCTTCGCTTTCTCCGACTCAATCATCGTTTTTGTAGAAACACTGAAAGAAGCTCTAGCGAAGAAGGATCAGGACTTGGCTGCTGCCCGCAAGGAGGCTGAAGACAAGACCGCTCTGGCCGCACAGAAGCTAGCTTCGGTCGACCACTTAGAACAAGAGAATACCAAGCTCAAAACTGCTCTGAATGAAGCCAACAGGGAGTGTTCACGTTGGAAGAAGGAGAACCTCGCCCTGAGCGAGAAGCTGGAAGGTCTCGCTCGCGGGAGAAACGACCTGGAGAGCTACTTGGGGAGCCTCGCCAAGAAGTTGTACCTTAAGCTTGGAGGTGCGCATTCAGTTCCGACTGGTTTTTGAGTCGACTCATTCTGTGAAAATTGTCTTATCCTTGAATCTTGTATGCAGAGCTTTGCCAGAATTTTGAAGAGGAGACCAGTCGAGTGGAGCCGAGCTTGGACCCTGTTAACTCTCTTGTGAAGGACGAGGCCGCAATGAACGTGCTCCGTCTGGAGTCTCGTGTTGACGGCGTCGTGGATTACTTGGCTCGACTGAAGGTTGCCATGACGCGGATCGACCCGACACTTTGGCCAGAATCTACGCTCCAGAATGATCTCGAGTCTCTGATGACTCGACTCAATGGAATCTCTGACCGAGTGCAGGAGTGGAAGAAGTCTTCAGCTCGGTGTGGCGCTGACGTGGCTCTGTCTCTGGTCCGCGTCCACTGTAAGGAGGTGCGGGAGGAGAAGCTGGCCACCATCCAAGTCGCCAACACGAGGAAGCACAACTTCCAGGACTTCATGGAGACATTCATTGCTACTGCTACCCGCATCGCAGATGGGATCGACTTGGATGAGTTTGTCGCTCCTGCCAGTCCTCCTCCTCCTGAGGAATGAAAAAACTTGCCTCGGGATGCCGAGTATATTCTGTAATCTGTCAAACTCTGCCTTAAATTCGCCTCGGAATGCCGAGTGGAAGTGTAACAGCTAAACTCTACCGAGCTGTGGGCTCAAGTACTTTGATCTGAGGTCTCTTTGTGGATGACCCGTCGAGTGGGATTTGATCTTCACTCGAAATAACTTTGTGTCCGTGGTGCAGCTCCGAAAGGGAAGGTGGCGGTCGACCTGCCCCTCGTCGTCCTTGGGAAATGAGAAGTGTTTCTTACTTAGGCAAGCGCGGGGCTGCAGCTAAGCCTCCGAGTGGGAGGACTGCTCTCCACTCGGTAGGATTTTTCAAACTTAGGCGAGTACTGACTGCAGCTAAGTCTCTGCGCAGGAGAACTTAGGCGAGTGCTGGACTGCAACTAAGCCCCCGAGTGGGAGGTTTGCTCTCCACTCCGTAGGATTTTTCAAACTTAGGCGAGTGCTGGACTGCAGCTAAGCCCCCGAGTGGGAGGTTTGCTCTCCACTCGGTAGGATTTTTCAAACTTAGGCGCGTACTGACTGCAGCTAAGTCTCTGTGTAGGAGAACTTAGGTGAGTGCTGGACTGCAGCTAAGCCTCCCGAGTGCGAGGTTTGCTCTCCACTCGGTAGGATTTTTCAAACTTAGGCGAGTACTGACTGCAGCTAAGTCTCTGTGTAGGAGAACTTAGGCGAGTGCTGGACTGCAGCTAAGCCTCCCAAGTGGGAGGTTTGCTCTCCACTCGGTAGGATTTTTCAAACTTAGGCGAGTGCTGGACTGCAGCTAAGCCCCCGAGTGGGAGATTTGCTCTCCACTCGGTATGATTTTTCAAACTTAGGCGAGCGCTGACTGCAGCTAAGTCTCTGTGTAGGAGAACTTAGGCGAGTGCTGGACTGCAGCGAAACCCCCGAGTGGGAGGTTTGCTCTCCACTCGGTAGGATTTTTCAAACTTAGGCGAGCGCTGACTGCAGCTAAGTCTCTGCGTAGGAGAACTTAGGCGAGTGCTGGACTGCAGCTAAGCCCCCGAGTGGGAGGTTTGCTCTCCACTCGGTAGGATTTTTCAAACATAGGCGAGTGCTGACTGCAGCTAAGTCTCTGTGTAGGAGAACTTAGGCGAGTGCTGGACTACAGCTAAGCCCCCGAGTGAGAGATTTGCTCTCCACTCGGTAGGATTTTTCAAACTTAGGCGAGCGCTGACTGCAGCTAAGTCTCTGTGTAGGAGAACTTAGGCGAGTGCTGGACTGCAGCTAAGCCCCCGAGTGGGAGGTTTGCTCTCCACTCGGTAGGATTTTTCAAACTTAGGCGAGCGCTGACTGCAGCTAAGTCTCTGCGTAGGAGAACTTAGGCGAGTGCTGGACTGCAGCTAAGCCCCCGAGTGGGAGGTTTGCTCTCCACTCGGTAGGATTTTTCAAACTTAGGCGAGTGCTGACTGCAGCTAAGTCTCTGTGTAGGAGAACTTAGGCGAGTGCTGGACTGCAGCTAAGCCCCCGAGTGAGAGATTTGCTCTCCACTCGGTAGGATTTTTCAACCTTAGGCAAGCGCTGACTGCAGCTAAGTCTCTGTGTAGGAGAACTTAGGCGAGTGCTGGACTGCAGCTAAGCCCCCGAGTGGGAGGCTTGCTCTCCACTCGGTAGGATTTTCCAAACTTAGGCGAGTACTGACTGCAGCTAAGTCTCTGTGTAGGAGAACTTAGGCGAGTGCTGGACTGCAGCTAAGCCCCCGAGTGGGAGATTTGCTCTCCACTCGGTAGGATTTTTCAAACTTAGGCGAGCGCTGACTGCATCTAAGTCTCTGTGTAGGAGAACTTAGGCGAGTGCTGGACTGGAGCTAAGCCCCCGAGTGGGAGGTTTGCTCTCCACTCGGTAGGATTTTCTTTTGAACTTAGGAGAAACGGGTTCACGGCTAAGTCACCCACTGGGGGTTCTTGTATGTAAACAGAAGTGACAACAATCATTGGAACACTCTTGACTTTGATAAAAATGAACTGCGGAAGTTTCTCTTATTACACCTTTATGGGAAGGAACTTAAGTGTAAAAGGGGCGGAGTAGTTCCGCATTCCAAGCTCGCGGCTCGTCAATCTGGCGATCAACATTGTAGAGGTGGTACGCTCTGTTGTGGAGGACTCTGGTGATGATGAAGGGGCCTTCCCAAGTAGGAGCAAGCTTGTGAGGTTTCTGTTGATCCACTCGGAGGACCAAATCTCCTTCTTGGAAGGCTCGACTCTTCACCTGTCGGGCATGGAATCGACGCAAGTCTTGCTGATAAATGGTCGATCTGATCATGGCCATCTCTCTTTCTTCTTCCAGGAGGTCTACTGCATCTTGCCGAGCCTGTTCTGCTTCATCTTCGGTGTAAAGCTCGACTCGGGGAGCGTTGTGAAGGAGATCACTTGGCAGAACGGCTTCGGCTCCATAAACAAGAAAGAATGGGGTTCTTCCAGTCGACCGGTTAGGGGTGGTCCTTAATCCCCACAAAACTAATGGAAGCTCATCGACCCACGCACCTGCTACGTGCTTGAGATCACGCATTAGTCGAGGTTTTAATCCTTTGAGGATCAGACCATTTGCTCTTTCAGCTTGTCCATTCGACTGGGGATGGGCGACTGACGCATAGTCGACCCGAGTGCCTTGAGAGGCGCAAAAGGCTCTGAACTGGTCTGAATCGAAGTTTGACCCATTGTCAGTGATGATGCTGTGAGGGACTCCATATCTGAATGTTAGTCCTCTGACGAAGCTAATAGCGGTGCCAGCATCGAGGTTCTTGATGGGTTTAGCTTCAATCCACTTGGTAAACTTGTCGACTGCCATGAGCACATGGGTGAAACCGCTCCTGCCTGTTTTCAGAGGGCCGACCATGTCCAGTCCCCAGACAGCGAAGGGCCAGACGAGTGGAATGGTCTTCAGGGCTGATGCGGGTTTGTGGGACATGTTGGAGTAGAACTGACACCCCTCGCACTTGTCAACTATCTCCTTTGCCATCTCATTCGCTCTTGGCCAGTAAAATCCCGCTCGGTATGCTTTGGCCACAATGGTCCGGGAGGACGCATGGTGACCACAGGTCCCCGAATGGATCTCATCAAGGATCATCTGACCTTCTTCCGGAGTTATGCACTTCTGACCGATTCCAGTCGCGCTTTCTCTGTACATCTGCCCCTTTATGACTGTGAAGGCCTTGGATCGGCGGACGATCTGTCGAGCCTCTTCCTCGTCCTCTGGGAGCTCTTTCCTTAGGATATATCCGATGTATGGTATCGTCCAATCGGGAGTAATGGCCAAGACTTCCATGATCAGGTCGACCACAGTAGGAACTTCGACTTCAGTCGGATCTGTGGCACTTTTCGCTTGTGGGGCTTCTTCTGTGAAAGGATCCTCCTGCACCGACGGCGAGCGGATGTGCTCCAAAAACACATTGCTGGGAATGGCTTCTCTCTTGGAGCCTATCTTTGCCAGATCATCGGCTGCTTGATTTTTGAGTCGAGGGATGTGATGAAGCTCTAACCCCTCGAATTTCTTTTCTAGCTTTCTCACTGCATTGCAATAACCAGTCATAGCTGGACTTCTGACGTCCCACTCCTTCATCACCTGATTGACCACCAAATCTGAGTCGCCATAGACCATGAGGCGACGGACGCCGAGTGAAATGGCCATGCGCAACCCATACAAAAGTGCTTCATACTCTGCTTCATTGTTGGAGGAATCGAAGTGAATCTGGAGAACATATCTTAGCTTATCTCCTCGGGGGGAGACTAGAACTACCCCAGCACCGGAACCATTCAGCATCTTAGATCCATCGAAGAACATGGTCCAGTGCTCCGAGTGAACTTGAGTCGGAAGCTGCTGTTCAATCCACTCGGCGACGAAATCTACGATTGCTTGGGACTTAATAGCCTTCTTTGCTTCAAACCTGATATCTAAGGGAAGGAGTTCAATCGCCCACTTGGCCACTCGACCGGTTGCATCTCTGTTATGCAGTATCTCTCACAGTGGGGCGTCGCTGACGACTGTAATGGAGTGGTCAGAGAAGTAATGTGCAACCTTCTTCGTGGTCATGTAAATCCCATATACAAGCTTCTGGTAGTGAGGGTATCTTTGTTTTGAAGGGGTCAAAACTTCACACAGATAATAGACTGGGCGCTGAACCCTGAAGGCCTTTCCTTCTTCTTCCCGCTCGACCGTGAGTACTGTACTGACAACTTGTCCTGTGGCCGCAATGTACAGCAGCAGAGGCTCTTTGCTGATTGGGGCAGCAAGCACCGGCTGGGTGGAGAGCAGAGCTTTGAGTTCTGCAAAAGCTGCGTCAGCTTCTGGAGTCCACTCGAACTTGTCAGACTTCTTCATCAGTCGGTAGAGAGGCAATGCCTTTTCACCGAGGCGAGAAATGAATCGACTCAAAGCGGCCAAGCAGCCTGTAAGCTTTTGGACATCGTGCACGCGCACATGACGCTTCATCCGGAGTATGGTGCCAATTTTCTCAGGATTGGCGTCGATCCCTCGTTCGGAAACGAGAAAACCGAGTAACTTCCCGCCTGGAACTCCGAATGTGCATTTTGATGGATTGAGCTTGATATCATACCTCCTGAGGTTGGCAAAAGTTTCGGCAAGGTCAGCTCGCAGGTCGGAACCTTTGCGTGACTTGACCACAATATCATCCATGTATGCCTCCACATTCCGACTGATTTGAGTGAGTAAACACTTCTGAATCATTCTCATGAATGTGGCTCCGGCGTTCTTGAGGCCGAACGGCATAGTGACATAACAGAAGCATCCGAATGGGGTGATGAAAGCTGTTTTGATTTCGTCGGGTCCATACAGACGGATCTGATGGTACCCGGAATAAGCATCTAGAAAAGACAATCTCTCGCACCCTGCAGTCGAGTCGACTATTTGGTCGATGCGAGGGAGAGGAAAATGATCTTTCAGGCAGGCCCGATTGATATGTTTGAAATCAATGCACATGCGAAGTGACTTGTCCTTCTTGGGGACCATGACGACATTGGCGAGCCACTCGGAGTGGTAAATTTCTCGGATGAACTCTGCTGCTAAGAGCCGAACCACCTCCTCGCCAATGGCTTGCTTCTTCTGGACGGCGGACCGTCGAAGATGTTCCTTCACAGGCTTGAATTTTGGGTCGACCCGAAGACGGTGCTCAGCCAGCCCCCTGGGAACTCCAGGCATGTCGGAGGGTTTCCATGCGAAGATGTCCCAGTTCTCACGGAGGAGCTGGATGAGCGCTTCTTCCTATTTGGAGTCAAGCGTCGTTGAGATGTGAGTCGGGGCAGCGTCGGGGTCGGTCGGGTGAATGTCGACTGTTTTTGTTTCACCGGACGACTGAAAAGCTGATTCTGAAGCGGGCTTCTTGGCTCGTAGCAACTCGATTGGGTCGGCAGTCTTTTGGTACTCTTGCAGCTCGACCACTGCCATCTGAGCATCTGCAATCTTTGAGCCCTTCTGAAAGCACTCTTCCGCCTTCTTCCGACTGCCTGTGACAGTGATCACACCTTTGGGGCCAGGCATCTTCAGTTTGAGATACACGTAACATGGTCGGGCCATGAAGCGCGCGTAAGCTGGCCTGCCCAAAATGGCGTGATAAGCACTTTGGAAGTACACAACCTCGAATGTCAACTTTTCCTTGCGGTAATTCTTCGAATCACCGAAAACCACATCAAGAGAGATCTGGCCGAGTGATTGGGCTTTCTTCCCAGGAATGACTCCGTGGAAACTCATGTTACTGGTGCTGAGTCTAGACATCGGAATGCCCATTCCTTTCAATGTTTCAGCATACAGTATGTTCAGGCCACTGCCCCCGTCCATCAGGACTTTAGTCAGTCGAGTGCCTTCAACAATTGGGTCGACCACCAAAGCTTGCCTCCCAGGGGTGGCGATGTGCGTCGGGTGATCAGACCGGTCGAATGTGATGGCAGCCTGAGACCACTTCAGGTAACTGGGTGTCGCCGGGGCAACCATGTTCACCTCTCGGTTAATGACTTTCAGTCGACTTTTGCTTTCGACATCGGCAAAAATCATCAGGGTGGAATTGACTTGGGGGTATCCATCGTCACTGTCTTCCTTGTCCTCGACTCTGTCCGGCTCTTTTTCCTTATCCTTGGACTGCTTTCCTTGGAACTGCTGGATCAGGAGTCGGCACTGTCGAGTGGTATGCTTTGGGTAAATAAAATTACCCTCCTCATCCTTCTTGATGTGGATGTGACATGGCAAATCCAAAACATCATTTCCGTCTTGATCCTTGACTTTCTTGGGCCTCCAGGTGCCCTTGGATTTTCCCTTGAAGTTTCCCTGGGCTACGGCCAGGGCCTCCCCAGGAGCGGCTGGCTCGGCCTTCCGCTTCTGCTTCCGACTGGAATTGCCTCCGGTTTCTTGGGCGACCACTTTCTGCTTGCCACTCCGGAGTCGATCTTCATCTTCTCCGTTAGCATACTTGGTGGCAATTTCCATCATCCGATTCAGAGGCATCTCTCCAGTTCGACCGAACTTCAGATTCAACTCTCTGTATTTAACACCTTCCTTGAAGGCACAAACCGCCTGATGGTCTGGCACGTTCTCAACAGAGTGATGCAGCGTGATCCACCTCTGGATGTATTCCCTCAGAGTCTCATTCGGCTTCTGCACACAAGACCGCAGCTCGGTTAGGCCTGCAGGTCGCTTGCATGTTCCTTCAAAGGTTGTGATAAACACTCGGGAGAGGTCCTCCCAAGTGTAAATGCTGCTCGGTGCCAACTGATTTAGCCATGCTCTGGCCGAGCCCTCTAACATGAGAGGCAAATGCTTCATGGCCACCTCGTCATTGCCACCGCCAATCTGAACAGCCACTCGGTAATCTTCGAGCCAGGTGTCAGGCTTAGATTCACCGGTGAACTTACCGATTCCAGTCGCCAACCTGAAATTGGGAGGTATCACTGCGGCTCTGATGGCTCGACTGAAACACTCTGGCCCTGAAGCACGTACTCTGCTGCTGGCAGGCGCATCTCTGTTGTGGCCTTCTCGATGAGCTCTGTTCATGTCGACCAAACCTTGAACTAGGATGGATCTCGCATCAAAGCCTGGGTCTCTGGGGTCGACTGGAATCCTCTGCCCAACACTATGAGGGCGTCTATCATCTTGCCGTCGAGGCGCATATGACCCACTCCTCGGGGGAGGAGTTGGCACTCGACGTCGATCATCACGGTCGGATTGGTGATCATACTGCTCATTCCTCCTGTACTGATCATGCTGGCCACCACGTCCCTCACGCCTTGGGGGCGACCTCGGGCTGTGAGCTGACTCGACTGTATCTGTTGCGACAGACCGACTGTGGATCCTATTCCGTGACTGAGAGACAGCGGAATTCTGGTCTCCCGCCGCCCGGAGCAATTCTCTGATCTGTAACAAGCCCCTGCCTGCCTCTAACTGGGATGGCTGAATTGATTCTGCTATACGAGCTGCGGCGGCCAAATTTTGAACTGGGGTTCGATATACCTGCGTCGGCGGGAAGAGCTGGCGTCGACTAGACTCGGGAGCCCGCTGACGCGCTCGCTCGTCGAGTGCTCGCTGGAGATTCTCCAGTCGAGTGCGCTCGGCCAAGTTGGCCAAACGCGCGTCCTCCAAGGCCCGGGCCTCGGGGGTCTCTCCGACGATAGGAGTGCGGAGTGCGTCCATGTTCCGGCGGCGAAGCTCCTCTCGCTGCAACGACGTGAGAGGTTCGGGGAGATACTCATCGTGGGGATGCGACGGATCGCCCCCACCTGCGCCCCCATCAGTGCGAGGGAAACCAGGGGGACTGCGTGTTCCATCGACCGCCAGAACCTCAGCCGCTGGATCGCTGCTGTCGCATTCGGATGCGGTCTCCACAGAGCTAGTCGACAGGTCGAACAGGCCGTAGAGGGATTCGACGGGCTCGATGGCCGCGACTTGCAGGGCTGCCGATTGGCGGGCCACGGCGTGCCTCACCCACCGCTGAAGTCTTGACCGACCGGAGCGCTTGCGCTGGTGGGAGACCGGGCGGGGAGATGATACGGGGGCCGACCCATATTGGGTCGACGGTTGCCGTAGGAGGACGCCATGAACGCATGCGCGGAAATGTGTCGCACCGTGGGCGGGGAGCGCGTCGATGTCGAGCGGTGCCTCCTGAAGCCAGGCGGAGTCGTCGACGATGAAGGTAAGCGTGCCGAGACGGATCTCGCAGCTCTCCACCAAAACTCCGCAAGAAACCATGATCAAAGGGATCGGAAAAGATCGCAACTTCTCCAACTAAGCGCTAAGATTCCAGCCCCACGGTGGGCGCCAACTGTCGTGGTTCTAATTCTGACAGTGATGTAGGGGGGTGAGTATGGAGAGGCGAGATCCTAGCTATTGGGAAGTTGTTACACGCGAGGTTTACGAGTTCAGGCCCTTCTCGGAGGAAGTAATATCCCTACGTCTCGGAGCCCGGAGGCGGTCGACTGGATTATGCGTGTATAGATTACAGGGGTGCGAACCGTTCCTACTGAGGAGGGGGGTGGCTTATATAGAGTTCGCCGGCCCCCTCCTGCCCTCAGTAATGCAGGGTTTAAAGTACATTTAAGATGGGGCGTTACTGGTAACACCTCTAATAAAGTGCCGTAATGACCATGAAGACTACTTAACAGCTGACCGTTTGCCTACGGAGTGACTATAGATCTTCTGGCGGTCGAGTGATTGGTTTCATGGTCGAGTGATAGCTTGTTGGTCGAGTGTCTAGAACCTGTCGAGTGGGATGCCTTCAAGTTGATTGAAAGGTGATTTCTCCCAGGGGTGTCCTAGAGTAGGACTCTTCGGTCAGGTCCGTGTCCCTACCCTAGGTACATGTCTTCATCAGCGGTGGAGGAGGCGGAGTGCCCTGACTCGCCAGAGGAGGAGGAGGAGGCAGAGGCGTCCAGTTCAGAAGGTTGATGAGTTCCTTCCGCCATAGGCATGGAGTCTTTAGAGCAGACCCCAGCCGAGTCTCCCCTTCACCGGTAGGGTGGTCAAGCTGGAGGTCCTCAAATCCCTCCGTTATTTCATCCATCATCACCCTAGCATATCCTTCTGGAATCGGCCGGCAGTGAAAAGTTGCGCCAGGTTCAGTAGGATAAACAGAGCCAACAGCCGCCTTGACCTTCAAATTCATCCATTGCGTCATAAGGTGGCAATTTTGAGACTCCGTGATAGCATCCATGGGATAGCTGGCAGGAGCCATCAAGGCATGCTCCGGCTGAAGCAGCTCGGTGGAAGCCACGCTGCTTCTGCGCTGAGATGGCGGGGTAGCTTCGGGGGAGGCTTCGGCAGTACGTTTTCTGCGATTTGCTTCTCGTTCCTCTATGCGTCTACCCTTGCTTGCAGAGCCTGCATTTGGGTCTGCTGCACTTTTTTCCTCCTCTCATGGGATTTGTAACCGCCTGCGTCCGGAAACCCAACCTTCCATGGAATGGAGCCTGGCGTGCCTCGTGTCCGTCCAGGGTGCTCAGGATTCCCGAGGGCCATTGTGAGCTCGTCGTTCTCTTTGTCTGGAAAGAACTTCCCTTGCTGCGCTGCTTCGATATACTGCTTAAGCTTCCTGACTGGTATGTCCATTTGATCGTTCGTCCAAATGCACTTCCTTGTTACAGGGTCCAAGGTTCCGCCAGCCCCGAAGAACCAAGTCCGGCAATGGTCTGGACAGCTAATTGTCTCTTGTTCGATCCCTTTATCAACCAGATCTTTCTCAGTCTTGGCCCACTTAGGCCAGGCTACGAGGTAGCCACCTGACCTCGTGCGATGGTGAAGCATCTTCTTCGCAGCATTTTGCTTGTTTGTCGCCGACATCTTCTTACTCTTTTCCGATGTCTTGTGGGCCACAAATTCGGGCCAGTGATTTCTGATCTTCTCATATCTGCCCTTGAATTCTAGTGTCTCATTATTTTTGACAAACTTATTCAGCTCTTTCTTCCACCTCCTGAATAGTTCTGCCATCCTCTTAAGAGCAAAAGACTTGATTAATCGCTCTTTAACTGGGTTCTCTGGATTATCCTCTGGCGGTAGGGTGAAATTTGACTTCATCTCAGTCTAAAGATCATTTTTCTGCATATCATTGACATAAGACACCTCAGGGTCTTCTGTAGCCGGCTTAAACCATTGCTGGATGCTTATCGGGATCTTGTCCCTAACCAGAACCCCGCACTGAGCAACAAATGCGCTCTTTGTCCGGAGGGGTTCAATCGGTTGGCCGTCGGGCGCGATTGCTATGATCTCAAACTTTTCATCCGAGCTCAACTTTTTCTTCGGGCCTTGTCTCTTTACCGAAGTTGTGCTCGATCCGGAGGGCTAGAAAAAAGAACAAAGACTTAATTAATATGTGTACATACCAAAACAATGAATGCATCAATCAGCTAGTCAGCACAGGCTTAACTAATATATATACCTGGCCGGACTCGGTTCGGTCACCGGAGCCGTCATCACGGTCTCCTTCTTGCACCGGCATTGGGTCACCGGAGCCGTCCTCATGTTCTTCTTCTTGCACCGGCATTAGGTCACCGTAGCCAGCTTGTTCACCCTCTCCTTCCAGACCATCGGTGTCGTTGAGAAATAACGATACGGCATCACTTCCTTCTGCGATTATGTCCCTCAACAACGCTTCTTTTGCTTCGTCTAGGGCGGTGCCCATAGTTTCTACAAATATTTACAACATGGCAATTATTATTCAAACATGACAGATGGATATATTAGTGCCAAACGTAGAACTAGCTACCTAATCATAGTAAGGAATCATATATATTAATTAGTGGCCTCGACCCCCACCCCCCCACATGTTGAAGCTATCGGGAGGGGGTATATATCGACAACGACGACACTACATCTATATGTCCCTCTACGACCCTCGTTCCCGATAAAAAAAGAGGAAGAAGAAGAAGAAAAAAGAGGAGAAGAAAGAATAGAGGAGAAGAACTCCTCTATTCTTTCTTCTCCTCTTTTTTTTCTTCTTCCTCTTCTTTTTTTATCCTGTTCTTCCTCTCATGTTCGAGAGGATCGTCGAGGGGTCGGAAGGTTGCCTAGTGTCAAAGGATTCAACAAAACCATGTCTTCATCATTAGGTGAAAGTAACATGTGCATGATGGTACGAAGCTCTCCAAAGTTATTTTGGAACGGAGTCCCAGATAAGATAATTCGCTTTTTGGTACAAAGTTCAGCAACACCTTCCAAATATTGTTATTTGGAAGGCCTTTGCTGAAATTCATACAAAAAGGCAAATTATCCTATCCGGGACACCATTCCAAAATAACTTTGGAGGACTTCGTCATGCCCTGGTTACTTCCGGCTAATGATGAAGCCATGGATTTCTTCAATACTTTGACACTAGGAAACCTCTCTCGACCCCTCGGCGATCCTCGACCCCTCGGACCCTCGATGACCCTGGAACCCTCGACCCCTAGACGACCCTGAAATAAAAAGAGGAGAAGAAGAAAGGAATATCTAGAGGAGAAGATCGAAGAAAAAAAATAAGAAAAAAAAGAGGAGAAGAAGAAAGGAATAGAGAAGAAGAAGAGAAAATAGAATATATTCTATTTTCTCTTCTTCTCCTCTATTCCTTTCTTCTTCTCCTCTTCTTTTTTTTCTTTTTCATATTTATTTTTCCCCTTCTTCCTCTCCTCTTCTTCTCCTTTCTTCCTCTTCTTATTTTCCTTTTTTCCTCTCCTTCTTTTTCTTCTTCTTCCTTCTTTCTAGCTAGATATATAAAACTTCTCTAAAAATGTAACTTTTGCATATATACATGGACAAAATTGTTATCGGGGAGGGAATATATTCTATTTTCTCTTCTTCTCCTCTATTCCTTTCTTCTTCTCCTCTTCTTTTTTTCTTTTTCTTATTTATTTTTCCCCTTCTTCCTCTGCTCTTCTTCTCCTTTCTTCCTCTTATTATTTTCCTTTTTCCTCTCCTTCTTTTTCTTCTTCTTCCTTCTTTCTAGCTAGATATATGAAACTTTTCTAAAAATGTAACTTTTGCATATATACATGGAAAAAATTGTTATCGGGGAGGGAGTATATCGACCCCCCCCCTCGACCCTCTTTTACTTCTTCTTCCTTCTTCCATGGATTTCTTCAATACTAATTTGACACTAGGAAACCTCTCATATATATCCATCTATAGCCACATACATATATAAATGGAAAAAATGCTATGAACAAAAATACATATATATCAATGCATACATCCATGGATCATCATTGCTCATATATCCATAGTCATATATAAAAACTATTCCTTGCTGAAAACCTATTCTAAACCAATCAAAAAATTCTGAAATTTTGCCATATACACAGAGAACATACATACATATATACATTTTTATAAAAATGCAAACAACAAAAAATCTAAAAAAGGACATATACACGCTCCTTCTTTTCCTTCTTCTTCCTTCTTCCTCTTTTCTTCTCCAACATATAAAGAGCATTATACAGCATATACAGAGCATTACAGAGCATATACAGAGCATATAAAGAGCATTATACATACATACATCTTAACAAAAAAAATGAAAAATAGGCCGCGGTGGTCGTCGGCGACGACGACGATGGTTGGCGGTGGAGCTTACGGATGGCATGCGGGGACGGCAATGAGAAGGAAAGGGGAGGAGGCAGGGGCTCACAGCGCGGGGAGAGGTCGAGGTAGAGGTAGAGGCGATGGCGCGTGGGGCAGGGACGGCGTCAGGGCGACGCGGGGCAGCGGTGGCGTCGAGGCGGCGAGGTCGAGGCAGCGGTGGAGCGGGGCGGCGACGGCGTCGGGGCGGCGCGGTGAGGCAGACGGCGACGACGCGGGGTGGCGCGCGGCGACGGGGGCGGCGACGATGGGCGCGGGCGACGACGGCGGCGGCGACGGGCACGGGCGACGGGGTAGAGGGCGGCGGGACAGCGGGAGAATGAGGAACTGAATGAAAATTTCACAAGTGTTTTCTTATATACTGAGACCATTGGTCCCGGTTCGTGGAACCAACCGTGACAAATGGTCCCCTTTAGTCCCGGTTGGTGGCACCAACTGGGACCAAAGGTCTCTTTTCAGCAGCCCAAAGGGCGGGAAGCGGAGGCCTTTGGTCCCGGTTGGTGGCACCAACCGGGACTAAAGGGGGGCATTGGTCACGGTTGGCGCCACGAACCGTGAACAATGCCCCCTTTAGTCCCGGTTGGTGCCACCAACCGGGACCAATGGCCTTGTGCTGCCCCGCCCCCAAAAGTTTAGTCCCACCTCGCTAGTTGAGAGTGCTCGGGAGTGGTTTATAAGCGCTGCTGCGCCCACCCTCCTTAGCCTTGGTACGATTTCTGGATCGATCACCTTCTGAGAGATTGCATTGAGGAATGCACATAGCTTCACAATGGCTAATCGGACGTTTTCCGATAGAAGTCCCCTCAATGCAACCGGAAGCAGTTGCATCATAATCACGTGGCAGTCATGAGACTTTATGTTCTAAAACTTTTTCTCTAGCAAATTTATTACTCCCTTTATATTCGACGAGAAGCCAGTCGTGACCTTCATACTGAGCAGGCATTCAAAGAAGATTTCTTTCTCTTCTTTCGTAAGAGCGTAGCTGGCAGGACCTTTATACTGCTTCGGAGGCATGCCATCTTTTTCGTGCAAACGTTGCAGGTCCTCCCGTGCCTCAGGTGTATCTTTTGTCTTCCCATACACGCCCAAGAAGCCTAGCAGGTTCACGCAAAGGTTCTTCGTCACATGCATCACGTCGATTGAGGAGCGGACCTCTAGGTCTTTCTAGTAGGGTAGGTCCCAAAATATAGATTTCTTCTTCCACATGGGTGCGTGTCCCTCAACGTCATTCAGAACAGCTAGTCCACCGAGACCCTTTCCAAAGATTATGTAGTGTAAATCATTGACCATAGCAAGCACGTGATCACCGGTGCGCATGGCGGGGTTCTTCCAGTGATCTGCCTCGCCTTTGAAATGCTTGCCTTTCTTTCGACATTGATGGTTGGTCGGAAGAAATCGATGATGGCCCAGGTACACATTCTTCCTGCATTTGTCCAGGTATATACTTTCAGTGTCATCTAAACAGTGCGTGCATGCGTGGTATCCTTTGTTTGTCTGTCCTGAAAGGTTACTGAGATCGGGCCAATCGTTGATGGTCACGAACAGCAACGCCTTAAGGTTAAATTCCTCCTGTCTGTGCTCATCCCACGTACGTACACCGTTTTCATTCCACAGCTGTAAAAGTTCTTCAACTAATGGCCTTAGGTACACATCAATTTCGTTGCCGGGTTGCTTAGGGCCTTGGATGAGAACTGGCATCATAATGAACTTCTGCTTCATGCACATCCAAGGAGGAAGGTTATACATACATAGAGTCACGGGCCAGTTGCTGTGATTGCTGCTCTGCTCCCCGAAAGGATTAATGCCATCCGCGCTTAAAGCAAACCATACATTCCTTGGGTCCTTTGCAAACTCATCCCAGTACTTTCTCTCGATTTTTCTCCACTGCGACCCGTCAGCGGGTGCTCTCAACTTCCCATCTTTCTTTCGGTTCTCACTGTGCCATCGCATCAACTTGGCATGCTCTTCGTTTTTGAACAGACGTTTCAACCGTGGTATTATAGGAGCATACCACATCACCTTCGCAGGAACCCTCTTCCTGGGGGGCTCGCCGTCAACATCACCAGGGTCATCTCGTCTGATCTTATACCGCAATGCACCGCATACCGGGCATGCGTTCAGATCCTTGTATGCACCGCGGTAGAGGATGCAGTCATTAAGGCATGCATGTATCTTCTCCACCTCCAATCCTAGAGGGCATACGACCTTCTTTGCTGCGTATGTACTGTCGGGCTATTCGTTATCCTTTGGAAGCTTCTTCTTAAATATTTTCAGTAGCTTCTCAAATCCTTTGTCAGCCACAGCATTCTCTGCCTTCCACTCCAGCAATTCATGTACGGTACCGAGCTTTGTGTTGCCATCTTCGCAATTGGGGTATAACCCTTTTTTGTGATCCTCTAACATGCGATCGAACTTCAGCTTCTCCTTTTGACTAATGCATTGCGTCCTTGCATCGACAATGACCCGGCGGAGATCATCATCATCGGGCACATCGTCTGGTTCCTCTTGATCTTCAGCAGCTTCACCCGTTGCAGCATCATTGGGCACATCGTCTGGTTCCTCTTGATCTTCATCAGCTCCCCCCGTTGCAGCATCACCGTATTCAGGGGGCACATAGTTGTCATTGTAGTCTTCTTCTTCGCCATCTTCCATCATAACCCCTATTTCTCCGTGCCTCGTCCAAACATTATAGTGTGGCATGAAACCCTTGTAAAGCAGGTGGGAGTGAAGGATTTTCCGGTTAGAGTAAGACCTCGTATTCCCACATTCAGTGCATGGACAACACATAAAACCATTCTGCTTGTTTGCCTCAGCCGCATCGAGAAACTCATGCACGCCCTTAATGTACTCGCGGGTGTGTCTGTCACCGTACATCCATTGTCGGTTCATCTGCGTGCATTATATATAATTAAGTGTCCAAATTAATAGAAGTTCATCATCACATTAAAACCAAAGTGCATACATAGTTCTCATCTAACAACATATAGCTCTCCAGAGCATCTAATTAATTAAACCATACATTGAAATATGTAAAACATTTCAATGCGAAAACAAATGCGATCATAATCGCAACAAAGGTAACAATTGATCCAACGGCATAATGATACCAAGCCTCGGTATGAATGGCATATTTTCTAATCTTTCTAATCTTCAAGCACATTGCATCCATCTTAATCTTGTGATCATCAACGACATCCGCAACATGCAACTCCAATATCATCTTCTCCTCCTCAATTTTTTTTATTTTTTCCTTCAAGAAATTGTTTTCTTCTTCAACTAAATTTAACCTCTCGACAATAGGGTCGGTTGGCATTTCCGATTCACATACATCCTAGATAAATAAAATCTATGTCACGTTGGTCGGCATAATTTTCATAAACAATAAATGAACCAATAGTTATAAAGATAATATACATACCACATCCGAATCATAGACAGGACGAGGGCCGACGGGGGCGGATACCAAAAACCATCACACTATATAAGATGCAATAATAAATGTAAGAAAATGATACAAGTATCTATCTAAACATACAAGTAAGAATATTTTTCCTTTCAGAAAGAAGATAAGAACAAGAGGCTCACCACGGTGGTGTCGGTGATGAGATCGGCGCGGGTGATCGACGGCGGTGAAGACGGGGACGGGGCGTGATGGACCGCTAAATCTAGACAAATCTCAAGGAAAATGGAGCTTGGAGGTCGAGCTTCGAGAGGAGAAAGCTTAAGTAGTGTGGCTCGGGCATTCCATCAAACAACTCATGTGCATAGGAGGTGAGCTAGAGCACCACAAAGCCCTCTCCCCCTCGGCCAGAGAAAAACAGAGCACTGGGGTGCTCTGCTCGCGAGCGAGGGGTATATATAGGCACCTCATTGGTCCCGGTTGGTGACATGAGCCGGGACTAAAGGGGAGCCTTTGGTCCCGGTTCAAGCCACCAACCGGGACCAATGGTGGTGGGCCAGGAGCGAGGCCCATTGGTCCCGGTTCATCCCACCAACTGGGACCAAAAGGTCCAGAAGAACCGGGACCAATGGCCCACATGGCCCGGCCGGCCCCCTGGGCTCACGAACCGGGACCAATGCCCACATTGCTCCCGATTCTAGACTGAACCGGGACTAATGGGCTGACCCAGCCTGGACCAAAGCCCTGTTTTCTACTAGTGAAGAAATTTTATGACACAATCAACTCAAAAATGGTTAATTTTTAGAAGATATATAGATAGTTAACATTCCTCTATAAGACATTTTCTGGACAATTTTTCCTACATTTATGCAAAAGGGTTGTTTTCAGAACCCGAACCTGTGACCTCATGGTCACAAGGAAACATCTTTACTGTTGCGCCAAGGCTCCCCTTCCATGTGAGACCCATTCTAACAAAAATAAAAGGGAAAACTCCCCTCTACCCCTCCCTCTAACTTACACGAGGGACCCCACCAAAGAAAAAGAAAAACTCTATTTACATGTAGTATTTACACCCGAGCTCAAATGCTCTTGATGAATAGTAAAATCAGGAAAAATAGTAAACAAATTCAAAAAAACTGAATTTTTTTGTGGTATCCTTTGAAAAATGTTCTATGTGCTTGCAAAAATTTATCATGAATGAATATTCCTAGAAGCCGTGGCAAAAAAAAATCGTTACTCCAAGATTGCTATTTTTAAAGCATTTTGGAGTACTGATTTTTTTTCATGAATTCCAGGAATGTCATTTTGTGACTAACATTTTCAAGCATCGAAAACATTTTGCAAAGGTTATCACAAAAACATTTAGAAAAAATTCAATTTTTTGCATTTTCTTTTGATTTTACTGTTCACCCGAGCAACAACACTTTCGCTCTTAACTCTGTCTCTCTCGCAGTCTCATCGGACTCTCTGATACCCAATCTCTTTATGTGAGGTAGGCCTAGCGTGAGAAAGATGCCGCATTGTTGGCCGCGCCTGGTGGTATCTAGCAAGCTCGAGCAAGGACGCTTGGATGCCGCATTCTGCCCTTCGACGCCCCAGCACCCACCGCACGCACAGCCACCATATGACCATGGACCTCGGACTACGGCCATGATGTACCGATGTCGGAGAATGTGGTGCTCCCTCCAACGCTGCGACCTGCACGGCCGTTGCCATAGTCCTCCGTCTTCCCCCGTCGACCACCGCGAGGAGCTCGAGACCACGCCCCTATTGATCACTGGAAGTACGTCGGTATTTCCCCCAAGAGGAGAGGATGATGTAGCACAGCAACGGCAGGTATTTCCATCAGTTATGAAACCAAGATATCGAACCAGTAGGAGAACCAAGCAATCACAATGTAAGTAGCACCTGCACACAAATAACAACACCTCGCAACCCGACGTGTTAAAGGGGTTGTCAATCCCTTCCGAGGTACGGCGCCTCAAGATAGGCAAACGGACGTGAGGTAAATTGTAATAGATTGAAATAATAGATCGCAAATAAAGCAAGATATTTTTGTATTTTTTAGCTTAATAGATCTGAATAAAAATGCAAAGGAAAAGTAGATCGCAATGAAACATATAAGAAATAAGACCCAGGGGCCTTAGGTTTCACTAGTGGCTTCTCTCAAGAAAAATAGCAAACGGTGGGTAAACAAATTACTATTGGGCGATTGATAGAACTTCAAATAATCATGACGATATCCAGGCAATGATCATTACATAGGCATCATGTCCAAGATTAGTAGACCGACTCCTGCCTACATCTACTACTATTACTCCACACATCGACCGCTATCGAGCATGCATCTAGTGTATTAAGTTCATGGAAAAACGGAGTAATGCAATAAGAGCTATGACATGATGTAGACAAGATCCGTTTATCTATAAGGGGGTAGATATAGATCTCGTCTTTTTATCCTTAGTAGCAACGATACATATGTGTCGGTTCCCCTTCTGTCACTGGGATCAAGCACCATAAGATCGAACCCACTACCGGGCACCTCTTCCCATTGCAACATAAATAGATCAAGTTGGCCAAACAAAACCCAAATATAGGAGAAGAAATGCGAGGCTATAAGAGATCATGCATATAAGAGATCAAAGAGACTCAAATAACTTTCATGAATATAAAAAGGTATAACTGATCATAAACTTGAAGTACATCAGATCCCAACAAACACACTGCAAAAGAGTTACATCTTATGGATCTCCAAGAGACCATTGTATTGAGAATCAGCGAGAGAGAGAGAGAGAGAGAGAGAGAGAGAAAGCCATCTAGCTACTAACTACGGACCCGAAGGTCTACAAAGAACTACTCACGCATCATCGGAGAGGCACCAATGGAAGTGGTGAACCCCTCCGTGATGGTGTCTAGATTGGATCTGGTGGTTCTGGACTCTGTGGCGGCTGGATGAATATTTCGTCGACTCCACTAGGGTTTTTTAGATTTTTGGGGTATTTATAGAGCAAAGAGGCGGTCCAGGGGGCACCCGAGGTGGGCACAACCCACCACGGCGCGCCTGGGCCTCCTGGCGCGCCCTGGTGGGTTGCCCCCCTGGGGCATCCCCCAGGTGCAACCAGGGCCCATTGCCTTCCTTCTGGACCATAAACAATCATCGTGGAGTTTCGAGGCATTTGTTCTCCGTTTGATATTGATTTCTTGCGATGTAAAAACATGGAAAAAACAACAACTGGCACTTGGCACTATGTCAATAGGTTAGTACCAAAAATAGATATAAAATGATTATAAAACATCCAAGATTTATAATAAAACAACATGGAACAATAAAAAATTATAGATACCTTGGAGACATATCAGCATCCCAAGCTTAACTCCTACTCGTCCTCGAGTAGGTAAGTGATAAAAATAGATTTTTTTATGTGGAGTGTTGTTCATCAAGTCATATCATATTCTTTTCTTTATACCATGGACATTTGGACTTTTATGTGATTCAAAGCAATAGTCTAATTTTGACATAATAATTTAGATACTCAAGCATATCAACAAGCAACCATGTCTTTCAAAATATCAAAGCTAAAACAAGTTATCCCTAGCCCATCATGCTCAAACATTGATCCATTCATGAAACACACTCGAATATTAGCTACACCCAATAGTTACTCACGATCATATTGGCCCTTATTTGGTGCTTTTGTAAGAGAAGATGGAGACTCAAATTCAAAAGTAAAAATTGCATAAAGTAAAAGAAAGGCCCTTCGCAGAGGGAAGTAGGGATTTGTAGAGGTGCGAGAGCTCAAAGCAAAAAAAAATTAGAGATAAAAACATTTTGGGAGCTGTATCCATCCCACCAACGAAAACGACGTAGAGCTACGAACACTTTCCATGCTAGATATGCCATAGGCGATTCCCAAACAGAAAATAAAGGTTATTCCTTTTCCACCATTTCTTTCACTTTCCATGGCTAACCGTATCCATGGGTGCCCTCCATACCAACACTTTCCAAGATATTTATTATTTGTCAACATAAAGTAAATATTTTTTTGCATTTCTGGACTGGGCATCCCTAAAATCTTTTCCTTACTCTCGTGCATGGAAAATATTAGCCACCCGTTACCATTCCGTGAGCGAAAGAAAATACACAAAAGAGAAGTTTATTTTGAAAATTAGAGATGGCTCATGCAAAATTTCTTAGAACGGCAAAAGAATACCGCATATAGGTAGATATAGTGGACTCATGTGGCAAACCTGGTTTAAAGGATTTTGGATGCACAAGTAGAGATCATACTTGGTGCAAAATGAAGGCTGGCAAAAAGATTGAGAAGCGACCAACCAAGAAACGAATAATTTCATAAAGCAAGCATTAAGCATAAGTAACACCGAATAATGCACCACAAGTAGGATATAATTTTCATTGCATGATTATTGACTTTCGTGCATGCATAGGGAATCACAAAACTTAACACCAATATTCTTACTAGAGTACAATTACTCATCAACATAACTCACATATCACATCATCATATCTCAAAACTATTACTAAGAATCAAGTTTATTTTGCCCAATGATCTTCATGACATTTTCACTTTATCCTTCTTGGATATCTATCACTTTGGGACTAATTTTTAAGTGTTGCTTTTCATAAGCTCAAACAAATATAAGTGAACATCATGAGCATAACAAATTTTCTTTCTCTCAAAATAATCTAAGTGAAGCACGAGAGAATTTCTTCAAAATTTTACTAACTCTCAAATAAATCTAAGTGAAGCAAGAGAGAATTTATTCAAAAATACTAAAGCACACCATGCTCAAAAAGATATAAGTGAAGCACTAGAGCAAGTCCTAGCTCATAAAAGATTTAAGTGAAGCAAAGAGAGCAATTCTAACAAGTCATGATATAATTTTGGCTCTCTCAAATAGGTGTGTCCAGCAAGGATTGATGACTTAAAACACAGTATAAAACAAGCAAAGACACATATCATGCAAGACGCTCCAAGCAAAACACATATCATGTGACGAATCAAAATATAGTCTCGAGTAAAATACCGATATTTGTTGGAAGAAAGCGGGGATGCCACTCGGGGGCATCCCCAAGCTTAGTTGGTTTCTCATTCTTGGATAATATCTTGGGATGCCGGGGCATCCCCAAGCTTAGGCTCTTACATCCTTCCTTCATCCATCATAAGATAACCCAAAACTTGAAAACTTCAATCACACAAAACTCAACAAAACCTTTGTGAGATCCGTTAGTATAAGAAAGAAAACTACTACTATAAGTGTTGTATCAAACCAATTCATATTTTGTTTTTGTATTATATCTACTGTATTCCAACGTTTTTATGGCAAACCTCATCAAAGAAAACCATAGAGCCATCAAAATAAGCACACAACACAAAGAAAACAGAATCTGTCAAAACAGAACAGTCTGTAGTAATCTGACTTTGGCGAATACTTCTGAACTCCAAATATTCTACCAAAATTGGACGATCTGGGTAATTTGTATATTAATCTTCTGCAAAAAGAATTCACATTTTATCACGTTCTGGTGATTTTTAACAATTGTTTTCGTGAGCACAAAGTTTCTGTATTTTTCATTAAGATCGAACAACTATCACCCAAGAAGATCCTATCGGTCTTACTTGGCACAAACACTAATTAAAATATAAAAAACACAATCATACCAGAGACATAATTGTGTAAACACTCAAGAACAGAAAGAAAAAAGCAAAAATAAATTTTATTCATTGGGTTGTCTGCCAACAAGCGCTATAGTTTTACGCCCTTAGCTAGGCATAAAGCAAGGATCTATGTTTTGTCATCTTCGGTTCTAGATCCATAAGATGCCCTCATGATTGATTCATAAGGTGGCCTAACTTTTTTTATAGGAAAGTGTTCCATCCCTTTCCTCAAAGGAAATTGGAAATTAATATTGCCTTCTTTCATATCTCTCACGACACTGATAGTGCGTAAATACGGTTTACCAAGAATAATTGGGAAAGACGGGTTGCAATCAATATCAAGAACAATAAAATATATGGGCACATAAATCCTATTTGCAATAATAAGAAAATCATTAATTCTTCCCATAGGCTTTTTAATAGTAGAATCCGCCAAGTGCAAACTCAGATGACATTCTTCAATATTGGTAAGACCAAGCACATCACATAAAGATTTCGTAATAGTAGAAACACTAGCACCCAAGTCACACAAAGCAAAACACTCATAATTTTTAATCTTGACTGTGATAGTAGGTTCCCACTCATCATGCAATTTTCCAGGAATTGAAACTTCTAATCCCAATTTTTCTTCCAAAGCTTTCATCATAGCATCAACAATATGTTTAGTAAAAGCTTTGTTTTGTTCATAAGCCTGGGATGAATTCAACATGGATTGCAACAAAGAAATACAATCAATCAAAGATCAACTATCATAATTAAAGTCTTTGTAATAAAAAATAGTGGGTGCATCACTAGCTAAAGTTTTGACCTCTCCAAACCCACTTTCATCAATTTTCTCAACAAGATTTTCACCCTCCGAAATATTGGGACGCCTTCTACCTAAAGTTGACTCTTCTACAGTGCCCTTTTCGTCATTCTTAACTTTACTAAACAAGGAATCAATGGAAGTAACACCAATCATTTTAAGATCTTCATCACTTTTGCAAGAATAATCACTAGAAAAAGTTTTTTTCTAAAACTTCTCTTTTAGCTCTAAGCATAGCAGTTCTTTTCTTACTTTCATCCGTAGAGACATAAAGAGCTTTAATTGATTCATCTACTTTAGGCACAAAAAATTTCATCTTGAGATTTTCCACATCATGATCAATTCTATCAACACTTCTAGACAAATCATCAATCTTGTTTAATTTTTCTTCTATGGAAGTGTTAAAAACTTTTTGTTTGTTGATAAATTCTTTAATATTATTCTCAAGATCAGAGGTGTTCCTATTATTATTGTATGATTGATTTACATAGGAATTACCATAATTATTAGAGGAATTACTAGGAAAGGCCTAGGATTTAAATTTCCTCTAGGAGCATTGTTGTTGAAATTGTTGCGAGAAATAAAATTCACATCAATGGTATCACTATTTTGCTCAATCAAAGTGGACAAAGTCATATCATTAAAATCAATAGGAGCACATTTACTAGCAACCAATTTCATAAGAGCATCAACTTTATCATTCAAAGAAGAAATTTCTTCGACCGAATTAACTTTTTTACTAGTAGGAGCCCTTTCGGTATGCCATTGTGAAAATTTTACCATGATATTATCAAGCAATTTTGTGGCTTCACCCAAAGTAATTTACATAAAAGTTCCACCCGTAGCGGAATCTAAAAGATTACGAGAAACAAAATTCAGCCCCACATAAAATTTTTGTATGATCATCCAAAGATTTAACCCATTAGTTGGGCAATTCCTTAGCATCATTTTCATCCTTTCCCAAGATTGTGCAACATGTTCGTGTTCAAGTTGCTTGAAATTCATGATCTGGGTTCTAAGGGAAATATTTTTTGTGGGCGGAAAATACTTGGTGGTAAAAGCACCTTTGCACTTGTTCCAAGAATCGATACTATTGCGAGGCAAAGAAGAGAACCAAATTTTTGCAGAATCACACAAAGAAAACGGAAATAATTTCATCTTGACCACATCATTGTCTACTTCTTTTTTTGCGTATCGCATAACCACGAAGGTATTAAGATGGGACGCGGCATCCTCATTAGGAGTACCGGAAAATTGGTCTTTCATAACAAGATTCAGCAAAGCAGTATTAATATCACAAGTCTCCGCACTAGTAGCAGGAGGAGCAAGCGGACTGCCGATAAAATCATTGTTGTTGATATTTGAGAAATCACATAACTTGGTGTTCTCTTGAGTCATGATGACCACACAACAAGATTGCACTCAAAAACAGATCCGGCAAGGAAACGGCTAACGGAAAAAGAGAGGCGAATAAAACGACAAATTTTTGTGAAGTGGAGGAGAGGAAACGAGAGGCAAATGGCAAATAATGTAAATTGCGAGGAGATGAGATTTGTGATTAGGAACCTAGTTATGTTGAAGATCCTCCCCGACAACGGCGCCAGAAATTCTGCTTGTTGATCACTGGAACTATGTCGGTATTTCCCGCAAGAGGAGAGGATGATGTAGCACAGCAACGGCAGGTATTTCCCTCAGTTATGAAACCAAGGTATCGAACCAGTAGGAGAACCAAGTAATCAAAATGTAAGCAGCACCTGCACACAAATAACATAACCTCGCAATCCGACGTGTTAAAGGGGTTGTCAATCCCTTCTAGGGTAAGACGCCTCAAGATAGGCAAACGTACGTGAGGTAAATTGCAATAGATTGAAATAATAGATCGCAAATAAATAAAAGTGCAGCAAGATATTTTTGTATTTTTTTAGTTTAATAGATCTGAATAAAAACGCAAAGGAAAAGTAGATCACAAGGAAAATATATAAGAAATAAGACCCGGGGGGCGTAGGTTTCACTAGTGGCTTCTCTGGAGAAAAATAGCAAACGGTGGGTAAAAAAATTACTGTTGGGCAATTGATAGAATTCAAATAGTCATGATGCTATCCAGGCAATGATCATTACATAGGCATCACGTCCAAGATTAGTAGACCGACTCCTGCCTGCATCTACTACTATTACTCCACACATCGACCGCTATCCAGCATGCATCTAGTGTATTAAGTTCATGGAAAAACGGAGTAATGCAATAGGAACGATGACATGATGTAGACAAGATCTGTTTATCTATAAGGGGTAGATATAGATCTCGTATTTTTATCCTTAGTAGCAATGATACATATGTGTCTGTTCGCCTTCTGTCACTGGGATCAAGCACCATAAGATCGAACCCACTACCGGGAACCTCTTCCCATTGCAACATAAATAGATCAAGTTGGCCAAACAAAACCCAAATACCGGAGAAGAAATACGAGGCTATAAGAGATCATGCATATAAGAGATCAAAGAAACTCAAATAACTTTCATGAATATAAAAAGGTATAACTGATCATAAACTCGAAGTACATCAGATCCCAACAAACACACCGCAAAAGAGTTACATCATATGGATCTCCAAGAGACCATTGTACTGAGAATCAGTGAGAGAGAGAGAGAGAAAGCCATCTAGCTACTAACTACGGACCCGAAGGTCTACAAAGAACTACTCACGCATCATCGGAGAGGCACCAATGGAAGTGGTGAACCCCTCCGTGATGGTGTCTAGATTCAATCTGGTGGTTCTGGACTCTGCGGTGGCTGGATGAATATTTCGTCGACTACCCTAGGGTTTTTGGATTCTTGGTGTATTTATAGAGCAAAGAGGCGGTTCGGGGGGCACCCGAGGTGGGCACAACCCACCAGGGCGCGCCTAGGCGTCCTATATATGTTAATGCACGCATGCTAAATTAGTTGAGTCACCATATTTCATCATGCATTTCAAATTCTTCATATTATATGTTAAATGCATGTATGAATTACAAGATATAGGGGGAGATCTCCATGATTCTACTCTTCAAGTGTGCATTGCTTCAAAAGCAATTCCTCACTATGCACAACTTCAGGGGGAGTTCTTCTATATCTTGCAATCAAATTCCTCAATATTAGTATTTATACTTCATAAGTTTTATCCCCGTTGAAAACTTAACCTATATTGTCATCAATCACCAAATAAGGGGAGATTGTAAGTGCATCTGGTGCCCCTTAGTGATTTTGGTGTATTGAAGACTTATAGGTTAAGGTACTAATGTGTTTGTGAGTGTACATAGGACTATAAGTCCATGATGAGTTTGATATTTATAGAGAAAGTCGACCCCTAAAAATGAATGTCTTCGACTGAAGACTTCGGATTTCTGAAGACTTTGAAAGTGAAGAAATTGGTGTGACCATGAAGACTTGGTATTCATACAAGGAACATGAAGCGTGAAGACTTTTGTTTTCGTAGTTTCATTTTCTCTTTCTTGATTCATATGAAACATCGTACTGTTAAAGGGGGTTGAGGAAAAACTAAGGAAAACTTTCCAAGTGGTGCTCATCTCAAAATCCTACACCTACCAATCCCTTCGAGTGAAGCCATTGGAAATATCATGCAACTCAGTCAATTTCTTCAGTGACAGAGACGAAGTTCTTCTGGTCTCTGAGGAATTTGTTCTGACTGAGGAGTTAGGAATTCGCCAGTGCGGATTGCCTACAAGTGAGGAACATGATAGCCCTGAGGAATTTGATAGTCAAATTTCCGACCGTTGTTGTGCTACGCGCCAGCTGTCCCAAAATATCTACCCACCTAACGGTCATATCATTGAAGGGCATTTATGTCTTATCATGTCGGGCTGCCCCCTAGGCTATAAATAGCCGCCCCCTACAACCACTAGCTAGTTGGCTGCTCCGAGAGAAACTGACACTTGTCATTTGAGAGCATCCCATCCTCCGAGGACTTTGAGCGAAAATCATCAAGTGAGGAAAACCCAAACCCAAACACCTACAAACCCAAAGTGATTAACCGATGGACCTTTTCACCTAGTTGTCATAGCCCAGCCCAGAGCTACACCCCCAACACCGTCATGGCCCAACCCACCCCAAGATTCCCTCTGTGTCGGCTTGGCGTGGCCGTTTCCCCCCTCCGGGACACGGCGGCAATGACGCCCATGAGGGGGGCACACCCCGGAGCCGTGTGTCGGGTGCCTGCGCCTGCCTCCATGCTTCCACAACCATAGGAGGGCCCACCGCAACAACTGGCGGCATTGCTACCCCCCCCCCAGGTACCCCGTCCCGTCTAACCCTGACACAGATGACCGCCGGGTCTAGCCCTTTGACTTTCGCCGCACGGGGTTTGATCGGTGGACGTTTTCACCTGGTTTTCATAGCCCAGCCCATAGCTACACCCCCAACACCGTCCCGGCCCAACCCACCCCAAGATTCCCTCTGTGTCGGCTCGGCGAGGCCGTTTCCCCCCTCCGGGACATGGCGGCAGAGACGCCCGTGAGGGGGGCACACCCCGGAGCCGTGTGCCGGGTGCCTGTGCCTGCCACCATTCTTCCACAACCGTAGGAGGGCCCACCGCAACACCTGGCAGCATTGCTACCCCCCAGGTACCCCGTCTCGTCTAACCCTGACACACCTGACCGCCGGATTCGCCAGACAGGGTTTGACCGATGGACCTTTTCACCTGGTTGTCATAGCCCAGCCCATAGCTACACCCCCAACACCGTCCCGGCCCAACCCACCCCAAGATTCCCTCTGTGTCGGCCCGACGTGGCCATTTCCCCCCTCCAGGACACGGCGGCAGCGATGCCCGTGAGGAGGGCACACCCCGGAGCCGCGTGTCGGGTGCCTACGCCTGCCACCATGCTTCCACAGCCGTAGGAGGGCCCACCGCAACACCTGGCGGCATTGCTACCCCCCAGGTACACCGTCCCGTATAACCCTGACACAGACGACCGCCGGGACTATCCCTTTGACTTTCACCGGACGGGTTTGACCGATGGACCTTTTCACCTGGTTGTCATAGCCCAGACCATAGCTACACCCCCAACACCATCCTCGCCCAACCCACCCCAAGATTCCCTCCGTGTCAGCCCGGCATGGCCGTTTCCCCCCTCCGGGACACGGCGGCAGCGACGCCTGTGAGGGGAGGGCACACCCCGGAGCCGCGTGCCGGGTGCCTGCGCCTGCCACCACGCTTCCACAACCATAGGAGGGCCCACCGCAACACCTGGCGGCATTACTACCCCCCCCCCACGTACCCCATCCCGTCTAACCCTGACAAAGGCGACCGCCGAATCTAGCCCTTTGACTTTCGCCGAACGAGGTTTGACCGGGTGGGGGTAGCAATGCCACCGGAGCATCGCACCGGGCCCTCATACATGTTGGCGGGTGTGATGGCATGTATGAAGAGGCAACACGCGTCACCGGGGTCTAACCTCTTCGTGACACGACGGAAGCAAGGCCCATGTGGGGGAGGGCAATCGATATATGTTTTCTATACATTTAAGGCACATTGAAATTAATGAAATTAGTTTTGGAAAAAATAAAAAAGAGAAAATAAATAAAATATTATTAGAAATCTATGCCTACGGCAAAGCCACCGGCATAGGTCCGGCCACGAAATGGTAGAGCCCTGGATCGATGATGTAGCGTAGGGCGGGGATCGATGACGTGGCAAGATCCATGGGCCAGGCCTATGCCGACGGCGAGGCCGTTGGCATAGACATGCCACCCACGGGACCAGCAAGCGACGCGGATTGATGATGTGGCGGGCGCCGCAGATCGATGACGTCGGTATATCTATGCCGACGGCCACCATTAGCCAGTCGGTGTAGCCTGACGCCGTCAAACGGCCGTTGCCGCCCGGGTAGCCGGGCCCACGTGATATGCCGACGGCCTACCCTATGCCGTAGGCATATTTCTTGCGATGCCTACGGCTGATCTATGCCGACGGGTGCCGTCGGCATAGATGAATATACGTCGACTGCCTTTCTACGCCGACGGCTTTAGCTGTGTCGCCGGGATATGCCCATCTATGCCAACGGGGGCCGTCGGCATAGGTTTGGCCGTCGGCATCGCAAGTTTTTCTGGTAGTGTATCTGATACTTGTAGCCTCTAAATCTCGTTGATGAGCTCACAGAGACAAGAATTTTGGTGTAGCTTAATGTGTTGTTGCTTTCTGTTTCTTCTCTCTTTTATTTCCTTGATGACTAAAGCAAATAAGACAGTGGCGCTACCACTCTTGTCAGATCGTGCCATCCACAACTGAGCATGCACCCACGGTAGCCTACAAACTTGACACAGCCCACACGACTCGTGTCCTCTGGCGTTTCCATAGAAGAACAGCATGCCGCTTGTGCTCTTCCGGTTGTGGAGTTTTCAGGCAAGGTCAGAATCGTAGCATCATGTAGCCTGGTGGAGGTGTTTCACCACCCCAGTGCTCGCCGGTGGGCTACTGCATTAACCGGTTGACATAGGCGGTGTTTGGTTTAGCTATGGATTTTTAAAAGCTACTGCGGAGAATCTGCTGTGAAAAATCTGTTGTACAAAGTATGTTGTGAAAAAGCTGTAGGCCACTTGGCAAACCAGTTGTATGAGTTGTGGCTGTGGAGATAAATGTCTAAAATACCCCTAAGAGCTAAGAAATTGGTTGCACGGTGTTTAATGATAATAACAACATTACATACTGATTTAGAGCACTAATAAAACATAATTAAATAATTATCCAACTATATACCATGATCAACTTTTATATTTTTGACATAGCATTTTTTATAAGGATCATCATGTAGCACAGAAATAGAAATAGCACACTAGTTATTACAGAATGAACTAGCAATTGAACCCAAATATTTCATCATTGATCAATACATCAATACATTACGACCGTTTTGGTCTGGATTTTGGTGGAATCAGCTGCGCGGGCCTACCCGTTTGGTTAGGATTCGGTTGTGACGTAGTGGAATCTGGCCAGAAAATCTAAACCAAACAGGGCCATAGCCAACGACGGACGTGATGTCCGACCGTGTGCGCATGAGGTAGCGCAGGCATACGACATTTTAGAGTCGGGCCTGAGCTCGTGGCACTACTGACCTTTGACAGTGCATTAAGCAAGTCATCCGCCTGTGCCTTGGGCAGTGTTGTTAACCGTAATGCCGAGCCTGTACTCCGTGTACGAGTGTGTGTTAGCGCAATTCCGAAAACATGGCAGAATAAGCATCGCCTTGTCACCGATGTTCTTGGCCGCCACCCTGGCGAAGCAATACAAGCTGGAGAGGCCTCATGGTTTGCTGGTTCATTTGTCTTGCTTTTAATTCACTAGTAGGAAACGGCCCATTTGTCCCGGTTGGTAAGGGTCTTTTGTCCCGGTTCCTTAACCGGGACTAAAGGTTCGTTACTAATGCCCTAGCCCATTAGTTCCGGTTCAGTCCAGAACTGGGACAGATGGGCCTCCACGTGGCCTGTGCGCCGAGCCCAAGCAGGAGGGCATTTGGTCCCGGTTGGTGGCACCAACCAGGACCAATAGGCATCCACGCGTCAGCATTTCTGTGGCTCGGGTTTTTGTTTTTTTTGAAAGGAGGGGGGGTTGGGGGTTTTGGGGGGTTAATTTAGGTGTTTCATATATTGTGTTAGCTAGCTAATTAATAGAGAGAAGTGTCCTCTCTTTTGTCCGTGCTTGGTCGACGCTACGTACTATACATACGTATAGAGAGGACTAGACACGCTAGCTAGCTAGTAAGCAAACGAAGGAAACAGAAGATCATCATGAACATATATGCATACAGAGAGAAGTGATATCGACCACCTCTCCTTCTCCGAGAGATTTGGTCGAACAACAAGTTCTCGTATATCTATCCGACACTACCGGCTACATATATATACAATAATTATCTCTTACAATATAATCTCCTAATTATATACGAAGTCAAGCTCCACATGGTATTCTCCGTCTTGAATGTCGCCAATTCCTCTTGAATTGCTCGCATACGATCTGGTCGTAGGAGTTCATCCCGCATCCGAAAGATCTAATTTGAAGAAGGGGGTCAATACATATATATATATATATATGTATAAATGAAACTCAACACAAATGATGGTAATAAATTAAAATTGTGAATATTATTGCTTTCGCACTTCATATTGTTCTTCAGTGTACCCCCATTCACAGGTCGTGTAGCGGATGGACTCGCAAACGTAGTATCCACAGAAATCATTCCTTGATCCTGCCACAACCACTTTACAAGAAATGGAGGTCAATCAAACGGATAAGCAAGCATGCCAAATGGTATTGATGAAACTAGCGCTTGAATCACTAGGAGACGCGCGGAACATGCTACTGTAGTACTTACTTTCGGGTATCTAAATTGCAGCTTCTTCGGCAGTCCTGGAGCTTCTCTAGTGAAGTTCCTCCAAACCCTGCCAGACAAAATAAAACAATTACTTGATATCAGGAAATGAACAAAGTTGTTGATATGGTGGATAATGATCGATTTAACTTACTTCTCGAGGATTTCAGTCATGTCCGCATACTCCTAGGGATCTTTTCGTCTCAAGTCTAAGACGGTTACTAGTCCCTGCTCAAGCTTAATCTCTAGGAGAATATAGTGGAAACTGCGCACGCATGCATAACTTATCAATTACATTACTATAACCTGGACTAGTATATAAGGGAAACCGAATATGCACAAGACAGTAACACTCATTTGAAGTTGTAAGGAAAGAGTATTATATCTTTGTTTTCATTTATTTTGAATGATCGTAGCAAGTTGGCCTCGGTATCTTCGGCATGAAATTTAACCTCAGTTGCATCTATGAGATTTGTGTTAATGAACCCAATATCACCGACTTGTCTTTTCTTCAATTCAGCGATCTTCAATCTGCATAATATAGTGAGGATAATTATAAATACATGCAATGAAAGAGCTGACCTATATACAGAGACTTAATGACAGAAGTAGTAGTACTTACAGACAGTAGCAGGTGACCGTTGCTTTATCGAGGGCCCTTTGATTGAAAAACTGGAAGAACTCCTCAAATGGATAATTCAACAGTTCAATTCCAATGAGGTCATGCTCCTCTCTAACTCTCAGCGTCAAAGTATTCCTCCCCCTAGACTCTCTGCAGGTTTTCATGTACCAATCATGCAATCTTCGCATCATCGTTGATAGAGATCTTTCATCATTGACGAGAGGCTTCCTGTACTCGAATCTGTGTACCGCCTCCACCTCCAAGAAATCATAATGTACATCGTCGAGCAGGTAATCTCCAAGATTGCTATAACCAGGCACCATCCTCGAATCATTAGTGACGATGTCGCTAGGCACCTTGAGCGGGGGGCACGATTACTTCTCTTGTTCGCCGAACTGGGCAATTTGTTTCCTAGCTCGTCGTTCTTTTAACCTTTGATCACTGACAGTACTTCTCGACTGCTCCGCTTCGACAAATGTCTTTCCAAGAATGCGCTCATAGTTGCCTTTCGGCAGAGACTTTGGTGGTTTTCTCAGGGCAGCCAGAGTGCGCTTCGCTTTCACCGGATCTACCTTCTCCTCCGGAGGTGGATGTCTCTGTGCTTTCAACCCTTGAAACCAGTCCTTCACTTCGGTTCGCGTGATCTTCGCGTTCTCCGCCGGGGTCATCTCGTATGGTAACTTCTCTGGAGTCTTCAGAGAAGGACTGAATCTATATTTCCTCCCACCTCTGGCTGTACTGCTAGACGCCAGTAGAGCAGACGGAGCGGTTGTCTTCTTTCCTTGCTTACGAGGCGGAGGAGAAGGACTACGACGCACCGGAGCAGCCGGAGCGGCGGCGGGTCTCTTCCGCCCTTGCTAACGAGGCGGAGAAGGAGGAGGCTGGCTGCTCGGGCGCGCCGGCACAGGCGGAGAAGGAGGCGGAGTGCTGCCACGCGCCGGAGAAGGAGCCGGCCGAGTGCCCTGATTGTCACTCACCGGAGGAGGAGGCGATGGAGGAGGCGGAGTGCCCTGACTCGCCGGAGGAGGAGGAGGAGGCGGGGGTGTCCAGTTCAGAAGGTTGATGAGCTCCTTCCGCCATAGGCATGGAGTCTTCAGAGCAGAACCCAGCCGAGTCTCCCCTTCACCGGTAGGGTGGTCAAGCTGGAGGTCCTCAAATCCCTCCGTTATTTCATCCACCATCACCCTATCATATCCTTCTGGAATCGGCCGGCAGTGAAAAGTTGCGCCGGGTTCGGTAGGATAAACAGAGCCAACAGCCGCCTTGACCTTCATATTCATCTATTGCGTCATAAGGTGGAAATTTTGAGACTCCATGATAGCATCCACGGGATAGCTGGCAGGAGCCGTCAAGACATGCTTCTGCTGAAGCAGCTCGGTGGAAGCCACGCTGCTTCTCCGCTAAGATGGCGGGGTAGCTTCGGGGGAACCTTCGCAGTTCGTTTGCTGCGATTTGCTTCTCGTTCCTCTATCGCTTGTACCCTTGCGTGCAGCGCGTGCAGTTTGGTCTGCTGCACTTTCTTCCTCCTGTCCTGACATTTGCAACCGCCTGCGTCTGGAAAACCAGCCTTCCACGGAACGGAGCCTGGCGTGCCTCGTGTCCGTCCAGGGTGCTCAGGATTCCCGAGGGCCATTGTGAGCTTGTCGTTCTCTCTGTCTGGAACGAACGTCCCTTGTTGCGCTGCATCGATATAGTGCTGAAGCTTCTTGACGGGTATTTCCATTTGCTCATTCGTCCAAATGCATTTCCGTGATACAGGGTCCAAGGTTCTGCCAGCCCCGAAGAACCAAGTCCGGCAACGGTCTGGCCAGTTCATTGTCTCTGGTTCGATCCCTTTATCAAGCAGATCATTCTCAGCCTTGGCCCACTTAGGCCGGGCTTTGAGGTAGCCACCTGACCCCGTGCGATGGTGAAGCTTCTTCTTCACGTCATTTTGCTTGTTTTTTGCCGACATCTTCTTACTCTTTTTCGATGTCTTGTGGGCCACAAATGCGGGCCAGTAATCTCTGATCTTCTCATATTTACCCTTGAATTCTGGTGTCTCTTCTTTGTCGAAAAACCTATTCAGGTCTTTCTTCCACCTCCTGAATAGTTCTGCCATCTTCTTAAGAGCAAAAGACTTGATTAATTGCTCTTTAACTGGCTTCTCCGGATCATCCTCTGGCGGTAGGGTGAAATTTGACTTCAGCTCAGTCCAAAGATCATTTTTCTGCATATCAATGACATAAGACACCTCAGGGTCTTCTTTAGCTGGCTTTAACCATTGCTAGATGCTGATCGGGATCTTGTCCCTAACCAGGACCCCGCACTGAGCAACAAATGTGTTCTTTGTCCGGATGTGTTCAATCGGTTGGCCGTGGCGCACGATTGCTATGATCTCAAACCTTTCATCCGAGCTCAACTTTTTCTTCGGGCCTCGTCTCTTTACCGAAGTTGTGCTCGATCCGGAGGGCTAGAAAAAAGAACAAAGACAAGAGTTAATTAATATGTGTACATACCAAACAATGAATGCATCAATTAGCAAGTCAGCACAGGCTTAACTAATATATATACCTGGCCGGACTCGGTTCGGTCACCGGAGCGGTCCTCACGGTCTCCTTCCTGCACCGGCATTGGGTCACCGGAGCCATCATAATCATAGCCAGCTGCTTCTTCACCCTCTCCTTCCAGACCATCGGTGTCGTTGAGAAACAATGAGCAGACGCCATCACTTCCTTGTGTGATTATGTCCCCCAACAACACTTCTTGTGCTTCGTCTAGGGGGGTGTCCATAGTTTCTACAAATAGTTACAACATGGCAATTATTATTCAAACATGACAGATGGATATATTAGTGGCAAACGTAGAACTAGCTAGCTAATCATAGTAAGGAATCATATTAATTAGTGGCCTCGACGCTGCTTCTCTAGGGTTTCGGGTGGCCTCGAGAACGCTTCAAGGGTTTGGGGTGGCCTCGAGAATGCTTCAAGGAGGGGGTAATATCGACAACGACAACATACATACATGGGAAAATAATATATCAGGGAGGGGGTATATTGACCCCCCCCCCACATGTTTAAGCTATCGGGAGGGGGTATATCGACAACGACGACATACATACATGGGAAAATAATATTATCGGGGAGGGGTTATATCGACCACCCCCCACGTGTTGAAGTTATTGAGAGGGGGTATATCGACCCCCCCCCCCACGTGTTGAAGTTATCGGGAGGGGTTTATATCAACAACGACGACATACGTACATGGGAAATAATATATCGGGGAGGGGGTATATCGACCCCCCCCCCCCACGTGTTGAAGTTATCGGGAGGGGTTTATATCGACAACGACGACATACGTACATGGGAAAATAATATATCGGGGAGGGGGTATATCGACCCCCCCCACGTGTTGAAGTTATCGGGAGGGGGTATATATATCGACCCCCCCCCTCGTGTTGAAGTTATCGGGAGGGGGTATATCGACCCCCACCCATTGTGTTAAAGTTATCGGGAGGGGTATATCGACGACGACAGACCCGATAAAACATAAGAAAACAAAGAACAAATAAAAAGATGAGAAGAAGAAAGGAATAGAGGAGAAGATCGAAGAAAAAAAAGAAGAAAAAAAGAAGAGGAGAAGAAGAAAGGAATAGAGGAGAAGAAGAAAAAATAGAAAAAATTCTATTTTTTCTTCTTCTCCTCTATTCCTTTCTTCTTCTCCTCTTCCTTTTCTTGCTCTCCTCTTCTTCTCCTCTTCCTTTTCTTCCTCTCCTCTTCTTCTCCTTTTTCCTCTTCTTATTTTCCTTTTTCCTCTCCTAAATATATAAAACTTTTCTAAAAAAGAAACTAACCTAAAATGTACTAAATCGGAGAACATATTTAGATAATCCTTTTCTAAATATTTAAATCTAACTTTTGCATATATGAACATATATACACAGAGAACATACAAACATATATACATTTTTATAAAAAAGCAAAATACAAAATACAAACATATATATGAAAAAAAATCTGAAAAGAAGCAATATACACAATACATATACTGACATATATACATAATAACACAAAGAAGCAATATACACAATATACACAAGCATATAATATATGGAAAAAAACAGGGGAGGGGCGCCGGCCGAACCAACGAAGGGGCAGGGCGACGGCGACGGGCGGGGTGGGGCGACGGCGACGGGCGGGGCGGGGCAACGGCGACGGGCGGGGCAGGGGTGACGGCGACGGGTGGGGCAGGGCGACGGCGACGAGCGGGCCGGGGCGCGCGACGCGCCTCGGGGCAGGAGGCGAGCGGCGACGGCGTCGGGCGAGGGCACGGGCGACGGCGAGCGGGCGGCGACGGCGACCTCGAGCGGCTAGGGGAGGCGACGGCGACGTCGGGGCAAGGGCCGGCGTCGAGGAGCAGCGCAGCAGCCTGGCGGCGTAGGAGAGAAGAATGGTGGGTGCGGGAAAATTTCCTAAGTGTTTGGTTATATAGGAAAGGCTTTGGTCCTGGTTCATGCCACGAACCGGGACCAATGCCCCCCTTTAGTCCCGGTTGGTGCCACCAAACGGGACCAAAGGACAACCGGGACCAATGCCCCCCTTTAGTCCCGGTTGGTGGCACTAACCGGGACCAAAGGCCTTGTGCTGCCTCACGTCAAAAGTTTAGTACCACCTCGCTAGCTGAGAGAGCTCGAGAGTGGTTTATAAGCGCTGCTGCGCCTTCCCTCTCGAGCTCCTCTCAATTGCAGGCTTTCCGGCCTAACTGTGCGCTGTGTGCCTGTGGGCCTACTGGGCCTCCTGCGGGCCTGAATCCTGGCCCATGGTAGGGTTTCTAGTCGTATTCAGACCGTGGGGCCCAGTAGGAGGCACTTTTTTTGTTTTTTTGTTTTCTTTGTTGCTTTATTTATTTTATTTTGTTTCTACTTACAACAAAATACTTATTGTTGCTATTTTAATTTTTTTCCAGTTTTTTTGTTTTGTTTTCTGCATTATTTATTTTCTTTTGTTTTTTGCTTTATTTTTTAATTCTTTTTGCTTTTAGTTTTAGAAAAATTACAAACTTTCTGTTAGTGCCATTAGTTTTCAAATTTGAAAACAATTTTTTTGTTTTTTTGTTTTCTTTGTTGCTTTATTTATTTTATTTTGTTTCTACTTACAACAAAATACTTATTATTGCTATTTTTATTTTTTTCCAGTTTTTTTTGTTTTGTTTTCTGCATTATTTATTTTCTTTTGTTTTTTGCTTTATTTTTTAATTCTTCTTGCTTTTAGTTTCAGAAATATTATAAACTTTCTGTTAGTGCCATTAGTTTTCAAATTTGAAAACAGTTTTTTTGTTTTTTTTGTTTTCTTTGTTGCTTTATTTATTTTATTTTGTTTCTACTTACAACAAAATACTTATTGTTGCTATTTTTATTTTTTTCAGTATTTTTGTTTTTTTTTCTGCATTATTTATTTTCTATTGTTTTTTGCTTTATTTTTTAATTTTTTTTGCTTTTAGTTTTAGAAAAATTATAAACTTTCTATTAGTGCCATTAGTTTTCAAATTTGGAAACACTTTTTTGTTTTCTTTGTTGCTTTATTTATTTTATTTTGTTTCTACTTACAACAAAATACTTATTGTTGCTATTTTTATTTATTTTTCCTGTTTTTTTGTTTTGTTTTCTGCATTATTTATTTTCTTTTGTTTTTTGATTTATTTTTTAATTCTTTTTGCTTTTAGTTTTAGAAAAATTATAAACTTTGTGTTAGTGCCATTAATTTTCAAATTTGAAAACACATTTTTTGTTTCTTTGTTTTCTTTGTTGCTTCATTTATTTTATTTTGTTTCTACTTACAACAAAATACTTATTGTTGCTATTTTTAAATTTTTTTCCAGTTTTTTTGTTTTGTTTTCTGCATTATTTCTTTCTTTTGTTTTTTGCGTTATTTTTTAATTCTTTTTGCTAAAAATTATAAGTTTGTGATTAACTTTACTAAAAAATGAACATAGATGCGCCTATAGAGAAAATTCAACCTAAATTCATAATAAATTTCTATGAATTTGAGAGAAATTCACTATGAATTTAGGTCAAATTCCCTGTATAGGGTCATCTATTTTCACTTTGAGAGGAGCTCAACAAGGCAGAGAGGGACGGGCTTATAAACCGGTGTGAGCGCCCTTCGGTTGGCGAGCTGGGACTAAACTCTGAGCGCAACGAGGACCAACCCTTTAGTCCCGGTTTGTGGCACAAACCGGGACTAATGGTCATGGGCCAGGGGCGAGGCGCATTGGTCCCGGTTCGTGCGTGGAACCGGGACCAAAAGGTCCAGACGAAGCGGGACCAATGGCCCACGTGGCTGCCCTCTTGAGAGTGTTCTTGGTGAGAATATAGTTGACAAGGAGCGAACAGGGATTAATGGTATTACGAGGGCCAAACCATAAGACATTAAAGCATTTCAAATGAACTCTGAAAAAGTTGGCATAGCATGTGCATGTACAAAATGGACGATGGAATCATACTCGCCTGTTACAAAGTTGGCATGGTATCATCATAATAGTTGCGGGAGAAAGTCTTCGCTTTTTCTTCGCTTGTGTCATTTGCTTATTGCGCCGTAACCATGGATAATCTTCATCGTTTCTCAGGATGCTTGGGTCAGCCTTGACTTTGAAGGGAGGAATTTCATGAAACTTTTCATAATCTTCAGACATGTCTGTCTTCCCGTCCACTCCTAGGATGTCCCTTTTTCCTGAAAGAACTATGTGGCGCTTTGGCTCATCGTATGATGTATTTGCTTCCTTATCTTTTCTTTTTCTCGGTCTGGTAGACATGTCCTTCAAATAGATAATCTGTGCCACATCATTGGCTAGGAAGAACGGTTCGTGAGTGTACCCAAGATTTTTTAGATCCACTGTTGTTATTCCGTACTGTGGGTCTACCTGTACCCCGCCTCCTGACAAATTGACCCATTTGCACTTAAACAAAGGGACCTTAAAATCATGTCCGTAGTCAAGTTCCCATATGTCCACTATGTAACCATAATATGTGTCCTTTCCCCTCTCGGTTGTTGCATCAAAGCGGACACCGCTGTTTTGGTTGGTGCTCTTTTGATCTTGGTCAATCGTGTAAAATGTATTCCCATGTATCTCGTATCCTTTGTAAATCAATACAGTCAAAGATGGTCCCCTGGAAAACAAGTACAGCTCATCACAAACAGTGTTGTCACCTCTGAGACGTGTGTCCAACCAACTGCTGAAAGTCCTGATGTGTTCACATGTAATCCAGTCGTCGCACTGCTCCGGGTGTTTGGAGCGTAGACTGTTCTTGTGTTCATCGACATACGGGGTCACCAAGGTAGAGTTCTGTAGAACTGTGTAGTGTGCTTGAGACCAAGAATATCCGTCCCTGCATATTATTGAGTCCCTTCCAAGCGTGCCTTTTCCAGTCAGTCTCCCCTCATACCACGATTTAGGGAGACCTATCTTCTTAAGGCCAGGAATGAAGTCAACACAAAACCCGATGACATCCTCTGTTTGATGGCCCATGGAGATGCTTCCTTCTGGCCTAGCGCGGTTATGGACATATTTCTTTAGGACTCCCATGAACCTTTCAAAAGGGAACATATTGTGTAGAAATACGGGCCCCAGAATGACAATCTCGTCGACTAGATGAACTAGGACGTGCGTCATGATATTGAAGAAGGATGGTGGGAACACCAGCTCGAAACTGACAAGACATTGCGCCACATCACTCCTTAGCCTTGGTACGATTTCTGGATCGATCACCTTCTGAGAGATTGCATTGAGGAATGCACATAGCTTCACAATGGCAATTCGGACGTTTTCCAGTAGAAGCCCCCTCAATGCAACCGGAAGCAGTTGCGTCATAATCACATGGCAGTCATGAGACTTTAGGTTCTGGAAATTTTTCTCTGGCATATTTATTATTCCCTTTATATTCGACGAGAAGCCAGTCGGGATCTTCATACTGAGCAGGCATTCAAAGAAGATTTCTTTCTCTTCATTCGTAAGAGCGTAGCTGGAAGGACCTTCATACTGCTTCGGAGGCATGCCATCTTTTTCGTGCAAACGTTGCAGGTCCTCCCATGCCTCAGGTGTATCTTTTGTCTTTCCATACACGCCCAAGAAGCCTAGCAGGTTCACGCAAAGGTTCTTCATCACGTGCATTACGTCGATTGAAGAGCGGACCTCTAGGTCTTTCCAGTAGGGTAGGTCCCAAAATATAGATTTCTTCTTCCACATGGGTGCGTGTCCCTCAGTGTCATTCAGAACAGCTAGTGCGCCGGGACCCTTTCCAAAGATTACGTGTAAATCATTGACCATAGCAAGTACGTGATCACCGGTACGCAAGGCGGGCTTCTTCCGGTGATCTGCCTCGCCTTTCTTTCGACATTGATGGATGTTCGGAAGAAATCGACGATGGCCCAGGTACACATTCTTCCTGCATTTGTCCAGGTATATACTTTCAGTGTCATCTAAACAGTGCGTGCATGCGTGGTATCCCTTGTTTGTCTATCCTGAAAGGTTATTGAGAGCGGGCCAATCATTGATGGTCACGAACAGCAACGCCTTTAGGTTAAATTCCTCCTGTATGTGCTCATCCCACGTACGTACACCGTTTCCATTCCACAGCTGTAAAAGTTATTCAACTAATGGTCTTAGGTACACATCAATGTCGTTGCCGGGTTGCTTAGGGCCTTGGATGAGAACTGGCATCATAATGAACTTCTGCTTCATGCACATCCAAGGAGGAAGGTTATACATACATAGAGTCACGGGCCAGGTACTGTGATTGCTGCTCTGCTCCCCGAAAGGATTAATGCCATCCGCGCTTAAAGCAAACCATACATTCCTTGGGTCCTTTGCAAACTCATCCCAGTACTTTCTCTTGATTTTTCTCCACTGCGACCCGTCAGCGGGTGCTCTCAACTTCCCATCTTTCTTACGGTCCTCACTGTGCCATCGCATCAACTTGGCATGCTCTCCGTTTCTGAATAGACGTTTCAACCGTGGTATTATAGGAGCATACCACATCACCTTCGCAGAAACCCTCTTCCTGGGGGGCTCGCCGTCAACATCACCAGGGTCATCTTGTCTGATCTTATACTGCAATGCACCGCATACCGGGCATGCGTTCAGATCCTTGTATGCACCGCGGTAGAGGATGCAGTCATTAGGGCATGCATGTATCTTCTGCACCTCCAATCCTAGAGGGCATACGACTTTCTTTGCTGTGTATGTACTGTCGGGAAATTCGTTATCCTTTGGAAGCTTCTTCTTCAATATTTTCAGTAGCTTCTCAAATCCTTTGTCAGGCACGTCATTCTCTGCCTTCCACTGCAGCAATTCCAGAATGGTACCGAGCTTTGTGTTGCCATCTTCGCAATTGGGGTACAACCCTTTTTGTGATCCTCTAACATGCGATCGAACTTCAGCTTTTCCTTTTGACTTTCGCATCGCGTCCTTGCATCGACAATGACCCGGCGGAGATCATCATCATCGGGCAAATCGTCTGGTTCCTCTTGATCTTCAGCAGCTTCACCCGTTGCAGCATCATTGGGCACATCGTCCGGTTCCTCTTGATCTTCACCAGCTCCCCCCGTTGCAGCATCACCATATTCAGGGGGCACATAGTTGTCATCGTACTCTTCTTCTTCGCCGTCTTCCATCATAACCCCTATTTCTCCGCGCCTCGTCCAAACATTATAGTGTGGCATAAAACCCTTGTAAAGCTGGTGGGAGTGAAGGATTTTTTGGTTAGAGTAAGACATCGTATTCCCACATTTAGTGTATGGACAGCACATAAAACCATTCTGCTTGTTTGCCTCAGCCGCTTCAAGAAACTCATGCACGCCCTTAATGTACTCGGAGGTGTGTCTGTCACCGTACATCCATTGCCAGTTCATCTGCGTGCATTATATATAATTAAGTGTGTCAAAAACCATTACAGAACATCATGAATAGATAATTAAGTGACCAAATTAATAGAAGTTCATCATCACATTAAAACCAAAGTACATACATAGTTCTCATCTAACAACATATAGCTCTCCAGAACATCTAATTAATTAAACCATACATTGAAACTATGTAAAACATTTCAATGCGAAAACAAATGCGATCATAATCGCAACCAAGGTAACAATTGATCCAATGGCATAATGATACCAAGCCTCGGTATGAATGGCATATTTTCTAATCTTTCTAATCTTCAAGCGCATTGCATCCATCTTGATCTTGTGATCATCGATGACATCTGCAACATGCAACTCCAATATCATCTTCTCCTCCTCAATTTTTTTTTATCTTTTCCTTCAAGAAATTGTTTTCTTCTTCAACTAAATTTAACCTCTTGACAATAAGGTCGGTTGGAATTTCCGGTTCACATACCTCCTATATAAATAAAATCTATGTCACGTTGGTCGGCATAATTTTCATAAACAATAAATGAACCAATAGTTATAAAGATAATATATACCACATCCGAATCATAGACAGGACGAGGGCCGATGGGGGCGGATACCAAAACCATCGCACTATATAAGATGCAATAATAAACTTAAGAAAATAATACAAGTATCTATGTAAACATACAAGTAAGAATATTTTTCCTTTCAGAAAGAAGATAAGAACAAGACGCTCACCACGGTGGTGCCGGCGATGAGCTCGGCACGGGTGATCGACGGCGGTGAAGACGGGGACGGGGCGTGACGGACCGCTAAACCTAGACAAATATTGAGGAAAATGGAGCTTGGAGGTCGAGCTTGGAGAGGAGAAAGCTTAAGTAGTGTGGCTCGGGCATTCCATCGAACACCTTGTGTGCATCGGAGGTGAGCCAGAGCACCACCAAGCCCTCTCCCCCTCGGCGGCCAGAAAAAACAGAGCAGTGTGCTCTGCTCTTACGCGAGGGGGTATATATAGGCACCTCATTGGTCCCGGTTGGTGGCATGAATCGGGACTAAAGGGGAGCCTTTGGTCCCGGTTCAAGCCACCAACCGGGACCAATGGTGGTGGGCCAGGAGCCAGCACCATTGGTCCCGGTTCGTCCCATCAACCGGGACCAAAAGGTCCAGACGAAACGGGACCAATGGCCCACGTGGCCCGGCCGGCCCCCTGGGCTCACGTACCGGGTCCAATGCCCCCATGGGTCCCGGTTCTGGACTGAACCGGGACTAATGGGCTGACCCGGCCTGGACCATTGCCCCCTTTTCTACTAGTGATTAGATCATTATAAGTATGCAGGTTGCGAGCTGCGAAGGAGGCCGTAATACTTTCCAACCGACCAGAAAGGTGGAATAACCTCAGGTCGAGCACAAGTTCACGGTATGTTCAAGGGCATGGGCGTCGGCGATTTCGTTGCCTCGTCCGTCTTCAAAGTCGGCGGCTACAAGTGGGAGATTAACTTCTACCCGGATGGGGTCAGGCAGTACAGGTGTGGTGATAACACCTCATGGTACTTTCGCTACCTCGGCGGAGCCAAGGATGTGAAGGCCAAGTTCGCGCTCAGCATGCTGAGGACCAGCAGCCAGGCAGAGGTGGTCAGTTGGCGCGCGAAGGAGCACGTCTTGTCTCAGCGGAATGACGAGCGGGGCCGCCGCAGGTTCATGAGCAGGCGGAGGCTGAAATCCCTGTCCCGCGAAGGCGAAGGCGACGGCTGCTTCACGATACGGTGCGTGCTCACCGTCAGCAAGGAGACTCCGCTTGTGCTGCAGGGCAACCTTGAGCCCTGTATCGGTGACCCGACAGGCGCGGACGTCACGTTCCGCGTGGGCGGCAGGAGTTTCCAGCACACCGGATCCTCTTGGCCGCGCGGTCGCCAGTCTTTCGAGCTCAGCTCTTTGGACCCATGGCGGAGAAGGACATGGGCGCGTCAAGGTCGTGGATGTGGAGCCAACCAATCTCTCGAAGAAGGAGAGGTGATCGATATCACTTCTCTCTATATGCATATGTTCATGACGATCTTCTGTTTCCTTCATTTGCTTACTAGCTAGCGTGTCGAGTCCTCTCTATACGTATATATGATACATAGCGTACGTCGACCAAGCACGAAGATAAGAGAGGACACTTATCTCTATTAATTAGCTCGATAACACAATATACGAAACACCTAAATTAATCCCCCAAAACCCCTAAACCACCCCCTTTCAAAAAAACCTCAGCTCCTGCCAGCTGCTGACGCGTGGATGCCTATTAGTCTCGGTTTGTGCCACCAACCGGGACCAAAGGGCCTCCTGCCAGGACTCGCCACACGGGCCACGTGGAGGCCCATCTGTCCCGGTTCATGAATGAACCGGGACTAAAGGCCGAGGGCATTAGTAACGACACTTTAGTCCCGGTTCAACAACCGGGACAAAAGGCCCTTAAGAACAGGGACAAATGGCCTTTTTGCTACTAGTGATGGTCAGCCAATGTAAATTGCTATGTGCACATCATAGAGGTAGTAGCTCAATGATGGCTGTTAGATTCAGATTTTGGGACTAATCATGCGGTGGTGAATGGGTCGTCCGATGTGTTGGGGGTAATTGTGGGGTGCACTTAAGAAAGTTCTTGTTTGATTGTTTAATAATAGTGGAGATGGAGATGGAGATGAAGTTTGCGAGCAGCGAAGGAGAGGCCGTAATACTTTCCAACCGACCAGAAAGGTGGCGTAACCTCAGGTCGAGTACAAGTTTACGGTATGTTCCTCTCTGTATCCTCCTCGGCCAAGGAGTCCGTGACCGCTTTGTATTTCCCACAGCCTTTACAAGTCCTCTATCTCCATATAACATGGTTAGGCGTGCAAAAGATTACAGCCAACTCCTGTCTGTCGATCAGACCCGTCGCTTATTCTCAAAAGCTTTGATGGCCATGGCTAACGAAGACGGCGCAACCTCTGCGGGGGATTACTACTCGATACCCGAGGCCACGTCCTCCACATCCATCACACGTCATCACACCGCGACGTTTGATTTCGTGGTGACCGATTACCTGCAGCTCAAGGAGTCAAGGGCATGGGCGTCGGCGAGTTCGTTACCTCGTTCGTCTTCAAAGTCGGCGGCTACAAGTGGGAGCTCAACTTCTACCCGGATGGGATCACCCAGTACAGGTGTGGCGATAACACCTCATGCTACTTTCGCTACCTCAGCGGAGCCAAGGATGTGAAGGCCAAGTTCGCGCTCAGCATGCTGAGGACCAGCAGCCAGGCAGAGGTGGTCAGTTGGCGCGCGAAGGAGCACGTCTTGTCTCAGCGGAATGACGAGCGGGGCCGCCGCAGGTTCGTGAGTAGGTGGAGGCTGAAATCCCTGTCCCGCGAAGGCGAAGGCGACGGCTGCTTCACGATACGGTGCGTGCTCACCGTCAGCAAGGAGACTCCGCTTGTGCTGCAGGGCGACCTCGAGCCCTGTATCGGTGACCCGACAGGCGCGGACGTCACGTTCCGCGTGGGCGGCAGGAGTTTCCAGCACACCGGATCCTCCTGGCCGCGCGGTCGCCAGTCTTTCGAGCTCAGCTCTTTGGACCCATGGCGGAGAAGGACATGGGGCGCGTCATGGTCGTGGATGTGGAGCCCACCAATCTCTCGAAGAAGGAGAGGTGATCGATATCACTTCTCTCTGTATGCATATGTTCATGACGATCTTCTGTTTCCTTCATTTGCTTACTAGCTAGCGTGTCGAGTCCTCTCTATACGTATATATAATACATAGCGTACGTCGACCAAGCACGAAGATAAGAGAGGACACTTCTCTCTATTAATTAGCTAGATAACACAATATACGAAACACCTAAATTAATCCCCCAAAACCTCTAAACCACCCCCTTTCAAAAAAACCTCAGCTCCTGCCAGCTGCTAACGCGTGGATGCCTATTAGTCTCGGTTTGTGCCACCAACCGGGACTAAAGAGCCTCCTGCCTGGGCTCGCCGCATGGGCCACGTGGAGGCCCATCTGTCCCGGTTCATGTAAGAACCGGGACTAAAGGCCCAGGGCATTAGTAACGACACTTTAGTCCCAGTTCAACAACCGGGACAAAAGGCCCTTAAGAACCGGGACAAATGGCCCTTTTTCTACTAGTGACGGCCAGCCAATGTAAATTGCTATGTGCACACCATAGAGGTAGTAGCTCAATGATGGTTGTTAGATTCAGATTTGTGGGACTAATCATGCGGTGGTGAATGGGTCGTTCGATGTGTTGGGGGTAATTGCGGGGTGCACTTAAGAAAGTTTTGTTTGATTGTTTAATAATAGTGGAGATGGAGATGGAGATGCAGTTTGCGAGCTGCGAAGGAGAGGCCGTAATACTTTCCAACCGACCAGAAAGGTGGCGTAACCTCAGGTCGACTACAAGTTTACGGTATGTTCCTCTTCGTATCCTCCTCGGCCAAGGAGTCTGTGACCGCTTCGTATTTTCCACAGCCTTTACAAGTCCTCTATCTCCATATAACACGGTTAGGAGTGCAAAAGATTACGGCCAACTCCTGTCTGTTGATCAGACCCGTCGCTTATTCTCAAAAGCTTTGATGGCCATGGCTAACGAAGACGGCGCAACCTCGGCGGGGGATTACTACTGGATACCCGAGGCCACGTCCTCCACATCCATTACACGTCATCACACCGTGACGTTTGATTTTGTGGTGACCGATTACCTGCAGCTCAAGGAGTCAAGGGCATGGGCGTCGACGAGTTCGTTACCTCGTCCGTCTTCAAAGTCGGCGGCTACAAGTGGGAGCTCAACTTCTACCCGGATGGGATCACCCAATACAGGTGTGGCGATAACACCTCATGCTACATTCGCTACCTTGGCGGAGCCAAGGATGTGAAGGCCAAGTTCGCGCTCAGCATGCTGAGGACCAGCAGCCAGGCAGAGGTAGTCAGCTGGCGCGCGAAGAGTACGTCTTCTCTACGCGGAATGATGAGCTGGGCCGCCGCAGGTTCGTGAGCAGGTGGAGGCTGAAATCCCTGTCCCGCGAAGGCTAAGGCGACGACTACTTCACGATACGGTGCGTTCTCACCGTCAGCAAGGAGACTCCGCTGGTGCTGCAGGGCGACCTCGAGCCCTGTATCGGTGACCCGACAGGCGCGGATGTCACGTTCCGCGTGGGCGGGCAGGAGTTTCCAGCACACCAGATCCTCTTGGCTGCGCGGTCGCCAGTCTTTCGAGCTCAGCTCTTTGGACCCATGGCGGAGAAGGACATGGGGCGTGTCAAGGTCGTGGATGTGGAGCCGACCAATCTTTCGAAGAAGTAGAGGTAGTCGTTATCACTTCTCTCTGTATGCATATGTTCATGACGATCTTCTGTTTCCTTCATTTGCTTACTAGCTAGCGTGTCGAGTCCTCTCTATATGTATATATAATACGTAGCGTACGTTGACCAAGCACGAAGATAAGAGAGGACACTTCTCTCTATTAAGTAGCTAGATAACACAATATATGAAACACCTAAATTAACCCCCCAAAACCCCTAAACCACCCCCTTTCAAAAAAAACCTCAGCTCCTGCCAGCTGCTGACGCGTGGATGCCTATTAGTCTCGGTTTGTGCCACCAACCGGGACCAAAGGGCCTCCTGCCTAGGCTCGCCGCACGGGCCACGTGGAGGCCCATCTGTCCCGGTTCATGTAAGAACCGGGACTAAAGGCCCAGGGCATTAGTAACGACACTTTAGTCCCAGTTCAACAACCGGGACAAAAGGCCCTTAAGAACCGGGACAAATGGCCCTTTTTCTACTAGTGACGGCCAGCCAATGTAAATTGCTATGTGCACACCATAGAGGTAGTAGCTCAATGATGGTTGTTAGATTCAGATTTGTGGGACTAATCATGCGGTGGTGAATGGGTCGTTCGATGTGTTGGGGGTAATTGCGGGGTGCACTTAAGAAAGTTTTGTTTGATTGTTTAATAATAGTGGAGATGGAGATGGAGATGCAGTTTGCAAGCTGCGAAGGAGAGGCCGTAATACTTTCCAACCGACCAGAAAGGTGGCGTAACCTCAGGTCGAGTACAAGTTTACGGTATGTTCCTCTCCGTATCCTCCTCGGCCATGGAGTCCGTGACCGCTTTGTATTTTCCACAGCCTTTACAAGTCCTCTATCTCCATATAACACGGTTAGGCGTGCAAAAGATTACGGCCAACTCCTGTCTGTCGATCAGACCCGTCGCTTATTCTCAAAAGCTTTGATGGCCATGGCTAACAAAGACGGCGCAACCTCTGCGGGGGATTACTACTGGATACCCGAGGCCACGTCCTCCATATCCATTACACGTCATCACCGCGACGTTTGATTTCGTGGTGACCGATTACCTGCAGCTCAAGGAGTCAAGGGCATGGGCGTCGGCAAGTTCGTTACCTCGTCCGTCTTCAAAGTCGGCGGCTACAAGTGGGAGCTCAACTTCTACCCAGATGGGATCACCCAGTACAGGTGTGGCGATAACACGTCATGCTACGTTCGCTACCTCGGCGGAGCCAAGGATGTGAAGGCCAAGTTCGCGCTCAGGATGCTGAGGACCAGCAGCCAAGCAGAGGTGGTCAGCTGGCGCGCGAAGGAGTACGTCTTCTCTACGCGGAATGACGATACGGTGCGTGCTCACCGTCAGCAAGGAGACTCCACTGGTGCTGTAGGGCGACCTCGAGCCCTGTATCGGTGACCCGACAGGCGTGGACGTCACGTTCCGCGTGGGCGGCCAGGAGTTTCCAGCACACCGGATCCTCCTGGCCACGCGGTCGCCAGTCTTTCGAGCTCAGCTCTTTGGACCCATGGCGGAGAAGGACATGGGACGCGTCAAGGTCGTGGATGTGGAGCCGACCATCTTCCAAATGATGCTTCACTACATCTATACGGATTGGCTGCCACCGTGCCACCACAGAGACGGGCACAGCGTCGCGACGCTGCAGCATTTGCTGGTCGCCGCGGATAGGTATGGGCTGAGCATGCTGAGGCCCATGTGCGAGGAGGAGCTGTGTGAAAAGCTCGATGTCAAGACTGTCAGGTCCACCTTCGCATTGGCGAGTCAGCACAACTGCGAGCTTCTCAAGAGTAATTGCCTGTGGTTTATGTCATCGCCAAAAGTCCTTGGCGCCGTCTTAGAGACCGAGGGATTCAAGGAGCACTTCATGCCAAGTTGCCGCCCAATGGCTTTGGAGGAGGGAACTTCAGGGGGAAAAAGTAGACGCCGAGAGGAAAAACCTGATCCAAACAAGAAAAGGATCAAAAAGATCCGTACAAAGCAGTGAACTTACTTTCATTTTGCATAACTAATAGTACTAGAAGAATGTCCGTGCGTTGCTACGGGCTACAATGCATGTAAATAAAATAAACAAATGCTTAAGGTCATCTTTAAGGTCGAAGCTCATTTTTTCCTCATACGTCCAAGCATGTTCGAACACCAAATAAGCGTCCAGTGGGCTCCCAAAAATCCAACCGCCTGTACCCCCAATTCAAACCCATATAGAGGGTTCTGGTTAACCAAACAATTCACCATGTTATCTCAAACACCTGGTCCCCACAACACTGGTTAACCGAACAATTCACCATGTTATCTCAAACACCTGGTCCCCACAACAAAAACACAACCCCACGACGCACTTTCCCTTTTCCTGTCGAACCCTTCCCTTCCCACTCGATTTCCCGCTAGAGCCCTATCCTTTAAAACCGTATGACGCCCACGCCACCTTCGTCATGGCACTTCTTTCCTTCACACCGTACTTTCCCATAGACCGTTAAGGAGGAGCCCCCTCCCCACCAACCACCCCGCTCTCTGCCCTGATCCCCTCCCCCCCTCCCCCCGTGTTCATGCCGATCCGCCACCATCATCAAGGAGGACGAGGCGTGTGCCGCCCCCGCCCACAAGCCAAGAAGACAGATCCAATGTCTCCTGAGAAATTGCCGCATTGTAACATACAGTTGAATGTCGTGCGTTATCACGAAACAAAATATGATGTCCATTATTGGGCTTGCAACTGATATGCTACCATGTCCATTATTAACTCTTGAAGTAATAAACCAATGCATTTACCTTTCGATCCTAACCAGAAAATTGTATGACTTGATCAAAAACAATATATGAATTGCTTGCTCATGCAATTTGCTTCAAAGCCATCTCTAATGAAATGCAATTTGCCATATTTTTTAAAGTAGGGAAATTATTCCGCTCATAACTGAATGGACCAATCCCAACCCCCGCCCCGCTCACTCTAAACCCTCACTCTTATAAAAAAATCCACTAACTCATGTTCTTAGTGAGCCTGTGATCGATGACGCCGCAGCAGGACAACAAGGGACAAGGACAACAACCACCTTTCTATCTTAGTTCTAGTACCTCCTAGTTCTAAATTGGACCCACCATTCATCCAGGGCTCTAACACAACAGTGGAACACAAAAAAAATTCAAACAATGTACCAGCATTTCTGTTCTTCGAGCATGGAGGTGTGAGCTTTTCAAGTGGAGCGAGGCACTGTGATAAGAATACCAACAACTTAATAAAAGGGACCGGCTGTGTAAACTACAAGGAATATAACCTCCAAGGGAGTGAGTAAATAGTTTAACCTTTGTAATGCGCATACATTTACTGAGACATTTTCTTTCCAGTTTTTTTCCTAGAGTATGTGTAAGAATAAAATTTTATAGATTGAAGGTGGATTTTCATCCTAACATGCATTTTCTATTCATGGTCAAGTACAGTTCTCTGCAATAACAAGCATAAATGGACTGAACTGAGTTAGAGTAAATGGCAAAAAAATGCCGAGTATAGTACAATTGTTGTTCATCTAAAATCATCACAGTATGAAAAATTAAGTGTGTCAAAAACCATTACAGAACATCATGAATAGATAATTAAGTGACCAAATTAATAGAAGTTCATCATCACATTAAAACCAAAGTACATACATAGTTCTCATCTAACAACATATAGCTCTCCAGAACATCTAATTAATTAAACCATACATTGAAACTATGTAAAACATTTCAATGCGAAAACAAATGCGATCATAATCGCAACCAAGGTAACAATTGATCCAATGGCATAATGATACCAAGCCTCGGTATGAATGGCATATTTTCTAATCTTTCTAATCTTCAAGCGCATTGCATCCATCTTGATCTTGTGATCATCGATGACATCCGCAACATGCAACTCCAATATCATCTTCTCCTCCTCAATTTTTTTTTATTTTTTCCTTCAAGAAATTGTTTTCTTCTTCAACTAAATTTAACCTCTCGACAATAAGGTCGGTTGGAATTTCCGGTTCACATACCTCCTATATAAATAAAATCTATGTCACGTTGGTCGGCATAATTTTCATAAACAATAAATGAACCAATAGTTATAAATATAATATATACCTCATCCGAATCATAGACAGGACGAGGGCCGACGGGGGCGGATACCAAAACCATCGCACTATATAAGATGCAATAATAAACTTAAGAAAATAATACAAGTATCTATGTAAACATACAAGTAAGAATATTTTTCCTTTCAGAAAGAAGATAAGAACAAGAGGCTCACCACGGTGGTGCCAGCGACGAGCTCGGCACGGGTGATCGACGGCGGTGAAGACGGGGACGGGGCGTGACGGACCGCTAAACCTAGACAAATATTGAGGAAAATGGAGCTTGGAGGTCGAGCTTGGAGAGGAGAAAGCTTAAGTAGTGTGGCTCGGGCATTCCATCGAACACCTTGTGTGCATAGGAGGTGAGCTAGAGCACCACCAAGCCCTCTCCCCCTCGGCGGCCAGAAAAAACAGAGCAGTGTGCTCTGCTCTTACGCGAGGGGGTATATATAGGCACCTCATTGGTCCCGGTTGGTGGCATGAATCGGGACTAAAGGGGAGCCTTTGGTCCCGGTTCAAGCCACCAACCGGGACCAATGGTGGTGGGCCAGGAGCCAGCACCATTGGTCCCGGTTCGTCCCATCAACCGGGACCAAAAGGTCCAGACGAAACGGGACCAATGGCCCACGTGGCCCGGCCGGCCCCCTGGGCTCACGTACCGGGTCCAATGCCCCCATGGGTCCCAGTTCTGGACTGAACCGGGACTAATGGGCTGACCCGGACTGGACCTTTGCCCCCTTTTCTACTAGTGATTAGATCATTATAAGTATGCAGGTTGCGAGCTGCGAAGGAGGCCGTAATACTTTCCAACCGACCAGAAAGGTGGCATAACCTCAGGTCGAGCACAAGTTCACGGTATGTTCAAGGGCATGGGCGTCGGCGAGTTTGTTGCCTCGTCCGTCTTCAAAGTCGGCGGCTATAAGTGGGAGATCAACTTCTACCCGGATGGGGTCAGCCAGTACAGGTGTGGCGATAACACCTCATGCTACTTTCGCTACCTCGGCGGAGCCAAGGATGTGAAGGCCAAGTTCGCGCTCAGCATGCTGAGGACCAGCAGCCAGGCAGAGGTGGTCAGTTGGCACGCGAAGGAGCACGTCTTGTCTCAGCGGAATGACGAGCGGGGCCGCCGCAGGTTCGTGAGCAGGTGGAGGCTGAAATCCCTGTCCCGCGAAGGCGAAGGCGACGGCTGCTTCACGATACGGTGCGTGCTCACCGTCAGTAAGGAGACTCCGCTTGTGCTGCAGGGCGACCTCGAGCCCTGTATCGGTGACCCGACAGGCGCGGACGTCACGTTCCGCGTGGGCGGCAGGAGTTTCCAGCACACCGGATCCTCCTGGCCGCGCGGTCGCCAGTCTTTCGAGCTCAGCTCTTTGGACCCATGGCGGAGAAGGACATGGGGCGCGTCAAGGTCGTGGATGTGGAGCCAACCAATCTCTCGAAGAAGAAGAGGTGATCGATATCACTTCTCTCTGTATGCATATGTTCATGACGATCTTCTGTTTCCTTCATTTGCTTACTAGCTAGCGTGTCGAGTCCTCTCTATACGTATATATAATACATAGCGTACGTCGACCAAGCACGAAGATAAGAGAGGACACTTCTCTCTATTAATTAGCTAGATAACACAATATACGAAACACCTAAATTAATCCCCCAAAACCCCTAAACCACCCCCTTTCAAAAAAACCTCAGCTCCTGCCAGCTGCTGACGCGTGGATGCCTATTAGTCTCGGCTTGTGCCACCAACCGGGACCAAAGGGCCTCCTACCTGGACTCGCCACACGGGCCACGTGGAGGCCCATCTGTCCCGGTTCATGTAAGAACCGGGACTAAAGGCCCAGGGCATTAGTAACGACACTTTAGTCCCGGTTCAACAACCGGGACAAAAGGCCCTTAAGAACCGGGACAAATGGCCTTTTTGCTACTAGTGATGGTCAGCCAATGTAAATTGCTATGTGCACATCATAGAGGTAGTAGCTCAATGATGGCTGTTAGAATCAGATTTGTGGGACTAATCATGCGGTGGTGAATGGGTCGTCCGATGTGTTGGGGGTAATTGTGGGGTGCACTTAAGAAAGTTCTTGTTTGATTGTTTAATAATAGTGGAGATGGAGATGGAGATGCAGTTTGCGAGCTGCGAAGGAGAGGCCGTAATACTTTCCAACCGACCAGAAAGGTGGCGTAACCTCAGGTCGAGTACAAGTTTACGGTATGTTCCTCTCTGTATCCGCCTCGGCCAAGGAGTCTATGACCGCTTTGTATTTCCCACAGCCTTTACAAGTCCTCTATCTCCATATAACATGGTTAGGCGTGCAAAAGATTACGGCCAACTCCTGTCTGTCGATCAGACCCGTCGCTTATTCTCAAAAGCTTTGATGGCCATGGCTAACGAAGACGGCGCAACCTCTGCGGGGGATTACTACTCGATACCCGAGGCCACGTCCTCCACATCCATCACACGTCATCACACCGCGACGTTTGATTTCATGGTGACCGATTACCTGCAGCTCAAGGAGTCAAGGGCATGGGCGTCGGTGAGTTCGTTACCTCGTCCGTCTTCAAAGTCGGCGGCTACAAGTGGGAGCTCAAATTCTACCCGGATGGGATCACCCAGTACAGGTGTGGCGATAACACCTCATGCTACGTTCGCTACCTCGGCGGAGCCAAGGATGTGAAGGCCAAGTCTGCGCTCAGCATGCTGAGGACCAGCAGCCAGGCAGAGGTGGTCAGCTAGCGTGTGAAGGAGTACGTCTTCTCTACGAGGAATGATGAGCGGGACTGCCGCAAGTTCGTGAGCAGGTGGAGGCTGAAATCCCTGTCCCGCGAAGGCGAAGGCGACAGCTGCTTCATGATATGGTGTGTGCTCACCGTCAGCAAGGAGACTCCGCTGGTGCTGCAGGGCGACCTCGAGCCCTGTATCGGTGACCCGATAGGCGCGGACGTCACGTTCCGCGTGGGCGGGCAGGAGTTTCCAGCACACCGGATCCTCTTGGCCACGCGGTCGCCAGTCTTTCGAGCTCAGCTCTTTGGACCCATGGCAGAGAAGGACATGGGGCGCGTCAAGGTCGTGGATGTGGAGCCAACCAATCTCTCGAAGAAGGAGAGGTGGTCGATATCACTTCTCTCTATGTGCATATGTTCATGACGATCTTCTATTTCCTTCATTTGCTTACTAGCTAGCATGTCGAGTCCTCTCTATACGTATATATAATATGTAGCATACGTCGACCAAGCACGGAGATAAGAGAGGACACTTCTCTCTATTAATTAGCTAGATAACACAATATATGAAACACCTAAATTAACCCCCCAAAACCCCTAAACCACCCCGTTTCAAATAAAACCTCAGCTCCTGCCAGCTGCTAACGCGTGGATGCCTATTAGTCTCGGTTTGTGCCACCAACCGGGACTAAAGAGCCTCCTGCCTGGGCTCGCCGCACGGGCCACGTGGAGGCCCATCTGTCCCGGTTCATGTAAGAACCGGGACTAAAGGCCCAGGGCATTAGAAACGACACTTTAATCCCGGTTCAACAACCGGAACAAAAGGCCCTTAAGAACCGGGACAAATGGCCTTTTTTCTACTAGTGACGGCCAGCCAATGTAAATTGCTATGTGCACACCATAGAGGTAGTAGCTCAATGATGGCTATTGGATTCAGATTTGTGGGACTAATCATGTGGTGGTGAATGGGTCGTCCGATGTGTTGGGGGTAATTGCGGGGTGCACTTTAGAAAGTTCTTGTTTGATTGTTTAATAATAGTGGAGATGGAGATGGAGATGCAGTTTGCGAGCTGCGAAGGAGAGGCCGTAAGACTTTCCAACCGACCAGAAAGGTGGCGTAACCTCAGGTCGACTACAAGTTTACGGTATGTTTCTCTTCGTATCCTCCTCGGCCAAGGAGTCCGTGACCGCTTCGTATTTTCCACAGCCTTTACAAGTCCTCTATCTCCATATAACACGGTTAGGAGTGCAAAAGATTACGGCCAACTCCTGTCTGTTGATCAGACCCGTCGCTTATTCTCAAAAGCTTTGATGGCCATGGCTAACGAAGACGGCGCAACCTCGGCGTGGGATTACTACTGGATACCCGAGGCCACGTCCTCCACATCCATCACACGTCATCACACCGCGACGTTTGATTTCGTGGTGACCGATTACCTGCAGCTCAAGGAGTCAAGGGCATGGGCGTCGGTGAGTTCGTTACCTCGTCCGTCTTCAAAGTCGGCGGCTACAAGTGGGAGCTCAACTTCTACCCGGATGGGATCACCCAGTACAGGTGTGGCGATAACACCTCATGCTACGTTCGCTACCTCGGCGGAGCCAAGGATGTGAAGGCCAAGTCTGCGCTCAGCATGCTGAGGACCAGCAGCCAGGCAGAGGTGGTCAGCTGGCGCGCGAAGAGTTCGTCTTCTCTACGCGGAATGATGAGCAGGGCCGCCGCAGGTTCGTGAGCAGGTGGAGGCTGAAATCCCTGTCCCGCGAAGGCTAAGGCGACGACTGCTTCACGATACGGTGCGTTCTCACCGTCAGCAAGGAGACTCCGCTGGTGCTGCAGGGCGACCTCGAGCCCTGTATCGGTGACCCGACAGGCGCGGACGTCACGTTCCGCGTGGGCGGGCAGGAGTTTCCAGCACACCAAATCCTCTTGGCCGCGCGGTCGCCAGTCTTTCGAGCTCAGCTCTTTGGACCCATGGCGGAGAAGGACATGGGGCGTGTCAAGGTCATGGATGTGGAGCCGACCAATCTGTCGAAGAAGGAGAGGTAGTCGTTATCACTTCTCTCTGTATGCATATGTTCATGACGATCTTCTGTTTCCTTCATTTGCTTACTAGCTAGCGTGCCGAGTCCTCTCTATACGTATATATAATACGTAGCGTACGTCGACCAAGCACGAAGATAAGAGAGGACACTTCTCTCTATTAATTAGCTAGATAACACAATATATGAAACACCTAAATTAACCCCCCAAAACCCCTAAACCACCCCCTTTCAAAAAAAAACCTCAGCTCCTGCCAGCTGCTGACGCGTGGATGCCTATTAGTCTCGGTTTGTGCCACCAACCGGGACCAAAGGGCCTCCTGCCTGGGCTCGCCGCACGGGCCACGTGGAGGCCCATCTGTCCCGGTTCATGTAAGAACCGGGACTAAAGGCCCAGGGCATTAGTAACGACACTTTAGTCCCAGTTCAACAACCGGGACAAAAGGCCCTTAAGAACCGGGACAAATGGCCCTTTTTCTACTAGTGACGGCCAGCCAATGTAAATTGCTATGTGCACACCATAGGGGTAGTAGCTCCATGATGGTTGTTAGATTCAGATTTGTGGGACTAATCATGCGGTGGTGAATGGGTCGTTCGATGTGTTGGGGGTAATTGCGGGGTGCACTTAAGAAAGTTTTGTTTGATTGTTTAATAATAGTGGAGATGGAGATGGAGATGCAGTTTGCGAGCTGCGAAGGAGAGGCCGTAATACTTTCCAGCCGACCAGAAAGGTGGCGTAACCTCAGGTCGAGTACAAGTTTACGGTATGTTCCTCTCCGTATCCTCCTCGGCCATGGAGTCCGTGACCGCTTTGTATTTTCCACAGCCTTTACAAGTCCTCTATCTCCATATAACACGGTTAGGCGTGCAAAAGATTACGGCCAACTCCTGTCTGTCGATCAGACCCGTCGCTTATTCTCAAAAGCTTTGATGGCCATGGCTAACAAAGACGGCGCAACCTCTGCGGGGGATTACTACTGGATACCCGAGGCCACGTCCTCCACATCCATTACACGTCATCACCGCGACGTTTGATTTCATGGTGACCGATTACCTGCAGCTCAAGGAGTCAAGGGCATGGGCGTCGACAAGTTCGTTACCTCGTCCGTCTTCAAAGTCGGCGGCTACAAGTGGGAGCTCAACTTCTACCTAGATGGGATCAACCAGTACAGGTGTGGCGATAACACCTCATGCTACGTTCGCTACCTCGGCGGAGCCAAGGATGTGAAGGCCAAGTTCGCGCTCAGGATGCTAAGGACCAGCAGCCAAGCAGAGGTGGTCATCTGGCGCGCGAAGGAGTACGTCTTATCTACGCGGAATGACGATACGGTGCGTGCTCACCGTCAGCAAGGAGACTCCACTGGTGCTGTAGGGCGACCTCGAGCCCTGTATCGGTGACCCGACAGGCGTGGACGTCACGTTCCGCGTGGGCGGCCAGGAGTTTCCAGCACACCGGATCCTCCTGGCCACGCGGTCGCCAGTCTTTCGAGCTCAGCTCTTTGGACCCATGGCGGAGAAGGACATGGGACGCGTCAAGGTCGTGGATGTGGAGCCGACCATCTTCCAAATGATGCTTCACTACATCTATACGGATTCGCTGCCACCGTGCCACCACAGAGACGGGCACAGCGTCGCGACGCTGCAGCATTTGCTGGTTGCCGCGGATAGGTATGGGCTGAGCATGCTAAGGCCCATGTGCGAGGAGGAGCTGTGTGAAAAGCTCGATGTCAAGACTGTCAGGTCCACCTTCGCATTGGCGAGTCAGCACAACTGCGAGCTTCTCAAGAGTAATTGCGTGTGGTTTATGTCATCGCCAAAAGTCCTTGGCGCCGTCTTAGAGACCGAGGGATTCAAGGAGCACTTCATGCCAAGTTGCCGCCCAATGGCTTTGGAGGAGGGAACTTCAGGGGGAAAATGTAGACGCCGAGAGGAAAAAACTGATCCAAACAAGAAAAAGATCAAAAAGATCCGTACAAAGCAGTGAACTTACTTTCATTTTGCATAACTAATAGTACTAGCAGAATGTCCGTGCGTTGCTACGGGCTACAATGCATGTAAATAAAATAACCAAATGCTTAAGGTCATCTTTAAGGTCGAAGCTCATTTTTTCCTCATACGTCCAAGCATGTTCGAACACCAAATAAGCGTCCAGTGGGCTCCCAAAAATCCAACCGCCTGTACCCCCAATTCAAACCCATATAGAGGGTTCTGGTTAACCGAACAATTCACCATGTTATCTCAAACACCTGGTCCCCACAACACTGGTTAACCGAACAATTCACCATGTTATCTCAAACACCTGGTCCCCACAACAAAAACACAACCCCACGACGCACTTTCCCTTTTCCTGTCGAACCCTTCCCTTCCCACTCGATTTCCCGCTAGAGCCCTATCCTTTAAAACCGTATGACGCCCACGCCACCTTCGTCATGGCACTTCTTTCCTTCACACCGTACTTTCCCATAGACCGTTAAGGAGGAGCCCCCTCCCCACCAACCACCCCGCTCTCTGCCCTGATCCCCTCCCCCCCTCCCCCCGTGTTCATGCCGATCCGCCACCATCATCAAGGAGGACGAGGCGTGTGCCGCCCCCGCCCACAAGCCAAGAAGACAGATCCAATGTCTCCTGAGAAATTGCCGCATTGTAACATACAGTTGAATGTCGTGCGTTATCACGAAACAAAATATGATGTCCATTATTGGGCTTGCAACTGATATGCTACCATGTCCATTATTAACTCTTGAAGTAATAAACCAATGCATTTACCTTTCGATCCTAACCAGAAAATTGTATGACTTGATCAAAAACAATATATGAATTGCTTGCTCATGCAATTTGCTTCAAAGCCATCTCTAATGAAATGCAATTTGCCATATTTTTTAAAGTAGGGAAATTATTCCGCTCATAACTGAATGGACCAATCCCAACCCCCGCCCCGCTCACTCTAAACCCTCACTCTTATAAAAAATCCACTAACTCATGTTCTTAGTGAGCCTGTGATCGATGACGCCGCAGCAGGACAACAAGGGACAAGGACAACAACCACCTTTCTATCTTAGTTCTAGTACCTCCTAGTTCTAAATTGGACCCACCATTCATCCAGGGCTCTAACACAACAGTGGAACACAAAAAAAATTCAAACAATGTACCAGCATTTCTGTTCTTCGAGCATGGAGGTGTGAGCTTTTCAAGTGGAGCGAGGCACTGTGATAAGAATACCAACAACTTAATAAAAGGGACCGGCTGTGTAAACTACAAGGAATATAACCTCCAAGGGAGTGAGTAAATAGTTTAACCTTTGTAATGCGCATACATTTACTGAGACATTTTCTTTCCAGTTTTTTTCCTAGAGTATGTGTAAGAATAAAATTTTATAGATTGAAGGTGGATTTTCATCCTAACATGCATTTTCTATTCATGGTCAAGTACAGTTCTCTGCAATAACAAGCATAAATGGACTGAACTGAGTTAGAGTAAATGGCAAAAAAATGCCGAGTATAGTACAATTGTTGTTCATCTAAAATCATCACAGTATGAAAAATTAAGTGTGTCAAAAACCATTACAGAACATCATGAATAGATAATTAAGTGACCAAATTAATAGAAGTTCATCATCACATTAAAACCAAAGTACATACATAGTTCTCATCTAACAACATATAGCTCTCCAGAACATCTAATTAATTAAACCATACATTGAAACTATGTAAAACATTTCAATGCGAAAACAAATGCGATCATAATCGCAACCAAGGTAACAATTGATCCAATGGCATAATGATACCAAGCCTCGGTATGAATGGCATATTTTCTAATCTTTCTAATCTTCAAGCGCATTGCATCCATCTTGATCTTGTGATCATCGATGACATCCGCAACATGCAACTCCAATATCATCTTCTCCTCCTCAATTTTTTTTTATTTTTTCCTTCAAGAAATTGTTTTCTTCTTCAACTAAATTTAACCTCTCGACAATAAGGTCGGTTGGAATTTCCGGTTCACATACCTCCTATATAAATAAAATCTATGTCACGTTGGTCGGCATAATTTTCATAAACAATAAATGAACCAATAGTTATAAATATAATATATACCTCATCCGAATCATAGACAGGACGAGGGCCGACGGGGGCGGATACCAAAACCATCGCACTATATAAGATGCAATAATAAACTTAAGAAAATAATACAAGTATCTATGTAAACATACAAGTAAGAATATTTTTCCTTTCAGAAAGAAGATAAGAACAAGAGGCTCACCACGGTGGTGCCGGCGATGAGCTCGGCACGGGTGATCGACGGCGGTGAAGACGGGGACGGGGCGTGACGGACCGCTAAACCTAGACAAATATTGAGGAAAATGGAGCTTGGAGGTCGAGCTTGGAGAGGAGAAAGCTTAAGTAGTGTGGCTCGGGCATTCCATCGAACACCTTGTGTGCATAGGAGGTGAGCTAGAGCACCACCAAGCCCTCTCCCCCTCGGCGGCCAGAAAAAACAGAGCAGTGTGCTCTGCTCTTACGCGAGGGGGTATATATAGGCACCTCATTGGTCCCGGTTGGTGGCATGAATCGGGACTAAAGGGGAGCCTTTGGTCCCGGTTCAAGCCACCAACCGGGACCAATGGTGGTGGGCCAGGAGCCAGCACCATTGGTCCCGGTTCGTCCCATCAACCGGGACCAAAAGGTCCAGACGAAACGGGACCAATGGCCCACGTGGCCCGGCCGGCCCCCTGGGCTCACGTACCGGGTCCAATGCCCCCATGGGTCCCGGTTCTGGACTGAACCGGGACTAATGGGCTGACCCGGCCTGGACCTTTGCCCCCTTTTCTACTAGTGATTAGATCATTGTAAGTACGCAGGTTGCGAGCTGCGAAGGAGGCCGTAATACTTTCCAACCGACCAGAAAGGTGGCATAACCTCAGGTCGAGCACAAGTTCACGGTATGTTCAAGGGCATGGGCGTCGGCGAGTTCGTTGCCTCGTCCGTCTTCAAAGTCGGCGGCTACAAGTGGGAGATCAACTTCTACCCGGATGGGGTCAGCCAGTACAGGTGTGGTGATAACACCTCATGCTACTTTCGCTACCTCGGCGGAGCCAAGGATGTGAAGGCCAAGTTCACGCTCAGCATGCTGAGGACCAGCAGCCAGGCAGAGGTGGTCAGTTGGCACGCGAAGGAGCACGTCTTGTCTCAGCGGAATGACGAGCGGGGCCGCCGCAGGTTCGTGAGCAGGTGGAGGCTGAAATCCCTGTCCCGCGAAGGCGAAGGCGACGGCTGCTTCACGATACGGTGCGTGCTCACCGTCAGCAAGGAGACTCCGCTTGTGCTGCAGGGCGACCTCGAGCCCTGTATCGGTGACCCGACAGGCGCGGACGTCACGTTCCGCGTGGGCGGCAGGAGTTTCCAGCACACCAGATCCTCCTGGCCGCGCGGTCGCCAGTCTTTCGAGCTCAGCTCTTTGGACCCATGGCGGAGAAGGACATGGGGCGCGTCAAGGTCGTGGATGTGGAGCCAACCAATCTCTCGAAGAAGGAGAGGTGATCGATATCACTTCTCTCTGTATGCATATGTTCATGACGATCTTCTGTTTCCTTCATTTGCTTACTAGCTAGCGTGTCGAGTCCTCTCTATACATATATATAATACATAGCGTACGTCGACCAAGCACGAAGATAAGAGAGGACACTTCTCTCTATTAATTAGCTAGATAACACAATATACGAAACACCTAAATTAATCCCCCAAAACCCCTAAACCACCCCCTTTCAAAAAAACCTCAGCTCCTGCCAGCTGCTGACGCGTGGATGCCTATTAGTCTCGGTTTGTGCCACCAACCGGGACCAAAGGGCCTCCTGCCTGGACTCGCCACACGGGCCACGTGGAGGCCCATCTGTCCCGGTTCATGTAAGAACCGGGACTAAAGGCCCAGGTCATTAGTAACGACACTTTAGTCCCGGTTCAACAACCGGGACAAAAGGCCCTTAAGAACCGGGACAAATGGCCTTTTTGCTACTAGTGATGGTCAGCCAATGTAAATTGCTATGTGCACATCATAGAGGTAGTAGCTCAATGATGGCTGTTAGATTCAGATTTGTGGGACTAATCATGCGGTGGTGAATGGGTCGTCCGATGTGTTGGGGGTAATTGTGGGGTGCACTTAAGAAAGTTCTTGTTTCATTGTTTAATAATAGTGGAGATGGAGATGGAGATGCAGTTTGCGAGCTGCGAAGGAGAGGCCGTAATACTTTCCAACCGACCAGAAAGGTGGCGTAACCTCAGGTCGAGTACAAGTTTACGGTATGTTCCTCTCTGTATCCGCCTCGGCCAAGGAGTCCATGACCGCTTTGTATTTCCCACAGCCTTTACAAGTCCTCTATCTCCATATAACATGGTTAGGCGTGCAAAAGATTACGGCCAACTCCTGTCTGTCGATCAGACCCGTCGCTTATTCTCAAAAGCTTTGATGGCCATGGCTAACGAAGACGGCGCAACCTCTGCGGGGGATTACTACTCGATACCCGAGGCCACGTCCTCCACATCCATCACACGTCATCACACCGCGACGTTTGATTTCGTGGTGACCGATTACCTGCAGCTCAAGGAGTCAAGGGCATGGGCGTCGGTGAGTTCGTTACCTCGTCCGTCTTCAAAGTCGGCGGCTACAAGTGGGAGCTCAACTTCTACCCGGATGGGATCACCCAGTACAGGTGTGGCGATAACACCTCATGCTACGTTCGCTACCTCGGCGGAGCCAAGGATGTGAAGGCCAAGTCTGCGCTCAGCATGCTGAGGACCAGCAGCCAGGCAGAGGTGGTCAGCTAGCGTGTGAAGGAGTACGTCTTCTCTACGAGGAATGATGAGCGGGACTGCCGCAAGTTCGTGAGCAGGTGGAGGCTGAAATCCCTGTCCCGCGAAGGCGAAGGCGACAGCTGCTTCATGATATGGTGTGTGCTCACCGTCAGCAAGGAGACTCCGCTGGTGCTGCAGGGCGACCTCGAGCCCTGTATCGGTGACCCGATAGGCGCGGACGTCACGTTCCGCGTGGGCGGGCAGGAGTTTCCAGCACACCGGATCCTCTTGGCCACGCGGTCGCCAGTCTTTCGAGCTCAGCTCTTTGGACCCATGGCAGAGAAGGACATGGGGCGCGTCAAGGTCGTGGATGTGGAGCCAACCAATCTCTCGAAGAAGGAGAGGTGGTCGATATCACTTCTCTCTATGTGCATATGTTCATGACGATCTTCTATTTCCTTCATTTGCTTACTAGCTAGCATGTCGAGTCCTCTCTATACGTATATATAATATGTAGCATACGTCGACCAAGCACGGAGATAAGAGAGGACACTTCTCTCTATTAATTAGCTAGATAACACAATATATGAAACACCTAAATTAACCCCCCAAAACCCCTAAACCACCCCGTTTCAAATAAAACCTCAGCTCCTGCCAGCTGCTAACGCGTGGATGCCTATTAGTCTCGGTTTGTGCCACCAACCGGGACTAAAGAGCCTCCTGCCTGGGCTCGCCGCACGGGCCACGTGGAGGCCCATCTGTCCCGGTTCATGTAAGAACCGGGACTAAAGGCCCAGGGCATTAGAAACGACACTTTAATCCCGGTTCAACAACCGGAACAAAAGGCCCTTAAGAACCGGGACAAATGGCCTTTTTTCTACTAGTGACGGCCAGCCAATGTAAATTGCTATGTGCACACCATAGAGGTAGTAGCTCAATGATGGCTATTGGATTCAGATTTGTGGGACTAATCATGTGGTGGTGAATGGGTCGTCCGATGTGTTGGGGGTAATTGCGGGGTGCACTTTAGAAAGTTCTTGTTTGATTGTTTAATAATAGTGGAGATGGAGATGGAGATGCAGTTTGCGAGCTGCGAAGGAGAGGCCGTAAGACTTTCCAACCGACCAGAAAGGTGGCGTAACCTCAGGTCGACTACAAGTTTACGGTATGTTTCTCTTCGTATCCTCCTCGGCCAAGGAGTCCGTGACCGCTTCGTATTTTCCACAGCCTTTACAAGTCCTCTATCTCCATATAACACGGTTAGGAGTGCAAAAGATTACGGCCAACTCCTGTCTGTTGATCAGACCCGTCGCTTATTCTCAAAAGCTTTGATGGCCATGGCTAACGAAGACGGCGCAACCTCGGCGTGGGATTACTACTGGATACCCGAGGCCACGTCCTCCACATCCATCACACGTCATCACACCGCGACGTTTGATTTCGTGGTGACCGATTACCTGCAGCTCAAGGAGTCAAGGGCATGGGCGTCGGTGAGTTCGTTACCTCGTCCGTCTTCAAAGTCGGCGGCTACAAGTGGGAGCTCAACTTCTACCCGGATGGGATCACCCAGTACAGGTGTGGCGATAACACCTCATGCTACGTTCGCTACCTCGGCGGAGCCAAGGATGTGAAGGCCAAGTCTGCGCTCAGCATGCTGAGGACCAGCAGCCAGGCAGAGGTGGTCAGCTGGCGCGCGAAGAGTTCGTCTTCTCTACGCGGAATGATGAGCAGGGCCGCCGCAGGTTCGTGAGCAGGTGGAGGCTGAAATCCCTGTCCCGCGAAGGCTAAGGCGACGACTGCTTCACGATACGGTGCGTTCTCACCGTCAGCAAGGAGACTCCGCTGGTGCTGCAGGGCGACCTCGAGCCCTGTATCGGTGACCCGACAGGCGCGGACGTCACGTTCCGCGTGGGCGGGCAGGAGTTTCCAGCACACCAAATCCTCTTGGCCGCGCGGTCGCCAGTCTTTCGAGCTCAGCTCTTTGGACCCATGGCGGAGAAGGACATGGGGCGTGTCAAGGTCATGGATGTGGAGCCGACCAATCTGTCGAAGAAGGAGAGGTAGTCGTTATCACTTCTCTCTGTATGCATATGTTCATGACGATCTTCTGTTTCCTTCATTTGCTTACTAGCTAGCGTGCCGAGTCCTCTCTATACGTATATATAATACGTAGCGTACGTCGACCAAGCACGAAGATAAGAGAGGACACTTCTCTCTATTAATTAGCTAGATAACACAATATATGAAACACCTAAATTAACCCCCCAAAACCCCTAAACCACCCCCTTTCAAAAAAAAACCTCAGCTCCTGCCAGCTGCTGACGCGTGGATGCCTATTAGTCTCGGTTTGTGCCACCAACCGGGACCAAAGGGCCTCCTGCCTGGGCTCGCCGCACGGGCCACGTGGAGGCCCATCTGTCCCGGTTCATGTAAGAACCGGGACTAAAGGCCCAGGGCATTAGTAACGACACTTTAGTCCCAGTTCAACAACCGGGACAAAAGGCCCTTAAGAACCGGGACAAATGGCCCTTTTTCTACTAGTGACGGCCAGCCAATGTAAATTGCTATGTGCACACCATAGGGGTAGTAGCTCCATGATGGTTGTTAGATTCAGATTTGTGGGACTAATCATGCGGTGGTGAATGGGTCGTTCGATGTGTTGGGGGTAATTGCGGGGTGCACTTAAGAAAGTTTTGTTTGATTGTTTAATAATAGTGGAGATGGAGATGGAGATGCAGTTTGCGAGCTGCGAAGGAGAGGCCGTAATACTTTCCAGCCGACCAGAAAGGTGGCGTAACCTCAGGTCGAGTACAAGTTTACGGTATGTTCCTCTCCGTATCCTCCTCGGCCATGGAGTCCGTGACCGCTTTGTATTTTCCACAGCCTTTACAAGTCCTCTATCTCCATATAACACGGTTAGGCGTGCAAAAGATTACGGCCAACTCCTGTCTGTCGATCAGACCCGTCGCTTATTCTCAAAAGCTTTGATGGCCATGGCTAACAAAGACGGCGCAACCTCTGCGGGGGATTACTACTGGATACCCGAGGCCACGTCCTCCACATCCATTACACGTCATCACCGCGACGTTTGATTTCATGGTGACCGATTACCTGCAGCTCAAGGAGTCAAGGGCATGGGCGTCGACAAGTTCGTTACCTCGTCCGTCTTCAAAGTCGGCGGCTACAAGTGGGAGCTCAACTTCTACCTAGATGGGATCAACCAGTACAGGTGTGGCGATAACACCTCATGCTACGTTCGCTACCTCGGCGGAGCCAAGGATGTGAAGGCCAAGTTCGCGCTCAGGATGCTAAGGACCAGCAGCCAAGCAGAGGTGGTCATCTGGCGCGCGAAGGAGTACGTCTTATCTACGCGGAATGACGATACGGTGCGTGCTCACCGTCAGCAAGGAGACTCCACTGGTGCTGTAGGGCGACCTCGAGCCCTGTATCGGTGACCCGACAGGCGTGGACGTCACGTTCCGCGTGGGCGGCCAGGAGTTTCCAGCACACCGGATCCTCCTGGCCACGCGGTCGCCAGTCTTTCGAGCTCAGCTCTTTGGACCCATGGCGGAGAAGGACATGGGACGCGTCAAGGTCGTGGATGTGGAGCCGACCATCTTCCAAATGATGCTTCACTACATCTATACGGATTCGCTGCCACCGTGCCACCACAGAGACGGGCACAGCGTCGCGACGCTGCAGCATTTGCTGGTTGCCGCGGATAGGTATGGGCTGAGCATGCTGAGGCCCATGTGCGAGGAGGAGCTGTGTGAAAAGCTCGATGTCAAGACTGTCAGGTCCACCTTCGCATTGGCGAGTCAGCACAACTGCGAGCTTCTCAAGAGTAATTGCGTGTGGTTTATGTCATCGCCAAAAGTCCTTGGCGCCGTCTTAGAGACCGAGGGATTCAAGGAGCACTTCATGCCAAGTTGCCGCCCAATGGCTTTGGAGGAGGGAACTTCAGGGGGAAAATGTAGACGCCGAGAGGAAAAAACTGATCCAAACAAGAAAAAGATCAAAAAGATCCGTACAAAGCAGTGAACTTACTTTCATTTTGCATAACTAATAGTACTAGCAGAATGTCCGTGCGTTGCTACGGGCTACAATGCATGTAAATAAAATAACCAAATGCTTAAGGTCATCTTTAAGGTCGAAGCTCATTTTTTCCTCATACGTCCAAGCATGTTCGAACACCAAATAAGCGTCCAGTGGGCTCCCAAAAATCCAACCGCCTGTACCCCCAATTCAAACCCATATAGAGGGTTCTGGTTAACCGAACAATTCACCATGTTATCTCAAACACCTGGTCCCCACAACACTGGTTAACCGAACAATTCACCATGTTATCTCAAACACCTGGTCCCCACAACAAAAACACAACCCCACGACGCACTTTCCCTTTTCCTGTCGAACCCTTCCCTTCCCACTCGATTTCCCGCTAGAGCCCTATCCTTTAAAACCGTATGACGCCCACGCCACCTTCGTCATGGCACTTCTTTCCTTCACACCGTACTTTCCCATAGACCGTTAAGGAGGAGCCCCCTCCCCACCAACCACCCCGCTCTCTGCCCTGATCCCCTCCCCCCCTCCCCCCGTGTTCATGCCGATCCGCCACCATCATCAAGGAGGACGAGGCGTGTGCCGCCCCCGCCCACAAGCCAAGAAGAGAGATCCAATGTCTCCTGAGAAATTGCCGCATTGTAACATACAGTTGAATGTCGTGCGTTATCACGAAACAAAATATGATGTCCATTATTGGGCTTGCAACTGATATGCTACCATGTCCATTATTAACTCTTGAAGTAATAAACCAATGCATTTACCTTTCGATCCTAACCAGAAAATTGTATGACTTGATCAAAAA